>NC_139566.1:34539181-35193014 GCF_965112155.1 Podarcis liolepis | reverse complement strand
AGTGAATTGCCAAAAGTCAGATTTTTGCTAAAATTGTGACCCCGGGGCTTAGGGATTTTTTCAAAAAAATATTTTCTGCCGGTTATGTTTTTGAGGGCTGATTTCTTGTCCTGTGATAAAAAGCCTTCTGTTTCGAGTGCAAACCCCGGGGCTTCGGGATTTTTTCAAAAAAATATTTTCTTCCGGTTAGGTTTTTGAGGGCTGATTTCTTGTCCTGTGATAAAAAGCCTTCTGTTTCGAGTGCCAAACCTTTGAGGAGAGCATTTTCAAGATTTTGGCACCATCTTTGAGTGAATTGCCAAAAGTCAGATTTTTGCTGAAATTGTGACCCCGGCGCTTAGGGATTTTTTCAAAAAAATATTTTCTGCCGGTTAGGTTTTTGAGGGCTGATTTCTTGTCCTGTGATAAAAAGCCTTCTGTTTCGAGTGCCAAACCTTGGAGGAGAGCATTTTCAAGCTTTTGGTACCATCTTTGAGTGAATTGCCAAAAGTCAGATTTTTGCTAAAATTGTGACCCCGGGGCTTAGGGATTTTTTCAAAAAAATATTTTCTGCCGGTTATGTTTTTGAGGGCTGATTTCTTGTCCTGTGATAAAAAGCCTTCTTTTTCAAGTGCCAAACCTTTCAGGAGAGCATTTTCAGGCTTTTGGCACCATCTTTGAGTGAATTGCCAAAAGTCAGATTTTTGCTAAAATTGTGACCCCGGGGCTTAGGGATTTTTTCAAAAAAATATTTTCTGCCGGTTATGTTTTTGAGGGCTGATTTCTTGTCCTGTGATAAAAAGCCTTCTGTTTCGAGTGCCAAACCCCGGGGCTTAGGGATTTTTTCAAAAAAATATTTTCTGCCGTTTAGTTTTTTGATTGCTGATTTCTTTTCCTGTGTTAAAAAGCCTTCTGTTTCGAGTGCCAAACCTTTCAGGAGAGCATTTTCAGGCTTTTGGCACCATTTTTGAGTGAATTGCCAAAATTCAGATTTTTGCTGAAATTGTGACCCCGGGGCTTAGGGATTTTTTCAAAAAAAATATTTTCTGCCGCTTAGGTTTTTGAGGGCTGATTTCTTGTCCTGTGATAAAAAGCCTTGTGTTTCGAGTGCCAAGCCTTTCAGGAGAGCATTTTCAGGCTTTTGGCACCATCTTTGAGTGAATTGCCAGAAGTCAGATTTTTGCTGAAATTGTGACCCCGGGGCTTAGGGATTTTTTCAAAGAAATATTTTCTGCCGGTTAGTTTTTTGAGGGCTGATTTCTTGTCCTGTGATAAAAAGCCTTCTGTTTCGAGTGCCAAACCTTTCAGGAGAGCATTTTCAGGCTTTTGGCACCATCTTTGAGTGAATTG
Organism: Podarcis liolepis; assembly: GCF_965112155.1. Classification (NCBI taxonomy): domain Eukaryota; kingdom Metazoa; phylum Chordata; class Lepidosauria; order Squamata; family Lacertidae; genus Podarcis; species Podarcis liolepis. The sequence continues at coordinate 35,191,685 of NC_139566.1, read as the reverse complement.
CCAAAAGTCAGATTTTTGCTAAAATTGTGACCCCGGGGCTTAGGGATTTTTTCAAAAAAATATTTTCTGCCGGTTATGTTTTTGAGGGCTGATTTCTTATCCTGTGATAAAAAGCCTTCTGTTTCGAGTGCAAACCCCGGGGCTTAGGGATTTTTTTTAAAAAATATTTTCTGCCGGTTAGGTTTTTGAGGGCTGATTTCTTGTCCTGTGATAAAAAGCCTTCTGTTTCGAGTGCCAAACCTTTGAGGAGAGCATTTTCAAGCTTTTGGTACCATTTTTGAGTGAATTGCCAAAAGTCAGATTTTTGCTGAAATTGTGACCCCGGGGCTTAGGGATTTTTTCAAAAAAAATATTTTCTGCCGCTTAGGTTTTTGAGGGCTGATTTCTTGTCCTGTGATAAAAAGCCTTCTGTTTCGAGTGCCAAACCTTTCAGGAGAGCATTTTCAGGCTTTTGGCACCATTTTTGAGTGAATTGCCAAAATTCAGATTTTTGCTGAAGTTGTTACCCCGGGGCTTAGGGATTTTTTCAAAAAAATATTTTCTACCGGTTAAGTTTTTGAGGGCTGATTTCTTGTCCTGTGATAAAAAGCCTTCTGTTTCGAGTGCAAACCCCGGGGCTTAGGGATTTTTTCAAAAAAATATTTTCTGCCGGTTAGGTTTTTGAGGGCTGATTTCTTGTCCTGTGATAAAAAGCCTTCTGTTTCGAGTGCCAAGCCATTCAGGAGAGCATTTTCAGGCTTTTGGCACCATCTTTGAGTGAATTGCCAGAAGTCAGATTTTTGCTGAAGTTGTGACCCCGGGGCTTAGGGATTTTTTCAAAGAAATATTTTCTGCCGGTTAGTTTTTTGAGGGCTGATTTCTTGTCCTGTGATAAAAAGCCTTCTGTTTCGAGTGCCAAACCTTTCAGGAGAGCATTTTCAGGCTTTTGGCACCATCTTTGAGTGAATTGCCAGAAGTCAGATTTTTGCTAAAATTGTGACCCCGGGGCTTAGGGATTTTTTCAAAAAAATATTTTCTGCCGGTTATGTTTTTGAGGGCTGATTTCTTGTCCTGTGATAAAAAGCCTTCTGTTTCGAGTGCCAAACCTTTCAGGAGAGCATTTTCAGGCTTTTGGCACCATCTTTGAGTGAATTGCCAGAAGTCAGATTTTTGCTAAAATTGTGACCCCGGGGCTTAGGGATTTTTTCAAAAAAATATTTTCTGCCGGTTAGGTTTTTGAGGGCTGATTTCTTGTCCTGTGATAAAAAGCCTTCTGTTTCAAGTGCCAAACCTTTCAGGAGAGCATTTTCAGGCTTTTGGCACCATCTTTGAGTGAATTGCCAAAAGTCAGATTTTTGCTAAAATTGTGACCCCGGGGCTTAGGGATTTTTTCAAAAAAATATTTTCTGCCGGTTATGTTTTTGAGGGCTGATTTCTTGTCCTGTGATAAAAAGCCTTCTGTTTCGAGTGCCAAACCCCGGGGCTTAGGGATTTTTTCAAAAAAATATTTTCTGCCGGTTAGGTTTTTGAGGGCTGATTTCTTTTCCTGTGATAAAAAGCCTTCTGTTTCGAGTGCCAAACCATTGAGGAGAGCATTTTCAGGCTTTTGCCACCATTTTTGAGTGAATTGCCAAAAGTCAGATTTTTGCTAAAATTGTGACCCCGGGGCTTAGGGATTTTTTCAAAAAAATATTTTCTGCCGGTTATGTTTTTGAGGGCTGATTTCTTGTCCTGTGATAAAAAGCCTTCTGTTTCGAGTGCAAACCCCGGGGCTTAGGGATTTTTTCAAAAAAATATTTTCTTCCGGTTAGGTTTTTGAGGGCTTATTTCTTGTCCTGTGATAAAAAGCCTTCTGTTTCGAGAGCCAAACCTTTGAGGAGAGCATTTTCAAGCTTTTGGTACCATTTTTGAGTGAATTGCCAAAAGTCAGATTTTTGCTGAAATTGTGACCCCGGGGCTTAGGGATTTTTCCAAAAATTATTTTCTGCCGGTTAGGTTTTTGAGGGCTGATTTCTTGTCCTGTGATAAAAAGCCTTCTGTTTCGAGTGCCAAACCTTTCAGGAGAGCATTTTCAGGCTTTTGGCACCATCTTTGAGTGAATTGCCAAAAGTCAGATTTTTGCTAAAATTGTGACCCCGGGGCTTAGGGATTTTTTCAAAAAAATATTTTCTGCCGGTTATGTTTTTGAGGGCTGATTTCTTATCCTGTGATAAAAAGCCTTCTGTTTCGAGTGCAAACCCCGGGGCTTAGGGATTTTTTTAAAAAAATATTTTCTGCCGGTTAGGTTTTTGAGGGCTGATTTCTTGTCCTGTGATAAAAAGCCTTCTGTTTCGAGTGCCAAACCTTTGAGGAGAGCATTTTCAAGCTTTTGGCACCATCTTTGAGTGAATTGCCAAAAGTCAGATTTTTGCTGAAATTGTGACCCCGGGGCTTAGGGATTTTTTCAAAAAAATATTTTCTGCCGGTTAGGTTTTTGAGGGCTGATTTCTTGTCCTGTGATAAAAAGCCTTCTGTTTCGAGTGCCAAACCTTTGAGGAGAGCATTTTCAAGCTTTTGGTACCATTTTTGAGTGAATTGCCAAAAGTCAGATTTTTGCTGAAATTGTGACCCCGGGGCTTAGGGATTTTTTCAAAAAAAATATTTTCTGCCGCTTAGGTTTTTGAGGGCTGATTTCTTGTCCTGTGATAAAAAGCCTTCTGTTTCGAGTGCCAAACCTTTCAGGAGAGCATTTTCAGGCTTTTGGCACCATTTTTGAGTGAATTGCCAAAATTCAGATTTTTGCTGAAGTTGTTACCCCGGGGCTTAGGGATTTTTTCAAAAAAATATTTTCTACCGGTTAAGTTTTTGAGGGCTGATTTCTTGTCCTGTGATAAAAAGCCTTCTGTTTCGAGTGCCAAACCTTTCAGGAGAGCATTTTCAGGCTTTTGGCACCATCTTTGAGTGAATTGCCAGAAGTCAGATTTTTGCTAAAATTGTGACCCCGGGGCTTAGGGATTTTTTCAAAAAAATATTTTCTTCCGGTTAGGTTTTTGAGGGCTGATTTCTTGTCCTGTGATAAAAAGCCTTCTGTTTCGAGTGCCAAACCTTTGAGGAGAGCATTTTCAAGCTTTTGGTACCATTTTTGAGTGAATTGCCAAAAGTCAGATTTTTGCTGAAATTGTGACCCCGGGGCTTAGGGATTTTTTCAAAAAAATATTTTCTGCCGGTTAGTTTTTTGAGGGCTGATTTCTTGTCCTGTGATAAAAAGCCTTCTGTTTCGAGTGCCAAACCTTTCAGGAGAGCATTTTCAGGGTTTTGGCACCATCTTTGAGTGAATTGCCAAAAGTCAGATTTTTGCTAAAATTGTGACCCCGGGGCTTAGGGATTTTTTCAAAAAAATATTTTCTGCCGGTTATGTTTTTGAGGGCTGATTTCTTGTCCTGTGATAAAAAGCCTTCTGTTTCGAGTGCAAACCCCGGGGCTTAGGGATTTTTTCAAAAAAATATTTTCTTCCGGTTAGGTTTTTGAGGGCTGATTTCTTGTCCTGTGATAAAAAGCCTTCTGTTTCGAGTGCCAAACCTTTGAGGAGAGCATTTTCAAGCTTTTGGTACCATTTTTGAGTGAATTGCCAAAAGTCAGATTTTTGCTGAAATTGTGACCCCGGGGCTTAGGGATTTTTTCAAAAAAATATTTTCTGCCGGTTAGGTTTTTGAGGGCTGATTTCTTGTCCTGTGATAAAAAGCCTTCTGTTTCGAGTGCCAAACCTTTCAGGAGAGCATTTTCAGGCTTTTGGCACCATCTTTGAGTGAATTGCCAAAAGTCAGATTTTTGCTAAAATTGTGACCCCGGGGCTTAGGGATTTTTTCAAAAAAATATTTTCTGCCGGTTATGTTTTTGAGGGCTGATTTCTTGTCCTGTGATAAAAAGCCTTCTGTTTCGAGTGCCAAACCCCGGGGCTTAGGGATTTTTTAAAAAAATATTTTCTGCCGGTTAGGTTTTTGAGGGCTGTTTTCTTTTCCTGTGATAAAAAGCCTTCTGTTTCAAGTGCCAAACCATTGCGGAGAGCATTTTCAGGCTTTTGGCACCATTTTTGAGTGAATTGCCAAAATTCAGATTTTTGCTGAAATTGTGACCCCGGGGCTTAGGGATTTTTTCAAAAAAATATTTTCTACCGGTTAAGTTTTTGAGGGCTGATTTCTTGTCCTGTGATAAAAAGCCTTCTGTTTCGAGTGCCAAACCTTTCAGGAGAGCATTTTCAGGCTTTTGGCACCATCTTTGAGTGAATTGCCAGAAGTCAGATTTTTGCTAAAATTGTGACCCCGGGGCTTAGGGATTTTTTCAAAAAAATATTTTCTGCCGGTTAGGTTTTTGAGGGCTGATTTCTTGTCCTGTGATAAAAAGCCTTCTGTTTCGAGTGCCAAACCTTTCAGGAGAGCATTTTCAGGCTTTTGGCACCATTTTTGAGTGAATTGCCAAAAGTCAGATTTTTGCTGAAATTGTGACCCCGGGGCTTAGGGATTTTTTCAAAAAAATATTTTCTGCCGGTTAGTTTTTTGAGGGCTGATTTCTTGTCCTGTGATAAAAAGCCTTCTGTTTCGAGTGCCAAACCTTTCAGGAGAGCATTTTCAGTGTTTTGGCACCATCTTTGAGTGAATTGCCAAAAGTCAGATTTTTGCTAAAATTGTGACCCCGGGGCTTAGGGATTTTTTCAAAAAAATATTTTCTGCCGGTTATGTTTTTGAGGGCTGATTTCTTGTCCTGTGATAAAAAGCCTTCTGTTTCGAGTGCAAACCCCGGGGCTTAGGGATTTTTTCAAAAAAATATTTTCTTCCGGTTAGGTTTTTGAGGGCTGATTTCTTGTCCTGTGATAAAAAGCCTTCTGTTTCGAGTGCCAAACCTTTGAGGAGAGCATTTTCAAGCTTTTGGTACGATTTTTGAGTGAATTGCCAAAAGTCAGATTTTTGCTGAAATTGTGACCCCGGGGCTTAGGGATTTTTTCAAAAAAATATTTTCTGCCGGTTAGGTTTTTGAGGGCTGATTTCTTGTCCTGTGATAAAAAGCCTTCTGTTTCGAGTGCCAAACCTTTCAGGAGAGCATTTTCAGGCTTTTGGCACCATCTTTGAGTGAATTGCCAAAAGTCAGATTTTTGCTAAAATTGTGACCCCGGGGCTTAGGGATTTTTTCAAAAAAATATTTTCTGCCGGTTATGTTTTTGAGGGCTGATTTCTTGTCCTGTGATAAAAAGCCTTCTGTTTCGAGTGCCAAACCCCGGGGCTTAGGGATTTTTTCAAAAAAATATTTTCTGCCGGTTAGGTTTTTGAGGGCTGATTTCTTTTCCTGTGATAAAAAGCCTTCTGTTTCAAGTGCCAAACCATTGCGGAGAGCATTTTGAGGCTTTTGGCACCATTTTTGAGTGAATTGCCAAAAGTCAGATTTTTGCTGAAATTGTGACCCCGGGGCTTAGGGATTTTTTCAAAAAAATATTTTCTGCCGGTTATGTTTTTGAGGGCTGATTTCTTGTCCTCTGATAAATAGCCTTCTGTTTCGAGTGCCAAACCCCGGGGCTTAGGGATTTTTTCAAAAAAATATTTTCTGCCGGTTAGGTTTTTGAGGGCTGATTTCTTTTCCTGTGATAAAAAGCCTTCTGTTTCGAGTGCCAAACCATTGCGGAGAGCATTTTGAGGCTTTTGGCACCATTTTTGAGTGAATTGCCAAAATTCAGATTTTTGCTGAAATTGTGACCCCGGGGCTTAGGGATTTTTTCAAAAAAATATTTTCTACCGGTTAAGTTTTTGAGGGCTGATTTCTTGTCCTGTGATAAAAAGCCTTCTGTTTCGAGTGCCAAACCTTTCAGGAGAGCATTTTCAGGCTTTTGGCACCATCTTTGAGTGAATTGCCAGAAGTCAGATTTTTGCTAAAATTGTGACCCCGGGGCTTAGGGATTTTTTCAAAAAAATATTTTCTGCCGGTTAGGTTTTTGAGGGCTGATTTCTTGTCCTGTGATAAAAAGCCTTCTGTTTCGAGTGCCAAACCTTTCAGGAGAGCATTTTCAGGCTTTTGGCACCATTTTTGAGTGAATTGCCAAAAGTCAGATTTTTGCTGAAATTGTGACCCCGGGGCTTAGGGATTTTTTCAAAAAAATATTTTCTGCCGGTTAGTTTTTTGAGGGCTGATTTCTTGTCCTGTGATAAAAAGCCTTCTGTTTCGAGTGCCAAACCTTTCAGGAGAGCATTTTCAGTGTTTTGGCACCATCTTTGAGTGAATTGCCAAAAGTCAGATTTTTGCTAAAATTGTGACCCCGGGGCTTAGGGATTTTTTCAAAAAAATATTTTCTGCCGGTTATGTTTTTGAGGGCTGATTTCTTGTCCTGTGATAAAAAGCCTTCTGTTTCGAGTGCAAACCCCGGGGCTTAGGGATTTTTTCAAAAAAATATTTTCTTCCGGTTAGGTTTTTGAGGGCTGATTTCTTGTCCTGTGATAAAAAGCCTTCTGTTTCGAGTGCCAAACCTTTGAGGAGAGCATTTTCAAGCTTTTGGTACCATTTTTGAGTGAATTGCCAAAAGTCAGATTTTTGCTGAAATTGTGACCCCGGGGCTTAGGGATTTTTTCAAAAAAATATTTTCTGCCGGTTAGGTTTTTGAGGGCTGATTTCTTGTCCTGTGATAAAAAGCCTTCTGTTTCGAGTGCCAAACCTTTCAGGAGAGCATTTTCAGGCTTTTGGCACCATCTTTGAGTGAATTGCCAAAAGTCAGATTTTTGCTAAAATTGTGACCCCGGGGCTTAGGGATTTTTTCAAAAAAATATTTTCTGCCGGTTATGTTTTTGAGGGCTGATTTCTTGTCCTGTGATAAAAAGCCTTCTGTTTCGAGTGCCAAACCCCGGGGCTTAGGGATTTTTTCAAAAAAATATTTTCTGCCGGTTAGGTTTTTGAGGGCTGATTTCTTTTCCTGTGATAAAAAGCCTTCTGTTTCAAGTGCCAAACCATTGCGGAGAGCATTTTGAGGCTTTTGGCACCATTTTTGAGTGAATTGCCAAAAGTCAGATTTTTGCTGAAATTGTGACCCCGGGGCTTAGGGATTTTTTCAAAAAAATATTTTCTGCCGGTTATGTTTTTGAGGGCTGATTTCTTGTCCTCTGATAAATAGCCTTCTGTTTCGAGTGCCAAACCCCGGGGCTTAGGGATTTTTTCAAAAAAATATTTTCTGCCGGTTAGGTTTTTGAGGGCTGATTTCTTTTCCTGTGATAAAAAGCCTTCTGTTTCGAGTGCCAAACCATTGAGGAGAGCATTTTCAGGCTTTTGCCACCATTTTTGAGTGAATTGCCAAAAGTCAGATTTTTGCTGAAATTGTGACCCCGGGGCTTAGGGATTTTTTCAAAAAAATATTTTCTGCCGGTTAGTTTTTTGAGGTCTGATTTCTTGTCCTGTGATAAAAAGCCTTCTGTTTCGAGTGCCAAACCTTTCAGGAGAGCATTTTCAGGGTTTTGGCACCATCTTTGAGTGAATTGCCAAAAGTCAGATTTTTGCTAAAATTGTGACCCCGGGGCTTAGGGATTTTTTCAAAAAAATATTTTCTGCCGGTTATGTTTTTGAGGGCTGATTTCTTGTCCTTTGATAAAAAGCCTTCTGTTTCGCGTGCCAAACCTTTCAGGAGAGCATTTTCAAGCTTTTGGCACCATTTTTGAGTGAATTGCCAAAAGTCAGATTTTTGCTGAAATTGTGACCCCGGGGCTTAGGGATTTTTTCAAAAAAATATTTTCTTCCGGTTAGGTTTTTGAGGGCTGATTTCTTGTCCTGTGATAAAAAGCCTTCTGTTTCGAGTGCCAAACCTTTGAGGAGAGCATTTTCAAGATTTTGGCACCATCTTTGAGTGAATTGCCAAAAGTCAGATTTTTGCTGAAATTGTGACCCCGGCGCTTAGGGATTTTTTCAAAAAAATATTTTCTGCCGGTTAGGTTTTTGAGGTCTGATTTCTTGTCCTGTGATAAAAAGCCTTCTGTTTCGAGTGCCAAACCTTTCAGGAGAGCATTTTCAGGGTTTTGGCACCATCTTTGAGTGAATTGCCAAAAGTCAGATTTTTGCTAAAATTGTGACCCCGGGGCTTAGGGATTTTTTCAAAAAAATATTTTCTGCCGGTTATGTTTTTGAGGGCTGATTTCTTGTCCTTTGATAAAAAGCCTTCTGTTTCGCGTGCCAAACCTTTCAGGAGAGCATTTTCAAGCTTTTGGCACCATTTTTGAGTGAATTGCCAAAAGTCAGATTTTTGCTGAAATTGTGACCCCGGGGCTTAGGGATTTTTTCAAAAAAATATTTTCTTCCGGTTAGGTTTTTGAGGGCTGATTTCTTGTCCTGTGATAAAAAGCCTTCTGTTTCGAGTGCCAAACCTTTGAGGAGAGCATTTTCAAGATTTTGGCACCATCTTTGAGTGAATTGCCAAAAGTCAGATTTTTGCTGAAATTGTGACCCCGGCGCTTAGGGATTTTTTCAAAAAAATATTTTCTGCCGGTTAGGTTTTTGAGGGCTGATTTCTTGTCCTGTGATAAAAAGCCTTCTGTTTCGAGTGCCAAACCTTTGAGGAGAGCATTTTCAAGCTTTTGGTACGATTTTTGAGTGAATTGCCAAAATTCAGATTTTTGCTGAAATTGTGACCCCGGGGCTTAGGGATTTTTTCAAAAAAATATTTTCTGCCGGTTAGTTTTTTGAGGGCTGATTTCTTGTCCTGTGATAAAAAGCCTTCTGTTTCGAGTGCCAAACCTTTCAGGAGAGCATTTTCAGGGTTTTGGCACCATCTTTGAGTGAATTGCCAAAAGTCAGATTTTTGCTAAAATTGTGACCCCGGGGCTTAGGGATTTTTTCAAAAAAATATTTTCTGCCGGTTATGTTTTTGAGGGCTGATTTCTTGTCCTGTGATAAAAAGCCTTCTGTTTCGAGTGCAAACCCCGGGGCTTAGGGATTTTTTCAAAAAAATATTTTCTTCCGGTTAGGTTTTTGAGGGCTGATTTCTTGTCCTGTGATAAAAAGCCTTCTGTTTCGAGTGCCAAACCTTTGAGGAGAGCATTTTCAAGCTTTTGGTACCATTTTTGAGTGAATTGCCAAAAGTCAGATTTTTGCTGAAATTGTGACCCCGGGCCTTAGGGATTTTTTCAAAAAAATATTTTCTGCCGGTTAGGTTTTTGAGGGCTGATTTCTTGTCCTGTGATAAAAAGCCTTCTGTTTCGAGTGCCAAACCTTTCAGGAGAGCATTTTCAGGCTTTTGGCACCATCTTTGAGTGAATTGCCAAAAGTCAGATTTTTGCTAAAATTGTGACCCCGGGGCTTAGGGATTTTTTCAAAAAAATATTTTCTGCCGGTTATGTTTTTGAGGGCTGATTTCTTGTCCTGTGATAAATAGCCTTCTGTTTCGAGTGCCAAACCCCGGCGCTTAGGGATTTTTTCAAAAAAATATTTTCTGCCGGTTAGGTTTTTGAGGGCTGATTTCTTTTCCTGTGATAAAAAGCCTTCTGTTTCGAGTGCCAAACCATTGAGGAGAGCATTTTCAGGCTTTTGGCACCATTTTTGAGTGAATTGCCAAAAGTCAGATTTTTGCTGAAATTGTGACCCCGGGGCTTAGGGATTTTTTCAAAAAAATATTTTCTGCCGGTTAGGTTTTTGAGGGCTGATTTCTTGTCGTGTGATAAAAAGCCTTCTGTTTCGAGTGCCAAACCACTGAGGAGAGCATTTTCAGGCTTTTGGCACCATTTTTGAGTGAATTGCCAAAAGTCAGATTTTTGCTGAAATTGTGACCCCGGGGCTTAGGGATTTTTTCAAAAAAATATTTTCTGCCGGTTAGTTTTTTGAGGGCTGATTTCTTGTCCTGTGATAAAAAGCCTTCTGTTTCGAGTGCCAAACCTTTCAGGAGAGCATTTTCAGGGTTTTGGCACCATCTTTGAGTGAATTGCCAAAAGTCAGATTTTTGCTAAAATTGTGACCCCGGGGCTTAGGGATTTTTTCAAAAAAATATTTTCTGCCGGTTATGTTTTTGAGGGCTGATTTCTTGTCCTGTGATAAAAAGCCTTCTGTTTCGAGTGCAAACCCCGGGGCTTAGGGATTTTTTCAAAAAAATATTTTCTTCCGGTTAGGTTTTTGAGGGCTGATTTCTTGTCCTGTGATAAAAAGCCTTCTGTTTCGAGTGCCAAACCTTTGAGGAGAGCATTTTCAAGATTTTGGCACCATCTTTGAGTGAATTGCCAAAAGTCAGATTTTTGCTGAAATTGTGACCCCGGGGCTTAGGGATTTTTTCAAAAAAATATTTTCTGCCGGTTATGTTTTTGAGGGCTGATTTCTTGTCCTGTGATAAAAAGCCTTCTGTTTCGAGTGCAAACCCCGGGGCTTAGGGATTTTTTCAAAAAAATATTTTCTTCCGGTTAGGTTTTTGAGGGCTTATTTCTTGTCCTGTGATAAAAAGCCTTCTGTTTCGAGAGCCAAACCTTTGAGGAGAGCATTTTCAAGCTTTTGGTACCATTTTTGAGTGAATTGCCAAAAGTCAGATTTTTGCTGAAATTGTGACCCCGGGGCTTAGGGATTTTTCCAAAAATTATTTTCTGCCGGTTAGGTTTTTGAGGGCTGATTTCTTGTCCTGTGATAAAAAGCCTTCTGTTTCGAGTGCCAAACCTTTCAGGAGAGCATTTTCAGGCTTTTGGCACCATCTTTGAGTGAATTGCCAAAAGTCAGATTTTTGCTAAAATTGTGACCCCGGGGCTTAGGGATTTTTTCAAAAAAATATTTTCTGCCGGTTATGTTTTTGAGGGCTGATTTCTTATCCTGTGATAAAAAGCCTTCTGTTTCGAGTGCAAACCCCGGGGCTTAGGGATTTTTTTAAAAAAATATTTTCTGCCGGTTAGGTTTTTGAGGGCTGATTTCTTGTCCTGTGATAAAAAGCCTTCTGTTTCGAGTGCCAAACCTTTGAGGAGAGCATTTTCAAGCTTTTGGCACCATCTTTGAGTGAATTGCCAAAAGTCAGATTTTTGCTGAAATTGTGACCCCGGGGCTTAGGGATTTTTTCAAAAAAATATTTTCTGCCGGTTAGGTTTTTGAGGGCTGATTTCTTGTCCTGTGATAAAAAGCCTTCTGTTTCGAGTGCCAAACCTTTGAGGAGAGCATTTTCAAGCTTTTGGTACCATTTTTGAGTGAATTGCCAAAAGTCAGATTTTTGCTGAAATTGTGACCCCGGGGCTTAGGGATTTTTTCAAAAAAAATATTTTCTGCCGCTTAGGTTTTTGAGGGCTGATTTCTTGTCCTGTGATAAAAAGCCTTCTGTTTCGAGTGCCAAACCTTTCAGGAGAGCATTTTCAGGCTTTTGGCACCATTTTTGAGTGAATTGCCAAAATTCAGATTTTTGCTGAAGTTGTTACCCCGGGGCTTAGGGATTTTTTCAAAAAAATATTTTCTACCGGTTAAGTTTTTGAGGGCTGATTTCTTGTCCTGTGATAAAAAGCCTTCTGTTTCGAGTGCCAAACCTTTCAGGAGAGCATTTTCAGGCTTTTGGCACCATCTTTGAGTGAATTGCCAGAAGTCAGATTTTTGCTAAAATTGTGACCCCGGGGCTTAGGGATTTTTTCAAAAAAATATTTTCTGCCGGTTAGGTTTTTGAGGGCTGATTTCTTGTCCTGTGATAAAAAGCCTTCTGTTTCGAGTGCCAAACCTTTCAGGAGAGCATTTTCAGGCTTTTGGCACCATTTTTGAGTGAATTGCCAAAAGTCAGATTTTTGCTGAAATTGTGACCCCGGGGCTTAGGGATTTTTTCAAAAAAATATTTTCTGCCGGTTAGTTTTTTGAGGGCTGATTTCTTGTCCTGTGATAAAAAGCCTTCTGTTTCGAGTGCCAAACCTTTCAGGAGAGCATTTTCAGGGTTTTGGCACCATCTTTGAGTGAATTGCCAAAAGTCAGATTTTTGCTAAAATTGTGACCCCGGGGCTTAGGGATTTTTTCAAAAAAATATTTTCTGCCGGTTATGTTTTTGAGGGCTGATTTCTTGTCCTGTGATAAAAAGCCTTCTGTTTCGAGTGCAAACCCCGGGGCTTAGGGATTTTTTCAAAAAAATATTTTCTTCCGGTTAGGTTTTTGAGGGCTGATTTCTTGTCCTGTGATAAAAAGCCTTCTGTTTCGAGTGCCAAACCTTTGAGGAGAGCATTTTCAAGCTTTTGGTACCATTTTTGAGTGAATTGCCAAAAGTCAGATTTTTGCTGAAATTGTGACCCCGGGGCGTAGGGATTTTTTCAAAAAAATATTTTCTGCCGGTTAGGTTTTTGAGGGCTGATTTCTTGTCCTGTGATAAAAAGCCTTCTGTTTCGAGTGCCAAACCTTTCAGGAGAGCATTTTCAGGCTTTTGGCACCATCTTTGAGTGAATTGCCAAAAGTCAGATTTTTGCTAAAATTGTGACCCCGGGGCTTAGGGATTTTTTCAAAAAAATATTTTCTGCCGGTTATGTTTTTGAGGGCTGACTTCTTGTCCTGTGATAAAAAGCCTTCTGTTTCGAGTGCAAACCCCGGGGCTTAGGGATTTTTTCAAAAAAATATTTTCTTCCGGTTAGGTTTTTGAGGGCTGATTTCTTGTCCTGTGATAAAAAGCCTTCTGTTTCGAGTGCCAAACCTTTGAGGAGAGCATTTTCAAGCTTTTGGTACCATTTTTGAGTGAATTGCCAAAAGTCAGATTTTTGCTGAAATTGTGACCCCGGGGCTTAGGGATTTTTTCAAAAAAATATTTTCTGCCGGTTAGGTTTTTGAGGGCTGATTTCTTGTCCTGTGATAAAAAGCCTTCTGTTTCGAGTGCCAAACCCCGGGGCTTAGGGATTTTTTCAAAAAAATATTTTCTGCCGGTTAGGTTTTTGAGGGCTGATTTCTTTTCCTGTGATAAAAAGCCTTCTGTTTCAAGTGCCAAACCATTGCGGAGAGCATTTTCAGGCTTTTGGCACCATTTTTGAGTGAATTGCCAAAATTCAGATTTTTGCTGAAATTGTGACCCCGGGGCTTAGGGATTTTTTCAAAAAAATATTTTCTACCGGTTAAGTTTTTGAGGGCTGATTTCTTGTCCTGTGATAAAAAGCCTTCTGTTTCGAGTGCCAAACCTTTCAGGAGAGCATTTTCAGGCTTTTGGCACCATCTTTGAGTGAATTGCCAGAAGTCAGATTTTTGCTAAAATTGTGACCCCGGGGCTTAGGGATTTTTTCAAAAAAATATTTTCTGCCGGTTAGGTTTTTGAGGGCTGATTTCTTGTCCTGTGATAAAAAGCCTTCTGTTTCGAGTGCCAAACCTTTCAGGAGAGCATTTTCAGGCTTTTGGCACCATTTTTGAGTGAATTGCCAAAAGTCAGATTTTTGCTGAAATTGTGACCCCGGGGCTTAGGGATTTTTTCAAAAAAATATTTTCTGCCGGTTAGTTTTTTGAGGGCTGATTTCTTGTCCTGTGATAAAAAGCCTTCTGTTTCGAGTGCCAAACCTTTCAGGAGAGCATTTTCAGTGTTTTGGCACCATCTTTGAGTGAATTGCCAAAAGTCAGATTTTTGCTAAAATTGTGACCCCGGGGCTTAGGGATTTTTTCAAAAAAATATTTTCTGCCGGTTATGTTTTTGAGGGCTGATTTCTTGTCCTGTGATAAAAAGCCTTCTGTTTCGAGTGCAAACCCCGGGGCTTAGGGATTTTTTCAAAAAAATATTTTCTTCCGGTTAGGTTTTTGAGGGCTGATTTCTTGTCCTGTGATAAAAAGCCTTCTGTTTCGAGTGCCAAACCTTTGAGGAGAGCATTTTCAAGCTTTTGGTACCATTTTTGAGTGAATTGCCAAAAGTCAGATTTTTGCTGAAATTGTGACCCCGGGGCTTAGGGATTTTTTCAAAAAAATATTTTCTGCCGGTTAGGTTTTTGAGGGCTGATTTCTTGTCCTGTGATAAAAAGCCTTCTGTTTCGAGTGCCAAACCTTTCAGGAGAGCATTTTCAGGCTTTTGGCACCATCTTTGAGTGAATTGCCAAAAGTCAGATTTTTGCTAAAATTGTGACCCCGGGGCTTAGGGATTTTTTCAAAAAAATATTTTCTGCCGGTTATGTTTTTGAGGGCTGATTTCTTGTCCTGTGATAAAAAGCCTTCTGTTTCGAGTGCCAAACCCCGGGGCTTAGGGATTTTTTCAAAAAAATATTTTCTGCCGGTTAGGTTTTTGAGGGCTGATTTCTTTTCCTGTGATAAAAAGCCTTCTGTTTCAAGTGCCAAACCATTGCGGAGAGCATTTTCAGGCTTTTGGCACCATTTTTGAGTGAATTGCCAAAAGTCAGATTTTTGCTGAAATTGTGACCCCGGGGCTTAGGGATTTTTTCAAAAAAATATTTTCTGCCGGTTATGTTTTTGAGGGCTGATTTCTTGTCCTCTGATAAATAGCCTTCTGTTTCGAGTGCCAAACCCCGGGGCTTAGGGATTTTTTCAAAAAAATATTTTCTGCCGGTTAGGTTTTTGAGGGCTGATTTCTTGTCCTGTGATAAAAAGCCTTCTGTTTCGAGTGCCAAACCTTTGAGGAGAGCATTTTCAAGCTTTTGGTACCATTTTTGAGTGAATTGCCAAAAGTCAGATTTTTGCTGAAATTGTGACCCCAGGGCTTAGGGATTTTTTCAAAAAAATATTTTCTGCCGGTTAGTTTTTTGAGGGCTGATTTCTTGTCCTGTGATAAAAAGCCTTCTGTTTCGAGTGCCAAACCTTTCAGGAGAGCATTTTCAGGGTTTTGGCACCATCTTTGAGTGAATTGCCAAAAGTCAGATTTTTGCTAAAATTGTGACCCCGGGGCTTAGGGATTTTTTCAAAAAAATATTTTCTGCCGGTTATGTTTTTGAGGGCTGATTTCTTGTCCTGTGATAAAAAGCCTTCTGTTTCGAGTGCAAACCCCGGGGCTTAGGGATTTTTTCAAAAAAATATTTTCTTCCGGTTAGGTTTTTGAGGGCTGATTTCTTGTCCTGTGATAAAAAGCCTTCTGTTTCGAGTGCCAAACCTTTGAGGAGAGCATTTTCAAGCTTTTGGTACCATTTTTGAGTGAATTGCCAAAAGTCAGATTTTTGCTGAAATTGTGACCCCGGGGCTTAGGGATTTTTTCAAAAAAATATTTTCTGCCGGTTAGGTTTTTGAGGGCTGATTTCTTGTCCTGTGATAAAAAGCCTTCTGTTTCGAGTGCCAAACCTTTCAGGAGAGCATTTCCAGGCTTTTGGCACCATCTTTGAGTGAATTGCCAAAAGTCAGATTTTTGCTAAAATTGTGACCCCGGGGCTTAGGGATTTTTTCAAAAAAATATTTTCTGCCGGTTATGTTTTTGAGGGCTGATTTCTTGTCCTGTGATAAATAGCCTTCTGTTTCGAGTGCCAAACCCCGGGGCTTAGGGATTTTTTCAAAAAAATATTTTCTGCCGGTTAGGTTTTTGAGGGCTGATTTCTTTTCCTGTGATAAAAAGCCTTCTGTTTCGAGTGCCAAACCATTGAGGAGAGCATTTTCAGGCTTTTGGCACCATTTTTGAGTGAATTGCCAAAAGTCAGATTTTTGCTGAAATTGTGACCCCGGGGCTTAGGGATTTTTTCAAAAAAATATTTTCTGCCGGTTAGGTTTTTGAGGGCTGATTTCTTGTCGTGTGATAAAAAGCCTTCTGTTTCGAGTGCCAAACCACTGAGGAGAGCATTTTCAGGCTTTTGGCACCATTTTTGAGTGAATTGCCAAAAGTCAGATTTTTGCTGAAATTGTGACCCCGGGGCTTAGGGATTTTTTCAAAAAAATATTTTCTGCCGGTTAGTTTTTTGAGGGCTGATTTCTTGTCCTGTGATAAAAAGCCTTCTGTTTCGAGTGCCAAACCTTTCAGGAGAGCATTTTCAGGGTTTTGGCACCATCTTTGAGTGAATTGCCAAAAGTCAGATTTTTGCTAAAATTGTGACCCCGGGGCTTAGGGATTTTTTCAAAAAAATATTTTCTGCCGGTTATGTTTTTGAGGGCTGATTTCTTGTCCTGTGATAAAAAGCCTTCTGTTTCGAGTGCAAACCCCGGGGCTTAGGGATTTTTTCAAAAAAATATTTTCTTCCGGTTAGGTTTTTGAGGGCTGATTTCTTGTCCTGTGATAAAAAGCCTTCTGTTTCGAGTGCCAAACCTTTGAGGAGAGCATTTTCAAGATTTTGGCACCATCTTTGAGTGAATTGCCAAAAGTCAGATTTTTGCTGAAATTGTGACCCCGGGGCTTAGGGATTTTTTCAAAAAAATATTTTCTGCCGGTTATGTTTTTGAGGGCTGATTTCTTGTCCTGTGATAAAAAGCCTTCTGTTTCAAGTGCAAACCCCGGGGCTTAGGGATTTTTTCAAAAAAATATTTTCTTCCGGTTAGGTTTTTGAGGGCTGATTTCTTGTCCTGTGATAAAAAGCCTTCTGTTTCAAGTGCCAAACCTTTGAGGAGAGCATTTTCAAGATTTTGGCACCATCTTTGAGTGAATTGCCAAAAGTCAGATTTTTGCTGAAATTGTGACCCCGGCGCTTAGGGATTTTTTCAAAAAAATATTTTCTGCCGGTTAGGTTTTTGAGGACTGATTTCTTGTCGTGTGATAAAAAGCCTTCTGTTTCGAGTGCCAAACCACTGAGGAGAGCATTTTCAGGCTTTTGGCACCATTTTTGAGTGAATTGCCAAAAGTCAGATTTTTGCTGAAATTGTGACCCCGGGGCTTAGGGATTTTTTCAAAAAAATATTTTCTGCCGGTTAGTTTTTTGAGGGCTGATTTCTTGTCCTGTGATAAAAAGCCTTCTGTTTCGAGTGCCAAACCTTTCAGGAGAGCATTTTCAGGGTTTTGGCACCATCTTTGAGTGAATTGCCAAAAGTCAGATTTTTGCTAAAATTGTGACCCCGGGGCTTAGGGATTTTTTCAAAAAAATATTTTCTGCCGGTTATGTTTTTGAGGGCTGATTTCTTGTCCTGTGATAAAAAGCCTTCTGTTTCGAGTGCCAGACCCCGGGGCTTAGGGATTTTTTCAAAAAAATATTTTCTGCCGGTTAGGTTTTTGAGGGCTGATTTCTTTTCCTGTGATAAAAAGCCTTCTGTTTCGAGTGCCAAACCATTGCGGAGAGCATTTTCAGGCTTTTGGCACCATTTTTGAGTGAATTGCCAAAAGTCAGATTTTTGCTGAAATTGTGACCCCGGGGCTTAGGGATTTTTTCAAAAAAATATTTTCTGCCGGTTATGTTTTTGAGGGCTGATTTCTTGTCCTGTGATAAATAGCCTTCTGTTTCGAGTGCCAAACCCCGGGGCTTAGGGATTTTTTCAAAAAAATATTTTCTGCCGGTTAGGTTTTTGAGGGCTGATTTCTTTTCCTGTGATAAAAAGCCTTCTGTTTCGAGTGCCAAACCATTGAGGAGAGCATTTTCAGGCTTTTGGCACCATTTTTGAGTGAATTGCCAAAAGTCAGATTTTTGCTGAAATTGTGACCCCGGGGCTTAGGGATTTTTTCAAAAAAATATTTTCTGCCGATTAGTTTTTTGAGGGCTGATTTCTTGTCCTGTGATAAAAAGCCTTCTGTTTCGAGTGCCAAACCTTTGAGGAGAGCATTTTCAAGATTTTGGCACCATCTTTGAGTGAATTGCCAAAAGTCAGATTTTTGCTGAAATTGTGACCCCGGCGCTTAGGGATTTTTTCAAAAAAATATTTTCTGCCGGTTAGGTTTTTGAGTGCTGATTTCTTGTCCTGTGATAAAAAGCCTTCTGTTTCGAGTGCCAAACCTTTGAGGAGAGCATTTTCAAGCTTTTGGTACCATTTTTGAGTGAATTGCCAAAAGTCAGATTTTTGCTGAAATTGTGACCCCGGGGCTTAGGGATTTTTTCAAAAAAATATTTTCTGCCGGTTAGGTTTTTGAGGGCTGATTTCTTGTCCTGTGATAAAAAGCCTTCTGTTTCGAGTGCCAAACCTTTCAGGAGAGCATTTTCAGGCTTTTGGCACCATCTTTGAGTGAATTGCCAAAAGTCAGATTTTTGCTAAAATTGTGACCCCGGGGCTTAGGGGTTTTTTCAAAAAAATATTTTCTGCCGGTTATGTTTTTGAGGGCTGATTTCTTGTCCTGTGATAAAAAGCCTTCTGTTTCGAGTGCCAAACCCCGGGGCTTAGGGATTTTTTCAAAAAAATATTTTCTGCCGGTTAGGTTTTTGAGGGCTGATTTCTTGTCCTGCGATAAAAAGCCTTCTGTTTCGAGTGCCAAACCTTTCAGGAGAGCATTTTCAGGCTTTTGGCACCATCTTTGAGTGAATTGCCAAAAGTCAGATTTTTGCTAAAATTGTGACCCCGGGGCTTAGGGATTTTTTCAAAAAAATATTTTCTGCCGGTTATGTTTTTGAGGGCTGATTTCTTGTCCTGTGATAAAAAGCCTTCTGTTTCGAGTGCCAAACCATTGCGGAGAGCATTTTCAGGCTTTTGGCACCATTTTTGAGTGAATTGCCAAAAGTCAGATTTTTGCTGAAATTGTGACCCCGGGGCTTAGGGATTTTTTCACAAAAATATTTTCTGCCGGTTATGTTTTTGAGGGCTGATTTCTTGTCCTGTGATAAATAGCCTTCTGTTTCGAGTGCCAAACCCCGGGGCTTAGGGATTTTTTCAAAAAAATATTTTCTGCCGGTTAGGTTTTTGAGGGCTGATTTCTTTTCCTGTGATAAAAAGCCTTCTGTTTCGAGTGCCAAACCATTGAGGAGAGCATTTTCAGGCTTTTGGCACCATTTTTGAGTGAATTGCCAAAAGTCAGATTTTTGCTGAAATTGTGACCCCGGGGCTTAGGGATTTTTTCAAAAAAATATTTTCTGCTGGTTAGTTTTTTGAGGGCTGATTTCTTGTCCTGTGATAAAAAGCCTTCTGTTTCGAGTGCCAAACCTTTCAGGAGAGCATTTTCAGGGTTTTGGCACCACTTTTGAGTGAATTGCCAAAAGTCAGATTTTTGCTGAAATTGTGACCCCGGGGCTTAGGGATTTTTTCAAAAAAATATTTTCTGCCGGTTATGTTTTTGAGGGCTGATTTCTTGTCCTGTGATAAAAAGCCTTCTGTTTCGAGTGCCAAACCTTTCAGGAGAGCATTTTCAGGCTTTTGGCACCATTTTTGAGTGAATTGCCAAAATTCAGATTTTTGCTGAAGTTGTTACCCCGGGGCTTAGGGATTTTTTCAAAAAAATATTTTCTACCGGTTACGTTTTTGAGGGCTGATTTCTTGTCCTGTGATAAAAAGCCTTCTGTTTCGAGTGCCAAACCTTTCAGGAGAGCATTTTCAAGATTTTGGCACCATTTTTGAGTGAATTGCCAAAAGTCAGATTTTTGCTGAAATTGTGACCGCGGGGCTTAGGGATTTTTTCAAAGAAATATTTTCTGCCGGTTAGGTTTTTGAGGGCTGATTTCTTTTCCTGTGATAAAAAGCCTTCTGTTTCGAGTGCCAAACCATTGAGGAGAGCATTTTCAGGCTTTTTTTTTTTTTTAATAATTTTTATTACTTTTTTTTACAACAGAAAAAAGAAAGAACATAAAAAGAAGAAAGAATAAAGAACAGAAGAATTCAAACCATTTCAGCAACTTATTTCAAATTTCCATCGGACTTCCCCACATCTCCCGCCCAGTGCATTCTTAACAATAAAGGTTATCAGCAAGTTATACCCTTGTTTCTTGTGTTTCTTTGTACTTTCAATTGCAATTTTAAGTTTAGATCCCTTATTTTCCATTTACTCTAAAGATATAACATATTGTCGTTTTTACCCATTTAAACTTTGGATCTTTCATAAATATTATCCAATTTCTTATATAATCCACTCTCATTGCTGGAGCTGACCTTCCAAAACATACGGCACCTCACAGTTCATATAACTTATAATACTTTTGCAAATAGTCTTTAAATTTTTTCCAGTCCTCTTCCATTGCTTCTTCTCCCAGATCTCGGATCCTGGCAGTCATCTCAGCTAGTTCCATGTAGTTCATCAGTTGCGTCTGCCAGTCCTCCAGTGTGGGCAAATCTTGAGTCTTCCAATGTTTGGCGATAAGAATCCTTGCTGCTGTGGTGGCATACATGAAAAAAGTTCTATCCTTTTTTAACACCTTCTGGCCGACAATGCCCAGGAGGAATGCCTCTGGTTTCTTAGGAAAGGTGTATTTGAACACCTTTTTTTAACTCATTGTAAATCATTTCCCAGAAGGCCTTCACTCTTGGGCAAGTCCACCAGAGATGAAAGAATGTCCCTTCAGCCTCCTTACATTTCCAACATTTATTATCGGACAAATGGTAAATCTTAGCAAGCTTGACTGGGGTCATGTACCACCTGTATACCATTTTCATAATGTTTTCTTTCAAGGCATTACATGCCGTAAACTTCATACCGGTGGTCCATAACCTTTCCCAGTCCTCGGACATGATGTTGTAACCAATGTCCTGAGCCCATTTTATCATGGCTGATTTAACTGTCTCATCCTGAGTGTTCCATTTAAGCAGCAAGTTATACATTCTCGATAATAGCTTGGTCTTTGGTTCTAACAATTCTGTCTCAAGTTTCGATTTTTCCACCTGGAATCCTGTTTTTTTGTCTAGCTTAAAAACCTCATTAATTTGGGCATAATGAAGCCAGTCTTGCACTTTACCCTTTAATTTTTCAAAGCTCTGCAACCTCCAGTTGTCTCCAATGTTTTCTATTATTTCCCAATATTTCGGCCACCCGGCCTCCATATTAGGTTTTTTCCAAGCCTTGGCCTCTATTGGTGATACCCACCTCGGAGTTTTGCTTTCTAACAAGTCTTTGTATTTTTTCCAGACCATAAATATTGCTTTTCTGACAATATGGTTTTTGAACATTCCATATGTTTTTGCCTTGTCATACCACAAATACGCATGCCAACCTAGCGAATTATTAAAGCCTTCCAGATCTAGGACATCAGTGTTTTCTAGCAAAAACCAATCTTTCAACCAGCAGAAGGCTGCAGCTTCATAATATAACCTTAAGTCTGGCAGGGCAAACCCCCCTCTCTCCTTTGCGTCAGTTAATATTTTAAACTTTATTCGGGGCTTTTTGCCCTGCCAAACAAATTTAGAAATATCCCTCTGCCACTTTCCAAAACATTCCACTCTGTCCACAATCTGCAAGGCTTGAAACAAAAACAACATTTTTGGCAAAACGTTCATTTTTATAGTAGCAATTCGGCCTAACAAGGATAGTTTCAATCTTGACCAAATTTCTAAATCTTTTTTGACTTCTGACCAACATTTCTCATAATTATCTTTGAATAAATTCAAGTTCTTGGAAGAGAGATTGACCCCCAGGTATTTCACTTTTTTAACAATATTTAGTTCTGTTTCCTTCTGAAACCCCTCTGTTTCAATGGTTGTCAAGTTTTTCCCTAACACCTTAGTTTTTTGTTTGTTCAACTTAAAGCCCGCCACCCGACCAAAGTTCTGGATCAGTTCCAAAACTCTTTTTGTACTAGATTCTGGCTCCTGTAATGTTAAAACCAAGTCATCTGCAAATGCTTTCAGTTTATATTGTTTCACTCCGACCCGTATTCCTTGTACCTGCCGGTCCTTCCTTATCATATTCAGCAAGACCTCCAGGACTGAAATAAACAATAAAGGGGAAAGGGGGCACCCCTGACGTGTTCCTTTTTCAATCTGAAGTTCTTCTGTCACCACATTGTTCACTATCAACTTAGCTTTTTGTTCAGAATAGATTGCTTCTATTCCGTTCTCAAACCCCCTTCCCACTCCCATCCCTTCCAAGTTTTTCTTCATAAATTTCCAAGAAATATTGTCAAAGGCCTTCTCCGCATCAATAAAAATTAACACTGCTTTAGTGTTAATGTTTGTTTGTAAAAGTTCCAGGATATCGATAATATTCCTAGTGTTATCAAACAAATGTCTACCTGGGAGAAAGCCTGCTTGGTCCTTATGAATTACTTCATTTAGTACTTTTTTAAGTCTGTTTGCCAAAATATCTGCAAATATTTTGTAATCCACGTTTAGGAGTGAGATGGGACGGTAGTTCTTAAGTTGAGTCTTTTCAGTCTCCACTTTGGGTATCAATGTGATGAAGGCTTCTTTCCACGTTTCTGGTGCCCTCCCTCCCTCCATAATCTGGTTACAAACCTCCAGCAGTGGTTGTATCAAGTAGTCCTTTAACATCCTGTAGTACTTGGAGGTAAGTCCATCAGGGCCTGGAGATTTGCCTAACTGCATATTCTGGATGGCAACCTCAATTTCCTGTTGTGTTATTTTACAATTCAAGATTGATCTCTTCTCTTGAGATAGTTCTGGTAGGCCATTGTCTTTCAAGAATTGTTCTATCTCAGTCAGTTCCTCGGGCCCTTGGGTGTACAGTTTTTTAAAATATTTCTGGAAACACTTTCTAATTTCTCCCGGTTTCTGAATACTTTTTCCTTCAACTTCTAAATTGGTAACATAATTTAGTTTTTGTCTCTTTTTCAACTGCCAGGCTAGCAGTTTCCCACATTTATTCGCAGATTCAAAAGATCTTTGTTTCATTTGTTTGATTTTCCATTCCACTTCTTGGTTGATCAATTTCGTATATTGTGACTGATGGAATTTTATTTCTCTTAAAGTCTCTTTTGATTTTGGATTCAATCTTAATTTTTTCTCTCCATCTCTTATCTTCTCTAATATCTTGTCCTTTTTCCCATTCCAAAGTTTTTTCTTGATCGTATTTTGTTGTATCAGAAACCCTCTCATAACAGCTTTACTTGCATCCCAGATTGTTCTTTTTTCCACCGAGGTGTTGAGGTTAATTTCAAAGTAGTCCTTTAGTGCTTTTTGGGCCTTCTTTACAATCTCTTGATCTCTTAGCAGGTTGTCATTCATTTTCCATCTGAAGGAATCGGCAGTAGTAAATCTCATTTCCATTTTCAGAGCGTTGTGGTCGGAGCAGGTCTTTGGGCAGATTTCTACTCTTGTAGTCTTAGGTGCCAGCCCTCTAGTTGTCCAAATTTGGTCAATTCTTGTCCATAACAGGTGAGCCTCAGAAAAGAAAGTTCCTTCTTTACCTAGGGGGTTTCTCGTCCTCCATAAATCAATCAGATCCATATTGTCAGTTAGTTCAAAAAAGGTTTTTGGTAGTCTTCCATCTTTAGTCAGATTCTGGTTCTGTGACTTGTCCATATAGGTAGAGACCACCCCGTTCATGTCTCCCATCATAATGATGTTGGAGTAGTCCAGATAGTCCAGTAATGTCTCATGTAGCTTCTTGTAAAATTCTGATTTCCCCTCATTTGGTGCGTAGATTCCTAAAATCAAAACTTTTTCTCCTTGGATTTGTATTTCAATTGCCAGAATTCTTCCTTGTTCATCTTTAAACAGAAATTTTGGTGATAAGTTCTCCTTTGCATAGATCACCACTCCTCTCTTTTTAACTCTGTCTGATGAGATGAATTCTTGGCCTAATCTTTTGTTTATTAACACTTTCCTGTGGAGCCTAGTCACATGAGTTTCTTGCAGACAAATTATATCCAAATGTTCCTTCTTCAAAATATGAAAAATCCTTTTGCGTTTTTCCGGGGAATTTGCGCCATTAATATTCCAACTATACAGCTGCAGAGACATCCTGTATCAATCTGTTGTTGCTCTTTATGGGGTGCCTTCTTTCTTGTCCAAATCCGAGGGTGCTGGCTCTTTACCAGGGTCAGGTGGTGGCCAAGGAGTAGCTACTCCTTTCTGCAGGTCTTCTCCGTGGTCGTGTAGAAACTTCTGGCTGTCCTCTTTCGTCCTAATTTTAATCTTCTTTCCTGTGTATTTGAATGATAGGCCTTGTGGAAACTCCCACCTGTAAGGTATTCCGTTGCTTCTCAGAAGTCCAGCTAGATCAGTATAGTTAGATCTGAGATCTAGTAGTTGTTTAGGAATATCCTTGTAGATTTGTGCTCTTCTGTCCTGGATCTCAAGTGCTTTATTAAAATGTAGGTCGAGTAGTTTGTCTCTCTCCTGCTTGGTCCTTAAGATGATCAAACAATCTCTAGGCCTGTCTTTCTTGACAACTCTTCCCAGTCTGAATGCAGTTGTTATTTTAAAGTCTGTATCTTCCTCTATACCCCAGAATTTAGAGAATTCTGCTGTCAAAAAGCCGGTCAGATCCTCTTTCTCAATCTCTGGGATAGAGCGTAATCTTAAATTATTCTCCTTGTTTCTCAGTTCCACCATAGACAGGTAGGCCTGCTGGTCAGTAATGTGTTTATGTAGCGGCCTTACCTCTCCTTTTAATTCATCTACTTTCTGAATTGCTTGACTTGCTTTTTCATTTGCAACCTCGGCCAATTTCCGGTTCTCAGATGTTGCGTCTTTTAAATTCCCAATTTCTTGTGAATGCTTAGCCACTTGTTCAGATAATTTAGTAATTGAGGATGTGGCTAAGTCGATTTTTGCTGTTTGGTCATCAACCTTCTTATTCAAAATTGCAAACTGTTGTAGCATTTGATCTAAAAGAGTGTCAGATCCCCCTGATGCCATATCCTCAGTCGTTGGCTGGTCAGCTGCCTTAGATGGGGCTGTTGTTGGAGGTGCAACTCCCTGAAAAACAGCAGGGACCAAAGATCTGCGAGACTGGGAAGTCAAAGTTGTTTGTACAAATTGGCCTTTCCCTGCTTTCGACGCAGCTCTTGTTTTTGGAGGGCCGCTCATTCCCCACCTGTCTTTGGATTCAAGGTCAAACTGTCAAATGTTCCATGAGAAAGACAGGCCACAAAGTAAATAACCAAACCACAGAGAGTCAA
Organism: Podarcis liolepis; assembly: GCF_965112155.1. Taxonomy (NCBI): domain Eukaryota; kingdom Metazoa; phylum Chordata; class Lepidosauria; order Squamata; family Lacertidae; genus Podarcis; species Podarcis liolepis. Next base: position 35,166,987 of record NC_139566.1, on the reverse strand, counting down.
AACAAAGTTGGTTCTCAGGAATTTGTAAATCCCAAACTCCACTAGAGGGAGTGTTGTTGCAATTCAGGAAAGAAGAAAGAAAGTTTCAGGCGCCATTAAAGTTCCTGCAGTTAGATAAATTAGCAGCAGTCCTTAAAGAAAACTTTTTTCCACTGGCAGAGCCCTTTCAATATTGCCACAATAGTTTATCTAAAGATGCAAGATACAGTTATTTAATTGTATCCACCAGTGATGCCTCTAAGTATCCATTTCAACTTTGTATATGTATCCGCAAGGCAGCCTTCTTCCCACTGCCAGCCCGGGACTGGGGTTTTTAAAGTTTTTAAAAGTCAGTAAAGGAGAGGATCCTCCAATGCAATCAACACAATAGTAGGTAAAAAGATAAAAGCTTGCCTTTCCCTTCAGTTGCTAGCTCCACCAGACGCATGATACTTCCCGTTTTAAAATCCCTTTCTATTGCTTCCAGCTTGTCAGTTCCTTTGCCTTTGATCTCTAAGCACAACCGGGAGACGGACTTCCTTTTTCTCGTCTCCCGCTTTCAGCCGAATTTAAATTAAAAATTTACAGTCCCGAAATTAGTACTCTTCTTACTCACGAGTAGATGGTTTAAAGTCCAATTCTTAAGGAAGAAAGGTCGGCGCTCATCAGCAACAGCCGCGCGGATTCACTCCCGCAGAAAGAGCGATGAATCCACAGCACCGCTTCCCCTCCGCGCTTCCGGACCCCCTTACGGGGACCCTTCTTCGTTTTGGGGGTCGCTCTAGGTGCCCGCCGGATCCCACGGCCACGAGCTCGTTCTGCTCGTGGTTTATCTTAATGGGTCGTCGCTTTGCCGCAGCGAACGACCCTTTCCTGCGGAGCCCCTCTTCGCAGCGCAAAGAGGACCGCCATTACTTGTTTCGCGCCGCCTCCGGAAGTCGAGCATTTTCAGGCTTTTGGCACCATTTTTGAGTGAATTGCCAAAAGTCAGATTTTTGCTGAAATTGTGACCCCGGGGCTTAGGGATTTTTTCAAAAAAATATTTTCTGCCGGTTAGGTTTTTGAGGGCTGATTTCTTGTCCTGTGATAAAAAGCCTTCTGTTTCGAGTGCCAAACCTTTCAGGAGAGCATTTTCAGGCTTTTGGCACCATCTTTGAGTGAACTGCCAAAAGTCAGATTTTTGCTAAAATTGTGACCCCGGGGCTTAGGAATTTTTTCAAAAAAATATTTTCTGCCGGTTATGTTTTTGAGGGCTGACTTCTTGTCCTGTGATAAAAAGCCTTCTGTTTCGAGTGCCAAACCCCGGGGCTTAGGGATTTTTTTCAAAAAAATATTTTCTGCCGGTTAGGTTTTTGAGGGCTGATTTCTTTTCCTGTGATAAAAAGCCTTCTGTTTCGAGTGCCAAACCATTGCGGAGAGCATTTTCAGGCTTTTGGCACCATTTTTGAGTGAATTGCCAAAAGTCAGATTTTTGCTGAAATTGTGACCCCGGGGCTTAGGGATTTTTTCAAAAAAATATTTTCTGCCGGTTATGTTTTTGAGGGCTGATTTCTTGTCCTGTGATAAATAGCCTTCTGTTTCGAGTGCCAAACCCCGGGGCTTAGGGATTTTTTCAAAAAAATATTTTCTGCCGGTTAGGTTTTTGAGGGCTGATTTCTTGTCCTGTGATAAAAAGCCTTCTGTTTCGAGGGCCAAACCTTTCAGGAGAGCATTTTCAGGCTTTTGGCACCATCTTTGAGTGAATTGCCAAAAGTCAGATTTTTGCTAAAATTGTGACCCCGGGGCTTAGGGATTTTTTCAAAAAAATATTTTCTGCCGGTTATGTTTTTGAGGGCTGATTTCTTGTCCTGTGATAAAAAGCCTTCTGTTTCGAGTGCCAAACCCCGGGGCTTAGGGATTTTTTCAAAAAAATATTTTCTGCCGGTTAGGTTTTTGAGGGCTGATTTCTTTTCCTGTGATAAAAAGCCTTCTGTTTCGAGTGCCAAACCATTGAGGAGAGCATTTTCAGGCTTTTGGCACCATTTTTGAGTGAATTGCCAAAAGTCAGATTTTTGCTGAAATTGTGACCCCGGGGCTTAGGGATTTTTTCAAAGAAATATTTTCTGCCGGTTAGGTTTTTGAGGGCTGATTTCTTGTCCTGTGATAAAAAGCCTTCTGTTTCGAGTGCCAAACCTTTGAGGAGAGCATTTTCAAGCTTTTGGTACCATTTTTGAGTGAATTGCCAAAAGTCAGATTTTTGCTGAAATTGTGACCCCGGGGCTTAGGGATTTTTTCAAAAAAATATTTTCTGCCGGTTATGTTTTTGAGGGCTGATTTCTTGTCCTGTGATAAAAAGCCTTCTGTTTCGAGTGCAAACCCCAGGGCTTAGGGATTTTTTTAAAAAAATATTTTCTGCCGGTTAGGTTGTTGAGGGCTGATTTCTTGTCCTGTGATAAAAAGCCTTGTGTTTCGAGTGCCAAACCTTTGAGGAGAGCATTTTCAAGCTTTTGGCACCATCTTTGAGTGAATTGCCAAAAGTCAGATTTTTGCTTAAATTGTGACCCCGGGGCTTAGGGATTTTTTCAAAAAAATATTTTCTGCCGGTTAGGTTTTTGAGGGCTGATTTCTTGTCCTGTGATAAAAAGCCTTCTGTTTCGAGTGCCAAACCTTTCAGGAGAGCATTTTCAGGCTTTTGGCACCATCTTTGAGTGAATTGCCAAAAGTCAGATTTTTGCTGAAGTTGTGACCCCGGGGCTTAGGGATTTTTTCAAAAAAATATTTTCTACCGGTTAAGTTTTTGAGGGCTGATTTCTTGTCCTTTGATAAAAAGCCTTCTGTTTCGCGTGCCAAACCTTTCAGGAGAGCATTTTCAAGCTTTTGCCACCATTTTTGAGTGAATTGCCAAAAGTCAGATTTTTGCTGAAATTGTGACCCCGGGGCTTAGGGATTTTTTCAAAAAAAATATTTTCTGCCGCTTAGGTTTTTGAGGGCTGATTTCTTGTCCTGTGATAAAAAGCCTTCTGTTTCGAGTGCCAAACCTTTCAGGAGAGCATTTTCAGGCTTTTGGCACCATCTTTGAGTGAATTGCCAGAAGTCAGATTTTTGCTAAAATTGTGACCCCGGGGCTTAGGGATTTTTTCAAAAAAATATTTTCTGCCGGTTAGGTTTTTGAGGGCTGATTTCTTGTCCTGTGATAAAAAGCCTTCTGTTTCGAGTGCCAAACCTTTCAGGAGAGCATTTTCAGGCTTTTGGCACCATCTTTGAGTGAATTGCCAAAAGTCAGATTTTTCCTGAAGTTGTGACCCCGGGGCTTAGGGATTTTTTCAAAAAAATATTTTCTGCCGGTTAGGTTTTTGAGGGCTGATTTCTTGTCCTGTGATAAAAAGCCTTCTGTTTCAAGTGCCAAACCTTTCAGGAGAGCATTTTCAGGCTTTTGGCACCATCTTTGAGTGAATTGCCAAAAGTCAGATTTTTGCTAAAATTGTGACCCCGGGGCTTAGGGATTTTTTCAAAAAAATATTTTCTGCCGGTTATGTTTTTGAGGGCTGATTTCTTGTCCTGTGATAAAAAGCCTTCTGTTTCGAGTGCCAAACCCCGGGGCTTAGGGATTTTTTCAAAAAAATATTTTCTGCCGGTTAGGTTTTTGAGGGCTGATTTCTTTTCCTGTGATAAAAAGCCTTCTGTTTCGAGTGCCAAACCATTGAGGAGAGCATTTTCAGGCTTTTGGCACCATTTTTGAGTGAATTGCCAAAAGTCAGATTTTTGCTGAAATTGTGACCCCGGGGCTTAGGGATTTTTTCAAAAAAATATATTCTGCCGGTTATGTTTTTGAGGGCTGATTTCTTGTCCTGTGAAAAAAAGCCTTCTGTTTCGAGTGCCAAACCTTTCAGGAGAGCATTTTCAGGCTTTTGGCACCATCTTTGAGTGAATTGCCAAAAGTCAGATTTTTGCTAAAATTGTGACCCCGGGGCTTAGGGATTTTTTCAAAAAAATGTTTTCTGCCGGTTATGTTTTTGAGGGCTGATTTCTTGTCCTGTGATAAAAAGCCTTCTGTTTCGAGTGCAAACCCGGGGCTTAGGGATTTTTTCAAAAAAATATTTTCTGCCGGTTAGGTTTTTGAGGGCTGATTTCTTGTCCTTTGATAAAAAGCCTTCTGTTTCGCGTGCCAAACCTTTCAGGAGAGCATTTTCAAGCTTTTGGCACCATTTTTGAGTGAATTGCCAAAAGTCAGATTTTTGCTGAAATTGTGACCCCGGGGCTTAGGGATTTTTTCAAAGAAATATTTTCTGCCGGTTAGTTTTTTGAGGGCTGATTTCTTGTCCTATGATAAAAAGCCTTCTGTTTCGAGTGCCAAACCTTTCAGGAGAGCATTTTCAGGCTTTTGGCACCATCTTTGAGTGAATTGCCAAAAGTCAGATTTTTGCTAAAATTGTGACCCCGGGGCTTAGGGATTTTTTCAAAAAAATATTTTCTGCCGGTTATGTTTTTGAGGGCTGATTTCTTGTCCTGTGATAAAAAGCCTTCTGTTTCGAGTGCAAACCCCGGGGCTTAGGGATTTTTTCAAAAAAATATTTTCTTCCGGTTAGGTTTTTGAGGGCTGATTTCTTGTCCTGTGATAGAAAGCCTTCTGTTTCGAGTGCCAAACCTTTGAGGAGAGCATTTTCAAGATTTTGGCACCATCTTTGAGTGAATTGCCAAAAGTCAGATTTTTGCTGAAATTGTGACCCCGGGGCTTAGGGATTTTTTCAAAAAAAATATTTTCTGCCGCTTAGGTTTTTGAGGGCTGATTTCTTGTCCTGTGATAAAAAGCCTTCTGTTTCGAGTGCCAAACCTTTCAGGAGAGCATTTTCAGGCTTTTGGCACCATCTTTGAGTGAATTGCCAGAAGTCAGATTTTTGCTAAAATTGTGACCCCGGGGCTTAGGGATTTTTTCAAAAAAATATTTTCTGCCGGTTAGGTTTTTGAGGGCTGATTTCTTGTCCTGTGATAAAAAGCCTTCTGTTTCGAGTGCCAAACCTTTCAGGAGAGCATTTTCAGGCTTTTGGCACCATCTTTGAGTGAATTGCCAAAAGTCAGATTTTTGCTAAAATTGTGACCCCGGGGCTTAGGGATTTTTTCAAAAAAATATTTTCTGCCGGTTATGTTTTTGAGGGCAGATTTCTTGTCCTGTGATAAAAAGCCTTCTGTTTCGAGTGCCAAACCCCGGAGCTTAGGGATTTTTTCAAAAAAATATTTTCTGCCGGTTAGGTTTTTGAGGGCTGATTTCTTTTCCTGTGATAAAAAGCCTTCTGTTTCGAGTGCCAAACCATTGAGGAGAGCATTTTCAAGCTTTTGGCACCATTTTTGAGTGAATTGCCAAAAGTCAGATTTTTGCTGAAATTGTGACCCCGGGGCTTAGGGATTTTTTCAAAGAAATATTTTCTGCCGGTTAGTTTTTTGAGGGCTGATTTCTTGTCCTATGATAAAAAGCCTTCTGTTTCGAGTGCCAAACCTTTCAGGAGAGCATTTTCAGGCTTTTGGCACCATCTTTGAGTGAATTGCCAAAAGTCAGATTTTTGCTAAAATTGTGACCCCGGGGCTTAGGGATTTTTTCAAAAAAATATTTTCTGCCGGTTATGTTTTTGAGGGCTGATTTCTTGTCCTGTGATAAAAAGCCTTCTGTTTCGAGTGCAAACCCCGGGGCTTAGGGATTTTTTCAAAAAAATATTTTCTTCCGGTTAGGTTTTTGAGGGCTGATTTCTTGTCCTGTGATAGAAAGCCTTCTGTTTCGAGTGCCAAACCTTTGAGGAGAGCATTTTCAAGATTTTGGCACCATCTTTGAGTGAATTGCCAAAAGTCAGATTTTTGCTGAAATTGTGACCCCGGGGCTTAGGGATTTTTTCAAAAAAAATATTTTCTGCCGCTTAGGTTTTTGAGGGCTGATTTCTTGTCCTGTGATAAAAAGCCTTCTGTTTCGAGTGCCAAACCTTTCAGGAGAGCATTTTCAGGCTTTTGGCACCATCTTTGAGTGAATTGCCAGAAGTCAGATTTTTGCTAAAATTGTGACCCCGGGGCTTAGGGATTTTTTCAAAAAAATATTTTCTGCCGGTTAGGTTTTTGAGGGCTGATTTCTTGTCCTGTGATAAAAAGCCTTCTGTTTCGAGTGCCAAACCTTTCAGGAGAGCATTTTCAGGCTTTTGGCACCATCTTTGAGTGAATTGCCAAAAGTCAGATTTTTGCTAAAATTGTGACCCCGGGGCTTAGGGATTTTTTCAAAAAAATATTTTCTGCCGGTTATGTTTTTGAGGGCAGATTTCTTGTCCTGTGATAAAAAGCCTTCTGTTTCGAGTGCCAAACCCCGGAGCTTAGGGATTTTTTCAAAAAAATATTTTCTGCCGGTTAGGTTTTTGAGGGCTGATTTCTTTTCCTGTGATAAAAAGCCTTCTGTTTCGAGTGCCAAACCATTGAGGAGAGCATTTTCAGGCTTTTGGCACCATTTTTGAGTGAATTGCCAAAAGTCAGATTTTTGCTGAAATTGTGACCCCGGGGCTTAGGGATTTTTTCAAAAAAATATTTTCTGCCGGTTATGTTTTTTAGGGCTGATTTCTTGTCCTGTGATAAAAAGCCTTCTGTTTCGAGTGCCAAACCTTTCAGGAGAGCATTTTCAGGCTTTTGGCACCATTTTTGAGTGAATTGCCAAAATTCAGATTTTTGCTGAAGTTGTTACCCCGGGGCTTAGGGATTTTTTCAAAAAAATATTTTCTACCGGTTACGTTTTTGAGGGCTGATTTCTTGTCCTTTGATAAAAAGCCTTCTGTTTCGCGTGCCAAACCTTTCAGGAGAGCATTTTCAAGATTTTGGCACCATTTTTGAGTGAATTGCCAAAAGTCAGATTTTTGCTAAAATTGTGACCCCGGGGCTTAGGGATTTTTTGAACAAAATATTTTCTGCCGGTTATGTTTTTGAGGGCTGATTTCTTGTCCTGTGATAAAAAGCCTTCTGTTTCGAGTGCCAAACCTTTCAGGAGAGCATTTTCAAGCTTTTACCACCGTTTTTGAGTGAATTGCCAAAATTCAGATTTTTCCTGAAGTTGTGACCCCGGGGCTTAGGGATTTTTTCAAAAAAATATTTTCTGCCGGTTAGGTTTTTGAGGGCTGATTTCTTTTCCTGTGATAAAAAGCCTTCTGTTTCAAGTGCCAAACCATTGAGGAGAGCATTTTCAGGCTTTTGGCACCATTTTTGAGTGAATTGCCAAAAGTCAGATTTTTGCTGAAATTGTGACCCCGGGGCTTAGGGATTTTTTCAAAAAAATATTTTCTGCCGGTTATGTTTTTGAGGGCTGATTTCTTGTCCTGTGAAAAAAAGCCTTCTGTTTCGAGTGCCAAACCTTTCAGGAGAGCATTTTCAGGCTTTTGGCACCATCTTTGAGTGAATTGCCAAAAGTCAGATTTTTGCTAAAATTGTGACCCCGGGGCTTAGGGATTTTTTCAAAAAAATATTTTCTGCCGGTTATGTTTTTGAGGGCTGATTTCTTGTCCTGTGATAAAAAGCCTTCTGTTTCGAGTGCAAACCCGGGGCTTAGGGATTTTTTCAAAAAAATATTTTCTGCCGGTTAGGTTTTTGAGGGCTGATTTCTTGTCCTTTGATAAAAAGCCTTCTGTTTCGCGTGCCAAACCTTTCAGGAGAGCATTTTCAAGCTTTTGGCACCATTTTTGAGTGAATTGCCAAAAGTCAGATTTTTGCTGAAATTGTGACCCCGGGGCTTAGGGATTTTTTCAAAGAAATATTTTCTGCCGGTTAGTTTTTTGAGGGCTGATTTCTTGTCCTATGATAAAAAGCCTTCTGTTTCGAGTGCCAAACCTTTCAGGAGAGCATTTTCAGGCTTTTGGCACCATCTTTGAGTGAATTGCCAAAAGTCAGATTTTTGCTAAAATTGTGACCCCGGGGCTTAGGGATTTTTTCAAAAAAATATTTTCTGCCGGTTATGTTTTTGAGGGCTGATTTCTTGTCCTGTGATAAAAAGCCTTCTGTTTCGAGTGCAAACCCCGGGGCTTAGGGATTTTTTCAAAAAAATATTTTCTTCCGGTTAGGTTTTTGAGGGCTGATTTCTTGTCCTGTGATAAAAAGCCTTCTGTTTCGAGTGCCAAACCTTTGAGGAGAGCATTTTCAAGATTTTGGCACCATCTTTGAGTGAATTGCCAAAAGTCAGATTTTTGCTGAAATTGTGACCCCGGGGCTTAGGGATTTTTTCAAAAAAATATTTTCTGCCGGTTAGGTTTTTGAGGGCTGATTTCTTGTCCTGTGATAAAAAGCCTTCTGTTTCGAGTGCCAAACCTTTGAGGAAAGCATTTTCAGGCTTTTGGCAGCATCTTTGAGTGAATTGCCAAAAGTCAGATTTTTGCTAAAATTGTGACCCCGGGGTTTAGGGATTTTTTCAAAAAAATATTTTCTGCCGGTTAAGTTTTTGAGGGCTGATTTCTTGTCCTGTGATAAAAAACCTTCTGTTTCAAGTGCCAAACCTTTCAGGAGAGCATTTTCAGGCTTTTGGCACCATCTTTGAGTGAATTGCCAAAAGTCAGATTTTTGCTGAAATTGTGACCCCGGGGCTTAGGGATTTTTCAAAAAAATATTTTCTGCCGTTTAGGTTTTTGAGGGCTGATTTCTTGTCCTGTGATAAAAAGCCTTCTGTTTCGAGTGCCAAACCTTTCAGGAGAGCATTTTCAGGCTTTTGGCACCATCTTTCAGTGAATTGCCAAAAGTCAGATTTTTGCTAAAATTGTGACCCCGGGGCTTAGGGATTTTTTCAAAAAAATATTTTCTGCCGGTTATGTTTTTGAGGGCTGATTTCTTGTCCTGTGATAAAAAGCCTTCTGTTTCGAGTGCACACCCCGGGGCTTAGGGATTTTTTCAAAAAAATATTTTTTGCCGGTTAGGTTTTTGAGGGCTGATTTCTTGTCCTTTGATAAAAAGCCTTCTGTTTCGCGTGCCAAACCTTTCAGGAGAGCATTTTCAAGCTTTTGGCACCATTTTTGAGTGAATTGCCAAAAGTCAGATTTTTGCTGAAATTGTCACCCCGGGGCTTAGGGATTTTTTCAAAAAAATATTTTCTGCCGGTTAGTTTTTTGAGGGCTGATTTCTTGTCCTGTGATAAATAGCCTTCTGTTTCGAGTGCCAAACCTTTCAGGAGAGCATTTTCAGGCTTTTGGCACCATCTTTGAGTGAATTGCCAAAAGTCAGATTTTTGCTAAAATTGTGACCCCGGGGCTTAGGGATTTTTTCAAAAAAATATTTTCTGCCGGTTAGGTTTTTGAGGGCTGATTTCTTGTCCTGTGATAAAAAGCCTTCTGTTTCGAGTGCCAAACCTTTGAGGAAAGCATTTTCAGGCTTTTGGCAGCATCTTTGAGTGAATTGCCAAAAGTCAGATTTTCGCTAAAATTGTGACCCCGGGGTTTAGGGATTATTTCAAAAAAATATTTTCTGCCGGTTAAGTTTTTGAGGGCTGATTTCTTGTCCTGTGATAAAAAACCTTCTGTTTCAAGTGCCAAACCTTTCAGGAGAGCATTTTCAGGCTTTTGGCACCATCTTTGAGTGAATTGCCAAAAGTCAGATTTTTGCTGAAATTGTGACCCCGGGGCTTAGGGATTTTTCAAAAAAATACTTTTCTGCCGTTTAGGTTTTTGAGGGCTGATTTCTTGTCCTGTGATAAAAAGCCTTCTGTTTCGAGTGCCAAACCTTTCAGGAGAGCATTTTCAGGCTTTTGGCACCATCTTTCAGTGAATTGCCAAAAGTCAGATTTTTGCTAAAATTGTGACCCCGGGGCTTAGGGATTTTTTCAAAAAAATATTTTCTGCCGGTTATGTTTTTGAGGGCTGATTTCTTGTCCTGTGATAAAAAGCCTTCTGTTTCGAGTGCACACCCCGGGGCTTAGGGATTTTTTCAAAAAAATATTTTTTGCCGGTTAGGTTTTTGAGGGCTGATTTCTTGTCCTTTGATAAAAAGCCTTCTGTTTCGCGTGCCAAACCTTTCAGGAGAGCATTTTCAAGCTTTTGGCACCATTTTTGAGTGAATTGCCAAAAGTCAGATTTTTGCTGAAATTGTCACCCCGGGGCTTAGGGATTTTTTCAAAGAAATATTTTCTGCCGGTTAGTTTTTTGAGGGCTGATTTCTTGTCCTGTGATAAATAGCCTTCTGTTTCGAGTGCCAAACCTTTCAGGAGAGCATTTTCAGGCTTTTGGCACCATCTTTGAGTGAATTGCCAAAAGTCAGATTTTTGCTAAAATTGTGACCCCGGGGCTTAGGGATTTTTTCAAAAAAATATTTTCTGCCGGTTAGGTTTTTGAGGGCTGATTTCTTGTCCTGTGATAAAAAGCCTTCTGTTTCGAGTGCAAACCCCGGGGCTTAGGGATTTTTTCAAAAAAATATTTTCTTCCGGTTAGGTTTTTGAAGGCTGATTTCTTGTCCTGTGATAAAAAGCCTTCTGTTTCGAGTACCAAACCTTTGAGGAGAGCATTTTCAAGCTTTTGGTACCATTTTTGAGTGAATTACCAAAAGTCAGATTTTTGCTGAAATTGTGACCCCGGGGCTTAGGGATTTTTTCAAAGAAATATTTTCTGCCGGTTAGTTTTTTGAGGGCTGATTTCTTGTCCTGTGATAAATAGCCTTCTGTTTCGAGTGCCAAACCTTTCAGGAGAGCATTTTCAGGCTTTTGGCACCATCTTTGAGTGAATTGCCACAAGTCAAATTTTTGCTAAAATTGTGACCCTGGGGCTTAGGGATTTTTTCAAAAAAATATTTTCTGCCGGTTATGTTTTTGAGGGCTGATTTCTTGTCCTGTGATAAAAAGCCTTCTGTTTCGAGTGCAAACCCCGGGGCTTAGGGATTTTTTCAAAAAAATACTTTCTGCTGGTTAGGTTTTTGAGGGCTGATTTCTTGTCCTGTGATAAAAAGCCTTCTGTTTCGAGTGCCAAACCTTTGAGGAGAGCATTTTCAAGCTTTTGGTACCATTTTTGAGTGAATTACCAAAAGTCAGATTTTTGCTGAAATTGTGACCCCGGGGCTTAGGGATTTTTTCAAAAAAATATTTTCTGCCGGTTAAGTTTTTGAGGGCTGATTTCTTGTCCTGTGATAAAAAACCTTCTGTTTCAAGTGCCAAACCTTTCAGGAGAGCATTTTCAGGCTTTTGGCACCATCTTTGAGTGAATTGCCAAAAGTCAGATTTTTGCTAAAATTGTGACCCCGGGGCTTAGGGATTTTTTCAAAAAAATATTTTCTGCCGTTTAGGTTTTTGAGGGCTGATTTCTTGTCCTGTGATAAAAAGCCTTCTGTTTCGAGTGCCAAACCTTTCAGGAGAGCATTTTCAGGCTTTTGGCACCATCTTTGAGTGAATTGCCAAAAGTCAGATTTTTGCTAAAATTGTGACCCCGGGTCTTAGGGATTTTTTCAAAAAAATATTTTCTGCCGGTTAGGTTTTTGAGGGCTGATTTCTTGTCCTGTGATAAAAAGCCTTCTGTTTCAAGTGCCAAACCTTTCAGGAGAGCATTTTCAAGCTTTTACCACCATTTTTGAGTGAATTGCCAAAAGTCAGATTTTTGCTAAAATTGTGACCCCGGGGCTTAGGGATTTTTTCAAAAAAATATTTTCTGCCGGTTAGGTTTTTGAGGGCTGATTTCTTGTCCTGTGATAAAAAGCCTTCTGTTTCAAGTGCCAAACCTTTCAGGAGAGCATTTTCAGGCTTTTGGCACCATCTTTGAGTGAATTGCCAAAAGTCAGATTTTTGCTAAAATTGTGACCCCGGGGCTTAGGGATTTTTTCAAAAAAATATTTTCTGCCGGTTATGTTTTTGAGGGCTGATTTCTTGTCCTGTGATAAAAAGCCTTCTGTTTCGAGTGCCAAACCCCGGGGCTTAGGGATTTTTTCAAAAAAATATTTTCTGCCGGTTAGGTTTTTGAGGGCTGATTTCTTTTCCTGTGATAAAAAGCCTTCTGTTTCGAGTGCCAAACCATTGAGGAGAGCATTTTCAGGCTTTTGGCACCATTTTTGAGTGAATTGCCAAAAGTCAGATTTTTGCTAAAATTGTGACCCCGGGGCTTAGGGATTTTTTCAAAAAAATATTTTCTGCCGGTTATGTTTTTGAGGGCTGATTTCTTGTCCTGTGATAAAAAGCCTTCTGTTTCGAGTGCAAACCCCGGGGCTTAGGGATTTTTTCAAAAAAATATTTTCTTCCGGTTAGGTTTTTGAAGGCTGATTTCTTGTCCTGTGATAAAAAGCCTTCTGTTTCGAGTGCCAAACCTTTGAGGAGAGCATTTTCAAGCTTTTGGTACCATTTTTGAGTGAATTACCAAAAGTCAGATTTTTGCTGAAATTGTGACCCCGGGGCTTAGGGATTTTTTCAAAGAAATATTTTCTGCCGGTTAGTTTTTTGAGGGCTGATTTCTTGTCCTGTGATAAATAGCCTTCTGTTTCGAGTGCCAAACATTTCAGGAGAGCATTTTCAGGCTTTTGGCACCATCTTTGAGTGAATTGCCAAAAGTCAGATTTTTGCTAAAATTGTGACCCTGGGGCTTAGGGATTTTTTCAAAAAAATATTTTCTGCCGGTTATGTTTTTGAGGGCTGATTTCTTGTCCTGTGATAAAAAGCCTTCTGTTTCGAGTGCAAACCCCGGGGCTTAGGGATTTTTTCAAAAAAATACTTTCTGCTGGTTAGGTTTTTGAGGGCTGATTTCTTGTCCTGTGATAAAAAGCCTTCTGTTTCGAGTGCCAAACCTTTGAGGAGAGCATTTTCAAGCTTTTGGTACCATTTTTGAGTGAATTACCAAAAGTCAGATTTTTGCTGAAATTGTGACCCCGGGGCTTAGGGATTTTTTCAAAAAAATATTTTCTGCCGGTTAAGTTTTTGAGGGCTGATTTCTTGTCCTGTGATAAAAAACCTTCTGTTTCAAGTGCCAAACCTTTCAGGAGAGCATTTTCAGGCTTTTGGCACCGTCTTTGAGTGAATTGCCAAAAGTCAGATTTTTGCTGAAATTGTGACCCCGGGGCTTAGGGATTTTTCAAAAAAATATTTTCTGCCGTTTAGGTTTTTGAGGGCTGATTTCTTGTCCTGTGATAAAAAGCCTTCTGTTTCGAGTGCCAAACCTTTCAGGAGAGCATTTTCAGGCTTTTGGCACCATCTTTGAGTGAATTGCCAAAAGTCAGATTTTTGCTAAAATTGTGACCCCGGGTCTTAGGGATTTTTTCAAAAAAAAATTTTCTGCCGGTTAGGTTTTTGAGGGCTGATTTCTTGTCCTGTGATAAAAAGCCTTCTGTTTCAAGTGCCAAACCTTTCAGGAGAGCATTTTCAAGCTTTTACCACCATTTTTGAGTGAATTGCCAAAAGTCAGATTTTTGCTAAAATTGTGACCCCGGGGCTTAGGGATTTTTTCAAAAAAATATTTTCTGCCGGTTAGGTTTTTGAGGGCTGATTTCTTGTCCTGTGATAAAAAGCCTTCTGTTTCAAGTGCCAAACCTTTCGGGAGAGCATTTTCAGGCTTTTGGCACCATCTTTGAGTGAATTGCCAAAAGTCAGATTTTTGCTAAAATTGTGACCCCGGGGCTTAGGGATTTTTTCAAAAAAATATTTTCTGCCGGTTATGTTTTTGAGGGCTGATTTCTTGTCCTGTGATAAAAAGCCTTCTGTTTCGAGTGCCAAACCCCGGGGCTTAGGGATTTTTTCAAAAAAATATTTTCTGCCGGTTAGGTTTTTGAGGGCTGATTTCTTTTCCTGTGATAAAAAGCCTTCTGTTTCGAGTGCCAAACCATTGAGGAGAGCATTTTCAGGCTTTTGGCACCATTTTTGAGTGAATTGCCAAAAGTCAGATTTTTGCTGAAATTGTGACCCCGGGGCTTAGGGATTTTTTCAAAAAAATATTTTCTGCCGGTTATGTTTTTGAGGGCTGATTTCTTGTCCTGTGAAAAAAAGCCTTCTGTTTCGAGTGCCAAACCTTTCAGGAGAGCATTTTCAGGCTTTTGGCACCATCTTTGAGTGAATTGCCAAAAGTCAGATTTTTGCTAAAATTGTGACCCCGGGGCTTAGGGATTTTTTCAAAAAAATATTTTCTGCCGGTTATGTTTTTGAGGGCTGATTTCTTGTCCTGTGATAAAAAGCCTTCTGTTTCGAGTGCAAACCCGGGGCTTAGGGATTTTTTCAAAAAAATATTTTCTGCCGGTTAGGTTTTTGAGGGCTGATTTCTTGTCCTTTGATAAAAAGCCTTCTGTTTCGCGTGCCAAACCTTTCAGGAGAGCATTTTCAAGCTTTTGGCACCATTTTTGAGTGAATTGCCAAAAGTCAGATTTTTGCTGAAATTGTGACCCCGGGGCTTAGGGATTTTTTCAAAGAAATATTTTCTGCCGGTTAGTTTTTTGAGGGCTGATTTCTTGTCCTATGATAAAAAGCCTTCTGTTTCGAGTGCCAAACCTTTCAGGAGAGCATTTTCAGGCTTTTGGCACCATCTTTGAGTGAATTGCCAAAAGTCAGATTTTTGCTAAAATTGTGACCCCGGGGCTTAGGGATTTTTTCAAAAAAATATTTTCTGCCGGTTATGTTTTTGAGGGCTGATTTCTTGTCCTGTGATAAAAAGCCTTCTGTTTCGAGTGCCAAACCCCGGGGCTTAGGGATTTTTTCAAAAAAATATTTTCTGCCGGTTAGGTTTTTGAGGGCTGATTTCTTTTCCTGTGATAAAAAGCCTTCTGTTTCGAGTGCCAAACCATTGAGGAGAGCATTTTCAGGCTTTTGGCACCATTTTTGAGTGAATTGCCAAAAGTCAGATTTTTGCTGAAATTGTGACCCCGGGGCTTAGGGATTTTTTCAAAAAAATATTTTCTGCCGGTTATGTTTTTGAGGGCTGATTTCTTGTCCTGTGAAAAAAAGCCTTCTGTTTCGAGTGCCAAACCTTTCAGGAGAGCATTTTCAGGCTTTTGGCACCATCTTTGAGTGAATTGCCAAAAGTCAGATTTTTGCTAAAATTGTGACCCCGGGGCTTAGGGATTTTTTCAAAAAAATGTTTTCTGCCGGTTATGTTTTTGAGGGCTGATTTCTTGTCCTGTGATAAAAAGCCTTCTGTTTCGAGTGCAAACCCGGGGCTTAGGGATTTTTTCAAAAAAATATTTTCTGCCGGTTAGGTTTTTGAGGGCTGATTTCTTGTCCTTTGATAAAAAGCCTTCTGTTTCGCGTGCCAAACCTTTCAGGAGAGCATTTTCAAGCTTTTGGCACCATTTTTGAGTGAATTGCCAAAAGTCAGATTTTTGCTGAAATTGTGACCCCGGGGCTTAGGGATTTTTTCAAAGAAATATTTTCTGCCGGTTAGTTTTTTGAGGGCTGATTTCTTGTCCTATGATAAAAAGCCTTCTGTTTCGAGTGCCAAACCTTTCAGGAGAGCATTTTCAGGCTTTTGGCACCATCTTTGAGTGAATTGCCAAAAGTCAGATTTTTGCTAAAATTGTGACCCCGGGGCTTAGGGATTTTTTCAAAAAAATATTTTCTGCCGGTTATGTTTTTGAGGGCAGATTTCTTGTCCTGTGATAAAAAGCCTTCTGTTTCGAGTGCCAAACCCCGGAGCTTAGGGATTTTTTCAAAAAAATATTTTCTGCCGGTTAGGTTTTTGAGGGCTGATTTCTTTTCCTGTGATAAAAAGCCTTCTGTTTCGAGTGCCAAACCATTGAGGAGAGCATTTTCAGGCTTTTGGCACCATTTTTGAGTGAATTGCCAAAAGTCAGATTTTTGCTGAAATTGTGACCCCGGGGCTTAGGGATTTTTTCAAAAAAATATTTTCTGCCGGTTATGTTTTTTAGGGCTGATTTCTTGTCCTGTGATAAAAAGCCTTCTGTTTCGAGTGCCAAACCTTTCAGGAGAGCATTTTCAGGCTTTTGGCACCATTTTTGAGTGAATTGCCAAAATTCAGATTTTTGCTGAAGTTGTTACCCCGGGGCTTAGGGATTTTTTCAAAAAAATATTTTCTACCGGTTACGTTTTTGAGGGCTGATTTCTTGTCCTTTGATAAAAAGCCTTCTGTTTCGCGTGCCAAACCTTTCAGGAGAGCATTTTCAAGATTTTGGCACCATTTTTGAGTGAATTGCCAAAAGTCAGATTTTTGCTAAAATTGTGACCCCGGGGCTTAGGGATTTTTTGAACAAAATATTTTCTGCCGGTTATGTTTTTGAGGGCTGATTTCTTGTCCTGTGATAAAAAGCCTTCTGTTTCGAGTGCCAAACCTTTCAGGAGAGCATTTTCAAGCTTTTACCACCGTTTTTGAGTGAATTGCCAAAATTCAGATTTTTCCTGAAGTTGTGACCCCGGGGCTTAGGGATTTTTTCAAAAAAATATTTTCTGCCGGTTAGGTTTTTGAGGGCTGATTTCTTTTCCTGTGATAAAAAGCCTTCTGTTTCAAGTGCCAAACCATTGAGGAGAGCATTTTCAGGCTTTTGGCACCATTTTTGAGTGAATTGCCAAAAGTCAGATTTTTGCTGAAATTGTGACCCCGGGGCTTAGGGATTTTTTCAAAAAAATATTTTCTGCCGGTTATGTTTTTGAGGGCTGATTTCTTGTCCTGTGAAAAAAAGCCTTCTGTTTCGAGTGCCAAACCTTTCAGGAGAGCATTTTCAGGCTTTTGGCACCATCTTTGAGTGAATTGCCAAAAGTCAGATTTTTGCTAAAATTGTGACCCCGGGGCTTAGGGATTTTTTCAAAAAAATATTTTCTGCCGGTTATGTTTTTGAGGGCTGATTTCTTGTCCTGTGATAAAAAGCCTTCTGTTTCGAGTGCAAACCCGGGGCTTAGGGATTTTTTCAAAAAAATATTTTCTGCCGGTTAGGTTTTTGAGGGCTGATTTCTTGTCCTTTGATAAAAAGCCTTCTGTTTCGCGTGCCAAACCTTTCAGGAGAGCATTTTCAAGCTTTTGGCACCATTTTTGAGTGAATTGCCAAAAGTCAGATTTTTGCTGAAATTGTGACCCCGGGGCTTAGGGATTTTTTCAAAGAAATATTTTCTGCCGGTTAGTTTTTTGAGGGCTGATTTCTTGTCCTATGATAAAAAGCCTTCTGTTTCGAGTGCCAAACCTTTCAGGAGAGCATTTTCAGGCTTTTGGCACCATCTTTGAGTGAATTGCCAAAAGTCAGATTTTTGCTAAAATTGTGACCCCGGGGCTTAGGGATTTTTTCAAAAAAATATTTTCTGCCGGTTATGTTTTTGAGGGCTGATTTCTTGTCCTGTGATAAAAAGCCTTCTGTTTCGAGTGCAAACCCCGGGGCTTAGGGATTTTTTCAAAAAAATATTTTCTTCCGGTTAGGTTTTTGAGGGCTGATTTCTTGTCCTGTGATAAAAAGCCTTCTGTTTCGAGTGCCAAACCTTTGAGGAGAGCATTTTCAAGATTTTGGCACCATCTTTGAGTGAATTGCCAAAAGTCAGATTTTTGCTGAAATTGTGACCCCGGGGCTTAGGGATTTTTTCAAAAAAATATTTTCTGCCGGTTAGGTTTTTGAGGGCTGATTTCTTGTCCTGTGATAAAAAGCCTTCTGTTTCGAGTGCCAAACCTTTGAGGAAAGCATTTTCAGGCTTTTGGCAGCATCTTTGAGTGAATTGCCAAAAGTCAGATTTTTGCTAAAATTGTGACCCCGGGGTTTAGGGATTTTTTCAAAAAAATATTTTCTGCCGGTTAAGTTTTTGAGGGCTGATTTCTTGTCCTGTGATAAAAAACCTTCTGTTTCAAGTGCCAAACCTTTCAGGAGAGCATTTTCAGGCTTTTGGCACCATCTTTGAGTGAATTGCCAAAAGTCAGATTTTTGCTGAAATTGTGACCCCGGGGCTTAGGGATTTTTCAAAAAAATATTTTCTGCCGTTTAGGTTTTTGAGGGCTGATTTCTTGTCCTGTGATAAAAAGCCTTCTGTTTCGAGTGCCAAACCTTTCAGGAGAGCATTTTCAGGCTTTTGGCACCATCTTTCAGTGAATTGCCAAAAGTCAGATTTTTGCTAAAATTGTGACCCCGGGGCTTAGGGATTTTTTCAAAAAAATATTTTCTGCCGGTTATGTTTTTGAGGGCTGATTTCTTGTCCTGTGATAAAAAGCCTTCTGTTTCGAGTGCACACCCCGGGGCTTAGGGATTTTTTCAAAAAAATATTTTTTGCCGGTTAGGTTTTTGAGGGCTGATTTCTTGTCCTTTGATAAAAAGCCTTCTGTTTCGCGTGCCAAACCTTTCAGGAGAGCATTTTCAAGCTTTTGGCACCATTTTTGAGTGAATTGCCAAAAGTCAGATTTTTGCTGAAATTGTCACCCCGGGGCTTAGGGATTTTTTCAAAAAAATATTTTCTGCCGGTTAGTTTTTTGAGGGCTGATTTCTTGTCCTGTGATAAATAGCCTTCTGTTTCGAGTGCCAAACCTTTCAGGAGAGCATTTTCAGGCTTTTGGCACCATCTTTGAGTGAATTGCCAAAAGTCAGATTTTTGCTAAAATTGTGACCCCGGGGCTTAGGGATTTTTTCAAAAAAATATTTTCTGCCGGTTAGGTTTTTGAGGGCTGATTTCTTGTCCTGTGATAAAAAGCCTTCTGTTTCGAGTGCCAAACCTTTGAGGAAAGCATTTTCAGGCTTTTGGCAGCATCTTTGAGTGAATTGCCAAAAGTCAGATTTTTGCTAAAATTGTGACCCCGGGGTTTAGGGATTATTTCAAAAAAATATTTTCTGCCGGTTAAGTTTTTGAGGGCTGATTTCTTGTCCTGTGATAAAAAACCTTCTGTTTCAAGTGCCAAACCTTTCAGGAGAGCATTTTCAGGCTTTTGGCACCATCTTTGAGTGAATTGCCAAAAGTCAGATTTTTGCTGAAATTGTGACCCCGGGGCTTAGGGATTTTTCAAAAAAATATTTTCTGCCGTTTAGGTTTTTGAGGGCTGATTTCTTGTCCTGTGATAAAAAGCCTTCTGTTTCGAGTGCCAAACCTTTCAGGAGAGCATTTTCAGGCTTTTGGCACCATCTTTCAGTGAATTGCCAAAAGTCAGATTTTTGCTAAAATTGTGACCCCGGGGCTTAGGGATTTTTTCAAAAAAATATTTTCTGCCGGTTATGTTTTTGAGGGCTGATTTCTTGTCCTGTGATAAAAAGCCTTCTGTTTCGAGTGCACACCCCGGGGCTTAGGGATTTTTTCAAAAAAATATTTTTTGCCGGTTAGGTTTTTGAGGGCTGATTTCTTGTCCTTTGATAAAAAGCCTTCTGTTTCGCGTGCCAAACCTTTCAGGAGAGCATTTTCAAGCTTTTGGCACCATTTTTGAGTGAATTGCCAAAAGTCAGATTTTTGCTGAAATTGTCACCCCGGGGCTTAGGGATTTTTTCAAAGAAATATTTTCTGCCGGTTAGTTTTTTGAGGGCTGATTTCTTGTCCTGTGATAAATAGCCTTCTGTTTCGAGTGCCAAACCTTTCAGGAGAGCATTTTCAGGCTTTTGGCACCATCTTTGAGTGAATTGCCAAAAGTCAGATTTTTGCTAAAATTGTGACCCCGGGGCTTAGGGATTTTTTCAAAAAAATATTTTCTGCCGGTTAGGTTTTTGAGGGCTGATTTCTTGTCCTGTGATAAAAAGCCTTCTGTTTCGAGTGCAAACCCCGGGGCTTAGGGATTTTTTCAAAAAAATACTTTCTGCTGGTTAGGTTTTTGAGGGCTGATTTCTTGTCCTGTGATAAAAAGCCTTCTGTTTCGAGTGCCAAACCTTTGAGGAGAGCATTTTCAAGCTTTTGGTACCATTTTTGAGTGAATTACCAAAAGTCAGATTTTTGCTGAAATTGTGACCCCGGGGCTTAGGGATTTTTTCAAAAAAATATTTTCTGCCGGTTAAGTTTTTGAGGGCTGATTTCTTGTCCTGTGATAAAAAACCTTCTGTTTCAAGTGCCAAACCTTTCAGGAGAGCATTTTCAGGCTTTTGGCACCATCTTTGAGTGAATTGCCAAAAGTCAGATTTTTGCTAAAATTGTGACCCCGGGGCTTAGGGATTTTTTCAAAAAAATATTTTCTGCCGTTTAGGTTTTTGAGGGCTGATTTCTTGTCCTGTGATAAAAAGCCTTCTGTTTCGAGTGCCAAACCTTTCAGGAGAGCATTTTCAGGCTTTTGGCACCATCTTTGAGTGAATTGCCAAAAGTCAGATTTTTGCTAAAATTGTGACCCCGGGTCTTAGGGATTTTTTCAAAAAAATATTTTCTGCCGGTTAGGTTTTTGAGGGCTGATTTCTTGTCCTGTGATAAAAAGCCTTCTGTTTCAAGTGCCAAACCTTTCAGGAGAGCATTTTCAAGCTTTTACCACCATTTTTGAGTGAATTGCCAAAAGTCAGATTTTTGCTAAAATTGTGACCCCGGGGCTTAGGGATTTTTTCAAAAAAATATTTTCTGCCGGTTAGGTTTTTGAGGGCTGATTTCTTGTCCTGTGATAAAAAGCCTTCTGTTTCAAGTGCCAAACCTTTCAGGAGAGCATTTTCAGGCTTTTGGCACCATCTTTGAGTGAATTGCCAAAAGTCAGATTTTTGCTAAAATTGTGACCCCGGGGCTTAGGGATTTTTTCAAAAAAATATTTTCTGCCGGTTATGTTTTTGAGGGCTGATTTCTTGTCCTGTGATAAAAAGCCTTCTGTTTCGAGTGCCAAACCCCGGGGCTTAGGGATTTTTTCAAAAAAATATTTTCTGCCGGTTAGGTTTTTGAGGGCTGATTTCTTTTCCTGTGATAAAAAGCCTTCTGTTTCGAGTGCCAAACCATTGAGGAGAGCATTTTCAGGCTTTTGGCACCATTTTTGAGTGAATTGCCAAAAGTCAGATTTTTGCTAAAATTGTGACCCCGGGGCTTAGGGATTTTTTCAAAAAAATATTTTCTGCCGGTTATGTTTTTGAGGGCTGATTTCTTGTCCTGTGATAAAAAGCCTTCTGTTTCGAGTGCACACCCCGGGGCTTAGGGATTTTTTCAAAAAAATATTTTTTGCCGGTTAGGTTTTTGAGGGCTGATTTCTTGTCCTTTGATAAAAAGCCTTCTGTTTCGCGTGCCAAACCTTTCAGGAGAGCATTTTCAAGCTTTTGGCACCATTTTTGAGTGAATTGCCAAAAGTCAGATTTTTGCTGAAATTGTCACCCCGGGGCTTAGGGATTTTTTCAAAAAAATATTTTCTGCCGGTTAGTTTTTTGAGGGCTGATTTCTTGTCCTGTGATAAATAGCCTTCTGTTTCGAGTGCCAAACCTTTCAGGAGAGCATTTTCAGGCTTTTGGCACCATCTTTGAGTGAATTGCCAAAAGTCAGATTTTTGCTAAAATTGTGACCCCGGGGCTTAGGGATTTTTTCAAAAAAATATTTTCTGCCGGTTAGGTTTTTGAGGGCTGATTTCTTGTCCTGTGATAAAAAGCCTTCTGTTTCGAGTGCCAAACCTTTGAGGAAAGCATTTTCAGGCTTTTGGCAGCATCTTTGAGTGAATTGCCAAAAGTCAGATTTTTGCTAAAATTGTGACCCCGGGGTTTAGGGATTATTTCAAAAAAATATTTTCTGCCGGTTAAGTTTTTGAGGGCTGATTTCTTGTCCTGTGATAAAAAACCTTCTGTTTCAAGTGCCAAACCTTTCAGGAGAGCATTTTCAGGCTTTTGGCACCATCTTTGAGTGAATTGCCAAAAGTCAGATTTTTGCTGAAATTGTGACCCCGGGGCTTAGGGATTTTTCAAAAAAATATTTTCTGCCGTTTAGGTTTTTGAGGGCTGATTTCTTGTCCTGTGATAAAAAGCCTTCTGTTTCGAGTGCCAAACCTTTCAGGAGAGCATTTTCAGGCTTTTGGCACCATCTTTCAGTGAATTGCCAAAAGTCAGATTTTTGCTAAAATTGTGACCCCGGGGCTTAGGGATTTTTTCAAAAAAATATTTTCTGCCGGTTATGTTTTTGAGGGCTGATTTCTTGTCCTGTGATAAAAAGCCTTCTGTTTCGAGTGCACACCCCGGGGCTTAGGGATTTTTTCAAAAAAATATTTTTTGCCGGTTAGGTTTTTGAGGGCTGATTTCTTGTCCTTTGATAAAAAGCCTTCTGTTTCGCGTGCCAAACCTTTCAGGAGAGCATTTTCAAGCTTTTGGCACCATTTTTGAGTGAATTGCCAAAAGTCAGATTTTTGCTGAAATTGTCACCCCGGGGCTTAGGGATTTTTTCAAAGAAATATTTTCTGCCGGTTAGTTTTTTGAGGGCTGATTTCTTGTCCTGTGATAAATAGCCTTCTGTTTCGAGTGCCAAACCTTTCAGGAGAGCATTTTCAGGCTTTTGGCACCATCTTTGAGTGAATTGCCAAAAGTCAGATTTTTGCTAAAATTGTGACCCCGGGGCTTAGGGATTTTTTCAAAAAAATATTTTCTGCCGGTTAGGTTTTTGAGGGCTGATTTCTTGTCCTGTGATAAAAAGCCTTCTGTTTCGAGTGCAAACCCCGGGGCTTAGGGATTTTTTCAAAAAAATACTTTCTGCTGGTTAGGTTTTTGAGGGCTGATTTCTTGTCCTGTGATAAAAAGCCTTCTGTTTCGAGTGCCAAACCTTTGAGGAGAGCATTTTCAAGCTTTTGGTACCATTTTTGAGTGAATTACCAAAAGTCAGATTTTTGCTGAAATTGTGACCCCGGGGCTTAGGGATTTTTTCAAAAAAATATTTTCTGCCGGTTAAGTTTTTGAGGGCTGATTTCTTGTCCTGTGATAAAAAACCTTCTGTTTCAAGTGCCAAACCTTTCAGGAGAGCATTTTCAGGCTTTTGGCACCATCTTTGAGTGAATTGCCAAAAGTCAGATTTTTGCTAAAATTGTGACCCCGGGGCTTAGGGATTTTTTCAAAAAAATATTTTCTGCCGTTTAGGTTTTTGAGGGCTGATTTCTTGTCCTGTGATAAAAAGCCTTCTGTTTCGAGTGCCAAACCTTTCAGGAGAGCATTTTCAGGCTTTTGGCACCATCTTTGAGTGAATTGCCAAAAGTCAGATTTTTGCTAAAATTGTGACCCCGGGTCTTAGGGATTTTTTCAAAAAAATATTTTCTGCCGGTTAGGTTTTTGAGGGCTGATTTCTTGTCCTGTGATAAAAAGCCTTCTGTTTCAAGTGCCAAACCTTTCAGGAGAGCATTTTCAAGCTTTTACCACCATTTTTGAGTGAATTGCCAAAAGTCAGATTTTTGCTAAAATTGTGACCCCGGGGCTTAGGGATTTTTTCAAAAAAATATTTTCTGCCGGTTAGGTTTTTGAGGGCTGATTTCTTGTCCTGTGATAAAAAGCCTTCTGTTTCAAGTGCCAAACCTTTCAGGAGAGCATTTTCAGGCTTTTGGCACCATCTTTGAGTGAATTGCCAAAAGTCAGATTTTTGCTAAAATTGTGACCCCGGGGCTTAGGGATTTTTTCAAAAAAATATTTTCTGCCGGTTATGTTTTTGAGGGCTGATTTCTTGTCCTGTGATAAAAAGCCTTCTGTTTCGAGTGCCAAACCCCGGGGCTTAGGGATTTTTTCAAAAAAATATTTTCTGCCGGTTAGGTTTTTGAGGGCTGATTTCTTTTCCTGTGATAAAAAGCCTTCTGTTTCGAGTGCCAAACCATTGAGGAGAGCATTTTCAGGCTTTTGGCACCATTTTTGAGTGAATTGCCAAAAGTCAGATTTTTGCTAAAATTGTGACCCCGGGGCTTAGGGATTTTTTCAAAAAAATATTTTCTGCCGGTTATGTTTTTGAGGGCTGATTTCTTGTCCTGTGATAAAAAGCCTTCTGTTTCGAGTGCAAACCCCGGGGCTTAGGGATTTTTTCAAAAAAATATTTTCTTCCGGTTAGGTTTTTGAAGGCTGATTTCTTGTCCTGTGATAAAAAGCCTTCTGTTTCGAGTGCCAAACCTTTGAGGAGAGCATTTTCAAGCTTTTGGTACCATTTTTGAGTGAATTACCAAAAGTCAGATTTTTGCTGAAATTGTGACCCCGGGGCTTAGGGATTTTTTCAAAGAAATATTTTCTGCCGGTTAGTTTTTTGAGGGCTGATTTCTTGTCCTGTGATAAATAGCCTTCTGTTTCGAGTGCCAAACATTTCAGGAGAGCATTTTCAGGCTTTTGGCACCATCTTTGAGTGAATTGCCAAAAGTCAGATTTTTGCTAAAATTGTGACCCTGGGGCTTAGGGATTTTTTCAAAAAAATATTTTCTGCCGGTTATGTTTTTGAGGGCTGATTTCTTGTCCTGTGATAAAAAGCCTTCTGTTTCGAGTGCAAACCCCGGGGCTTAGGGATTTTTTCAAAAAAATACTTTCTGCTGGTTAGGTTTTTGAGGGCTGATTTCTTGTCCTGTGATAAAAAGCCTTCTGTTTCGAGTGCCAAACCTTTGAGGAGAGCATTTTCAAGCTTTTGGTACCATTTTTGAGTGAATTACCAAAAGTCAGATTTTTGCTGAAATTGTGACCCCGGGGCTTAGGGATTTTTTCAAAAAAATATTTTCTGCCGGTTAAGTTTTTGAGGGCTGATTTCTTGTCCTGTGATAAAAAACCTTCTGTTTCAAGTGCCAAACCTTTCAGGAGAGCATTTTCAGGCTTTTGGCACCGTCTTTGAGTGAATTGCCAAAAGTCAGATTTTTGCTGAAATTGTGACCCCGGGGCTTAGGGATTTTTCAAAAAAATATTTTCTGCCGTTTAGGTTTTTGAGGGCTGATTTCTTGTCCTGTGATAAAAAGCCTTCTGTTTCGAGTGCCAAACCTTTCAGGAGAGCATTTTCAGGCTTTTGGCACCATCTTTGAGTGAATTGCCAAAAGTCAGATTTTTGCTAAAATTGTGACCCCGGGTCTTAGGGATTTTTTCAAAAAAAAATTTTCTGCCGGTTAGGTTTTTGAGGGCTGATTTCTTGTCCTGTGATAAAAAGCCTTCTGTTTCAAGTGCCAAACCTTTCAGGAGAGCATTTTCAAGCTTTTACCACCATTTTTGAGTGAATTGCCAAAAGTCAGATTTTTGCTAAAATTGTGACCCCGGGGCTTAGGGATTTTTTCAAAAAAATATTTTCTGCCGGTTAGGTTTTTGAGGGCTGATTTCTTGTCCTGTGATAAAAAGCCTTCTGTTTCAAGTGCCAAACCTTTCAGGAGAGCATTTTCAGGCTTTTGGCACCATCTTTGAGTGAATTGCCAAAAGTCAGATTTTTGCTAAAATTGTGACCCCGGGGCTTAGGGATTTTTTCAAAAAAATATTTTCTGCCGGTTATGTTTTTGAGGGCTGATTTCTTGTCCTGTGATAAAAAGCCTTCTGTTTCGAGTGCCAAACCCCGGGGCTTAGGGATTTTTTCAAAAAAATATTTTCTGCCGGTTAGGTTTTTGAGGGCTGATTTCTTTTCCTGTGATAAAAAGCCTTCTGTTTCGAGTGCCAAACCATTGAGGAGAGCATTTTCAGGCTTTTGGCACCATTTTTGAGTGAATTGCCAAAAGTCAGATTTTTGCTGAAATTGTGACCCCGGGGCTTAGGGATTTTTTCAAAAAAATATTTTCTGCCGGTTATGTTTTTGAGGGCTGATTTCTTGTCCTGTGAAAAAAAGCCTTCTGTTTCGAGTGCCAAACCTTTCAGGAGAGCATTTTCAGGCTTTTGGCACCATCTTTGAGTGAATTGCCAAAAGTCAGATTTTTGCTAAAATTGTGACCCCGGGGCTTAGGGATTTTTTCAAAAAAATATTTTCTGCCGGTTATGTTTTTGAGGGCTGATTTCTTGTCCTGTGATAAAAAGCCTTCTGTTTCGAGTGCAAACCCGGGGCTTAGGGATTTTTTCAAAAAAATATTTTCTGCCGGTTAGGTTTTTGAGGGCTGATTTCTTGTCCTTTGATAAAAAGCCTTCTGTTTCGCGTGCCAAACCTTTCAGGAGAGCATTTTCAAGCTTTTGGCACCATTTTTGAGTGAATTGCCAAAAGTCAGATTTTTGCTGAAATTGTCACCCCGGGGCTTAGGGATTTTTTCAAAAAAATATTTTCTGCCGGTTAGTTTTTTGAGGGCTGATTTCTTGTCCTGTGATAAATAGCCTTCTGTTTCGAGTGCCAAACCTTTCAGGAGAGCATTTTCAGGCTTTTGGCACCATCTTTGAGTGAATTGCCAAAAGTCAGATTTTTGCTAAAATTGTGACCCCGGGGCTTAGGGATTTTTTCAAAAAAATATTTTCTGCCGGTTAGGTTTTTGAGGGCTGATTTCTTGTCCTGTGATAAAAAGCCTTCTGTTTCGAGTGCCAAACCTTTGAGGAAAGCATTTTCAGGCTTTTGGCAGCATCTTTGAGTGAATTGCCAAAAGTCAGATTTTTGCTAAAATTGTGACCCCGGGGTTTAGGGATTTTTTCAAAAAAATATTTTCTGCCGGTTAAGTTTTTGATGGCTGATTTCTTGTCCTGTGATAAAAAACCTTCTGTTTCAAGTGCCAAACCTTTCAGGAGAGCATTTTCAGGCTTTTGGCACCATTTTTGAGTGAATTGCCAAAAGTCAGATTTTTGCTGAAATTGTGACCCCGGGGCTTAGGGATTTTTTCAAAAAAATATTTTCTGCCGGTTATGTTTTTGAGGGCTGATTTCTTGTCCTGTGATAAAAAGCCTTCTGTTTCGAGTGCCAAACCTTTCAGGAGAGCATTTTCAGGCTTTTGGCACCATCTTTCAGTGAATTGCCAAAAGTCAGATTTTTGCTAAAATTGTGACCCCGGGGCTTAGGGATTTTTTCAAAAAAATATTTTCTGCCGGTTATGTTTTTGAGGGCTGATTTCTTGTCCTGTGATAAAAAGCCTTCTGTTTCGAGTGCAAACCCGGGGCTTAGGGATTTTTTCAAAAAAATATTTTCTGCCGGTTAGGTTTTTGAGGGCTGATTTCTTGTCCTTTGATAAAAAGCCTTCTGTTTCGCGTGCCAAACCTTTCAGGAGAGCATTTTCAAGCTTTTGGCACCATTTTTGAGTGAATTGCCAAAAGTCAGATTTTTGCTGAAATTGTCACCCCGGGGCTTAGGGATTTTTTCAAAAAAATATTTTCTGCCGGTTAGTTTTTTGAGGGCTGATTTCTTGTCCTGTGATAAATAGCCTTCTGTTTCGAGTGCCAAACCTTTCAGGAGAGCATTTTCAGGCTTTTGGCACCATCTTTGAGTGAATTGCCAAAAGTCAGATTTTTGCTAAAATTGTGACCCCGGGGCTTAGGGATTTTTTCAAAAAAATATTTTCTGCCGGTTAGGTTTTTGAGGGCTGATTTCTTGTCCTGTGATAAAAAGCCTTCTGTTTCGAGTGCCAAACCTTTGAGGAAAGCATTTTCAGGCTTTTGGCAGCATCTTTGAGTGAATTGCCAAAAGTCAGATTTTTGCTAAAATTGTGACCCCGGGGTTTAGGGATTTTTTCAAAAAAATATTTTCTGCCGGTTAAGTTTTTGATGGCTGATTTCTTGTCCTGTGATAAAAAACCTTCTGTTTCAAGTGCCAAACCTTTCAGGAGAGCATTTTCAGGCTTTTGGCACCATCTTTGAGTGAATTGCCAAAAGTCAGATTTTTGCTGAAATTGTGACCCCGGGGCTTAGGGATTTTTCAAAAAAATATTTTCTGCCGTTTAGGTTTTTGAGGGCTGATTTCTTGTCCTGTGATAAAAAGCCTTCTGTTTCGAGTGCCAAACCTTTCAGGAGAGCATTTTCAGGCTTTTGGCACCATCTTTCAGTGAATTGCCAAAAGTCAGATTTTTGCTAAAATTGTGACCCCGGGTCTTAGGGATTTTTTCAAAAAAATATTTTCTGCCGGTTAGGTTTTTGAGGGCTGATTTCTTGTCCTGTGATAAAAAGCCTTCTGTTTCAAGTGCCAAACCTTTCAGGAGAGCATTTTCAAGCTTTTACCACCATTTTTGAGTGAATTGCCAAAAGTCAGATTTTTGCTAAAATTGTGACCCCGGGGCTTAGGGATTTTTTCAAAAAAATATTTTCTGCCGGTTAGGTTTTTGAGGGCTGATTTCTTGTCCTGTGATAAAAAGCCTTCTGTTTCAAGTGCCAAACCTTTCAGGAGAGCATTTTCAGGCTTTTGGCACCATCTTTGAGTGAATTGCCAAAAGTCAGATTTTTGCTAAAATTGTGACCCCGGGGCTTAGGGATTTTTTCAAAAAAATATTTTCTGCCGGTTATGTTTTTGAGGGCTGATTTCTTGTCCTGTGATAAAAAGCCTTCTGTTTCGAGTGCCAAACCCCGGGGCTTAGGGATTTTTTCAAAAAAATATTTTCTGCCGGTTAGGTTTTTGAGGGCTGATTTCTTTTCCTGTGATAAAAAGCCTTCTGTTTCGAGTGCCAAACCATTGAGGAGAGCATTTTCAGGCTTTTGGCACCATTTTTGAGTGAATTGCCAAAAGTTAGATTTTTGCTAAAATTGTGACCCCGGGGCTTAGGGATTTTTTCAAAGAAATATTTTCTGCCGGTTAGGTTTTTGAGGGCTGATTTCTTGTCCTGTGATAAAAAGCCTTCTGTTTCGAGTGCAAACCCCGGGGCTTAGGGATTTTTTCAAAAAAATATTTTCTTCCGGTTAGGTTTTTGAAGGCTGATTTCTTGTCCTGTGATAAAAAGCCTTCTGTTTCGAGTGCCAAACCTTTGAGGAGAGCATTTTGAAGCTTTTGGTACCATTTTTGAGTGAATTACCAAAAGTCAGATTTTTGCTGAAATTGTGACCCCGGGGCTTAGGGATTTTTTCAAAGAAATATTTTCTGCCGGTTAGTTTTTTGAGGGCTGATTTCTTGTCCTGTGATAAATAGCCTTCTGTTTCGAGTGCCAAACCTTTCAGGAGAGCATTTTCAGGCTTTTGGCACCATCTTTGAGTGAATTGCCAAAAGTCAGATTTTTGCTAAAATTGTGACCCTGGGGCTTAGGGATTTTTTCAAAAAAATATTTTCTGCCGGTTATGTTTTTGAGGGCTGATTTCTTGTCCTGTGATAAAAAGCCTTCTGTTTCGAGTGCAAACCCCGGGGCTTAGGGATTTTTTCAAAAAAATACTTTCTGCTGGTTAGGTTTTTGAGGGCTGATTTCTTGTCCTGTGATAAAAAGCCTTCTGTTTCGAGTGCCAAACCTTTGAGGAGAGCATTTTCAAGCTTTTGGTACCATTTTTGAGTGAATTACCAAAAGTCAGATTTTTGCTGAAATTGTGACCCCGGGGCTTAGGGATTTTTTCAAAAAAATATTTTCTGCCGGTTAAGTTTTTGAGGGCTGATTTCTTGTCCTGTGATAAAAAACCTTCTGTTTCAAGTGCCAAACCTTTCAGGAGAGCATTTTCAGGCTTTTGGCACCATCTTTGAGTGAATTGCCAAAAGTCAGATTTTTGCTGAAATTGTGACCCCGGGGCTTAGGGATTTTTCAAAAAAATATTTTCTGCCGTTTAGGTTTTTGAGGGCTGATTTCTTGTCCTGTGATAAAAAGCCTTCTGTTTCGAGTGCCAAACCTTTCAGGAGAGCATTTTCAGGCTTTTGGCACCATCTTTGAGTGAATTGCCAAAAGTCAGATTTTTGCTAAAATTGTGACCCCGGGTCTTAGGGATTTTTTCAAAAAAAAATTTTCTGCCGGTTAGGTTTTTGAGGGCTGATTTCTTGTCCTGTGATAAAAAGCCTTCTGTTTCAAGTGCCAAACCTTTCAGGAGAGCATTTTCAAGCTTTTACCACCATTTTTGAGTGAATTGCCAAAAGTCAGATTTTTGCTGAAATTGTGACCCCGGGGCTTAGGGATTTTTTCAAAGAAATATTTTCTGCCGGTTAGTTTTTTGAGGGCTGATTTCTTGTCCTGTGATAAAAAGCCTTCTGTTTCGAGTGCCAAACCTTTCAGGAGAGCATTTTCAGGCTTTTGGCACCATCTTTGAGTGAATTGCCAAAAGTCAGATTTTTGCTAAAATTGTGACCCCGGGGCTTAGGGATTTTTTCAAAAAAATATTTTCTGCCGGTTATGTTTTTGAGGGCTGATTTCTTGTCCTGTGATAAAAAGCCTTCTGTTTCGAGTGCAAACCCCGGGGCTTAGGGATTTTTTCAAAAAAATATTTTCTTCCGGTTAGGTTTTTGAGGGCTGATTTCTTGTCCTGTGATAAAAAGCCTTCTGTTTCGAGTGCCAAACCTTTGAGGAGAGCATTTTCAAGATTTTGGCACCATCTTTGAGTGAATTGCCAAAAGTCAGATTTTTGCTGAAATTGTGACCCCGGGGCTTAGGGATTTTTTCAAAAAAATATTTTCTGCCGGTTAGGTTTTTGAGGGCTGATTTCTTGTCCTGTGATAAAAAGCCTTCTGTTTCGAGTGCCAAACCTTTGAGGAAAGCATTTTCAGGCTTTTGGCAGCATCTTTGAGTGAATTGCCAAAAGTCAGATTTTTGCTAAAATTGTGACCCCGGGGTTTAGGGATTTTTTCAAAAAAATATTTTCTTCCGGTTAGGTTTTTGAGGGCTGATTTCTTGTCCTGTGATAAAAAGCCTTCTGTTTCGAGTGCCAAACCTTTGAGGAGAGCATTTTCAAGATTTTGGCACCATCTTTGAGTGAATTGCCAAAAGTCAGATTTTTGCTGAAATTGTGACCCCGGGGCTTAGGGATTTTTCAAAAAAATATTTTCTGCCGTTTAGGTTTTTGAGGGCTGATTTCTTGTCCTGTGATAAAAAGCCTTCTGTTTCGAGTGCCAAACCTTTCAGGAGAGCATTTTCAGGCTTTTGGCACCATCTTTCAGTGAATTGCCAAAAGTCAGATTTTTGCTAAAATTGTGACCCCGGGGCTTAGGGATTTTTTCAAAAAAATATTTTCTGCCGGTTATGTTTTTGAGGGCTGATTTCTTGTCCTGTGATAAAAAGCCTTCTGTTTCGAGTGCACACCCCGGGGCTTAGGGATTTTTTCAAAAAAATATTTTTTGCCGGTTAGGTTTTTGAGGGCTGATTTCTTGTCCTTTGATAAAAAGCCTTCTGTTTCGCGTGCCAAACCTTTCAGGAGAGCATTTTCAAGCTTTTGGCACCATTTTTGAGTGAATTGCCAAAAGTCAGATTTTTGCTGAAATTGTCACCCCGGGGCTTAGGGATTTTTTCAAAGAAATATTTTCTGCCGGTTAGTTTTTTGAGGGCTGATTTCTTGTCCTGTGATAAATAGCCTTCTGTTTCGAGTGCCAAACCTTTCAGGAGAGCATTTTCAGGCTTTTGGCACCATCTTTGAGTGAATTGCCAAAAGTCAGATTTTTGCTAAAATTGTGACCCCGGGGCTTAGGGATTTTTTCAAAAAAATATTTTCTGCCGGTTAGGTTTTTGAGGGCTGATTTCTTGTCCTGTGATAAAAAGCCTTCTGTTTCGAGTGCCAAACCTTTGAGGAAAGCATTTTCAGGCTTTTGGCAGCATCTTTGAGTGAATTGCCAAAAGTCAGATTTTTGCTAAAATTGTGACCCCGGGGTTTAGGGATTTTTTCAAAAAAATATTTTCTGCCGGTTAAGTTTTTGAGGGCTGATTTCTTGTCCTGTGATAAAAAACCTTCTGTTTCAAGTGCCAAACCTTTCAGGAGAGCATTTTCAGGCTTTTGGCACCATCTTTGAGTGAATTGCCAAAAGTCAGATTTTTGCTGAAATTGTGACCCCGGGGCTTAGGGATTTTTCAAAAAAATATTTTCTGCCGTTTAGGTTTTTGAGGGCTGATTTCTTGTCCTGTGATAAAAAGCCTTCTGTTTCGAGTGCCAAACCTTTCAGGAGAGCATTTTCAGGCTTTTGGCACCATCTTTCAGTGAATTGCCAAAAGTCAGATTTTTGCTAAAATTGTGACCCCGGGGCTTAGGGATTTTTTCAAAAAAATATTTTCTGCCGGTTATGTTTTTGAGGGCTGATTTCTTGTCCTGTGATAAAAAGCCTTCTGTTTCGAGTGCACACCCCGGGGCTTAGGGATTTTTTCAAAAAAATATTTTTTGCCGGTTAGGTTTTTGAGGGCTGATTTCTTGTCCTTTGATAAAAAGCCTTCTGTTTCGCGTGCCAAACCTTTCAGGAGAGCATTTTCAGGCTTTTGGCACCATCTTTGAGTGAATTGCCAAAAGTCAGATTTTTGCTAAAATTGTGACCCCGGGGCTTAGGGATTTTTTCAAAAAAATATTTTCTGCCGGTTATGTTTTTGAGGGCTGATTTCTTGTCCTGTGATAAAAAGCCTTCTGTTTCGAGTGCAAACCCCGGGGCTTAGGGATTTTTTCAAAAAAATATTTTCTTCCGGTTAGGTTTTTGAAGGCTGATTTCTTGTCCTGTGATAAAAAGCCTTCTGTTTCGAGTGCCAAACCTTTGAGGAGAGCATTTTCAAGCTTTTGGTACCATTTTTGAGTGAATTACCAAAAGTCAGATTTTTGCTGAAATTGTGACCCCGGGGCTTAGGGATTTTTTCAAAGAAATATTTTCTGCCGGTTAGTTTTTTGAGGGCTGATTTCTTGTCCTGTGATAAATAGCCTTCTGTTTCGAGTGCCAAACCTTTCAGGAGAGCATTTTCAGGCTTTTGGCACCATCTTTGAGTGAATTGCCAAAAGTCAGATTTTTGCTAAAATTGTGACCCTGGGGCTTAGGGATTTTTTCAAAAAAATATTTTCTGCCGGTTATGTTTTTGAGGGCTGATTTCTTGTCCTGTGATAAAAAGCCTTCTGTTTCGAGTGCAAACCCCGGGGCTTAGGGATTTTTTCAAAAAAATACTTTCTGCTGGTTAGGTTTTTGAGGGCTGATTTCTTGTCCTGTGATAAAAAGCCTTCTGTTTCGAGTGCCAAACCTTTCAGGAGAGCATTTTCAAGCTTTTGGTACCATTTTTGAGTGAATTACCAAAAGTCAGATTTTTGCTGAAATTGTGACCCCGGGGCTTAGGGATTTTTTCAAAAAAATATTTTCTGCCGGTTAAGTTTTTGAGGGCTGATTTCTTGTCCTGTGATAAAAAACCTTCTGTTTCAAGTGCCAAACCTTTCAGGAGAGCATTTTCAGGCTTTTGGCACCATCTTTGAGTGAATTGCCAAAAGTCAGATTTTTGCTGAAATTGTGACCCCGGGGCTTAGGGATTTTTCAAAAAAATATTTTCTGCCGTTTAGGTTTTTGAGGGCTGATTTCTTGTCCTGTGATAAAAAGCCTTCTGTTTCGAGTGCCAAACCTTTCAGGAGAGCATTTTCAGGCTTTTGGCACCATCTTTGAGTGAATTGCCAAAAGTCAGATTTTTGCTAAAATTGTGACCCCGGGGCTTAGGGATTTTTTCAAAAAAATATTTTCTGCCGGTTATGTTTTTGAGGGCTGATTTCTTGTCCTGTGATAAAAAGCCTTCTGTTTCGAGTGCAAACCCCGGGGCTTAGGGATTTTTTCAAAAAAATATTTTCTTCCGGTTAGGTTTTTGAAGGCTGATTTCTTGTCCTGTGATAAAAAGCCTTCTGTTTCGAGTGCCAAACCTTTGAGGAGAGCATTTTCAAGCTTTTGGTACCATTTTTGAGTGAATTACCAAAAGTCAGATTTTTGCTGAAATTGTGACCCCGGGGCTTAGGGATTTTTTCAAAGAAATATTTTCTGCCGGTTAGTTTTTTGAGGGCTGATTTCTTGTCCTGTGATAAATAGCCTTCTGTTTCGAGTGCCAAACCTTTCAGGAGAGCATTTTCAGGCTTTTGCCACCATCTTTGAGTGAATTGCCAAAAGTCAGATTTTTGCTAAAATTGTGACCCTGGGGCTTAGGGATTTTTTCAAAAAAATATTTTCTGCCGGTTATGTTTTTGAGGGCTGATTTCTTGTCCTGTGATAAAAAGCCTTCTGTTTCGAGTGCAAACCCCGGGGCTTAGGGATTTTTTCAAAAAAATACTTTCTGCTGGTTAGGTTTTTGAGGGCTGATTTCTTGTCCTGTGATAAAAAACCTTCTGTTTCAAGTGCCAAACCTTTCAGGAGAGCATTTTCAGGCTTTTGGCACCATCTTTGAGTGAATTGCCAAAAGTCAGATTTTTGCTGAAATTGTGACCCCGGGGCTTAGGGATTTTTCAAAAAAATATTTTCTGCCGTTTAGGTTTTTGAGGGCTGATTTCTTGTCCTGTGATAAAAAGCCTTCTGTTTCGAGTGCCAAACCTTTCAGGAGAGCATTTTCAGGCTTTTGGCACCATCTTTGAGTGAATTGCCAAAAGTCAGATTTTTGCTAAAATTGTGACCCCGGGTCTTAGGGATTTTTTCAAAAAAAAATTTTCTGCCGGTTAGGTTTTTGAGGGCTGATTTCTTGTCCTGTGATAAAAAGCCTTCTGTTTCAAGTGCCAAACCTTTCAGGAGAGCATTTTCAAGCTTTTACCACCATTTTTGAGTGAATTGCCAAAAGTCAGATTTTTGCTAAAATTGTGACCCCGGGGCTTAGGGATTTTTTCAAAAAAATATTTTCTGCCGGTTAGGTTTTTGAGGGCTGATTTCTTGTCCTGTGATAAAAAGCCTTCTGTTTCAAGTGCCAAACCTTTCAGGAGAGCATTTTCAGGCTTTTGGCACCATCTTTGAGTGAATTGCCAAAAGTCAGATTTTTGCTAAAATTGTGACCCCGGGGCTTAGGGATTTTTTCAAAAAAATATTTTCTGCCGGTTATGTTTTTGAGGGCTGATTTCTTGTCCTGTGATAAAAAGCCTTCTGTTTCGAGTGCCAAACCCCGGGGCTTAGGGATTTTTTCAAAAAAATATTTTCTGCCGGTTAGGTTTTTGAGGGCTGATTTCTTTTCCTGTGATAAAAAGCCTTCTGTTTCGAGTGCCAAACCATTGAGGAGAGCATTTTCAGGCTTTTGGCACCATTTTTGAGTGAATTGCCAAAAGTCAGATTTTTCCTGAAATTGTGACCCCGGGGCTTAGGGATTTTTTCAAAAAAATATTTTCTGCCGGTTATGTTTTTGAGGGCTGATTTCTTGTCCTGTGAAAAAAAGCCTTCTGTTTCGAGTGCCAAACCTTTCAGGAGAGCATTTTCAGGCTTTTGGCACCATCTTTGAGTGAATTGCCAAAAGTCAGATTTTTGCTAAAATTGTGACCCCGGGGCTTAGGGATTTTTTCAAAAAAATATTTTCTGCCGGTTATGTTTTTGAGGGCTGATTTCTTGTCCTGTGATAAAAAGCCTTCTGTTTCGAGTGCAAACCCGGGGCTTAGGGATTTTTTCAAAAAAATATTTTCTGCCGGTTAGGTTTTTGAGGGCTGATTTCTTGTCCTTTGATAAAAAGCCTTCTGTTTCGCGTGCCAAACCTTTCAGGAGAGCATTTTCAAGCTTTTGGCACCATTTTTGAGTGAATTGCCAAAAGTCAGATTTTTGCTGAAATTGTGACCCCGGGGCTTAGGGATTTTTTCAAAGAAATATTTTCTGCCGGTTAGTTTTTTGAGGGCTGATTTCTTGTCCTGTGATAAAAAGCCTTCTGTTTCGAGTGCCAAACCTTTCAGGAGAGCATTTTCAGGCTTTTGGCACCATCTTTGAGTGAATTGCCAAAAGTCAGATTTTTGCTATAATTGTGACCCCGGGGCTTAGGGATTTTTTCAAAAAAATATTTTCTGCCGGTTATGTTTTTGAGGGCTGATTTCTTGTCCTGTGATAAAAAGCCTTCTGTTTCGAGTGCAAACCCCGGGGCTTAGGGATTTTTTCAAAAAAATATTTTCTTCCGGTTAGGTTTTTGAGGGCTGATTTCTTGTCCTGTGATAAAAAGCCTTCTGTTTCGAGTGCCAAACCTTTGAGGAGAGCATTTTCAAGATTTTGGCACCATCTTTGAGTGAATTGCCAAAAGTCAGATTTTTGCTGAAATTGTGACCCCGGAGCTTAGGGATTTTTTCAAAAAAATATTTTCTGCCGGTTAGGTTTTTGAGGGCAGATTTCTTGTCCTGTGATAAAAAGCCTTCTGTTTCGAGTGCCAAACCTTTGAGGAAAGCATTTTCAGGCTTTTGGCAGCATCTTTGAGTGAATTGCCAAAAGTCAGATTTTTGCTAAAATTGTGACCCCGGGGTTTAGGGATTTTTTCAAAAAAATATTTTCTTCCGGTTAGGTTTTTGAGGGCTGATTTCTTGTCCTGTGATAAAAAGCCTTCTGTTTCGAGTGCCAAACCTTTGAGGAGAGCATTTTCAAGATTTTGGCACCATCTTTGAGTGAATTGCCAAAAGTCAGATTTTTGCTGAAATTGTGACCCCGGGGCTTAGGGATTTTTCAAAAAAATATTTTCTGCCGTTTAGGTTTTTGAGGGCTGATTTCTTGTCCTGTGATAAAAAGCCTTCTGTTTCGAGTGCCAAACCTTTCAGGAGAGCATTTTCAGGCTTTTGGCACCATCTTTCAGTGAATTGCCAAAAGTCAGATTTTTGCTAAAATTGTGACCCCGGGGCTTAGGGATTTTTTCAAAAAAATATTTTCTGCCGGTTATGTTTTTGAGGGCTGATTTCTTGTCCTGTGATAAAAAGCCTTCTGTTTCGAGTGCACACCCCGGGGCTTAGGGATTTTTTCAAAAAAATATTTTTTGCCGGTTAGGTTTTTGAGGGCTGATTTCTTGTCCTTTGATAAAAAGCCTTCTGTTTCGCGTGCCAAACCTTTCAGGAGAGCATTTTCAAGCTTTTGGCACCATTTTTGAGTGAATTGCCAAAAGTCAGATTTTTGCTGAAATTGTCACCCCGGGGCTTAGGGATTTTTTCAAAGAAATATTTTCTGCCGGTTAGTTTTTTGAGGGCTGATTTCTTGTCCTGTGATAAATAGCCTTCTGTTTCGAGTGCCAAACCTTTCAGGAGAGCATTTTCAGGCTTTTGGCACCATCTTTGAGTGAATTGCCAAAAGTCAGATTTTTGCTAAAATTGTGACCCCGGGGCTTAGGGATTTTTTCAAAAAAATATTTTCTGCCGGTTAGGTTTTTGAGGGCTGATTTCTTGTCCTGTGATAAAAAGCCTTCTGTTTCGAGTGCCAAACCTTTGAGGAAAGCATTTTCAGGCTTTTGGCAGCATCTTTGAGTGAATTGCCAAAAGTCAGATTTTTGCTAAAATTGTGACCCCGGGGTTTAGGGATTTTTTCAAAAAAATATTTTCTGCCGGTTAAGTTTTTGAGAGCTGATTTCTTGTCCTGTGATAAAAAACCTTCTGTTTCAAGTGCCAAACCTTTCAGGAGAGCATTTTCAGGCTTTTGGCACCATCTTTGAGTGAATTGCCAAAAGTCAGATTTTTGCTGAAATTGTGACCCCGGGGCTTAGGGATTTTTCAAAAAAATATTTTCTGCCGTTTAGGTTTTTGAGGGCTGATTTCTTGTCCTGTGATAAAAAGCCTTCTGTTTCGAGTGCCAAACCTTTCAGGAGAGCATTTTCAGGCTTTTGGCACCATCTTTCAGTGAATTGCCAAAAGTCAGATTTTTGCTAAAATTGTGACCCCGGGGCTTAGGGATTTTTTCAAAAAAATATTTTCTGCCGGTTATGTTTTTGAGGGCTGATTTCTTGTCCTGTGATAAAAAGCCTTCTGTTTCGAGTGCACACCCCGGGGCTTAGGGATTTTTTCAAAAAAATATTTTTTGCCGGTTAGGTTTTTGAGGGCTGATTTCTTGTCCTTTGATAAAAAGCCTTCTGTTTCGCGTGCCAAACCTTTCAGGAGAGCATTTTCAAGCTTTTGGCACCATTTTTGAGTGAATTGCCAAAAGTCAGATTTTTGCTGAAATTGTCACCCCGGGGCTTAGGGATTTTTTCAAAAAAATATTTTCTTCCGGTTAGGTTTTTGAAGGCTGATTTCTTGTCCTGTGATAAAAAGCCTTCTGTTTCGAGTGCCAAACCTTTGAGGAGAGCATTTTCAAGCTTTTGGTACCATTTTTGAGTGAATTACCAAAAGTCAGATTTTTGCTGAAATTGTGACCCCGGGGCTTAGGGATTTTTTCAAAGAAATATTTTCTGCCGGTTAGTTTTTTGAGGGCTGATTTCTTGTCCTGTGATAAATAGCCTTCTGTTTCGAGTGCCAAACCTTTCAGGAGAGCATTTTCAGGCTTTTGGCACCATCTTTGAGTGAATTGCCAAAAGTCAGATTTTTGCTAAAATTGTGACCCTGGGGCTTAGGGATTTTTTCAAAAAAATATTTTCTGCCGGTTATGTTTTTGAGGGCTGATTTCTTGTCCTGTGATAAAAAGCCTTCTGTTTCAAGTGCAAACCCCGGGGCTTAGGGATTTTTTCAAAAAAATACTTTCTGCTGGTTAGGTTTTTGAGGGCTGATTTCTTGTCCTGTGATAAAAAGCCTTCTGTTTCGAGTGCCAAACCTTTCAGGAGAGCATTTTCAAGCTTTTGGTACCATTTTTGAGTGAATTACCAAAAGTCAGATTTTTGCTGAAATTGTGACCCCGGGGCTTAGGGATTTTTTCAAAAAAATATTTTCTGCCGGTTAAGTTTTTGAGGGCTGATTTCTTGTCCTGTGATAAAAAACCTTCTGTTTCAAGTGCCAAACCTTTCAGGAGAGCATTTTCAGGCTTTTGGCACCATCTTTGAGTGAATTGCCAAAAGTCAGATTTTTGCTGAAATTGTGACCCCGGGGCTTAGGGATTTTTCAAAAAAATATTTTCTGCCGTTTAGGTTTTTGAGGGCTGATTTCTTGTCCTGTGATAAAAAGCCTTCTGTTTCGAGTGCCAAACCTTTCAGGAGAGCATTTTCAGGCTTTTGGCACCATCTTTGAGTGAATTGCCAAAAGTCAGATTTTTGCTAAAATTGTGACCCCGGGGCTTAGGGATTTTTTCAAAAAAATATTTTCTGCCGGTTATGTTTTTGAGGGCTGATTTCTTGTCCTGTGATAAAAAGCCTTCTGTTTCGAGTGCAAACCCCGGGGCTTAGGGATTTTTTCAAAAAAATATTTTCTTCCGGTTAGGTTTTTGAAGGCTGATTTCTTGTCCTGTGATAAAAAGCCTTCTGTTTCGAGTGCCAAACCTTTGAGGAGAGCATTTTCAAGCTTTTGGTACCATTTTTGAGTGAATTACCAAAAGTCAGATTTTTGCTGAAATTGTGACCCCGGGGCTTAGGGATTTTTTCAAAGAAATATTTTCTGCCGGTTAGTTTTTTGAGGGCTGATTTCTTGTCCTGTGATAAATAGCCTTCTGTTTCGAGTGCCAAACCTTTCAGGAGAGCATTTTCAGGCTTTTGCCACCATCTTTGAGTGAATTGCCAAAAGTCAGATTTTTGCTAAAATTGTGACCCTGGGGCTTAGGGATTTTTTCAAAAAAATATTTTCTGCCGGTTATGTTTTTGAGGGCTGATTTCTTGTCCTGTGATAAAAAGCCTTCTGTTTCGAGTGCAAACCCCGGGGCTTAGGGATTTTTTCAAAAAAATACTTTCTGCTGGTTAGGTTTTTGAGGGCTGATTTCTTGTCCTGTGATAAAAAGCCTTCTGTTTCGAGTGCCAAACCTTTCAGGAGAGCATTTTCAAGCTTTTGGTACCATTTTTGAGTGAATTACCAAAAGTCAGATTTTTGCTGAAATTGTGACCCCGGGGCTTAGGGATTTTTTCAAAAAAATATTTTCTGCCGGTTAAGTTTTTGAGGGCTGATTTCTTGTCCTGTGATAAAAAACCTTCTGTTTCAAGTGCCAAACCTTTCAGGAGAGCATTTTCAGGCTTTTGGCACCATCTTTGAGTGAATTGCCAAATGTCAGATTTTTGCTGAAATTGTGACCCCGGGGCTTAGGGATTTTTCAAAAAAATATTTTCTGCCGTTTAGGTTTTTGAGGGCTGATTTCTTGTCCTGTGATAAAAAGCCTTCTGTTTCGAGTGCCAAACCTTTCAGGAGAGCATTTTCAGGCTTTTGGCACCATCTTTGAGTGAATTGCCAAAAGTCAGATTTTTGCTAAAATTGTGACCCCGGGGCTTAGGGATTTTTTCAAAAAAATATTTTCTGCCGGTTAGGTTTTTGAGGGCTGATTTCTTGTCCTGTGATAAAAAGCCTTCTGTTTCAAGTGCCAAACCTTTCAGGAGAGCATTTTCAGGCTTTTGGCACCATCTTTGAGTGAATTGCCAAAAGTCAGATTTTTGCTGAAATTGTGACCGGGGCTTAGGGATTTTTTCAAAAAAATATTTTCTGCCGGTTAAGTTTTTGAGGGCTGATTTCTTGTCCTGTGATAAAAAGCCTTCTGTTGCGAGTGCCAAATCTTTCAGGTGAACATTTTCAAGCTTTTGGCACCATTTTTGAGTGAATTGCCAAAAGTCAGATTTTTGCTGAAATTGTGACCCCGGGGCTTAGGGATTTTTTCAAAAAAATATTTTCTGCCGGTTATGTTTTTGAGGGCTGATTTCTTGTCCTGTGATAAAAAGCCTTCTGTTTCGAGTGCAAACCCCGGGGCTTAGGGATTTTTTCAAAAAAATATTTTCTGCCGGTTAGGTTTTTGAGGGCTGATTTCTTGTCCTGTGATAAAAAGCCTTCTGTTTCGAGTGCAAACCCCGGGGCTTAGGGATTTTTTCAAAAAAATATTTTCTGCCGGTTAGGTTTTTGAGGGCTGATTTCTTGTCCTGTGATAAAAAGCCTTCTGTTTCGACTGCCAAACCAGTGAGGAGAGCATTTTCAGGCTTTTGTCACCATTTTTGAGTGAATTGCCAAAAGTCAGATTTTTGCTGAAATTGTGACCCCGGGGCTTAGGGATTTTTCAAAAAAATATTTTCTGCCGGTTAGGTTTTTGAGGGCTGATTTCTTGTCCTGTGATAAAAAGCCTTCTGTTTCGAGTGCAAACCCCGGGGCTTAGGGATTTTTTCAAAAAAATACTTTCTGCCGGTTAGGTTTTTGAGGGCTGATTTCTTGTCCTGTGATAAAAAGCCTTCTGTTTCGAGTGCCAAACCTTTGAGGAGAGCATTTTCAAGCTTTTGGTACCATTTTTGAGTGAATTACCAAAAGTCAGATTTTTGCTGAAATTGTGACCCCGGGGCTTAGGGATTTTTTCAAAAAAATATTTTCTGCCGGTTAAGTTTTTGAGGGCTGATTTCTTGTCCTGTGATAAAAAACCTTCTGTTTCAAGTGCCAAACCTTTCAGGAGAGCATTTTCAGGCTTTTGGCACCATCTTTGAGTGAATTGCCAAAAGTCAGATTTTTGCTGAAATTGTGACCCCGGGGCTTAGGGATTTTTCAAAAAAATATTTTCTGCCGTTTAGGTTTTTGAGGGCTGATTTCTTGTCCTGTGATAAAAAGCCTTCTGTTTCGAGTGCCAAACCTTTCAGGAGAGCATTTTCAGGCTTTTGGCACCATCTTTGAGTGAATTGCCAAAAGTCAGATTTTTGCTAAAATTGTGACCCCGGGTCTTAGGGATTTTTTCAAAAAAATATTTTCTGCCGGTTAGGTTTTTGAGGGCTGATTTCTTGTCCTGTGATAAAAAGCCTTCTGTTTCAAGTGCCAAACCTTTCAGGAGAGCATTTTCAGGCTTTTGGCACCATCTTTGAGTGAATTGCCAAAAGTCAGATTTTTGCTAAAATTGTGACCGCGGGGCTTAGGGATTTTTTCAAAAAAATATTTTCTGCCGGTTATGTTTTTGAGGGCTGATTTCCTGTCCTGTGATAAAAAGCCTTCTGTTTCGAGTGCAAACCCCGGGGCTTAGGGATTTTTTCAAAAAAATATTTTCTGCCGGTTAGGTTTTTGAGGGCTGATTTCTTGTCCTGTGATAAAAAGCCTTCTGTTTCGAGTGCAAACCCCGGGGCTTAGGGATTTTTTCAAAAAAATATTTTCTGCCGGTTAGGTTTTTGAGGGCTGATTTCTTGTCCTGTGATAAAAAGCCTTCTGTTTCGACTGCCAAACCAGTGAGGAGAGCATTTTCAGGCTTTTGGCACCATTTTTGAGTGAATTGCCAAAAGTCAGATTTTTGCTGAAATTGTGACCCCGGGGCTTAGGGATTTTTCAAAAAAATATTTTCTGCCGGTTAGGTTTTTGAGGGCTGATTTCTTGTCCTGTGATAAAAAGCCTTCTGTTTCGAGTGCAAACCCCGGGCTTAGGGATTTTTTCAAAAAGATATTTTCTGCCGGTTAGGTTTTTGAGGGCTGATTTCTTGTAATGTGATAAAAAGCCTTCTGTTTCGAGTGCCAAACCTTTCAGGAGAGCATTTTCAGGCTTTTGGCACCATCTTTGAGTGAATTGCCAAAAGTCAGATTTTTGCTGAAATTGTGACCCCGGGGCTTAGGGATTTTTTCAAAAAAATATTTTCTGCCGGTTAGGTTTTTGAGGGCTGATTTCTTGTCCTGTGATAAAAAGCCTTCTGTTTCAAGTGCCAAACCTTTCAGGAGAGCATTTTCAGGCTTTTGGCACCATCTTTGAGTGAATTGCCAAAAGTCAGATTTTTGCTGAAATTGTGACCCCGGGGTTTAGG
Source organism: Podarcis liolepis (assembly GCF_965112155.1). Classification (NCBI taxonomy): domain Eukaryota; kingdom Metazoa; phylum Chordata; class Lepidosauria; order Squamata; family Lacertidae; genus Podarcis; species Podarcis liolepis. The sequence goes on along the minus strand of NC_139566.1, from coordinate 35,124,848 downwards.
GATTTTTTGAAAAAAATATTTTCTGCCCGTTATGTTTTTGAGGGCTGATTTCTTGTCCTGTGATAAAAAGCCTTCTGTTTCGAGTGCAAACCCCGGGCTTAGGGATTTTTTCAAAAAGATATTTTCTGCCGGTTAGGTTTTTGAGGGCTGATTTCTTGTCCTGTGATAAAAAGCCTTCTGTTTCGAGTGCCAAACCTTTGAGGAGAGCATTTTCAAGCTTTTGGTACCATTTTTGAGTGAATTGCCAAAAGTCAGATTTTTGCTGAAATTGTGACCCCGGGGCTTAGGGATTTTTTCAAAAAAATATTTTCTGCTGGTTAGGTTTTTTAGGGCTGATTTCTTGTCCTGTGATAAAAAGCCTTCTGTTTCGAGTGCCAAACCTTTCAGGAGAGCATTTTCAAGCTTTTGGCACCATTTTTGAGTGAATTGCCAAAAGTCAGATTTTTGCTGAAATTGTGACCCCCGGGGCTTAGGGATTTTTTCAAAAAAATATTTTCTGCCGGTTAAGTTTTTGAGGGCTGATTTCTTGTCCTGTGATAAAAAGCCTTCTGTTTCAAGTGCCAAACCTTTCAGGAGAGCGTTTTCAGGCTTTTGGCACCATCTTTGAGTGAATTGCCAAAAGTCAGATTTTTTGCTAAAATTGTGACCCCGGGGCTTAGGGATTTTTTCAAAAAAATATTTCTGACGGTTATGTTTTTGAGGGCTGATTTCTTGTCCTGTGATAAAAAGCCTTCTTTCGAGTGCCAAACCTTTCAGGAGAGCATTTTTAGGCTTTTGGCACCATTTTTGAGTGAATTGCCAAAAGTCAGATTTTTGCTGAAATTGTGACCCCGGGGCTTAGGGATTTTTTCAAGAAAATATTTTCTGCCGGTTAAGTTTTTGAGGGCTGATTTCTTGTCCTGTGATAAAAAGCCTTGTTTCAAGTGCCAAACCTTTCAGGAGAGCATTTTCAAGCTTTTGGCACCATTTTTGAGTGAATTGCCAAAAGTCAGATTTTTGCTGAAATTGTGACCCCGGGGCTTAGGGATTTTTTCAAAAAAATATTTTCTGCTGGTTAGGTTTTTTAGGGCTGATTTCTTGTCCTGTGATAAAAAGCCTTCTGTTTCGAGTGCCAAACCTTTCAGGAGAGCATTTTCAAGCTTTTGGCACCATTTTTGAGTGAATTGCCAAAAGTCAGATTTTTGCTGAAATTGTGACCCCCGGGGCTTAGGGATTTTTTCAAAAAAATATTTTCTGCCGGTTAAGTTTTTGAGGGCTGATTTCTTGTCCTGTGATAAAAAGCCTTCTGTTTCAAGTGCCAAACCTTTCAGGAGAGCGTTTTCAGGCTTTTGGCACCATCTTTGAGTGAATTGCCAAAAGTCAGATTTTTTGCTAAAATTGTGACCCCGGGGCTTAGGGATTTTTTCAAAAAAATATTTCTGACGGTTATGTTTTTGAGGGCTGATTTCTTGTCCTGTGATAAAAAGCCTTCTTTCGAGTGCCAAACCTTTCAGGAGAGCATTTTTAGGCTTTTGGCACCATTTTTGAGTGAATTGCCAAAAGTCAGATTTTTGCTGAAATTGTGACCCCGGGGCTTAGGGATTTTTTCAAGAAAATATTTTCTGCCGGTTAAGTTTTTGAGGGCTGATTTCTTGTCCTGTGATAAAAAGCCTTGTTTCAAGTGCCAAACCTTTCAGGAGAGCATTTTCAAGCTTTTGGCACCATTTTTGAGTGAATTGCCAAAAGTCAGATTTTTGCTGAAATTGTGACCCCCGGGGCTTAGGGATTTTTTCAAAAAAATATTTTCTGCCGGTTAAGTTTTTGAGGGCTGATTTCTTGTCCTGTGATAAAAAGCCTTCTGTTTCAAGTGCCAAACCTTTCAGGAGAGCGTTTTCAGGCTTTTGGCACCATCTTTGAGTGAATTGCCAAAAGTCAGATTTTTTGCTAAAATTGTGACCCCGGGGCTTAGGGATTTTTTCAAAAAAATATTTCTGACGGTTATGTTTTTGAGGGCTGATTTCTTGTCCTGTGATAAAAAGCCTTCTTTCGAGTGCCAAACCTTTCAGGAGAGCATTTTTAGGCTTTTGGCACCATTTTTGAGTGAATTGCCAAAAGTCAGATTTTTGCTGAAATTGTGACCCCGGGGCTTAGGGATTTTTTCAAGAAAATATTTTCTGCCGGTTAAGTTTTTGAGGGCTGATTTCTTGTCCTGTGATAAAAAGCCTTGTTTCAAGTGCCAAACCTTTGAGGAGAGCATTTTCAAGCTTTTGGCACTATCTTTGAGTGAATTGCCAAAAGTCAGATTTTTGCTGAAATTGTGACCCCGGGGCTTAGGGATTTTTTCAAAAAAATATTTTCTGCCGGTTAGGTTTTTGAGGGCTGATTTCTTGTCCTGTGATAAAAAGCCTTCTGTTTCGAGTGCCAAACCTTTCAGGAGAGCATTTTCAGGCTTTTGGCACCATTTTTGAGTGAATTGCCAAAAGTCAGATTTTTGCTGAAATTGTGACCCCGGGGCTTAGGGATTTTTTCAAAAAAATATTTTCTGCCGGTTATGTTTTTGAGGGCTGATTTCTTGTCCTGTGATAAAAAGCCTTCTGTTTCGAGTGCAAACCCCGGGGCTTAGGGATTTTTTCAAAAAAATGTTTTCTGCCGGTTAGGTTTTTGAGGGCTGATTTCTTGTCCTGTGATAAAAAGCCTTCTGTTTCGAGTGCCAAACCATTGAGGAGAGCATTTTCAGGCTTTTGGCACCATTTTTGAGTGAATTGCCAAAAGTCAGATTTTTGCTGAAATTGTGACCCCGGGGCTTAGGGATTTTTCAAAAAAATATTTTCTGCCGGTTAGGTTTTTGAGGGCTGATTTCTTGTCCTGTGATAAAAAGCCTTCTGTTTCAAGTGCCAAACCTTTCAGGAGAGCATTTTCAGGCTTTTGGCACCATCTTTGAGTGAATTGCCAAAAGTCAGATTTTTGCTAAAATTGTGACCCCGGGGCTTAGGGTTTTTTTCAAAAAAATATTTTCTGCCGGTTAGGTTTTTGAGGGCTGATTTCTTGTCCTGTGATAAAAAGCCTTCTGTTTCGAGTGCAAACCCCGGGCTTAGGGATTTTTTCAAAAAGATATTTTCTGCCGGTTAGGTTTTTGAGGGCTGATTTCTTGTCCTGTGATAAAAAGCCTTCTGTTTCGAGTGCCAAACCTTTCAGGAGAGCATTTTCAGGCTTTTGGCACCATCTTTGAGTGAATTGCCAAAAGTCAGATTTTTGCTGAAATTGTGACCCCGGGGCTTAGGGATTTTTTCAAAAAAATATTTTCTGCCGGTTAGGTTTTTGAGGGCTGATTTCTTGTCCTGTGATAAAAAGCCTTCTGTTTCAAGTGCCAAACCTTTCAGGAGAGCATTTTCAGGCTTTTGGCACCATCTTTGAGTGAATTGCCAAAAGTCAGATTTTTGCTGAAATTGTGACCCCGGGGCTTAGGGATTTTTTCAAAAAAATATTTTCTGCCGGTTATGTTTTTGAGGGCTGATTTCTTGTCCTGTGATAAAAAGCCTTCTGTTTCGAGTGCCAAACCTTTGAGGAGAGCATTTTCAAGCTTTTGGTACCATTTTTGAGTGAATTGCCAAAAGTCAGATTTTTGCTAAAATTGTGACCCCGGGGCTTAGGGATTTTTTCAAAAAAATATTTTCTGCCGGTTAGGTTTTTGAGGGCTGATTTCTTGTCCTGTGATAAAAAGCCTTCTGTTTCGAGTGCCAAACCTTTCAGGAGAGCATTTTCAGGCTTTTGGCACCATTTTTCAGTCAATTGCCAAAAGTCAGATTTTTGCTGAAATTGTGACCCCGGGGCTTAGGGATTTTTTCAAAAAAATATTTTCTGCCGGTTAGGTTGTTGAGGGCTGATTTCTTGTCCTGTGATAAAAAGCCTTCTGTTTCGAGTGCAAACCCCGGGCTTAGGGATTTTTTCAAAAAGATATTTTCTGCCGGTTAGGTTTTTGAGGGCTGATTTCTTGTCCTGTGATAAAAAGCCTTCTGTTTCGAGTGCCAAACCTTTCAGGAGAGCATTTTCAGGCTTTTGGCACCATCTTTGAGTGAATTGCCAAAAGTCAGATTTTTGCTGAAATTGTGACCCCGGGGCTTAGGGATTTTTTCAAAAAAATATTTTCTGCCGGTTAGGTTTTTGAGGGCTGATTTCTTGTCCTGTGATAAAAAGCCTTCTGTTTCAAGTGCCAAACCTTTCAGGAGAGCATTTTCAGGCTTTTGGCACCATCTTTGAGTGAATTGCCAAAAGTCAGATTTTTGCTGAAATTGTGACCCCGGGGCTTAGGGATTTTTTCAAAAAAATATTTTCTGCCGGTTATGTTTTTGAGGGCTGATTTCTTGTCCTGTGATAAAAAGCCTTCTGTTTCGAGTGCAAACCCCGGGCTTAGGGATTTTTTCAAAAAGATATTTTCTGCCGGTTAGGTTTTTGAGGGCTGATTTCTTGTCCTGTGATAAAAAGCCTTCTGTTTCGAGTGCCAAACCTTTGAGGAGAGCATTTTCAAGCTTTTGGTACCATTTTTGAGTGAATTGCCAAAAGTCAGATTTTTGCTAAAATTGTGACCCCGGGGCTTAGGGATTTTTTCAAAAAAATATTTTCTGCCGGTTAGGTTTTTGAGGGCTGATTTCTTGTCCTGTGATAAAAAGCCTTCTGTTTCGAGTGCCAAACCTTTCAGGAGAGCATTTTCAGGCTTTTGGCACCATTTTTCAGTCAATTGCCAAAAGTCAGATTTTTGCTGAAATTGTGACCCCGGGGCTTAGGGATTTTTTCAAAAAAATATTTTCTGCCGGTTAGGTTGTTGAGGGCTGATTTCTTGTCCTGTGATAAAAAGCCTTCTGTTTCGAGTGCAAACCCCGGGCTTAGGGATTTTTTCAAAAAGATATTTTCTGCCGGTTAGGTTTTTGAGGGCTGATTTCTTGTCCTGTGATAAAAAGCCTTCTGTTTCGAGTGCCAAACCAGTGAGGAGAGCATTTTCAGGCTTTTGGCACCATTTTTGAGTGAATTGCCAAAAGTCAGATTTTTGCTGAAATTGTGACCCCGGGGCTTAGGGATTTTTCAAAAAAATATTTTCTGCCGGTTAGGTTTTTGAGGGCTGATTTCTTGTCCTGTGATAAAAAGCCTTCTGTTTCAAGTGCCAAACCTTTCAGGAGAGCATTTTCAGGCTTTTGGCACCATCTTTGAGTGAATTGCCAAAAGTCAGATTTTTGCTAAAATTGTGACCCCGGGGCTTAGGGTTTTTTTCAAAAAAATATTTTCTGCCGGTTAGGTTTTTGAGGGCTGATTTCTTGTCCTGTGATAAAAAGCCTTCTGTTTCGAGAGCAAACCCCGGGCTTAGGGATTCTTTCAAAAAGATATTTTCTGCCGGTTAGGTTTTTGAGGGCTGATTTCTTGTCCTGTGATAAAAAGCCTTCTGTTTCGAGTGCCAAACCTTTCAGGAGAGCATTTTCAAGCTTTTGGCACCATTTTTGATTGAATTGCCAAAAGTCAGATTTTTGCTGAAATTGTGACCCCGGGCCTTAGGAATTTTTCAAAAAAATATTTTCTGCCGGTTAAGTTGTTGAGGGCTGATTTCTTGTCCTGTGATAAAAAGCCTTCTGTTTCGAGTGCCAAACCTTTCAGGAGAGCATTTTCAGGCTTTTGGCACCATCTTTGAGTGAATTGCCAAAAGTCAGATTTTTGCTGAAATTGTGACCCCGGGGCTTAGGGATTTTTTCAAAAAAATATTTTCTGCCGGTTAGGTTTTTGAGGGCTGATTTCTTGTCCTGTTATAAAAAGCCTTCTGTTTCAAGTGCCAAACCTTTCAGGAGAGCATTTTCAGGCTTTTGGCACCATCTTTGAGTGAATTGCCAAAAGTCAGATTTTTGCTGAAATTGTGACCCCGGGGCTTAGGGATTTTTTCAAAAAAATATTTTCTGCCGGTTATGTTTTTGAGGGCTGATTTCTTGTCCTGTGATAAAAAGCCTTCTGTTTCGAGTGCAAACCCCGGGCTTAGGGATTTTTTCAAAAAGATATTTTCTGCCGATTAGGTTTTTGAGGGCTGATTTCTTGTCCTGTGATAAAAAGCCTTCTGTTTCGAGTGCCAAACCTTTCAGGAGAGCATTTTCAGGCTTTTGGCACCATTTTTCAGTCAATTGCCAAAAGTCAGATTTTTGCTGAAATTGTGACCCCGGGGCTTAGGCATTTTTTCAAAAAAATATTTCCTGCCGGTTAAGTTTTTGAGGGCTGATTTCTTGTCCTGTGATAAAAAGCCTTCTGTTTCGAGTGCCAAACCTTTGATGAGAGCATTTTCAAGCTTTTGGCACCATTTTTGAGTGAATTGCCAAAAGTCAGATTTTTGCTAAAATTGTGACCGCGGGGCTTAGGGATTTTTTCAAAAAAATATTTTCTGCCGGTTATGTTTTTGAGGGCTGATTTCTTGTCCTGTGATAAAAAGCCTTCTGTTTCGAGTGCAAACCCCGGGGCTTAGGGATTTTTTCAAAAAAATGTTTTCTGCCGGTTAGGTTTTTGAGGGCTGATTTCTTGTCTGTGATAAAAAGCCTTCTGTTTCGAGTGCCAAACCAGTGAGGAGAGCATTTTCAGGCTTTTGGCACCATTTTTGAGTGAATTGCCAAAAGTCAGATTTTTGCTGAAATTGTGACCCCGGGGCTTAGGGATTTTTCAAAAAAATATTTTCTGCCGGTTAAGTTTTTGAGGGCTGATTTCTTGTCCTGTGATAAAAAGCCTTCTGTTTCAAGTGCCAAACCTTTCAGGAGAGCATTTTCAGGCTTTTGGCACCATCTTTGAGTGAATTGCCAAAAGTCAGATTTTTGCTAAAATTGTGACCGCGGGGCTTAGGGATTTTTTCAAAAAAATATTTTCTGCCGGTTATGTTTTTGAGGGCTGATTTCTTGTCCTGTGATAAAAAGCCTTCTATTTCGAGTGCAAACCCTGGGGCTTAGGGATTTTTTCAAAAAAATATTTTCTGCCGGTTAGGTTTTGAGGGCTGATTTCTTGTCCTGTGATAAAAAGCCTTCTGTTTCGAGTGCCAAACCAGTGAGGAGAGCATTTTCAGGCTTTTGGCACCATTTTTGAGTGAATTGCCAAAAGTCAGATTTTTGCTGAAATTGTGACCCCGGGGCTTAGGGATTTTTCAAAAAAATATTTTCTGCCGGTTAAGTTGTTGAGGGCTGATTTCTTGTCCTGTGATAAAAAGCCTTCTGTTTCGAGTGCCAAACCTTTGAGGAGAGCATTTTCAGGCTTTTGGCACCATCTTTGAGTGAATTGCCAAAAGTCAGATTTTTGCTGAAATTGTGACCCCGGGGCTTAGGGATTTTTTCAAAAAAATATTTTCTGCCGGTTAGGTTGTTGAGGGCTGATTTCTTGTCCTGTGATAAAAAGCCTTCTGTTTCGAGTGCAAACCCCGGGCTTAGGGATTTTTTCAAAAAGATATTTTCTGCCGGTTAGGTTTTTGAGGGCTGATTTCTTGTCCTGTGATAAAAAGCCTTCTGTTTCGAGTGCCAAACCTTTGAGGAGAGCATTTTCAAGCTTTTGGTACCATTTTTGAGTGAATTGCCAAAAGTCAGATTTTTGCTGAAATTGTGACCCCGGGGCTTAGGGATTTTTTCAAAAAAATATTTTCTGCCGGTTAGGTTTTTGAGGACTGATTTCTTCTCCTGTGATAAAAAGCCTTCTGTTTCGAGTGCCAAACCTTTCAGGAGAGCATTTTCAAGCTTTTGGCACCATTTTTGAGTGAATTGCCAAAAGTCAGATTTTTGCTAAAATTGTGACCCCGGGGCTTAGGGATTTTTTCAAAAAAATATTTTCTGCCGGTTATGTTTTTGAGGGCTGATTTCTTGTCCTGTGATAAAAAGCCTTCTGTTTCGAGTGCAAACCCCGGGCTTAGGGATTTTTTCAAAAAGATATTTTCTGCCGGTTAGGTTTTTGAGGGCTGATTTCTTGTCCTGTGATAAAAAGCCTTCTGTTTCGAGTGCCAAACCTTTGAGGAGAGCATTTTCAAGCTTTTGGTACCATTTTTGAGTGAATTGCAAAAGTCAGATTTTTGCTGAAATTGTGACCCCGGGGCTTAGGGATTTTTTCAAAAAAATATTTTCTGCCGGTTAGGTTTTTGAGGGCTGATTTCTTGTCCTGTGATAAAAAGCCTTCTGTTTCGAGTGCCAAACCTTTGAGGAGAGCATTTTCAGGCTTTTGGCACCATTTTTGAGTGAATTGCCAAAAGTCAGATTTTTGCTGAAATTGTGACCCCGGGGCTTAGGGATTTTTTCAAAAAAATAGTTTCTGCCGGTTAAGTTTTTGAGGGCTGATTTCTTGTCCTGTGATAAAAAGCCTTCTGTTTCGAGTGCCAAACCTTTGAGGAGAGCATTTTCAAGCTTTTGGCACCATCTTTGAGTGAATTGCCAAAAGTCAGATTTTTGCTGAAATTGTGACCCCGGGGCTTAGGGATTTTTTCAAAAAAATATTTTCTGCCGGTTAGGTTTTTGAGGGCTGATTTCTTGTCCTGTGATAAAAAGCCTTCGGTTTCAAGTGCAAACCCCGGGCTTAGGGATTTTTTCAAAAAGATATTTTCTGCCGGTTAGGTTTTTGAGGGCTGATTTCTTGTCCTGTGATAAAAAGCCTTCTGTTTCGAGTGCCAAACCTTTGAGGAGAGCATTTTCAAGCTTTTGGTACCATTTTTGAGTGAATTGCCAAAAGTCAGATTTTTGCTGAAATTGTGACCCCGGGGCTTAGGGATTTTTTCAAAAAAATATTTTCTGCCGGTTATGTTTTTGAGGGCTGATTTCTTGTCCTGTGATAAAAAGCCTTCTGTTTCGAGTGCCAAACCTTTCAGGAGAGCATTTTCAGGCTTTTGGCACCATTTTTGAGTGAATTGCCAAAAGTCAGATTTTTGCTGAAATTGTGACCCCGGGGCTTAGGGATTATTCAAAAAAATATTTTCTGCCGGTTAAGTTGTTGAGGGCTGATTTCTTGTCCTGTGATAAAAAGCCTTCTGTTTCGAGTGCCAAACCTTTCAGGAGAGCATTTTCAGGCTTTTGGCACCATCTTTGAGTGAATTGCCAAAAGTCAGATTTTTGCTGAAATTGTGACCCCGGGGCTTAGGGATTTTTTCAAAAAGATATTTTCTGCCGGTTAGGTTTTTGAGGGCTGATTTCTTGTCCTATGATAAAAAGCCTTCTGTTTCAAGTGCCAAACCTTTCAGGAGAGCATTTTCAGGCTTTTGGCACCATCTTTGAGTGAATTGCCAAAAGTCAGATTTTTGCTGAAATTGTGACCCCGGGGCTTAGGGATTTTTTCAAAAAAATATTTTCTGCCGGTTAGGTTTTTGAGGGCTGATTTCTTGTCCTGTGATAAAAAGCCTTCTGTTTCGAGTGCCAAACCTTTGAGGAGAGCATTTTCAGGCTTTTGGCACCATTTTTGAGTGAATTGCCAAAAGTCAGATTTTTGCTGAAATTGTGACCCCGGGGCTTAGGGATTTTTTCAAAAAAATAGTTTCTGCCGGTTAAGTTTTTGAGGGCTGATTTCTTGTCCTGTGATAAAAAGCCTTCTGTTTCGAGTGCCAAACCTTTGAGGAGAGCATTTTCAAGCTTTTGGCACCATCTTTGAGTGAATTGCCAAAAGTCAGATTTTTGCTGAAATTGTGACCCCGGGGCTTAGGGATTTTTTCAAAAAAATATTTTCTGCCGGTTAGGTTTTTGAGGGCTGATTTCTTGTCCTGTGATAAAAAGCCTTCTGTTTCGAGTGCCAAACCTTTGAGGAGAGCATTTTCAGGCTTTTGGCACCATTTTTGAGTGAATTGCCAAAAGTCAGATTTTTGCTGAAATTGTGACCCCGGGGCTTAGGGATTTTTTCAAAAAAATAGTTTCTGCCGGTTAAGTTTTTGAGGGCTGATTTCTTGTCCTGTGATAAAAAGCCTTCTGTTTCGAGTGCCAAACCTTTGAGGAGAGCATTTTCAAGCTTTTGGCACCATCTTTGAGTGAATTGCCAAAAGTCAGATTTTTGCTGAAATTGTGACCCCGGGGCTTAGGGATTTTTTCAAAAAAATATTTTCTGCCGGTTAGGTTTTTGAGGGCTGATTTCTTGTCCTGTGATAAAAAGCCTTCTGTTTCGAGTGCCAAACCTTTGAGGAGAGCATTTTCAGGCTTTTGGCACCATTTTTGAGTGAATTGCCAAAAGTCAGATTTTTGCTGAAATTGTGACCCCGGGGCTTAGGGATTTTTTCAAAAAAATAGTTTCTGCCGGTTAAGTTTTTGAGGGCTGATTTCTTGTCCTGTGATAAAAAGCCTTCTGTTTCGAGTGCCAAACCTTTGAGGAGAGCATTTTCAAGCTTTTGGCACCATCTTTGAGTGAATTGCCAAAAGTCAGATTTTTGCTGAAATTGTGACCCCGGGGCTTAGGGATTTTTTCAAAAAAATATTTTCTGCCGGTTAGGTTTTTGAGGGCTGATTTCTTGTCCTGTGATAAAAAGCCTTCTGTTTCAAGTGCAAACCCCGGGCTTAGGGATTTTTTCAAAAAGATATTTTCTGCCGGTTAGGTTTTTGAGGGCTGATTTCTTGTCCTGTGATAAAAAGCCTTCTGTTTTGAGTGCCAAACCTTTGAGGAGAGCATTTTCAAGCTTTTGGTACCATTTTTGAGTGAATTGCCAAAAGTCAGATTTTTGCTGAAATTGTGACCCCGGGGCTTAGGGATTTTTTCAAAAAAATATTTTCTGCCGGTTATGTTTTTGAGGGCTGATTTCTTGTCCTGTGATAAAAAGCCTTCTGTTTCGAGTGCCAAACCTTTCAGGAGAGCATTTTCAGGCTTTTGGCACCATTTTTGAGTGAATTGCCAAAAGTCAGATTTTTCCTGAAATTGTGACCCCGGGGCTTAGGGATTTTTTCAAAAAAATATTTTCTGCCGGTTAAGTTTTTGAGGGCTGATTTCTTGTCCTGTGATAAAAAGCCTTCTGTTTCGAGTGCCAAACCTTTGAGGAGAGCATTTTCAAGCTTTTGGCACCATCTTTGAGTGAATTGCCAAAAGTCAGATTTTTGCTGAAATTGTGACCCCGGGGCTTAGGGATTTTTTTCAAAAAAATATTTTCTGCCGGTTAGGTTTTTGAGGGCTGATTTCTTGTCCTGTGATAAAAAGCCTTCTGTTTCGAGTGCCAAACCTTTCAGGAGAGCATTTTCAGGCTTTTGGCACCATTTTTGAGTGAATTGCCAAAAGTCAGATTTTTGCTGAAATTGTGACCCCGGGGCTTAGGGATTTTTTCAAAAAAATATTTTCTGCCGGTTAAGTTTTTGAGGGCTGATTTCTTGTCCTGTGATAAAAAGCCTTCTGTTTCGAGTGCCAAACCTTTGAGGAGAGCATTTTCAAGCTTTTGGCACCATCTTTGAGTGAATTGCCAAAAGTCAGATTTTTGCTGAAATTGTGACCCCGGGGCTTAGGGATTTTTTCAAAAAAATATTTTCTGCCGGTTAGGTTTTTGAGGGCTGATTTCTTGTCCTGTGATAAAAAGCCTTCTGTTTCGAGTGCCAAACCTTTGAGGAGAGCATTTTCAGGCTTTTGGTACCATTTTTGAGTGAATTGCCAAAAGTCAGATTTTTGCTGAAATTGTGACCCCGGGGCTTGGGGATTTTTTCAAAAAAATATTTTCTGCCGGTTAGGTTTTTGAGGGCTGATTTCTTGTCCTGTGATAAAAAGCCTTCTGTTTCGAGTGCCAAACCTTTGAGGAGAGCATTTTCAACCTTTTGGCACGATTTTTGAGTGAATTGCCAGAAGTCAGATTTTTGCTGAAATTGTGACCCCGGGGCTTAGGGATTTTTTCAAAAAAATATTTTCTGCCGGTTAAGTTTTTGAGGGCTGATTTCTTGTCCTGTGATAAAAAGCCTTCTGTTTCAAGTGCCAAACCTTTCAGGAGAGCATTTTCAGGCTTTTGGCACCATCTTTGAGTGAATTGCCAAAAGTCAGATTTTTGCTGAAATTGTGACCCCGGGGCTTAGGGATTTTTTCAAAAAAATATTTTCTGCCGGTTAGGTTTTTGAGGGCTGATTTCTTGTCCTGTGATAAAAAGCCTTCTGTTTCGAGTGCCAAACCATTGAAGAGAGCATTTTCAGGTTTTTGGCACCATTTTTGAGTGTATTGCCAAAAGTAAGATTTCTGCTGAAATTGTGACCCCGGGGCTTAGGGATTTTTTCAAAAAAATATTTTCTGCCGGTTAAGTTTTTGAGGGCTGATTTCTTTTCCTCTGATAAAAAGCCTTCTGTTTCGAGTGCAAACCCCGGGGCTTAGGGATTTTTTCAAAAAAATATTTTCTGCCGGTTAGGTTTTTGAGGGCTGATTTCTTGTCCTGTGATAAAAAGCCTTCTGTTTCGAGTGCCAAACCTCTCAGGAGAGCATTTTCAGGCTTTTGGCACCATTTTTGAGTGAATTGCCAAAAGTCAGATTTTTGCTGAAATTGTGACCCCGGGGCTTAGGGATTTTTTCAAAAAAATATTTTCTGCCGGTTAAGTTTTTGAGGGCTGATTTCTTGTCCTGTGATAAAAAGCCTTCTGTTTCAAGTGCCAAACCTTTCAGGAGAGCATTTTCAGGCTTTTGGCACCATCTTTGAGTGAATTGCCAAAAGTCAGATTTTTGCTGAAATTGTGACCCCGGGGCTTAGGGATTTTTTCAAAAAAATATTTTCTGCCGGTTAAGTTTTTGAGGGCTGATTTCTTGTCCTGTGTTAAAAAGCCTTCTGTTTCGAGTTCCAAACTTTCAGGAGAGCATTTTCAGGCTTTTGGCACCATTTTTGAGTGAATTGCCAAAATTCAGATTTTTGTTGAAGTTGTGACCCCGGGGCTTAGGGATTTTTTCAAAAAAATATTTTCTACCGGTTAAGTTTTTGAGGGCTGATTTCTTGTCCTTTGATAAAAAGCCTTCTGTTTCGCGTGCCAAACCTTTCAGGAGAGCATTTTCAAGCTTTTGCCACCATATTTGAGTGAATTGCCAAAAGTCAGATTTTTGCTGAAATTGTGACCCCGGGGCATGGGAATTTTTCCAAAAAAATATTTTCTGCCGCTTAGGTTTTTGAGGGCTGATTTCTTGTCCTGTGATAAAAAGCCTTCTGTTTCGAGTGCCAAACCTTTCAGGAGAGCATTTTCAAGCTTTTGGCACCATTTTTGAGTGAATTGCCAAAATTCAGATTTTTGCTGAAGTTGTGACCCCGGGGCTAAGGGATTTTTTCAAAAAAATATTTTCTGCCGGTTAGGTTTTTGAGGGCTGATTTCTTGTCCTGTGATAAAAAGCCTTCTGTTTCGAGTGCCAAACCCCGGGGCTAAGGGATTTTTTCAAAAAAATATTTTCTGCCGGTTAGGTTTTTGAGGGCTGATTTCTTGTCCTGTGATAAAAAGCCTTCTGTTTCGTGTGCCAAACCATTGAGGAGAGTATTTTCAGGCTTTTGGCACCATTTTTGAGTGAATTGCCAAAAGTCAGATTTTTGCTAAAATTGTGACCCTGGGGCTTAGGGATTTTTTCAAAAAAATATTTTCTGCCGGTTAAGTTTTTGAGGGCTGATTTCTTGTCCTTTGATAAAAAGCCTTCTGTTTCGCGTGCCAAACCTTTCAGGAGAGCATTTTCAAGCTTTTGCCACCATTTTTGAGTGAATTGCCAAAAGTCAGATTTTTGCTGAAATTGTGACCCCGGGGCTTAGGGATTTTTCCAAAAAAATATTTTCTGCCGCTTAGGTTTTTGAGGGCTGATTTCTTGTACTGTGATAAAAAGCCTTCTGTTTCAAGTGCCAAACCTTTCAGGAGAGCATTTTCAGCGTTTTGGCACCATCTTTGAGTGAATTGCCAGAAGTCAGATTTTTGCTAAAATTGTGACCCCGGGGCTTAGGGATTTTTTCAAAAAAATATTTTCTGCCGGTTATGTTTTTGAGGGCTGATTTCTTGTTCTGTGATAAAAAGCCTTCTGTTTCGAGTGCCAAACCCCGGGGCTTAGGGATTTTTTCAAAAAAATATTTTCTGCCGGTTAGGTTTTTGAGGGCTGATTTCTTGTCCTGTGATAAAAAGCCTTCTGTTTCGAGTGCCAAACCATTGGGGAGAGTATTTTCAGGCTTTTGGCACCATTTTTCAGTGAATTGCCAAAAGTCAGATTTTTGCTGAAATTGTGACCCCGGGGCTTAGGGATTTTTTCAAAAAAATATTTTCTGCCGGTTAAGTTTTTGAGGGCTGATTTCTTGTCCTGTGATAAAAAGCCTTCTGTTTCAAGTGCCAAACCTTTCAGGAGAGCATTTTCAGGCTTTTGGCACCATCTTTGAGTGAATTGCCAAAATTCAGATTTTTGCTGAAATTGTGACCCCGGGGCTTAGGGATTTTTCAAAAAAAATATTTTCTGCCGGTTAAGTTTTTGAGGGCTGATTTCTTGTCCTGTGATAAAAAGCCTTCTGTTTCGAGTGCCAAACCTTTGAGGAGAGCATTTTCAAGCTTTTGGCACCATTTTTGAGTGAATTGCCAAAAGTCAGATTTTTGCTGAAATTGTGACCCCGGGGCTTAGGGATTTTTCCAAAAAAATATTTTCTGCCGCTTAGGTTTTTGAGGGCTGATTTCTTGTACTGTGATAAAAAGCCTTCTGTTTCAAGTGCCAAACCTTTCAGGAGAGCATTTTCAGGGTTTTGGCACCATCTTTGAGTGAATTGCCAGAAGTCAGATTTTTGCTAAAATTGTGACCCCGGGGCTTAGGGATTTTTTCAAAAAAATATTTTCTGCCGGTTATGTTTTTGAGGGCTGATTTCTTGTTCTGTGATAAAAAGCCTTCTGTTTCGAGTGCCAAACCCCGGGGCTTAGGGATTTTTTCAAAAAAATATTTTCTGCCGGTTAGGTTTTTGAGGGCTGATTTCTTGTCCTGTGATAAAAAGCCTTCTGTTTCGAGTGCCAAACCATTGGGGAGAGTATTTTCAGGCTTTTGGCACCATTTTTCAGTGAATTGCCAAAAGTCAGATTTTTGCTGAAATTGTGACCCCGGGGCTTAGGGATTTTTTCAAAAAAATATTTTCTGCCGGTTAAGTTTTTGAGGGCTGATTTCTTGTCCTGTGATAAAAAGCCTTCTGTTTCAAGTGCCAAACCTTTCAGGAGAGCATTTTCAGGCTTTTGGCACCATCTTTGAGTGAATTGCCAAAATTCAGATTTTTGCTGAAATTGTGACCCCGGGGCTTAGGGATTTTTCAAAAAAAATATTTTCTGCCGGTTAAGTTTTTGAGGGCTGATTTCTTGTCCTGTGATAAAAAGCCTTCTGTTTCGAGTGCCAAACCTTTGAGGAGAGCATTTTCAAGCTTTTGGCACCATTTTTGAGTGAATTGCCAAAAGTCAGATTTTTGCTGAAATTGTGACCCCCGGGGCTAAGGGATTTTTTCAAAAAAATATTTTCTGCCGGTTATGTTTTTGAGGGCTGATTTCTTGTCCTGTGATAAAAAGCCTTCTGTTTCGAGTGCCAAACCTTTCAGGAGAGCATTTTCAGGCTTTTGTCACCATTTTTGAGTGAATTGCCAAAATTCAGATTTTTGCTGAAGTTGTGACCTCGGGGCTTAGGGATTTTTTCAAAAAAATATTTTCTACCGGTTAAGTTTTTGAGGGCTGATTTCTTGTCCTTTGATAAAAAGCCTTCTGTTTCGCGTGCCAAACCTTTCAGGAGAGCATTTTCAAGCTTTTGGCACCATTTTTGAGTGAATTGCCAAAAGTCAGATTTTTGCTGAAATTGTGACCCCGGGGCTTAGGGATTTTTTCAAAAAAATATTTTCTGCCGGTTAAGTTTTTGAGTGCTGATTTCTCGTCCTGTGATAAAAAGCCTTCTGTTTCAAGTGCCAAACCTTTCAGGAGAGCATTTGAAACCGGTTGGCACCATTTTTGAGTGAATTGCCAAAAGTCAGATGTTTGCTGAAATTGTGACCCCGGGGCTTAGGGATTTTTTCAAAAAAATATTTTCTACCGGTTAAGTTTTTGAGGGCTGATTTCTTGTCCTTTGATAAAAAGCCTTCTGTTTCGAGTGCCAAACCTTTCAGGAGAGCATTTTCAGGCTTTTGGCACCATTTTTGAGTGAATTGCCAAAATTCAGATTTTTGCTGAAGTTGTGACCCCGGGGCTTAGGGATTTTTTCAAAAAAATATTTTCTACCGGTTAAGTTTTTGAGGGCTGATTTCTTGTGCTTTGATAAAAAGCCTTCTGTTTCGCGTGCCAAACCTTTCAGGAGAGCATTTTCAAGCTTTTGGCACCATTTTTGAGTGAATTGCCAAAAGTGAGATTTTTGCTGAAATTGTGACCCCGGGGCTTAGGGATTTTTTCAAAGAAATATTTTCTGCCGGTTAGTTTTTTGAAGGCTGATTTCTTGTCCTGTGATAAAAAGCCTTCTGTTTCGAGTGCCAAACCTGTCAGGAGAGCATTTTCAGGCTTTTGGCAACATCTTTGATTGAATTGCCAAAAGTCAGATTTTTGCTGAAATTGTGACCCTGGGGCTTAGGGATTTTTTCAAAAAAATATTTTCTGCCGGTTAGGTTTTTGAGGGCTGATTTCTTGTCCTGTGATAAAAAGCCTTCTGTTTCGAGTGCCAAACCTTTCAGGAGAGCATTTTCAGGCTTTTGGCACCATTTTTGAGTGAATTGCCAAAATTCAGATTTTTGCTGAAGTTGTGACCCCGGGGCTTAGGGATTTTTTCAAAAAAATATTTTCTACCGGTTAAGTTTTTGAGGGCTGATTTCTTGTCCTTTGATAAAAAGCCTTCTGTTTCGCGTGCCAAACCTTTCAGGAGAGCATTTTCAAGCTTTTGGCACCATTTTTGAGTGAATTGCCAAAAGTCAGATTTTTGCTGAAATTGTGACCCCGGGGCTTAGGGATTTTTTCAAAGAAATATTTTCTGCCGGTTAGTTTTCTGAGGGCTGATTTCTTGTCCTGTGATAAAAAGCCTTCTGTTTCGAGTGCCAAACCTTTCAGGAGAGCATTTTCAGGCTTTTGGCAACATCTTTGAGTGAATTGCCAAAAGTCAGATTTTTGCTGAAATTGTGACCCCGGGGCTTAGGGATTTTTTCAAAAAAATATTTTCTGCCTTTTAGGTTTTTGAGGGCTGATTTCTTGTCCTGTGATAAAAAGCCTTCTGTTTCGAGTGCCAAACCTTTCAGGAGAGCATTTTCAAGCTTTTGGCACCATTTTTGAGTGAATTGCCAAAAGTCAAATTTTTGCTGAAATTGTGACCCCGGGGCTTAGGGATTTTTTCAAAGAAATATTTTCTGCCGGTTAGTTTGTTGAGGGCTGATTTCTTGTCCTGTGATAAAAAGCCTTCTGTTTCGAGTGCCAAACCTTTCAGGAGAGCATTTTCAGGCTTTTGGCACCATCTTTGAGTGAATTGCCAAAAGTCAGATTTTTGCTGAAATTGTGACCCCGGGGCTTAGGGATTTTTTCAAAAAAATATTTTCTGCCGGTTAAGTTTTTGAGGGCTGATTTCTTGTCCTGTGATAAAAAGCCTTCTGTTTCGAGTGCCAAACCTTTCAGGAGAGCATTTTCAGGCTTTTGGCACCATTTTTGAGTGAATTGCCAAAATTCAGATTTTTGCTGAAATTGTGACCCCGGGTCTTAGGGATTTTTTCAAAAAAATATTTTCTGCCGGTTAAGTTTTTGAGTGCTGATTTCTCGTCCTGTGATAAAAAGCCTTCTGTTTCAAGTGCCAAACCTTTCAGGAGAGCATTTGAAACCGGTTGGCACCATTTTTGAGTGAATTGCCAAAAGTCAGATGTTTGCTGAAATTGTGACCCCGGGGCTTAGGGATTTTTTCAAAAAAATATTTTCTGCCGGTTAAGTTTTTGAGTGCTGATTTCTCGTCCTGTGATAAAAAGCCTTCTGTTTCAAGTGCCAAACCTTTCAGGAGAGCATTTGAAACCGGTTGGCACCATTTTTGAGTGAATTGCCAAAAGTCAGATGTTTGCTGAAATTGTGACCCCGGGGCTTAGGGATTTTGTCAAAAAAATATTTTCTGCCGGTTATGTTTTTGAGGGCTGATTTCTTGTCCTGTGATAAAAAGCCTTCTGTTTCGAGTGCCAAACCTTTGAGGAGAGCATTTTCAAGCTTTTGGCACCATTTTTGAGTGAATTGCCAAAAGTCAGATGTTTGCTGAAATTGTGACCCCGGGGCTTAGGGATTTTTTCAAAAAAATATTTTCTGCCGGTTATGTTTTTGAGGGCTGAATTCTTGTCCTGTGATAAAAAGCCTTCTGTTTCGAGTGCCAAACCTTTCAGGAGAGCATTTTCAGGCTTTTGGCACCATTTTTGAGTGAATTGCCAAAAGTCAGATTTTTGCTGAAATTGTGACCCCGGGGCTTAGGGATTTTTTCAAAAAAGTATTTTCTGCCGGTTAAGTTTTTGATGGCTGATTTCTTGTCCTGTGATAAAAAGCCTTCTGTTTCAAGTGCCAAACCTTTCAGGAGAGCATTTTCAGGCTTTTGGCACCATCTTTGAGTGAATTGCCAAAAGTCAGATTTTTGCTGAAATTGTGACCCCGGGGCTTAGGGATTTTTTCAAAAAAATATTTTCTGCCTTTTAGGTTTTTGAGGGCTGATTTCTTGTCCTGTGATAAAAAGCCTTCTGTTTCGAGTGCCAAACCTTTCAGGAGAGCATTTTCAAGCTTTTGGCACCATTTTTGAGTGAATTGCCAAAAGTCAAATTTTTGCTGAAATTGTGACCCCGGGGCTTAGGGATTTTTTCAAAGAAATATTTTCTGCCGGTTAGTTTGTTGAGGGCTGATTTCTTGTCCTGTGATAAAAAGCCTTCTGTTTCGAGTGCCAAACCTTTCAGGAGAGCATTTTCAGGCTTTTGGCACCATTTTTGAGTGAATTGCCAAAATTCAGATTTTTGCTGAAATTGTGACCCCGGGTCTTAGGGATTTTTTCAAAAAAATATTTTCTGCCGGTTAAGTTTTTGAGTGCTGATTTCTCGTCCTGTGATAAAAAGCCTTCTGTTTCAAGTGCCAAACCTTTCAGGAGAGCATTTGAAACCGGTTGGCACCATTTTTGAGTGAATTGCCAAAAGTCAGATGTTTGCTGAAATTGTGACCCCGGGGCTTAGGGATTTTTTCAAAAAAATATTTTCTGCCGGTTAAGTTTTTGAGTGCTGATTTCTCGTCCTGTGATAAAAAGCCTTCTGTTTCAAGTGCCAAACCTTTCAGGAGAGCATTTGAAACCGGTTGGCACCATTTTTGAGTGAATTGCCAAAAGTCAGATGTTTGCTGAAATTGTGACCCCGGGGCTTAGGGATTTTGTCAAAAAAATATTTTCTGCCGGTTATGTTTTTGAGGGCTGATTTCTTGTCCTGTGATAAAAAGCCTTCTGTTTCGAGTGCCAAACCTTTGAGGAGAGCATTTTCAAGCTTTTGGCACCATTTTTGAGTGAATTGCCAAAAGTCAGATGTTTGCTGAAATTGTGACCCCGGGGCTTAGGGATTTTTTCAAAAAAATATTTTCTGCCGGTTATGTTTTTGAGGGCTGAATTCTTGTCCTGTGATAAAAAGCCTTCTGTTTCGAGTGCCAAACCTTTCAGGAGAGCATTTTCAGGCTTTTGGCACCATTTTTGAGTGAATTGCCAAAAGTCAGATTTTTGCTGAAATTGTGACCCCGGGGCTTAGGGATTTTTTCAAAAAAGTATTTTCTGCCGGTTAAGTTTTTGATGGCTGATTTCTTGTCCTGTGATAAAAAGCCTTCTGTTTCAAGTGCCAAACCTTTCAGGAGAGCATTTTCAGGCTTTTGGCACCATCTTTGAGTGAATTGCCAAAAGTCAGATTTTTGCTGAAATTGTGACCCCGGGGCTTAGGGATTTTTTCAACAAAATATTTTCTGCCCGTTATGTTTTTGAGGGCTGATTTCTTGTCCTGTGATAAAAAGCCTTCTGTTTCGAGTGCCAAACCTTTCAGGAGAGCATTTTCAGGCTTTTGGCACGATTTTTGTGTGAATTGCCAAAATTCAGATTTTTGCTGAAGTTGTGACCCCGGGGCTTAGGGATTTTTTCAAAAAAATATTTTCTACCGGTTAAGTTTTGGAGGGCTGATTTCTTGTCCTTTGATAAAAAGCCTTCTGTTTCGAGTGCCAAACCTTTCAGGAGAGCATTTTCAAGCTTTTGCCACCATTTTTGAGTGAATTGCCAAAAGTCAGATTTTTGCTGAAATTGTGACCCCGGGGCTTAGGGATTTTTCCAAAAAAATATTTTCTGCCGCTTAGGTTTTTGAGGGCTGATTTCTTGTCCTGTGATAAAAAGCCTTCTGTTTCGAGTGCCAAACCTTTCAGGAGAGCATTTTCAGGCTTTTGGCACCATCTTTGAGTGAATTGCCAGAAGTCAGATTTTTGCTAAAATTGTGACCCCGGGCGTTAGGGATTTTTTCAAAAAAATATTTTCTGCCGGTTAAGTTTTTGAGGGCTGATTTCTTGTCCTGTGATAAAAAGCCTTCTGTTTCAAGTGCCAAACCTTTCAGGAGAGCATTTTCAGGCTTTTGGCACCATCTTTGAGTGAATTGCCAAAAGTCAGATTTTTGCTAAAATTGTGACCCCGGGGCTTAGGGATTTTTTCAAAAAAATATTTTCTGCCGGTTAGGTTTTTGAGGGCTGATTTCTTGTCCTGTGATAAAAAGCCTTCTGTTTCGAGTGCCAAACCTTTCAGGAGAGCATTTTCAGGCTTTTGGCACCATCTTTGAGTGAATTGCCAAAAGTCAGATTTTTGCTGAAGTTGTGACCCCGGGGCTTAGGGATTTTTTCAAAAAAATATTTTCTACCGGTTATGTTTTTGAGGGTTGATTTCTTGTGCTTTGATAAAAAGCCTTCTGTTTCGCGTGCCAAACCTTTCAGGAGAGCATTTTCAAGCTTTTGGCACCATTTTTGAGTGAATTGCCAAAAGTCAGATGTTTGCTGAAATTGTGACCCCGGGGCTTAGGGATTTTTTCAAAGAAATATTTTCTGCCGGTTAGTTTTTTGAGGGCTGATTTCTTGTCCTGTGATAAAAAGCCTTCTGTTTCGAGTGCCAAACCTTTCAGAAGAGCATTTTCAGGCTTTTGGCAGCATCTTTGAGTGAATTGCCAAAAGTCAGATTTTTGCTGAAATTGTGACCCCGGGGCTTAGGGATTTTTTCAAAAAAACATTTTCTGCCGTTTATGTTTTTGAGGGCTGATTTCTTGTCCTGTGATAAAAAGCCTTCTGTTTCGAGTGCCAAACCTTTCAGGAGAGCATTTTCAGGCTTTTGGCACCATTTTTGAGTGAATTGCCAAAAGTCAGATTTTTGCTGAAATTGTGACCCCGGGGCTTAGGGATTTTTTCAAAAAAATATTTTCTGCCGGTTAAGTTTTTGAGGGCTGATTTCTTGTCCTGTGATAAAAAGCCTTCTGTTTCAAGTGCCAAACCTTTCAGGAGAGCATTTTCAGGCTTTTGGCACCATCTTTGAGTGAATTGCCAAAAGTCAGATTTTTGCTGAAATTGTGACCCCGGGGCTTAGGGATTTTTTCAACAAAATATTTTCTGCCGGTTATGTTTTTGAGGGCTGATTTCTTGTCCTGTGATAAAAAGCCTTCTGTTTCGAGTGCCAAACCTTTCAGGAGAGCATTTTCAGGCTTTTGGCACCATCTTTGAGTGAATTGCCAAAAGTCAGATTTTTGCTGAAGTTGTGACCCCGGGGCTTAGGGATTTTTTCAAAAAAATATTTTCTACCGGTTATGTTTTTGAGGGTTGATTTCTTGTGCTTTGATAAAAAGCCTTCTGTTTCGCGTGCCAAACCTTTCAGGAGAGCATTTTCAAGCTTTTGGCACCATTTTTGAGTGAATTGCCAAAAGTCAGATGTTTGCTGAAATTGTGACCCCGGGGCTTAGGGATTTTTTCAAAGAAATATTTTCTGCCGGTTAGTTTTTTGAGGGCTGATTTCTTGTCCTGTGATAAAAAGCCTTCTGTTTCGCGTGCCAAACCTTTCAGAAGAGCATTTTCAGGCTTTTGGCAGCATCTTTGAGTGAATTGCCAAAAGTCAGATTTTTGCTGAAATTGTGACCCCGGGGCTTAGGGATTTTTTCAAAAAAACATTTTCTGCCGTTTATGTTTTTGAGGGCTGATTTCTTGTCCTGTGATAAAAAGCCTTCTGTTTCGAGTGCCAAACCTTTCAGGAGAGCATTTTCAGGCTTTTGGCACCATTTTTGAGTGAATTGCCAAAAGTCAGATTTTTGCTGAAATTGTGACCCCGGGGCTTAGGGATTTTTTCAAAAAAATATTTTCTGCCGGTTAAGTTTTTGAGGGCTGATTTCTTGTCCTGTGATAAAAAGCCTTCTGTTTCAAGTGCCAAACCTTTCAGGAGAGCATTTTCAGGCTTTTGGCACCATCTTTGAGTGAATTGCCAAAAGTCAGATTTTTGCTGAAATTGTGACCCCGGGGCTTAGGGATTTTTTCAACAAAATATTTTCTGCCGGTTATGTTTTTGAGGGCTGATTTCTTGTCCTGTGATAAAAAGCCTTCTGTTTCGAGTGCCAAACCTTTCAGGAGAGCATTTTCAGGCTTTTGGCACCATTTTTGAGTGAATTGCCAAAAGTCAGATTTTTGCTGAAATTGTGACGCCGGGGCTTAGGGATTTTTTCAAAAAAATATTTTCTGCCGGTTAAATTTTTGAGTGCTGATTTCTCGTCCTGTGATAAAAAGCCTTGTGTTTCAAGTGCCAAACCTTTCAGGAGAGCATTTGAAACCGGTTGGCACCATTTTTGAGTGAATTGCCAAAAGTCAGATTTTTGCTGAAATTGTGACCCCGGGGCTTATGGATTTTTTCAAATAAATATTTTCTGCCGGTTAAGTTTTTGAGGGCTGATTTCTTGTCCTGTGATAAAAAGCCTTCTGTTTCGAGTGCCAAACCTTTCAGGAGAGCATTTTCAGGCTTTTGGCACCATTTTTGAGTGAATTGCCAAAAGTCAGATTTTTGCTGAAATTGTGACCCCGGGGCTTAGGGATTTTTTCAAAAAAATATTTTCTGCCGGTTAAATTTTTGAGTGCTGATTTCTCGTCCTGTGATAAAAAGCCTTCTGTTTCGAGTGCCAAAGCTTTCAGGAGAGCATTTTCAGGCTTTTGGCAGCATCTTTGAGTGAATTGCCAAAAGTCAGATTTTTGCTAAAATTGTGACCCCGGGGCTTAGGGATTTTTTCAAAAAAACATTGTCTGCAGGTTATGTTTTTGAGGGCTGAATTCTTGTCCTGTGATAAAAAGCCTTCTGTTTCGAGTGCCAAACCTTTCAGGAGAGCATTTTCAGGCTTTTGGCACCATTTTTGAGTGAATTGCCAAAAGTCAGATGTTTGCTGAAATTGTGACCCCGGGGCTTAGGGATTTTTTCAAAAAAACATTTTCTGCCGTTTATGTTTTTGAGGGCTGATTTCTTGTCCTGTGATAAAAAGCCTTCTGTTTCGAGTGCCAAACCTTTCAGGAGAGCATTTTCAGGCTTTTGGCACCATTTTTGAGTGAATTGCCAAAAGTCAGATTTTTGCTGAAATTGTGACCCCGGGGCTTAGGGATTTTTTCAAAAAAATATTTTCTGCCGGTTAAGTTTTTGAGGGCTGATTTCTTGTCCTGTGATAAAAAGCCTTCTGTTTCAAGTGCCAAACCTTTCAGGAGAGCATTTTCAGGCTTTTGGCACCATCTTTGAGTGAATTTCCAAAAGTCAGATTTTTGCTGAAATTGTGACCCCGGGGCTTAGGGATTTTTTCAAAAAAATATTTTCTGCCGGTTAGGTTTTTGAGGGCTGATTTCTTGTCCTGTGATAAAAAGCCTTCTGTTTCGAGTGCCAAACCTTTCAGGAGAGCATTTTCAGGCTTTTGGCAGCATCTTTGAGTGAATTGCCAAAAGTCAGATTTTTGCTAAAATTGTGACCCCGGGGCTTAGGGATTTTTTCAAAAAAACATTTTCTGCAGGTTATGTTTTTGAGGGCTGAATTCTTGTCCTGTGATAAAAAGCCTTCTGTTTCGCGTGCCAAACCTTTCAGGAGAGCATTTTCAAGCTTTTGGCACCATTTTTGAGTGAATTGCCAAAAGTCAGATGTTTGCTGAAATTGTGACCCCGGGGCTTAGGGATTTTTTCAAAGAAATATTTTCTGCCGGTTAGTTTTTTGAGGGCTGATTTCTTGTCCTGTGATAAAAAGCCTTCTGTTTCGAGTGCCAAACCTTTCAGAAGAGCATTTTCAGGCTTTTGGCAGCATCTTTGAGTGAATTGCCAAAAGTCAGATTTTTGCTGAAATTGTGACCCCGGGGCTTAGGGATTTTTTCAAAAAAACATTTTCTGCCGTTTATGTTTTTGAGGGCTGATTTCTTGTCCTGTGATAAAAAGCCTTCTGTTTCGAGTGCCAAACCTTTCAGGAGAGCATTTTCAGGCTTTTGGCACCATTTTTGAGTGAATTGCCAAAAGTCAGATTTTTGCTGAAATTGTGACCCCGGGGCTTAGGGATTTTTTCAAAAAAATATTTTCTGCCGGTTAAGTTTTTGAGGGCTGATTTCTTGTCCTGTGATAAAAAGCCTTCTGTTTCAAGTGCCAAACCTTTCAGGAGAGCATTTTCAGGCTTTTGGCACCATCTTTGAGTGAATTGCCAAAAGTCAGATTTTTGCTGAAATTGTGACCCCGGGGCTTAGGGATTTTTTCAACAAAATATTTTCTGCCGGTTATGTTTTTGAGGGCTGATTTCTTGTCCTGTGATAAAAAGCCTTCTGTTTCGAGTGCCAAACCTTTCAGGAGAGCATTTTCAGGCTTTTGGCACCATCTTTGAGTGAATTGCCAAAAGTCAGATTTTTGCTGAAGTTGTGACCCCGGGGCTTAGGGATTTTTTCAAAAAAATATTTTCTACCGGTTATGTTTTTGAGGGTTGATTTCTTGTGCTTTGATAAAAAGCCTTCTGTTTCGCGTGCCAAACCTTTCAGGAGAGCATTTTCAAGCTTTTGGCACCATTTTTGAGTGAATTGCCAAAAGTCAGATGTTTGCTGAAATTGTGACCCCGGGGCTTAGGGATTTTTTCAAAGAAATATTTTCTGCCGGTTAGTTTTTTGAGGGCTGATTTCTTGTCCTGTGATAAAAAGCCTTCTGTTTCGAGTGCCAAACCTTTCAGAAGAGCATTTTCAGGCTTTTGGCAGCATCTTTGAGTGAATTGCCAAAAGTCAGATTTTTGCTGAAATTGTGACCCCGGGGCTTAGGGATTTTTTCAAAAAAACATTTTCTGCCGTTTATGTTTTTGAGGGCTGATTTCTTGTCCTGTGATAAAAAGCCTTCTGTTTCGAGTGCCAAACCTTTCAGGAGAGCATTTTCAGGCTTTTGGCACCATTTTTGAGTGAATTGCCAAAAGTCAGATTTTTGCTGAAATTGTGACCCCGGGGCTTAGGGATTTTTTCAAAAAAATATTTTCTGCCGGTTAAGTTTTTGAGGGCTGATTTCTTGTCCTGTGATAAAAAGCCTTCTGTTTCAAGTGCCAAACCTTTCAGGAGAGCATTTTCAGGCTTTTGGCACCATCTTTGAGTGAATTGCCAAAAGTCAGATTTTTGCTGAAATTGTGACCCCGGGGCTTAGGGATTTTTTCAACAAAATATTTTCTGCCGGTTATGTTTTTGAGGGCTGATTTCTTGTCCTGTGATAAAAAGCCTTCTGTTTCGAGTGCCAAACCTTTCAGGAGAGCATTTTCAGGCTTTTGGCACCATTTTTGAGTGAATTGCCAAAAGTCAGATTTTTGCTGAAATTGTGACGCCGGGGCTTAGGGATTTTTTCAAAAAAATATTTTCTGCCGGTTAAATTTTTGAGTGCTGATTTCTCGTCCTGTGATAAAAAGCCTTGTGTTTCAAGTGCCAAACCTTTCAGGAGAGCATTTGAAACCGGTTGGCACCATTTTTGAGTGAATTGCCAAAAGTCAGATTTTTGCTGAAATTGTGACCCCGGGGCTTATGGATTTTTTCAAATAAATATTTTCTGCCGGTTAAGTTTTTGAGGGCTGATTTCTTGTCCTGTGATAAAAAGCCTTCTGTTTCGAGTGCCAAACCTTTCAGGAGAGCATTTTCAGGCTTTTGGCACCATTTTTGAGTGAATTGCCAAAAGTCAGATTTTTGCTGAAATTGTGACCCCGGGGCTTAGGGATTTTTTCAAAAAAATATTTTCTGCCGGTTAAATTTTTGAGTGCTGATTTCTCGTCCTGTGATAAAAAGCCTTCTGTTTCGAGTACCAAAGCTTTCAGGAGAGCATTTTCAGGCTTTTGGCAGCATCTTTGAGTGAATTGCCAAAAGTCAGATTTTTGCTAAAATTGTGACCCCGGGGCTTAGGGATTTTTTCAAAAAAACATTGTCTGCAGGTTATGTTTTTGAGGGCTGAATTCTTGTCCTGTGATAAAAAGCCTTCTGTTTCGAGTGCCAAACCTTTCAGGAGAGCATTTTCAGGCTTTTGGCACCATTTTTGAGTGAATTGCCAAAAGTCAGATGTTTGCTGAAATTGTGACCCCGGGGCTTAGGGATTTTTTCAAAAAAACATTTTCTGCCGTTTATGTTTTTGAGGGCTGATTTCTTGTCCTGTGATAAAAAGCCTTCTGTTTCGAGTGCCAAACCTTTCAGGAGAGCATTTTCAGGCTTTTGGCACCATTTTTGAGTGAATTGCCAAAAGTCAGATTTTTGCTGAAATTGTGACCCCGGGGCTTAGGGATTTTTTCAAAAAAATATTTTCTGCCGGTTAAGTTTTTGAGGGCTGATTTCTTGTCCTGTGATAAAAAGCCTTCTGTTTCAAGTGCCAAACCTTTCAGGAGAGCATTTTCAGGCTTTTGGCACCATCTTTGAGTGAATTTCCAAAAGTCAGATTTTTGCTGAAATTGTGACCCCGGGGCTTAGGGATTTTTTCAAAAAAATATTTTCTGCCGGTTAGGTTTTTGAGGGCTGATTTCTTGTCCTGTGATAAAAAGCCTTCTGTTTCGAGTGCCAAACCTTTCAGGAGAACATTTTCAGGCTTTTGGCAGCATCTTTGAGTGAATTGCCAAAAGTCAGATTTTTGCTAAAATTGTGACCCCGGGGCTTAGGGATTTTTTCAAAAAAACATTTTCTGCAGGTTATGTTTTTGAGGGCTGAATTCTTGTCCTGTGATAAAAAGCCTTCTGTTTCGAGTGCCAAACCTTTCAGGAGAGCATTTTCAGGCTTTTGGCACCATTTTTGAGTGAATTGCCAAAAGTCAGATGTTTGCTGAAATTGTGACCCCGGGGCTTAGGGATTTTTTCAAAAAAACATTTTCTGCCGTTTATGTTTTTGAGGGCTGATTTCTTGTCCTGTGATAAAAAGCCTTCTGTTTCGAGTGCCAAACCTTTCAGGAGAGCATTTTCAGGCTTTTGGCACCATTTTTGAGTGAATTGCCAAAAGTCAGATTTTTGCTGAAATTGTGACCCCGGGGCTTAGGGATTTTTTCAAAAAAATATTTTCTGCCGGTTAAGTTTTTGAGGGCTGATTTCTTGTCCTGTGATAAAAAGCCTTCTGTTTCAAGTGCCAAACCTTTCAGGAGAGCATTTTCAGGCTTTTGGCACCATCTTTGAGTGAATTTCCAAAAGTCAGATTTTTGCTAAAATTGTGACCCCGGGGCTTAGGGATTTTTTCAAAAAAATATTTTCTCCCGGTTAAGTTTTTGAGGGCTGATTTCTTGTCCTGTGATAAAAAGCCTTCTGTTTCGAGTGCCAAACCCCGGGGCTTAGGGATTTTTTCAAAAAAATATTTTCTGCTGGTTACGTTTTTGAGGGCTGATTTCTTGTCCTGTGATAAAAAGCCTTCTGTTTCAAGTGCCAAACCTTTCAGGAGAGC
The DNA here is from genome assembly GCF_965112155.1 of Podarcis liolepis. Classification (NCBI taxonomy): domain Eukaryota; kingdom Metazoa; phylum Chordata; class Lepidosauria; order Squamata; family Lacertidae; genus Podarcis; species Podarcis liolepis. The sequence continues at coordinate 35,097,076 of NC_139566.1, read as the reverse complement.
ATTTGAAACCGGTTGGCACCATTTTTGAGTGGATTGCCAAAAGTCAGATGTTTGCTGAAATTGTGACCCCGGGGCTTAGGGATTTTTTCAAAAAAATATTTTCTGCCGGTTATGTTTTTGAGGGCTGATTTCTTGTCCTGTGATAAAAAGCCTTCTGTTTCGAGTGCCAAACCTTTCAGGAGAGCATTTTCAGGCTTTTGGCACCATTTTTGAGTGAATTGCCAAAATTCAGATTTTTGCTGAAATTGTGACCCCGGGGCTTATGGATTTTTTCAAATAAATATTTTCTGCCGGTTAAGTTTTTGAGGGCTGATTTCTTGTCCTGTGATAAAAAGCCTTCTGTTTCGAGTGCCAAACCTTTCAGGAGAGCATTTTCAGGCTTTTGGCACCATTTTTGAGTGAATTGCCAAAAGTCAGATTTTTGCTGAAATTGTGACCCCGGGGCTTAGGGATTTTTTCAAAAAAATATTTTCTGCCGGTTAAATTTTTGAGTGCTGATTTCTCGTCCTGTGATAAAAAGCCTTCTGTTTCAAGTGCCAAACCTTTCAGGAGAGCATTTGAAACCGGTTGGCACCATTTTTGAGTGAATTGCCAAAAGTCAGATGTTTGCTGAAATTGTGACCCCGGGGCTTAGGGATTTTTTCAAAAAAATATTTTCTGCCGGTTAAGTTTTTGAGGGCTGATTTCTTGTCCTGTGATAAAAAGCCTTCTGTTTCGAGTGCCAAACCTTTCAGGAGAGCATTTTCAGGCTTTTGGCACCATTTTTGAGTGAATTGCCAAAATTCAGATTTTTGCTGAAGTTGTGACCCCGGGGCTTAGGGATTTTTTCAAAAAAATATTTTCTACCGGTTAAGTTTTTGAGGGCTGATTTCTTGTCCTTTGATAAAAAGCCTTCTGTTTCGCGTGCCAAACCTTTCAGGAGAGCATTTTCAAGCTTTTGGCACCATTTTTGAGTGAATTGCCAAAAGTCAGATTTTTGCTGAAATTGTGACCCCGGGGCTTAGGGATTTTTTCAAAGAAATATTTTCTGCCGGTTAGTTTTTTGAGGGCTGATTTCTTGTCCTGTGATAAAAAGCCTTCTGTTTCGAGTGCCAAACCTTTCAGGAGAGCATTTTCAGGCTTTTGGCACCATTTTTGAGTGAATTGCCAAAATTCAGATTTTTGCTGAAGTTGTGACCCCGGGGCTTAGGGATTTTTTCAAAAAAATATTTTCTACCGGTTAAGTTTTTGAGGGCTGATTTCTTGTCCTTTGATAAAAAGCCTTCTGTTTCGCGTGCCAAACCTTTCAGGAGAGCATTTTCAAGCTTTTGGCACCATTTTTGAGTGAATTGCCAAAAGTCAGATTTTTGCTGAAATTGTGACCCCGGGGCTTAGGGATTTTTTCAAAGAAATATTTTCTGCCGGTTAGTTTTTTGAGGGCTGATTTCTTGTCCTGTGATAAAAAGCCTTCTGTTTCGAGTGCCAAACCTTTCAGGAGAGCATTTTCAGGCTTTTGGCACCATTTTTGAGTGAATTGCCAAAATTCAGATTTTTGCTGAAGTTGTGACCCCGGGGCTTAGGGATTTTTTCAAAAAAATATTTTCTACCGGTTAAGTTTTTGAGGGCTGATTTCTTGTCCTTTGATAAAAAGCCTTCTGTTTCGCGTGCCAAACCTTTCAGGAGAGCATTTTCAAGCTTTTGGCACCATTTTTGAGTGAATTGCCAGAAGTCAGATTTTTGCTGAAATTGTGACCCCGGGGCTTATGGATTTTTTCAAATAAATATTTTCTGCCGGTTAAGTTTTTGAGGGCTGATTTCTTGTCCTGTGATAAAAAGCCTTCTGTTTCGAGTGCCAAACCTTTCAGGAGAGCATTTTCAGGCTTTTGGCACCATTTTTGAGTGAATTGCCAAAAGTCAGATTTTTGCTGAAATTGTGACCCCGGGGCTTAGGGATTTTTTCAAAAAAATATTTTCTGCCGGTTAAATTTTTGAGTGCTGATTTCTCGTCCTGTGATAAAAAGCCTTCTGTTTCAAGTGCCAAACCTTTCAGGAGAGCATATGAAACCGGTTGGTACCATTTTTGAGTGAATTGCCAAAAGTCAGATGTTTGCTGAAATTGTGACCCCGGGGCTTAGGGATTTTTTCAAAAAAATATTTTCTGCCGGTTATGTTTTTGAGGGCTGATTTCTTGTCCTGTGATAAAAAGCCTTCTGTTTTGAGTGCCAAACCCCGGGGCTTAGGGATTTTTTCAAAAAAATATTTTCTACCGGTTAAGTTTTTGAGGGTTGATTTCTTGTCCTTTGATAAAAAGCCTTCTGTTTCGCGTGCCAAACCTTTCAGGAGAGCATTTTCAGGCTTTTGGCACCATTTTTGAGTGAATTGCCAAAAGTCAGATTTTTGCTGAAATTGTGACCCCGGGGCTTAGGGATTTTTTCAAAGAAATATTTTCTGCCAGTTAGTTTTTTGAGGGCTGATTTCTTGTCCTGTGATAAAAAGCCTTCTGTTTCAAATGCCAAACCTTTCAGGAGAGCATTTTCAGGCTTTTGGCAACATCTTTGAGTGAATTGCCAAAAGTCAGATTTTTGCTAAAATTGTGACCCCGGGGCTTAGGGATTTTTTCAAAAAAATATTTTCTGCCGGTTATGTTTTTGAGGGCTGATTTCTTGTCCTGTGATAAAAAGCCTTCTGTTTCGAGTGCAAACCCCGGGGCTTAGGGATTTTTTCAAAAAAATATTTTCTTCCGGTTAGGTTTTTGAGGGCTGATTTCTTGTCCTGTGATAAAAAGCCTTCTGTTTCGAGTGCCAAACCTTTCAGGAGAGCATTTTCAGGCTTTTGGCACCATTTTTGAGAGAATTGCCAAAATTCAGATTTTTGCTGAAGTTGTGACCCCGGGGCTTAGGGATTTTTTCAAAAAAATATTTTCTACCGGTTAAGTTTTTGAGGGCTGATTTCTTGTCCTTTGATAAAAAGCCTTCTGTTTCGCGTGCCAAACCTTTCAGGAGAGCATTTTCAAGCTTTTGGCACCATTTTTGAGTGAATTGCCAGAAGTCAGATTTTTGCTGAAATTGTGACCCCGGGGCTTATGGATTTTTTCAAATAAATATTTTCTGCCGGTTAAGTTTTTGAGGGCTGATTTCTTGTCCTGTGATAAAAAGCCTTCTGTTTCGAGTGCCAAACCTTTCAGGAGAGCATTTTCAGGCTTTTGGCACCATTTTTGAGTGAATTGCCAAAAGTCAGATTTTTGCTGAAATTGTGACCCCGGGGCTTAGGGATTTTTTCAAAAAAATATTTTCTGCCGGTTAAATTTTTGAGTGCTGATTTCTCGTCCTGTGATAAAAAGCCTTCTGTTTCAAGAGCCAAACCTTTCAGGAGAGCATATGAAACCGGTTGGTACCATTTTTGAGTGAATTGCCAAAAGTCAGATGTTTGCTGAAATTGTGACCCCGGGGCTTAGGGATTTTTTCAAAAAAATATTTTCTGCCGGTTATGTTTTTGAGGGCTGATTTCTTGTCCTGTGATAAAAAGCCTTCTGTTTCGAGTGCCAAACCTTTCAGGAGAGCATTTTCAGGCTTTTGGCACCATTTTTGAGTGAATTGCCAAAATTCAGATTTTTGCTGAAATTGTGACCCCGGGGCTTATGGATTTTTTCAAATAAATATTTTCTGCCGGTTAAGTTTTTGAGGGCTGATTTCTTGTCCTGTGATAAAAAGCCTTCTGTTTCGAGTGCCAAACCTTTCAGGAGAGCATTTTCAGGCTTTTGGCACCATTTTTGAGTGAATTGCCAAAAGTCAGATTTTTGCTGAAATTGTGACCCCGGGGCTTAGGGATTTTTTCAAAAAAATATTTTCTGCCGGTTAAATTTTTGAGTGCTGATTTCTCGTCCTGTGATAAAAAGCCTTCTGTTTCAAGTGCCAAACCTTTCAGGAGAGCATTTGAAACCGGTTGGCACCATTTTTGAGTGAATTGCCAAAAGTCAGATGTTTGCTGAAATTGTGACCCCGGGGCTTAGGGATTTTTTCAAAAAAATATTTTCTGCCGGTTAAGTTTTTGAGGGCTGATTTCTTGTCCTGTGATAAAAAGCCTTCTGTTTCGAGTGCCAAACCTTTCAGGAGAGCATTTTCAGGCTTTTGGCACCATTTTTGAGTGAATTGCCAAAATTCAGATTTTTGCTGAAGTTGTGACCCCGGGGCTTAGGGATTTTTTCAAAAAAATATTTTCTACCGGTTAAGTTTTTGAGGGCTGATTTCTTGTCCTTTGATAAAAAGCCTTCTGTTTCGCGTGCCAAACCTTTCAGGAGAGCATTTTCAAGCTTTTGGCACCATTTTTGAGTGAATTGCCAAAAGTCAGATTTTTGCTGAAATTGTGACCCCGGGGCTTAGGGATTTTTTCAAAGAAATATTTTCTGCCGGTTAGTTTTTTGAGGGCTGATTTCTTGTCCTGTGATAAAAAGCCTTCTGTTTCGAGTGCCAAACCTTTCAGGAGAGCATTTTCAGGCTTTTGGCACCATTTTTGAGTGAATTGCCAAAATTCAGATTTTTGCTGAAGTTGTGACCCCGGGGCTTAGGGATTTTTTCAAAAAAATATTTTCTACCGGTTAAGTTTTTGAGGGCTGATTTCTTGTCCTTTGATAAAAAGCCTTCTGTTTCGCGTGCCAAACCTTTCAGGAGAGCATTTTCAAGCTTTTGGCACCATTTTTGAGTGAATTGCCAGAAGTCAGATTTTTGCTGAAATTGTGACCCCGGGGCTTATGGATTTTTTCAAATAAATATTTTCTGCCGGTTAAGTTTTTGAGGGCTGATTTCTTGTCCTGTGATAAAAAGCCTTCTGTTTCGAGTGCCAAACCTTTCAGGAGAGCATTTTCAGGCTTTTGGCACCATTTTTGAGTGAATTGCCAAAAGTCAGATTTTTGCCGAAATTGTGACCCCGGGGCTTAGGGATTTTTTCAAAAAAATATTTTCTGCCGGTTAAATTTTTGAGTGCTGATTTCTCGTCCTGTGATAAAAAGCCTTCTGTTTCAAGTGCCAAACCTTTCAGGAGAGCATATGAAACCGGTTGGTACCATTTTTGAGTGAATTGCCAAAAGTCAGATGTTTGCTGAAATTGTGACCCCGGGGCTTAGGGATTTTTTCAAAAAAATATTTTCTGCCGGTTATGTTTTTGAGGGCTGATTTCTTGTCCTGTGATAAAAAGCCTTCTGTTTTGAGTGCCAAACCCCGGGGCTTAGGGATTTTTTCAAAAAAATATTTTCTACCGGTTAAGTTTTTGAGGGTTGATTTCTTGTCCTTTGATAAAAAGCCTTCTGTTTCGCGTGCCAAACCTTTCAGGAGAGCATTTTCAGGCTTTTGGCACCATTTTTGAGTGAATTGCCAAAAGTCAGATTTTTGCTGAAATTGTGACCCCGGGGCTTAGGGATTTTTTCAAAGAAATATTTTCTGCCGGTTAGTTTTTTGAGGGCTGATTTCTTGTCCTGTGATAAAAAGCCTTCTGTTTCAAATGCCAAACCTTTCAGGAGAGCATTTTCAGGCTTTTGGCAACATCTTTGAGTGAATTGCCAAAAGTCAGATTTTTGCTAAAATTGTGACCCCGGGGCTTAGGGATTTTTTCAAAAAAATATTTTCTGCCGGTTATGTTTTTGAGGGCTGATTTCTTGTCCTGTGATAAAAAGCCTTCTGTTTCGAGTGCAAACCCCGGGGCTTAGGGATTTTTTCAAAAAAATATTTTCTTCCGGTTAGGTTTTTGAGGGCTGATTTCTTGTCCTGTGATAAAAAGCCTTCTGTTTCGAGTGCCAAACCTTTGAGGAGAGCATTTTCAAGCTTTTGGCACCATCTTTGAGTGAATTGCCAAAAGTCAGATTTTTGCTGAAATTGTGACCCCGGGGCTTAGGGATTTTTTCAAAAAAATATTTTCTGCCGGTTAGGTTTTTGAGGGCTGATTTCTTGTCCTGTGATAAAAAGCCTTCTGTTTCGAGTGCCAAACCTTTGAGGAGAGCATTTTCAAGCTTTTGGTACCATTTTTGAGTGAATTGCCAAAAGTCAGATTTTTGCTGAAATTGTGACCCCGGGGCTTAGGGATTTTTTCAAAAAAATATTTTCTGCCGGTTAGGTTTTTGAGGGCTGATTTCTTGTCCTGTGATAAAAAGCCTTCTGTTTCGAGTGCCAAACCTTTGAGGAGAGCATTTTCAAGCTTTTGGCACCATTTTTGAGTGAATTGCCAAAAGTCAGATTTTTGCTGAAATTGTGACCCCGAGGCTTAGGGATTTTTTCAAAAAAATATTTTCTGCCGGTTAAGTTTTTGAGGGCTGATTTCTTGTCCTGTGATAAAAAGCCTTCTGTTTTGAGTGCCAAACCATTGAGGAGAGCATTTTCAGGCTTTTGGCACCATTTTTGAGTGAATTGCCAAAAGTCAGATTTTTGCTAAAATTGTGACCCCGGGGCTTAGGGATTTTTTCAAAAAAATATTTTCTGCCGGTTAGGTTTTTGAGGGCTGATTTCTTGTCCTGTGATAAAAAGCCTTCTGTTTCAAGTGCCAAACCATTGAGGAGAGCATTTTCAGGCTTTTGGCACCATTTTTGAGTGAATTGCCAAAAGTCAGATTTTTGCTAAAATTGTGACCCCGGGGCTTAGGGATTTTTTCAAAAAAATATTTTCTGCCGGTTATGTTTTTGAGGGCTGATTTCTTGTCCTGTGATAAAAAGCCTTCTGTTTCGAGTGCAAACCCCGGGGCTTAGGGATTTTTTCAAAAAAATATTTTCTTCCGGTTAGGTTTTTGAGGGCTGATTTCTTGTCCTGTGATAAAAAGCCTTCTGTTTCGAGTGCCAAACCTTTGAGGAGAGCATTTTCAAGCTTTTGGCACCATCTTTGAGTGAATTGCCAAAAGTCAGATTTTTGCTGAAATTGTGACCCCGGGGCTTAGGGATTTTTTCAAAAAAATATTTTCTGCCGGTTAGGTTTTTGAGGGCTGATTTCTTGTCCTGTGATAAAAAGCCTTCTGTTTCGAGTGCCAAACCTTTGAGGAGAGCATTTTCAAGCTTTTGGTACCATTTTTGAGTGAATTGCCAAAAGTCAGATTTTTGCTGAAATTGTGACCCCGGGGCTTAGGGATTTTTTCAAAAAAATATTTTCTGCCGGTTAGGTTTTTGAGGGCTGATTTCTTGTCCTGTGATAAAAAGCCTTCTGTTTCGAGTGCCAAACCTTTGAGGAGAGCATTTTCAAGCTTTTGGCACCATTTTTGAGTGAATTGCCAAAAGTCAGATTTTTGCTGAAATTGTGACCCCGAGGCTTAGGGATTTTTTCAAAAAAATATTTTCTGCCGGTTAAGTTTTTGAGGGCTGATTTCTTGTCCTGTGATAAAAAGCCTTCTGTTTTGAGTGCCAAACCATTGAGGAGAGCATTTTCAGGCTTTTGGCACCATTTTTGAGTGAATTGCCAAAAGTCAGATTTTTGCTAAAATTGTGACCCCGGGGCTTAGGGATTTTTTCAAAAAAATATTTTCTGCCGGTTAGGTTTTTGAGGGCTGATTTCTTGTCCTGTGATAAAAAGCCTTCTGTTTCAAGTGCCAAACCTTTCAGGAGAGCATTTTCAGGCTTTTGGCACCATCTTTGAGTAAATTGCCAAAAGTCAGATTTTTGCTAAAATTGTGACCCCGGGGCTTAGGGATTTTTTCAAAAAAATATTTTCTGCCGGTTATGTTTTTGAGGGCTGATTTCTTGTCCTGTGTTAAAAAGCCTTCTGTTTCGAGTGCAAACCCCGGGGCTTAGGGATTTTTTCAAAAAAATATTTTCTTCCGGTTAAGTTTTTGAGGGCTGATTTCTTGTCCTGTGATAAAAAGCCTTCTGTTTCGAGTGCCAAACCTTTCAGGAGAGCATTTTCAGGCTTTTGGCACCATTTTTGAGTGAATTGCCAAAATTCAGATTTTTGCTGAAGTTGTGACCCCGGGGCTTAGGGATTTTTTCAAAAAAATATTTTCTACCGGTTAAGTTTTTGAGGGCTGATTTCTTGTCCTTTGATAAAAAGCCTTCTGTTTCGCGTGCCAAACCTTTCAGGAGAGCATTTTCAAGCTTTTGGCACCATTTTTGAGTGAATTGCCAAAAGTCAGATTTTTGCTGAAATTGTGACCCCGGGGCTTAGGGATTTTTTCAAAGAAATATTTTCTGCCGGTTAGTTTTTTGAGGGCTGATTTCTTGTCCTGTGATAAAAAGCCTTCTGTTTCGAGTGCCAAACCTTTCAGGAGAGCATTTTCAGGCTTTTGGCACCATTTTTGAGTGAATTGCCAAAATTCAGATTTTTGCTGAAGTTGTGACCCCGGGGCTTAGGGATTTTTTCAAAAAAATATTTTCTACCGGTTAAGTTTTTGAGGGCTGATTTCTTGTCCTTTGATAAAAAGCCTTCTGTTTAGCGTGCCAAACCTTTCAGGAGAGCATTTTCAAGCTTTTGGCACCATTTTTGAGTGCATTGCCAAAAGTCAGATTTTTGCTGAAATTGTGACCCCGGGGCTTAGGGATTTTTTCAAAGAAATATTTTCTGCCGGTTAGTTTTTTGAGGGCTGATTTCTTGTCCTGTGATAAAAAGCCTTCTGTTTCGAGTGCCAAACATTTCAGGAGAGCATTTTCAGGCTTTTGGCACCATTTTTGAGTGAATTGCCAAAATTCAGATTTTTGCTGAAGTTGTGACCCCGGGGCTTAGGGATTTTTTCAAAAAAATATTTTCTACCGGTTAAGTTTTTGAGGGCTGATTTCTTGTCCTTTGATAAAAAGCCTTCTGTTTCGCGTGCCAAACCTTTCAGGAGAGCATTTTCAAGCTTTTGGCACCATTTTTGAGTGAATTGCCAGAAGTCAGATTTTTGCTGAAATTGTGACCCCGGGGCTTATGGATTTTTTCAAATAAATATTTTCTGCCGGTTAAGTTTTTGAGGGCTGATTTCTTGTCCTGTGATAAAAAGCCTTCTGTTTCGAGTGCCAAACCTTTCAGGAGAGCATTTTCAGGCTTTTGGCACCATTTTTGAGTGAATTGCCAAAAGTCAGATTTTTGCTGAAATTGTGACCCCGGGGCTTAGGGATTTTTTCAAAAAAATATTTTCTGCCGGTTAAATTTTTGAGTGCTGATTTCTCGTCCTGTGATAAAAAGCCTTCTGTTTCAAGTGCCAAACCTTTCAGGAGAGCATATGAAACTGGTTGGTACCATTTTTGAGTGAATTGCCAGAAGTCAGATGTTTGCTGAAATTGTGACCCCGGGGCTTAGGGATTTTTTCAAAAAAATATTTTCTGCCGGTTATGTTTTTGAGGGCTGATTTCTTGTCCTGTGATAAAAAGCCTTCTGTTTTGAGTGCCAAACCCCGGGGCTTAGCGATTTTTTCAAAAAAATATTTTCTACCGGTTAAGTTTTTGAGGGCTGATTTCTTGTCCTTTGATAAAAAGCCTTCTGTTTCAAGTGCCAAACCTTTCAGGAGAGCATTTTCAGGCTTTTGGCACCATTTTTGAGTGAATTGCCAAAAGTCAGATTTTTGCTGAAATTGTGACCCCGGGGCTTAGGGATTTTTTCAAAGAAATATTTTCTGCCGGTTAGTTTTTTGAGGGCTGATTTCTTGTCCTGTGATAAAAAGCCTTCTGTTTCAAATGCCAAACCTTTCAGGAGAGCATTTTCAGGCTTTTGGCAACATCTTTGAGTGAATTGCCAAAAGTCAGATTTTTGCTAAAATTGTGACCCCGGGGCTTAGGGATTTTTTCAAAAAAATATTTTCTGCCGGTTATGTTTTTGAGGGCTGATTTCTTGTCCTGTGATAAAAAGCCTTCTGTTTCGAGTGCAAACCCCGGGGCTTAGGGATTTTTTCAAAAAAATATTTTCTTCCGGTTAGGTTTTTGAGGGCTGATTTCTTGTCCTGTGATAAAAAGCCTTCTGTTTCGAGTGCCAAACCTTTGAGGAGAGCATTTTCAAGCTTTTGGCACCATCTTTGAGTGAATTGCCAAAAGTCAGATTTTTGCTGAAATTGTGACCCCGGGGCTTAGGGATTTTTTTCAAAAAAATATTTTCTGCCGGTTAGGTTTTTGAGGGCTGATTTCTTGTCCTGTGATAAAAAGCCTTCTGTTTCGAGTGCCAAACCTTTGAGGAGAGCATTTTCAAGCTTTTGGTACCATTTTTGAGTGAATTGCCAAAAGTCAGATTTTTGCTGAAATTGTGACCCCGGGGCTTAGGGATTTTTTCAAAAAAATATTTTCTGCCGGTTAGGTTTTTGAGGGCTGATTTCTTGTCCTGTGATAAAAAGCCTTCTGTTTCGAGTGCCAAACCTTTGAGGAGAGCATTTTCAAGCTTTTGGCACCATTTTTGAGTGAATTGCCAAAAGTCAGTTTTTTGCTGAAATTGTGACCCCGAGGCTTAGGGATTTTTTCAAAAAAATATTTTCTGCCGGTTAAGTTTTTGAGGGCTGATTTCTTGTCCTGTGATAAAAAGCCTTCTGTTTTGAGTGCCAAACCATTGAGGAGAGCATTTTCAGGCTTTTGGCACCATTTTTGAGTGAATTGCCAAAAGTCAGATTTTTGCTAAAATTGTGACCCCGGGGCTTAGGGATTTTTTCAAAAAAATATTTTCTGCCGGTTAGGTTTTTGAGGGCTGATTTCTTGTCCTGTGATAAAAAGCCTTCTGTTTCAAGTGCCAAACCTTTCAGGAGAGCATTTTCAGGCTTTTGGCACCATCTTTGAGTAAATTGCCAAAAGTCAGATTTTTGCTAAAATTGTGACCCCGGGGCTTAGGGATTTTTTCAAAAAAATATTTTCTGCCGGTTATGTTTTTGAGGGCTGATTTCTTGTCCTGTGTTAAAAAGCCTTCTGTTTCGAGTGCAAACCCCGGGGCTTAGGGATTTTTTCAAAAAAATATTTTCTTCCGGTTAGGTTTTTGAGGGCTGATTTCTTGTCCTGTGATAAAAAGCCTTCTGTTTCGAGTGCCAAACCTTTCAGGAGAGCATTTTCAAGCTTTTAGCACCATCTTTGAGTGAATTGCCAAAAGTCAGATTTTTGCTGAAATTGTGACCCCGGGGCTTAGGGATTTTTTCAAAAAAATATTTTCTGCCGGTTAGGTTTTTGAGGGCTGATTTCTTGTCCTGTGATAAAAAGCCTTCTGTTTCGAGTGCCAAACCTTTGAGGAGAGCATTTTCAAGCTTTTGGTACCATTTTTGAGTGAATTGCCAAAAGTCAGATTTTTGCTGAAATTGTGACCCCGGGGCTTAGGGATTTTTTCCAAAAAATATTTTCTGCCGGTTAGGTTTTTGAGGGCTGATTTCTTGTCCTGTGATAAAAAGCCTTCTGTTTCGAGTGCCAAACCTTTGAGGAGAGCATTTTCAAGCTTTTGGTACCATTTTTGAGTGAATTGCCAAAAGTCAGATTTTTGCTGAAATTGTGACCCCGGGGCTTAGGGATTTTTTCAAAAAAATATTTTCTGCCGGTTAGGTTTTTGAGGGCTGATTTCTTGTCCTGTGATAAAAAGCCTTCTGTTTCGAGTGCCAAACCTTTGAGGAGAGCATTTTCAAGCTTTTGGCACCATTTTTGAGTGAATTGCCAAAAGTCAGATTTTTGCTGAAATTGTGACCCCGGGGCTTAGGGATTTTTTCAAAAAAATATTTTCTGCCGGTTAAGTTTTTGAGGGCTGATTTCTTGTCCTGTGATAAAAAGCCTTCTGTTTCGAGTGCCAAACCATTGAGGAGAGCATTTTCAGGCTTTTGGCACCATTTTTGAGTGAATTGCCAAAAGTCAGATTTTTGCTGAAATTGTGACCCCGGGGCTTAGGGATTTTTTCAAAAAAATATTTTCTGCCGGTTAAGTTTTTGAGGGCTGATTTCTTGTCCTGTGATAAAAAGCCTTCTGTTTCGAGTGCCAAACCTTTCAGGAGAGCATTTTCAGGCTTTTGGCACCATTTTTGAGTGAATTGCCAAAATTCTGATTTTTGCTGAAGTTGTGACCCCAGGGCTTAGGGATTTTTTCAAAAAAATATTTTCTGCCGGTTATGTTTTTGAGGGCTGATTTCTTGTCCTGTGATAAAAAGCCTTCTGTTTCGAGTGCCAAACCTTTCAGGAGAGCATTTTCAGGCTTTTGGCACCATCTTTGAGTGAATTGCCAGAAGTCAGATTTTTGCTAAAATTGTGACCCCGGGCCTTAGGGATTTTTTCAAAAAAATATTTTCTGCCGGTTAGGTTTTTGAGGGCTGATTTCTTGTCCTGTGATAAAAAGCCTTCTGTTTCAAGTGCCAAACCTTTCAGGAGAGCATTTTCAGGCTTTTGGCACCATCTTTGAGTAAATTGCCAAAAGTCAGATTTTTGCTAAAATTGTGACCCCGGGGCTTAGGGATTTTTTCAAAAAAATATTTTCTTCCGGTTAGGTTTTTGAGGGCTGATTTCTTGTCCTGTGATAAAAAGCCTTCTGTTTCGAGTGCCAAACCTTTGAGGAGAGCATTTTCAAGCTTTTGGCACCATCTTTGAGTGAATTGCCAAAAGTCAGATTTTTGCTGAAATTGTGACCCCGGGGCTTAGGGATTTTTTCAAAAAAATATTTTCTGCCGGTTAGGTTTTTGAGGGCTGATTTCTTGTCCTGTGATAAAAAGCCTTCTGTTTCGAGTGCCAAACCTTTGAGGAGAGCATTTTCAAGCTTTTGGTACCATTTTTGAGTGAATTGCCAAAAGTCAGATTTTTGCTGAAATTGTGGCCCCGGGGCTTAGGGATTTTTTCAAAAAAATATTTTCTGCCGGTTAGGTTTTTGAGGGCTGATTTCTTGTCCTGTGATAAAAAGCCTTCTGTTTCGAGTGCCAAACCTTTCAGGAGAGCATTTTCAAGCTTTTGGCACCATTTTTGAGTGAATTGCCAAAAGTCAGATTTTTGCTGAAATTGTGACCCCGGGGCTTAGGGATTTTTTCAAAAAAATATTTTCTGCCGGTTAAGTTTTTGAGGGCTGATTTCTTGTCCTGTGATAAAAAGCCTTCTGTTTCGAGTGCCAAACCATTGAGGAGAGCATTTTCAGGCTTTTGGCACCATCTTTGAGTGAATTGCCAAAAGTCAGATTTTTGCTGAAATTGTGACCCCGGGGCTTAGGGATTTTTTCAACGAAATATTTTCTACCGGTTAAATTTTTTGAGGGCTGATTTCTTGTCCTTTGATAAAGAGCCTTCTGTTTCGCGTGCCAAAACTTTCAGGAGAGCATTTTCAAGCTTTTGCCACCATTTTTGAGTGAATTGCCAAAAGTCAGATTTTTGCTGAAATTGTGACCCCGGGGCTTAGGGATTTTTTCAAAAAAAATATTTTCTGCCGCTTAGGTTTTTGAGGGCTGATTTCTTGTCCTGTGATAAAAAGCCTTCTGTTTCGAGTGCCAAACCTTTCAGGAGAGCATCTTCAGGCTTTTGGCACCATCTTTGAGTGAATTGCCAAAAGTCAAATTTTTGCTAAAATTGTGACCCCGGGGCTTAGGGATTTTTTCAAAAAAATATTTTCTGCCGGTTAGGTTTTTGAGGGCTGATTTCTTTTCCTGTGATAAAAAGCCTTCTGTTTCGAGTGCCAAACCTTTCAGGAGAGCATTTTCAGGCTTTTGGCACCATTTTTGAGTGAATTGCCAAAAGTCAGATTTTTGCTGAAATTGTGACCCCGGGGCTTAGGGATTTTTTCAACAAAATATTTTCTGCCGGTTATGTTTTTGAGGGCTGATTTCTTGTCCTGTGATAAAAAGCCTTCTGTTTCGAGTGCCAAACCTTTCAGGAGAGCATTTTCAGGCTTTTGGCACCGTCTTTGAGTGAATTGCCAAAAGTCAGATTTTTGCTGAAGTTGTGACCCCGGGGCTTAGGGATTTTTTCAAAAAAATATTTTCTACCGGTTAAGTTTTTGAGGGCTGATTTCTTGTCCTTTGATAAAGAGCCTTCTGTTTCGCGTGACAAAACTTTCAGGAGAGCATTTTCAAGCTTTTGCCACCATTTTTGAGTGAATTGTCAAAAGTCAGATTTTTGCTGAAATTGTGACCCCGGGGCTTAGGGATTTTTTCAAAAAAAATATTTTCTGCCGCTTAGGTTTTTGAGGGCTGATTTCTTGTCCTGTGATAAAAAGCCTTCTGTTTCGAGTGCCAAACCTTTCAGGAGAGCATTTTCAGGCTTTTGGCACCATCTTTGAGTGAATTGCCAAAAGTCAGATTTTTGCTAAAATTGTGACCCCGGGGCTTAGGGATTTTTTCAACAAAATATTTTCTTCCGGTTCTGTTTTTGAGGGCTGATTTCTTGTCCTGTGATAAAAAGCCTTCTGTTTCGAGTGCCAAACCTTTCAGGAGAGCATTTTCAGGCCTTTGGCACCATTTTTGAGTGAATTGCCAAAATTCAGATTTTTGCTGAAGTTGTGACCCCGGGGCTTAGGGATTTTTTCAAAAAAATATTTTCTACCGGTTAAGTTCTTGAGGGCTGATTTCTTGTCCTTTGATAAAAAGCCTTCTGTTTCGCGTGCCAAACCTTTCAGGAGAGCATTTTCAAGCTTTTGGCACCATTTTTGAGTGAATTGCCAAAAGTCAGATTTTTGCTGAAATTGTGACCCCGGGGCTTAGGGATTTTTTCAAAAAAAATATTTTCTGCCGCTTAGGTTTTTGAGGGCTGATTTCTTGTCCTGTGATAAAAAGCCTTCTGTTTCGAGTGCCAAACCTTTCAGGAGAGCATTTTCAGGCTTTTGGCACCATCTTTGAGTGAATTGCCAGAAGTCAGATTTTTGCTAAAATTGTGACCCCGGGGCTTAGGGATTTTTTCAAAAAAATATTTTCTGCCGGTTAGGTTTTTGAGGGCTGATTTCTTGTCCTGTGATAAAAAGCCTTCTGTTTCAAGTGCCAAACATTTCAGGAGAGCATTTTCAGGCTTTTGGCACCATCTTTGAGTGAATTGCCAAAAGTCAGATTTTTGCTAAAATTGTGACCCCGGGGCTTAGGGATTTTTTCAACAAAATATTTTCTTCCGGTTCTGTTTTTGAGGGCTGATTTCTTGTCCTGTGATAAAAAGCCTTCTGTTTCGAGTGCCAAACCTTTCAGGAGAGCATTTTCAGGCCTTTGGCACCATTTTTGAGTGAATTGCCAAAATTCAGATTTTTGCTGAAGTTGTGACCCCGGGGCTTAGGGATTTTTTCAAAAAAATATTTTCTACCGGTTAAGTTCTTGAGGGCTGATTTCTTGTCCTTTGATAAAAAGCCTTCTGTTTCGCGTGCCAAACCTTTCAGGAGAGCATTTTCAAGCTTTTGGCACCATTTTTGAGTGAATTGCCAAAAGTCAGATTTTTGCTGAAATTGTGACCCCGGGGCTTAGGGATTTTTTCAAAAAAAATATTTTCTGCCGCTTAGGTTTTTGAGGGCTGATTTCTTGTCCTGTGATAAAAAGCCTTCTGTTTCGAGTGCCAAACCTTTCAGGAGAGCATTTTCAGGCTTTTGGCACCATCTTTGAGTGAATTGCCAGAAGTCAGATTTTTGCTAAAATTGTGACCCCGGGGCTTAGGGATTTTTTCAAAAAAATATTTTCTGCCGGTTAGGTTTTTGAGGGCTGATTTCTTGTCCTGTGATAAAAAGCCTTCTGTTTCAAGTGCCAAACATTTCAGGAGAGCATTTTCAGGCTTTTGGCACCATCTTTGAGTGAATTGCCAAAAGTCAGATTTTTGCTAAAATTGTGACCCCGGGGCTTAGGGATTTTTTCAAAAAAATATTTTCTGCCGGTTATGTTTTTGAGGGCTGATTTCTTGTCCTGTGATAAAAAGCCTTCTGTTTCGAGTGCCAAACCCCGGGGCTTAGGGATTTTTTCAAAAAAATATTTTCTGCCGGTTAGGTTTTTGAGGGCTGATTTCTTTTCCTGTGATAAAAAGCCTTCTGTTTCGAGTGCCAAACCATTGAGGAGAGCATTTTCAGGCTTTTGGCACCATTTTTGAGTGAATTGCCAAAAGTCAGATTTTTGCTGAAATTGTGACCCCGGGGCTTAGGGATTTTTTCAAAAAAATATTTTCTGCCGGTTATGTTTTTGAGGGCTGATTTCTTGTCCTGTGATAAAAAGCCTTCTGTTTCGAGTGCCAAACCTTTCAGGAGAGCATTTTCAGGCTTTTGGCACCATCTTTGAGTGAATTGCCAGAAGTCAGATTTTTGCTAAAATTGTGACCCCGGGGCTTAGGGATTTTTTCAAAAAAATATTTTCTGCCGGTTAGGTTTTTGAGGGCTGATTTCTTGTCCTGTGATAAAAAGCCTTCTGTTTCAAGTGCCAAACATTTCAGGAGAGCATTTTCAGGCTTTTGGCACCATCTTTGAGTGAATTGCCAAAAGTCAGATTTTTGCTAAAATTGTGACCCCGGGGCTTAGGGATTTTTTCAAAAAAATATTTTCTGCCGGTTATGTTTTTGAGGGCTGATTTCTTGTCCTGTGATAAAAAGCCTTCTGTTTCGAGTGCCAAACCCCGGGGCTTAGGGATTTTTTCAAAAAAATATTTTCTGCCGGTTAGGTTTTTGAGGGCTGATTTCTTTTCCTGTGATAAAAAGCCTTCTGTTTCGAGTGCCAAACCATTGAGGAGAGCATTTTCAGGCTTTTGGCACCATTTTTGAGTGAATTGCCAAAAGTCAGATTTTTGCTGAAATTGTGACCCCGGGGCTTAGGGATTTTTTCAAAAAAATATTTTCTGCCGGTTATGTTTTTGAGGGCTGATTTCTTGTCCTGTGATAAAAAGCCTTCTGTTTCGAGTGCCAAACCTTTCAGGAGAGCATTTTCAGGCTTTTGGCACCATTTTTGAGTGAATTGCCAAAATTCAGATTTTTGCTGAAGTTGTGACCCCGGGGCTTAGGGATTTTTTCAAAAAAATATTTTCTGCCGGTTAGGTTTTTGAGGGCTGATTTCTTGTCCTGTGATAAAAAGCCTTCTGTTTCGAGTGCCAAACCTTTGAGGAGAACATTTTCAAGCTTTTGGCACCATTTTTGAGTGAATTGCCAAAAGTCAGATTTTTGCTGAAATTGTGACCCCGGGGCTTAGGGATTTTTCAAAAAAATATTTTCTGCCGGTTAGGTTTTTGAGGGCTGATTTCTTGTCCTGTGATAAAAAGCCTTCTGTTTCGAGTGCCAAACCTTTCAGGAGAGCATTTTCAGGCTTTTGGCACCATCTTTGAGTGAATTGCCAAAAGTCAGATTTTTGCTAAAATTGTGACCCCGGGTCTTAGGGATTTTTTCAAAAAAATATTTTCTGCCGGTTAAGTTTTTGAGGGCTGATTTCTTGTCCTGTGATAAAAAGCCTTCTGTTTCAAGTGCCAAACCTTTCAGGAGAGCATTTTCAGGCTTTTGGCACCATCCTTGAGTGAATTGCCAAAAGTCAGATTTTTGCTAAAATTGTGACCCTGGGGCTTAGGGATTTTTTCAAAAAAATATTTTCTGCCGGTTATGTTTTTGAGGGCTGATTTCTTGTCCTGTGATAAAAAGCCTTCTGTTTCGAGTGCAAACCCCGGGGCTTAGGGATTTTTTCAAAAAAATATTTTCTGCCGGTTAGGTTTTTGAGGGCTGATTTCTTGTCCTGTGATAAAAAGCCTTCTGTTTCGAGTGCCAAACCAGTGAGGAGAGCATTTTCAGGCTTTTGGCACCATTTTTGAGTGAATTGCCAAAAGTCAGATTTTTGCTGAAATTGTGACCCCGGGGCTTAGGGATTTTTCAAAAAAATATTTTCTGCCGGTTAAGTTGTTGAGGGCTGATTTCTTGTCCTGTGATAAAAAGCCTTCTGTTTCGAGTGCCAAACCTTTCAGGAGAGCATTTTCAGGCTTTTGGCACCATCTTTGAGTGAATTGCCAAAAGTCAGATTTTTGCTGAAATTGTGACCCCGGGGCTTAGGGATTTTTTCAAAAAAATATTTTCTGCCGGTTAGGTTTTTGAGGGCTGATTTCTTGTCCTGTGAGAAAAAGCCTTCTGTTTCGAGTGCCAAACCCCGGGGCTTAGGGATTTTTTCAAAAAAATATTTTCTGCCGGTTAGGTTTTTGAGGGCTGATTTCTTTTCCTGTGATAAAAAGCCTTCTGTTTCGAGTGCCAAACCATTGAGGAGAGCATTTTCAGGCTTTTGGCACCATTTTTGAGTGAATTGCCAAAAGTCAGATTTTTGCTGAAATTGTGACCCCGGGGCTTAGGGATTTTTTCAAAAAAATATTTTCTGCCGGTTATGTTTTTGAGGGCTCATTTCTTGTCCTGTGATAAAAAGCCTTCTGTTTCGAGTGCCAAACCTTTCAGGAGAGCATTTTCAGGCTTTTGGCACCATTTTTGAGTGAATTGCCAAAATTCAGATTTTTGCTGAAGTTGTGACCCCGGGGCTTAGGGATTTTTTCAAAAAAATATTTTCTACCGGTTAAGTTTTTGAGGGCTGATTTCTTGTCCTTTGATAAAAAGCCTTCTGTTTCGCGTGCCAAACCTTTCAGGAGAGCATTTTCAAGCTTTTGGCACCATTTTTGAGTAAATTGCCAAAAGTCAGATTTTTGCTGAAATTGTGACCCCGGGGCTTAGGGATTTTTTCAAAGAAATATTTTCTGCCGGTTAGTTTTTTGAGGGCTGATTTCTTGTCCTGTGATAAAAAGCCTTCTGTTTCAAGTGCCAAACCTTTCAGGAGAGCATTTTCAGGCTTTTGGCACCATCTTTGAGTGAATTGCCAAAAGTCAGATTTTTGCTGAAATTGTGACCCCGGGGCTTAGGGATTTTTTCAAAAAAATATTTTCTGCCGGTTAAGTTTTTGAGGGCTGATTTCTTGTCCTGTGATAAAAAGCCTTCTGTTTCGAGTGCCAAACCTTTCAGGAGAGCATTTTCAGGCTTTTGGCACCATCTTTGAGTGAATTGCCAAAAGTCAGATTTTTGCTAAAATTGTGACCCCGGGGCTTAGGGATTTTTTCAAAAAAATATTTTCTGCCGGTTATGTTTTTGAGAGCCGATTTCTTGTCCTGTGATAAAAAGCCTTCTGTTTCGAGTGCAAACCCCGGGGCTTAGGGATTTTTTCAAAAAAATATTTTCTTCCGGTTAGGTTTTTGAGGGCTGATTTCTTGTCCTGTGATAAAAAGCCTTCTGTTTCGAGTGCCAAACCTTTGAGGAGAGCATTTTCAAGATTTTGGCACCATCTTTGAGTGAATTGCCAAAAGTCAGATTTTTGCTGAAATTGTGACCCCGGGGCTTAGGGATTTTTCAAAAAAATATTTTCTGCCGGTTAGGTTTTTGAGGGCTGATTTCTTGTCCTGTGATAAAAAGCCTTCTGTTTCGAGTGCCAAACCTTTGAGGAGAGCATTTTCAAGCTTTTGGCACCATTTTTGAGTGAATTGCCAAAAGTCAGATTTTTGCTGAAATTGTGACCCCGGGGCTTAGGGATTTTTCAAAAAAATATTTTCTGCCGGTTAGGTTTTTGAGGGCTGATTTCTTGTCCTGTGATAAAAAGCCTTCTGTTTCGAGTGCCAAACCTTTCAGGAGAGCATTTTCAGGCTTTTGGCACCATCTTTGAGTGAATTGCCAAAAGTCAGATTTTTGCTAAAATTGTGACCCCGGGTCTTAGGGATTTTTTCAAAAAAATATTTTCTGCCGGTTAAGTTTTTGAGGGCTGATTTCTTGTCCTGTGATAAAAAGCCTTCTGTTTCAAGTGCCAAACCTTTGAGGAGAGCATTTTTAGGCTTTTGGCACCATCTTTGAGTGAATTGCCAAAAGTCAGATTTTTGCTAAAATTGTGACCCTGGGGCTTAGGGATTTTTTCAAAAAAATATTTTCTGCCGGTTATGTTTTTGAGGGCTGATTTCTTGTCCTGTGATAAAAAGCCTTCTGTTTCGAGTGCAAACCCCGGGGCTTAGGGATTTTTTCAAAGAAATATTTTCTGCCGGTTAGTTTTTTGAGGGCTGATTTCTTGTCCTGTGATAAAAAGCCTTCTGTTTCGAGTGCCAAACCAGTGAGGAGAGCATTTTCAGGCTTTTGGCACCATTTTTGAGTGAATTGCCAAAAGTCAGATTTTTGCTGAAATTGTGACCCCGGGGCTTAGGGATTTTTTCAAAAAAATATTTTCTGCCGGTTAGGTTTTTGAGGGCTGATTTCTTGTCCTGTGAGAAAAAGCCTTCTGTTTCGAGTGCCAAACCCCGGGGCTTAGGGATTTTTTCAAAAAAATATTTTCTGCCGGTTAGGTTTTTGAGGGCTGATTTCTTGTCCTGTGATAAAAAGCCTTCTGTTTCGAGTGCCAAACCTCTCAGGAGAGCATTTTCAGGCTTTTGGCACCATTTTTGAGTGAATTGCCAAAAGTCAGATTTTTGCTGAAATTGTGACCCCGGGGCTTAGGGATTTTTTCAAAAAAATATTTTCTGCCGGTTATGTTTTTGAGGGCTGATTTCTTGTCCTGTGATAAAAAGCCTTCTGTTTCGAGTGCCAAACCTTTCAGGAGAGCATTTTCAGGCTTTTGGCACCATTTTTGAGTGAATTGCCAAAATTCAGATTTTTGCTGAAGTTGTGACCCCGGGGCTAAGGGATTTTTTCAAAAAAATATTTTCTACAGGTTAAGTTTTTGAGGGCTGATTTCTTGTCCTTTGATAAAAAGCCTTCTGTTTCGCGTGCCAAACCTTTCAGGAGAGCATTTTCAAGCTTTTGGCACCATTTTTGAGTGAATTGCCAAAAGTCAGATTTTTGCTGAAATTGTGACCCCGGGGCTTAGGGATTTTTTCAAAGAAATATTTTCTGCCGGTTAGTTTTTTGAGGGCTGATTTCTTGTCCTGTGATAAAAAGCCTTCTGTTTCGAGTGCCAAACCTTTCAGGAGAGCATTTTCAGGCTTTTGGCACCATCTTTGAGTGAATTGCCAAAAGTCAGATTTTTGCTAAAATTGTGACCCCGGGGCTTAGGGATTTTTTCAAAAAAATATTTTCTGCCGGTTATGTTTTTGAGGGCTGATTTATTGTCCTGTGATAAAAAGCCTTCTGTTTCGAGTGCAAACCCCGGGGCTTAGGGATTTTTTCAAAAAAATATTTTCTTCCGGTTAGGTTTTTGAGGGCTGATTTCTTGTCCTGTGATAAAAAGCCTTCTGTTTCGAGTGCCAAACCTTTGAGGAGAGCATTTTCAAGATTTTGGCACCATCTTTGAGTGAATTGCCAAAAGTCAGATTTTTGCTGAAATTGTGACCCCGGGGCTTAGGGATTTTTTCAAAAAAATATTTTCTGCCGGTTAGGTTTTTGAGGGCTGGTTTCTTGTCCTGTGATAAAAAGCCTTCTGTTTCAAGTGCCAAACCTTTCAGGAGAGCATTTTCAGGCTTTTGGCACCATCTTTGAGTGAATTGCCAAAAGCCAGATTTTTGCTAAAATTGTGACCCTGGGGCTTAGGGATTTTTTCAAAAAAATATTTTCTGCCGGTTATGTTTTTGAGGGCTGATTTCTTGTCCTGTGATAAAAAGCCTTCTGTTTCGAGTGCAAACCCCGGGGCTTAGGGATTTTTTCAAAAAAATATTTTCTGCCGGTTAGGTTTTTGAGGGATGATTTCTTGTCCTGTGATAAAAAGCCTTCTGTTTCGAGTGCCAAACCAGTGAGGAGAGCATTTTCAGGCTTTTGGCACCATTTTTGAGTGAATTGCCAAAAGTCAGATTTTTGCTGAAATTGTGACCCCGGGGCTTAGGGATTTTTCAAAAAAATATTTTCTGCCGGTTAAGTTGTTGAGGGCTGATTTCTTGTCCTGTGATAAAAAGCCTTCTGTTTCGAGTGCCAAACCTTTCAGGAGAGCATTTTCAGGCTTTTCGCACCATCTTTGAGTGAATTGCCAAAAGTCAGATTTTTGCTGAAATTGTGACCCCGGGGCTTAGGGATTTTTTCAAAAAAATATTTTCTGCCGGTTAGGTTTTTGAGGGCTGATTTCTTGTCCTGTGAGAAAAAGCCTTCTGTTTCGAGTGCCAAACCCCGGGGCTTAGGGATTTTTTCAAAAAAATATTTTCTGCCGGTTAGGTTTTTGAGGGCTGATTTCTTTTCCTGTGATAAAAAGCCTTCTGTTTCGAGTGCCAAACCTTTCAGGAGAGCATTTTCAGGCTTTTGGCACCATTTTTGAGTGAAATGCCAAAATTCAGATTTTTGCTGAAGTTGTGACCCCGGGGCTTAGGGATTTTTTCAAAAAAATATTTTCTACCGGTTAAGTTTTTGAGGGCTGATTTCTTGTCCTTTGATAAAAAGCCTTCTGTTTCGCGTGCCAAACCTTTCAGGAGAGCATTTTCAAGCTTTTGGCACCATTTTTGAGTAAATTGCCAAAAGTCAGATTTTTGCTGAAATTGTGACCCCGGGGCTTAGGGATTTTTTCAAAGAAATATTTTCTGCCGGTTAGTTTTTTGAGGGCTGATTTCTTGTCCTGTGATAAAAAGCCTTCTGTTTCAAGTGCCAAACCTTTCAGGAGAGCATTTTCAGGCTTTTGGCAACATCTTTGAGTGAATTGCCAAAAGTCAGATTTTTGCTGAAATTGTGACCCCGGGGCTTAGGGATTTTTTCAAAAAAATATTTTCTGCCGGTTAAGTTTTTGAGGGCTGATTTCTTGTCCTGTGATAAAAAGCCTTCTGTTTCGAGTGCCAAACCTTTCAGGAGAGCATTTTCAGGCTTTTGGCACCATCTTTGAGTGAATTGCCAAAAGTCAGATTTTTGCTAAAATTGTGACCCCGGGGCTTAGGGATTTTTTCAAAAAAATATTTTCTGCCGGTTGTGTTTTTGAGGGCTGATTTATTGTCCTGTGATAAAAAGCCTTCTGTTTCGAGTGCAAACCCCGGGGCTTAGGGATTTTTTCAAAAAAATATTTTCTTCCGGTTAGGTTTTTGAGGGCTGATTTCTTGTCCTGTGATAAAAAGCCTTCTGTTTCGAGTGCCAAACCTTTGAGGAGAGCATTTTCAAGATTTTGGCACCATCTTTGAGTGAATTGCCAAAAGTCAGATTTTTGCTGAAATTGTGACCCCGGGGCTTAGGGATTTTTTCAAAAAAATATTTTCTGCCGGTTAGGTTTTTGAGGGCTGATTTCTTGTCCTGTGATAAAAAGCCTTCTGTTTCGAGTGCCAAACCTTTGAGGAGAGCATTTTCAAGCTTTTGGCACCATTTTTGAGTGAATTGCCAAAAGTCAGATTTTTACTGAAATTGTGACCCCGGGGCTTAGGGATTTTTTCAAAAAAATATTTTCTGCCGGTTAGGTTTTTGAGGGCTGATTTCTTGTCCTGTGATAAAAAGCCTTCTGTTTCAAGTGCCAAACCTTTCAGGAGAGCATTTTCAGGCTTTTGGCACCATCTTTGAGTGAATTGCCAAAAGTCAGATTTTTGCTAAAATTGTGACCCTGGGGCTTAGGGATTTTTTCAAAAAAATATTTTCTGCCGGTTAGGTTTTTGAGGGCTGATTTCTTGTCATGTGAGAAAAAGCCTTCTGTTTCGAGTGCCAAACCCCGGGGCTTAGGGATTTTTTCAAAAAAATATTTTCTGCCGGTTAGGTTTTTGAGGGCTGATTTCTTTTCCTGTGATAAAAAGCCTTCTGTTTCGAGTGCCAAACCATTGAGGAGAGCATTTTCAGGCTTTTGGCACCATTTTTGAATGAATTGCCAAAAGTCAGATTTTTGCTGAAATTGTGACCCCGGGGCTTAGGGATTTTTTCAAAAAAATATTTTCTGCCGGTTATGTTTTTGAGGGCTGATTTCTTGTCCTGTGATAAAAAGCCTTCTGTTTCGAGTGCCAAACCTTTCAGGAGAGCATTTTCAGGCTTTTGGCACCATTTTTGAGTGAATTGCCAAAATTCAGATTTTTGCTGAAGTTGTGACCCCGGGGCTAAGGGATTTTTTGAAAGAAATATTTTCTGCCGGTTAGTTTTTTGAGGGCTGATTTCTTGTCCTGTGATAAAAAGCCTTCTGTTTCGAGTGCCAAACCTTTCAGGAGAGCATTTTCAGGCTTTTGGCACCATCTTTGAGTGAATTGCCAAAAGTCAGATTTTTGCTAAAATTGTGACCCCGGGGCTTAGGGATTTTTTCAAAAAAATATTTTCTGCCGGTTATGTTTTTGAGGGCTGATTTATTGTCCTGTGATAAAAAGCCTTCTGTTTCGAGTGCAAACCCCGGGGCTTAGGGATTTTTTCAAAAAAATATTTTCTTCCGGTTAGGTTTTTGAGGGCTGATTTCTTGTCCTGTGATAAAAAGCCTTCTGTTTCGAGTGCCAAACCTTTGAGGAGAGCATTTTCAAGATTTTGGCACCATCTTTGAGTGAATTGCCAAAAGTCAGATTTTTGCTGAAATTGTGACCCCGGGGCTTAGGGATTTTTTCAAAAAAATATTTTCTGCCGGTTAGGTTTTTGAGGGCTGATTTCTTGTCCTGTGATAAAAAGCCTTCTGTTTCAAGTGCCAAACCTTTCAGGAGAGCATTTTCAGGCTTTTGGCACCATCTTTGAGTGAATTGCCAAAAGTCAGATTTTTGCTAAAATTGTGACCCTGGGGCTTAGGGATTTTTTCAAAAAAATATTTTCTGCCGGTTATGTTTTTGAGGGCTGATTTCTTGTCCTGTGATAAAAAGCCTTCTGTTTCGAGTGCAAACCCCGGGGCTTAGGGATTTTTTCAAAAAAATATTTTCTGCCGGTTAGGTTTTTGAGGGCTGATTTCTTGTCCTGTGAGAAAAAGCCTTCTGTTTCGAGTGCCAAACCCCGGGGCTTAGGGATTTTTTCAAAAAAATATTTTCTGCCGGTTAGGTTTTTGAGGGCTGATTTCTTTTCCTGTGATAAAAAGCCTTCTGTTTCGAGTGCCAAACCATTGAGGAGAGCATTTTCAGGCTTTTGGCACCATTTTTGAATGAATTGCCAAAAGTCAGATTTTTGCTGAAATTGTGACCCCGGGGCTTAGGGATTTTTTCAAAAAAATATTTTCTGCCGGTTATGTTTTTGAGGGCTGATTTCTTGTCCTGTGATAAAAAGCCTTCTGTTTCGAGTGCCAAACCTTTCAGGAGAGCATTTTCAGGCTTTTGGCACCATTTTTGAGTGAATTGCCAAAATTCAGATTTTTGCTGAAGTTGTGACCCCGGGGCTAAGGGATTTTTTCAAAAAAATATTTTCTACCGGTTAAGTTTTTGAGGGCTGATTTCTTGTCCTTTGATAAAAAGCCTTCTGTTTCGAGTGCCAAACCATTGAGGAGAGCATTTTCAGGCTTTTGGCACCATTTTTGAATGAATTTCCAAAAGTCAGATTTTTGCTGAAATTGTGACCCCGGGGCTTAGGGATTTTTTCAAAAAAATATTTTCTGCCGGTTATGTTTTTGAGGGCTGATTTCTTGTCCTGTGATAAAAAGCCTTCTGTTTCGAGTGCCAAACCTTTCAGGAGAGCATTTTCAGGCTTTTGGCACCATTTTTGAGTGAATTGCCAAAATTCAGATTTTTGCTGAAGTTGTGACCCCGGGGCTAAGGGATTTTTTCAAAGAAATATTTTCTGCCGGTTAGTTTTTTGAGGGCTGATTTCTTGTCCTGTGATAAAAAGCCTTCTGTTTCGAGTGCCAAACCTTTCAGGAGAGCATTTTCAGGCTTTTGGCACCATCTTTGAGTGAATTGCCAAAAGTCAGATTTTTGCTAAAATTGTGACCCCGGGGCTTAGGGATTTTTTCAAAAAAATATTTTCTGCCGGTTATGTTTTTGAGGGCTGATTTATTGTCCTGTGATAAAAAGCCTTCTGTTTCGAGTGCAAACCCCGGGGCTTAGGGATTTTTTCAAAAAAATATTTTCTTCCGGTTAGGTTTTTGAGGGCTGATTTCTTGTCCTGTGATAAAAAGCCTTCTGTTTCGAGTGCCAAACCTTTGAGGAGAGCATTTTCAAGATTTTGGCACCATCTTTGAGTGAATTGCCAAAAGTCAGATTTTTGCTGAAATTGTGACCCCGGGGCTTAGGGATTTTTTCAAAAAAATATTTTCTGCCGGTTAGGTTTTTGAGGACTGATTTCTTGTCCTGTGATAAAAAGCCTTCTGTTTCGAGTGCCAAACCTTTGAGGAGAGCATTTTCAAGCTTTTGGCACCATTTTTGAGTGAATTGCCAAAAGTCAGATTTTTGCTGAAATTGTGACCCCGGGGCTTAGGGATTTTTTCAAAAAAATATTTTCTGCCGGTTAGGTTTTTGAGGGCTGATTTCTTGTCCTGTGATAAAAAGCCTTCTGTTTCAAGTGCCAAACCTTTCAGGAGAGCATTTTCAGGCTTTTGGCACCATCTTTGAGTGAATTGCCAAAAGTCAGATTTTTGCTAAAATTGTGACCCTGGGGCTTAGGGATTTTTTCAAAAAAATATTTTCTGCCGGTTATGTTTTTGAGGGCTGATTTCTTGTCCTGTGATAAAAAGCCTTCTGTTTCGAGTGCAAACCCCGGGGCTTAGGGATTTTTTCAAAAAAATATTTTCTGCCGGTTAGGTTTTTGAGGGCTGATTTCTTGTCCTGTGAGAAAAAGCCTTCTGTTTCGAGTGCCAAACCCCGGGGCTTAGGTATTTTTTCAAAAAAATATTTTCTGCCGGTTAGGTTTTTGAGGGCTGATTTCTTTTCCTGTGATAAAAAGCCTTCTGTTTCGAGTGCCAAACCATTGAGGAGAGCATTTTCAGGCTTTTGGCACCATTTTTGAATGAATTGCCAAAAGTCAGATTTTTGCTGAAATTGTGACCCCGGGGCTTAGGGATTTTTTCAAAAAAATATTTTCTGCCGGTTATGTTTTTGAGGGCTGATTTCTTGTCCTGTGATAAAAAGCCTTCTGTTTCGAGTGCCAAACCTTTCAGGAGAGCATTTTCAGGCTTTTGGCACCATTTTTGAGTGAATTGCCAAAATTCAGATTTTTGCTGAAGTTGTGACCCCGGGGCTAAGGGATTTTTTCAAAAAAATATTTTCTACCGGTTAAGTTTTTGAGGGCTGATTTCTTGTCCTTTGATAAAAAGCCTTCTGTTTCGCGTGCCAAACCTTTCAGGAGAGCATTTTCAAGCTTTTGGCACCATTTTTGAGTGAATTGCCAAAAGTCAGATTTTTGCTGAAATTGTGACCCCGGGGCTTAGGGATTTTTTCAAAAAAATATTTTCTGCCGGTTAGGTTTTTGAGGGCTGATTTCTTGTCCTGTGATAAAAAGCCTTCTGTTTCAAGTGCCAAACCTTTCAGGAGAGCATTTTCAGGCTTTTGGCACCATCTTTGAGTGAATTGCCAAAAGTCAGATTTTTGCTAAAATTGTGACCCTGGGGCTTAGGGATTTTTTCAAAAAAATATTTTCTGCCGGTTATGTTTTTGAGGGCTGATTTCTTGTCCTGTGATAAAAAGCCTTCTGTTTCGAGTGCAAACCCCGGGGCTTAGGGATTTTTTCAAAAAAATATTTTCTGCCGGTTAGGTTTTTGAGGGCTGATTTCTTGTCCTGTGAGAAAAAGCCTTCTGTTTCGAGTGCCAAACCCCGGGGCTTAGGTATTTTTTCAAAAAAATATTTTCTGCCGGTTAGGTTTTTGAGGGCTGATTTCTTTTCCTGTGATAAAAAGCCTTCTGTTTCGAGTGCCAAACCATTGAGGAGAGCATTTTCAGGCTTTTGGCACCATTTTTGAATGAATTGCCAAAAGTCAGATTTTTGCTGAAATTGTGACCCCGGGGCTTAGGGATTTTTTCAAAAAAATATTTTCTGCCGGTTATGTTTTTGAGGGCTGATTTCTTGTCCTGTGATAAAAAGCCTTCTGTTTCGAGTGCCAAACCTTTCAGGAGAGCATTTTCAGGCTTTTGGCACCATTTTTGAGTGAATTGCCAAAATTCAGATTTTTGCTGAAGTTGTGACCCCGGGGCTAAGGGATTTTTTCAAAAAAATATTTTCTACCGGTTAAGTTTTTGAGGGCTGATTTCTTGTCCTTTGATAAAAAGCCTTCTGTTTCGCGTGCCAAACCTTTCAGGAGAGCATTTTCAAGCTTTTGGCACCATTTTTGAGTGAATTGCCAAAAGTCAGATTTTTGCTGAAATTGTGACCCCGGGGCTTAGGGATTTTTTCAAAGAAATATTTTCTGCCGGTTAGTTTTTTGAGGGCTGATTTCTTGTCCTGTGATAAAAAGCCTTCTGTTTCGAGTGCCAAACCTTTCAGGAGAGCATTTTCAGGCTTTTGGCACCATCTTTGAGTGAATTGCCAAAAGTCAGATTTTTGCTAAAATTGTGACCCCGGGGCTTAGGGATTTTTTCAAAAAAATATTTTCTGCCGGTTATGTTTTTGAGGGCTGATTTATTGTCCTGTGATAAAAAGCCTTCTGTTTCGCGTGCCAAACCTTTCAGGAGAGCATTTTCAAGCTTTTGGCACCATTTTTGAGTGAATTGCCAAAAGTCAGATTTTTGCTGAAATTGTGACCCCGGGGCTTAGGGATTTTTTCAAAGAAATATTTTCTGCCGGTTAGTTTTTTGAGGGCTGATTTCTTGTCCTGTGATAAAAAGCCTTCTGTTTCGAGTGCCAAACCTTTCAGGAGAGCATTTTCAGGCTTTTGGCACCATCTTTGAGTGAATTGCCAAACGTCAGATTTTTGCTAAAATTGTGACCCCGGGGCTTAGGGATTTTTTCAAAAAAATATTTTCTGCCGGTTATGTTTTTGAGGGCTGATTTATTGTCCTGTGATAAAAAGCCTTCTGTTTCGAGTGCAAACCCCGGGGCTTAGGGATTTTTTCAAAAAAATATTTTCTTCCGGTTAGGTTTTTGAGGGCTGATTTCTTGTCCTGTGATAAAAAGCCTTCTGTTTCGAGTGCCAAACCTTTGAGGAGAGCATTTTCAAGATTTTGGCACCATCTTTGAGTGAATTGCCAAAAGTCAGATTTTTGCTGAAATTGTGACCCCGGGGCTTAGGGATTTTTTCAAAAAAATATTTTCTGCCGGTTAGGTTTTTGAGGGCTGATTTCTTGTCCTGTGATAAAAAGCCTTCTGTTTCGAGTGCCAAACCTTTGAGGAGAGAATTTTCAAGCTTTTGGCACCATTTTTGAGTGAATTGCCAAAAGTCAGATTTTTGCTGAAATTGTGACCCCGGGGCTTAGGGATTTTTTCAAAAAAATATTTTCTGCCGGTTAGGTTTTTGAGGGCTGATTTCTTGTCCTGTGATAAAAAGCCTTCTGTTTCAAGTGCCAAACCTTTCAGGAGAGCATTTTCAGGCTTTTGGCACCATCTTTGAGTGAATTGCCAAAAGTCAGATTTTTGCTAAAATTGTGACCCTGGGGCTTAGGGATTTTTTCAAAAAAATATTTTCTGCCGGTTATGTTTTTGAGGGCTGATTTCTTGTCCTGTGATAAAAAGCCTTCTGTTTCGAGTGAAAACCCCGGGGCTTAGGGATTTTTTCAAAAAAATATTTTCTGCCGGTTAGGTTTTTGAGGGCTGATTTCTTGTCCTGTGATAAAAAGCCTTCTGTTTCGAGTGCCAAACCAGTGAGGAGAGCATTTTCAGGCTTTTGGCACCATTTTTGAGTGAATTGCCAAAAGTCAGATTTTTGCTGAAATTGTGACCCCAGGGCTTAGGGATTTTTCAAAAAAATATTTTCTGCCGGTTAAGTTGTTGAGGGCTGATTTCTTGTCCTGTGATAAAAAGCCTTCTGTTTCGAGTGCCAAACCTTTCAGGAAAGCATTTTCAGGCTTTTGGCACCATCTTTGAGTGAATTGCCAAAAGTCAGATTTTTGCTGAAATTGTGACCCCGGGGCTTAGGGATTTTTTCAAAAAAATATTTTCTGCCGGTTAGGTTTTTGAGGGCTGATTTCTTGTCCTGTGAGAAAAAGCCTTCTGTTTCGAGTGCCAAACCCCGGGGCTTAGGGATTTTTTCAAAAAAATATTTTCTGCCGGTTAGGTTTTTGAGGGCTGATTTCTTTTCCTGTGATAAAAAGCCTTCTGTTTCGAGTGCCAAACCATTGAGGAGAGCATTTTCAGGCTTTTGGCACCATTTTTGAGTGAATTGCCAAAAGTCAGATTTTTGCTGAAATTGTGACCCCGGGGCTTAGGGATTTTTTCAAAAAAATATTTTCTGCCGGTTATGTTTTTGAGGGCTGATTTCTTGTCCTGTGATAAAAAGCCTTCTGTTTCGAGTGCCAAACATTTCAGGAGAGCATTTTCAGGCTTTTGGCACCATTTTTGAGTGAATTGCCAAAATTCAGATTTTTGCTGAAGTTGTGACCCCGGGGCTAAGGGATTTTTTCAAAAAAATATTTTCTACCGGTTAAGTTTTTGAGGGCTGATTTCTTGTCCTTTGATAAAAAGCCTTCTGTTTCGCGTGCCAAACCTTTCAGGAGAGCATTTTCAAGCTTTTGGCACCATTTTTGAGTGAATTGCCAAAAGTCAGATTTTTGCTGAAATTGTGACCCCGGGGCTTAGGGATTTTTTCAAAGAAATATTTTCTGCCGGTTAGTTTTTTGAGGGCTGATTTCTTGCCCTGTGATAAAAAGCCTTCTGTTTCGAGTGCCAAACCTTTCAGGAGAGCATTTTCAGGCTTTTGGCACCATCTTTGAGTAAATTGCCAAAAGTCAGATTTTTGCTAAAATTGTGACCCCGGGGCTTAGGGATTTTTTCAAAAAAATATTTTCTGCCGGTTATGTTTTTGAGGGCTGATTTATTGTCCTGTGATAAAAAGCCTTCTGTTTCGAGTGCAAACCCCGGGGCTTAGGGATTTTTTCAAAAAAATATTTTCTACCGGTTAAGTTTTTGAGGGCTGATTTCTTGTCCTGTGATAAAAAGCCTTCTGTTTCGAGTGCCAAACCTTTGAGGAGAGCATTTTCAAGATTTTGGCACCATCTTTGAGTGAATTGCCAAAAGTCAGATTTTTGCTGAAATTGTGACCCCGGGGCTTAGGGATTTTTTCAAAAAAATATTTTCTGCCGGTTAAGTTTTTGAGGGCTGATTTCTTGTCCTGTGATAAAAAGCCTTCTGTTTCAAGTGCCAAACCTTTCAGGAGAGCATTTTCAGGCTTTTGGCAGCATCTTTGAGTGAATTGCCAAAAGTCAGATTTTTGCTAAAATTGTGACCCCGGGGCTTAGGGATTTTTTCAAAAAAATATTTTCTGCCGGTTAAGTTTTTGAGGGCTGATTTCTTGTCCTGTAATAAAAAACCTTCTGTTTCAAGTGCCAAACCTTTCAGGAGAGCATTTTCAGGCTTTTGGCACCATCTTTGAGTGAATTGCCAAAAGTCAGATTTTTGCTGAAATTGTGACCCCGGGGCTTAGGGATTTTTCAAAAAAATATTTTCTGCCATTTAGGTTTTTGAGGGCTGATTTCTTGTCCTGTGTTAAAAAGCCTTTTGTTTGGAGTGCCAAACCTTTCAGGAGAGCATTTTCAGGCTTTTGGCACCATCTTTGAGTGAATTGCCAAAAGTCAGATTTTTGCTAAAATTGTGACCCCGGGTCTTAGGGATTTTTTCAAAAAAATATTTTCTGCCGGTTAGGTTTTTGAGGGCTGATTTCTTGTCCTGTAATAAAAAGCCTTCTGTTTCAAGTGCCAAACCTTTCAGGAGAGCATTTTCAGGCTTTTGGCACCATCTTTGAGTGAATTGCCAAAAGTCAGATTTTTGCTAAAATTGTGACCGCGGGGCTTAGGGATTTTTTCAAAAAAATATTTTCTGCCGGTTATGTTTTTGAGGGCTGATTTCTTGTCCTGTGATAAAAAGCCTTCTGTTTCGAGTGCAAACCCCGGGGCTTAGGGATTTTTTCAAAAAAATATTTTCTGCCGGTTAGGTTTTTGAGGGCTGATTTCTTGTCCTGTGATAAAAAGCCGTCTGTTTCGAGTGCCAAAGCTTTCAGGAGAGCATTTTCAAGCTTTTGGCACCATTTTTGAGTGAATTGCCAAAAGTCAGATTTTTGCTGAAATTGTGACCCCGGTGCTTAGGGATTTTTGAAAAAAATATTTTCTGCCGGTTAAGTTGTTGAGGGCTGATTAGTCCTGTGATAAAAAGCCTTCTGTTTCGAGTGCCAAACCTTTCAGGAGAGCATTTTCAGGCTTTTGGCACCATCTTTGAGTGAATTGCCAAAAGTCAGATTTTTGCTGAAATTGTGACCCCGGGGCTTAGGGATTTTTTCAAAAAAATATTTTCTGCCGGTTAGGTTTTTGAGGGCTGATTTCTTGTCCTGTGATAAAAAGCCTTCTGTTTCGAGTGCTAAAGCTTTCAGGGGATCATTTGCAAGCTTCTGGCACCATTTTTGAGTGAATTGCCAAAAGTCAGATTTTTGCTGAAATTGTGACCCCGGGGCTTAGGGATTTTTTCAAAAAAATATTTTCTGCCGGTTAGGTTTTTGAGGGCTGATTTCTTGTCCTGTGATAAAAAGCCTTCTGTTTCGAGTGCAAACCCCGGGCTTAGGGATTTTTTCAAAAAGATATTTTCTGCCGGTTAGGTTTTTGAGGGCTGATTTCTTGTCCTGTGATAAAAAGCCTTCTGTTTCGAGTGCCAAACCTTTGAGGAGAGCATTTTCAAGCTTTTGGTACCATTTTTGAGTGAATTGCCAAAAGTCAGATTTTTGCTGAAATTGTGACCCCGGGGCTTAGGGATTTTTTCAAAAAAATATTTTCTGCCGGTTAAGTTTTTGAGGGCTGATTTCTTGTCCTGTGATAAAAAGCCTTCTGTTTCAAGTGCCAAACCTTTCAGGAGAGCATTTTCAGGCTTTTGGCAGCATCTTTGAGTGAATTGCCAAAAGTCAGATTTTTGCTAAAATTGTGACCGCGGGGCTTAGGGATTTTTTCAAAAAAATATTTTCTGCCGGTTATGTTTTTGAGGGCTGATTTCTTGTCCTGTGATAAAAAGCCTTCTGTTTCAAGTGCCAAACCTTTCAGGAGAGCATTTTCAGGCTTTTTGCACCATCTTTGAGTGAATTGCCAAAACTCAGGTTTTTGCTAAAATTGTGACCGCGGGGCTTAGGGATTTTTTCAAAAAAATATTTTCTG
Organism: Podarcis liolepis; assembly: GCF_965112155.1. Taxonomy (NCBI): domain Eukaryota; kingdom Metazoa; phylum Chordata; class Lepidosauria; order Squamata; family Lacertidae; genus Podarcis; species Podarcis liolepis. The sequence goes on along the minus strand of NC_139566.1, from coordinate 35,064,279 downwards.
CCGGTTATGTTTTTGAGGGTTGATTTCTTGTCCTGTGATAAAAAGCCTTCTGTTTCGAGTCCCAAACCAGTGAGGAGAGCATTTTCAGGCTTTTGGCACCATTTTTGAGTGAATTGCCAAAAGTCAGATTTTTGCTGAAATTGTGACCCCGGTGCTTAGGGATTTTTGAAAAAAATATTTTCTGCCGGTTAAGTTGTTGAGGGCTGATTTCTTGTCCTGTGATAAAAAGCCTTCTGTTTCGAGTGCCAAACCTTTCAGGAGAGCATTTTCAGGCTTTTGGCACCATCTTTGAGTGAATTGCCAAAAGTCAGATTTTTGCTGAAATTGTGACCCCGGGGCTTAGGGATTTTTTCAAAAAAATATTTTCTGCCGGTTAGGTTTTTGAGGGCTGATTTCTTGTCCTGTGATAAAAAGCCTTCTGTTTCGAGTGCAAACCCCGGGCTTAGGGATTTTTTCAAAAAGATATTTTCTGCCGGTTAGGTTTTTGAGGGCTGATTTCTTGTCCTGTGATAAAAAGCCTTCTGTTTCGAGTGCCAAACCTTTGAGGAGAGCATTTTCAAGCTTTTGGTACCATTTTTGAGTGAATTGCCAAAAGTCAGATTTTTGCTGAAATTGTGACCCCGGGGCTTAGGGATTTTTTCAAAAAAATATTTTCTGCCGGTTAGGTTTTTGAGGGCTGATTTCTTGTCCTGTGATAAAAAGCCTTCTGTTTCGAGTGCCAAACCTTTCAGGAGAGCATTTTCAGGCTTTTGGCACCATCTTTGAGTGAATTGCCAAACGTCAGATTTTTGCTAAAATTGTGACCGCGGGGCTTAGGGATTTTTTCAAAAAAATATTTTCTGCCGGTTATGTTTTTGAGGGCTGATTTCTTGTCCTGTGATAAAAAGCCTTCTGTTTCGAGTGCAAACCCCGGGGCTTAGGGATTTTTTCAAAAAAATATTTTCTGCCGGTTAAGTTGTTGAGGGCTGATTTCTTGTCCTGTGATAAAAAGCCTTCTGTTTCGAGTGCCAAACCAGTGAGGAGAGCATTTTCAGGCTTTTGGCACCATCTTTGAGTGAATTGCCAAAAGTCAGATTTTTGCTAAAATTGTGACCCCGGGGCTTAGGGATTTTTTCAAAAAAATATTTTCTGCCGGTTAGGTTTTTGAGGGCTGATTTCTTGTCCTGTGATAAAAAGCCTTCTGTTTCGAGTGCAAACCCCGGGCTTAGGGATTTTTTCAAAAAGATATTTTCTGCCGGTTAGGTTTTTGAGGGCTGATTTCTTGTCCTGTGATAAAAAGCCTTCTGTTTCGAGTGCCAAACCAGTGAGGAGAGCATTTTCAGGCTTTTGGCACCATTTTTGAGTGAATTGCCAAAAGTCAGATTTTTGCTGAAATTGTGACCCCGGGGCTTAGGGATTTTTTCAAAAAAATATTTTCTGCCGGTTAAGTTGTTGAGGGCTGATTTCTTGTCCTGTGATAAAAAGCCTTCTGTTTCGAGTGCCAAACCTTTCAGGAGAGCATTTTCAGGCTTTTGGCACCATTTTTAAGTGAATTGCCAAAAGTCAGATTTTTGCTGAAATTGTGACCCCGGGGCTTAGGGATTTTTTCAAAAAAATATTTTCTGCCGGTTAAGTTTTTGAGGGCTGATTTCTTGTCCTGTGATAAAAAGCCTTCTGTTTCGAGTGCCAAACCTTTGAGGAGAGCATTTTCAAGCTTTTGGCACCATCTTTGAGTGAATTGCCAAAAGTCAGATTTTTGCTGAAATTGTGACCCCGGGGCTTAGGGATTTTTTCAAAAAAATATTTTCTGCCGGTTAGGTTTTTGAGGGCTGATTTCTTGTCCTGTGATAAAAAGCCTTCTGTTTCGAGTGCCAAACCTTTGAGGAGAGCATTTTCAAGCTTTTGGTACCATTTTTGAGTGAATTGCCAAAAGTCAGATTTTTGCTGAAATTGTGACCCCGGGGCTTAGGGATTTTTTCAAAAAAATATTTTCTGCCGGTTAGGTTTTTGAGGGCTGATTTCTTGTCCTGTGATAAAAAGCCTTCTGTTTCGAGTGCCAAACCTTTGAGGAGAGCATTTTCAAGCTTTTGGCACCTTTTTTGAGTGAATTGCCAAAAGTCAGATTTTTGCTGAAATTGTGACCCCGGGGCTTAGGCATTTTTTCAAAAAAATATTTTCTGCCGGTTAGGTTTTTGAGGGCTGATTTCTTGTCCTGTGATAAAAAGCATTTTGTTTCGAGTGCCAAACCTTTGAGGAGAGCATTTTTAAGCTTTTGGCACCATTTTTGAGTGAATTGCCAAAAGTCAGATTTTTGCTGAAATTGTGACCCCGGGGCTTAGGCATTTTTTCAAAAAAATATTTTCTGCCGGTTAGGTTTTTGAGGGCTGATTTCTTGTCCTGTGATAAAAAGCATTTTGTTTCGAGTGCCAAACCTTTGAGGAGAGCATTTTTAAGCTTTTGGCACCATTTTTGAGTGAATTGCCAAAAGTCAGATTTTTGCTGAAATTGTGACCCCGGGGCTTAGGGATTTTTTCAAAAAAATATTTTCTGCCGGTTAAGTTTTTGAGGGCTGATTTCTTGTCCTGTGATAAAAAGCCTTCTGTTTCAAGTGCCAAACCTTTCAGGAGAGCATTTTCAGGCTTTGGGCATCATCTTTGAGTGAATTGCCAAAAGTCAGATTTTTGCTAAAATTGTGACCCCGGGGCTTAGGGATTTTTTCAAAAAAATATTTTCTGCCAGTTATGTTTTTGAGGGCTGATTTCTTGTCCTGTGATAAAAAGCCTTCTGTTTCGAGTGCCAAACCTTTCAGGAGAGCATTTTCAGGCTTTTGGCACCATTTTTAAGTGAATTGCCAAAAGTCAGATTTTTGCTGAAATTGTGACCCCGGGGCTTAGGGATTTTTTCAAAAAAATATTTTCTGCCGGTTAAGTTTTTGAGGGCTGATTTCTTGTCCTGTGATAAAAAGCCTTCTGTTTCGAGTGCCAAACCTTTGAGGAGAGCATTTTCAAGCTTTTGGCACCATCTTTGAGTGAATTGCCAAAAGTCAGATTTTTGCTGAAATTGTGACCCCGGGGCTTAGGGATTTTTTCAAAAAAATATTTTCTGCCGGTTAGGTTTTTGAGGGCTGATTTCTTGTCCTGTGATAAAAAGCCTTCTGTTTCGAGTGCCAAACCTTTCAGGAGAGCATTTTCAGGCTTTTGGCACCATTTTTGAGTGAATTGCCAAAAGTCAGATTTTTGCTGAAATTGTGACCCCGGGGCTTAGGGATTTTTTCAAAAAAATATTTTCTGCCGGTTAAGTTTTTGAGGGCTGATTTCTTGTCCAGTGATAAAAAGCCTTCTGTTTCGAGTGCCAAACCTTTCAGGAGAGCATTTTCAAGCTTTTGGCACCATCTTTGAGTGAATTGCCAAAAGTCAGATTTTTGCTGAAATTGTGACCCCGGGGCTTAGGGATTTTTTCAAAAAAATATTTTCTGCCGGTTAGGTTTTTGAGGGCTGATTTCTTGTCCTGTGATAAAAAGCCTTTTGTTTCGAGTGCCAAACCTTTGAGGAGAGCATTTTCAAGCTTTTGGCAGCATTTTTGAGTGAATTGCCAAAAGTCAGATTTTTGCTGAAATTGTGACCCCGGGGCTTAGGGATTTTTTGAAAAAAATATTTTCTGCCGGTTAAGTTTTTGAGGGCTGATTTCTTGTCCTGTGATAAAAAGCCTTCTGTTTCAAGTGCCAAACCTTTCAGGAGAGCATTTTCAGGCTTTTGGCACCATCTTTGAGTGAATTGCCAAAAGTCAGATTTTTGCTGAAATTGTGACCCCGGGGCTTAGGGATTTTTTCAAAAAAATATTTTCTGCCGGTTAGGTTTTTGAGGGCTGATTTCTTGTCCTGTGATAAAAAGCCTTCTGTTTCGAGTGCCAAACCTCTCAGGAGAGCATTTTCAGGCTTTTGGCACCATTTTTGAGTGAATTGCCAAAAGTCAGATTTTTGCTGAAATTGTGACCCCGGGGCTTAGGGATTTTTTCAAAAAAATATTTTCTGCCGGTTAAGTTTTTGAGGGCTGATTTCTTGTCCTGTGATAAAAAGCCTTCTGTTTCAAGTGCCAAACCTTTCAGGAGAGCATTTTCAGGCTTTTGGCACCATCTTTGAGTGAATTGCCAAAAGTCAGATTTTTGCTGAAATTGTGACCCCGGGGCTTAGGGATTTTTCAAAAAAATATTTTCTGCCGGTTAGGTTTTTGAGGGCTGATTTCTTCTCCTGTGATAAAAAGCCTTCTGTTTCAAGTGCCAAACCTTTCAGGAGAGCATTTTCAGGCTTTTGGCACTATCTTTGAGTGAATTGCCAAAAGTCAGATTTTTGCTGAAATTGTGACCCCGGGGCTTAGGGATTTTTCAAAAAAATATTTTCTGCCGGTTATGTTTTTGAAGGCTGATTTCTTGTCCTGTGATAAAAAGCCTTCTGTTTCGAGTGCAAACCCCGGGGCTTAGGGATTTTTTCAAAAAAATATTTTCTGCCGGTTAGGTTTTTGAGGGCTGATTTCTTGTCCGGTGATAAAAAGCCTTCTGTTTCAAGTGCCAAACCTTTCAGGAGAGCATTTACAGGCTTTTGGCACCATCTTTGAGTGAATTGCCAAAAGTCAGATTTTTGCTGAAATTGTGACCCCGGGGCTTAGGGATTTTTCAAAAAAATATTTTCTGCCGGTTAGGTTTTTGAGGGCTGATTTCTTGTCCTGTGATAAAAAGCCTTCTGTTTCGAGTGCCAAACCTTTCAGGAGAGCATTTTCAGGCTTTTAGCACCATCTTTGAGTGAATTGCCAAAAGTCAGATTTTTGCTGAAATTGTGACCCCGGGGCTTAGGGATTTTTTCAAAAAAATATTTTCTGCCGGTTAGGTTTTTGAGGGCTGATTTCTTCTCCTGTGATAAAAAGCCTTCTGTTTCAAGTGCCAAACCTTTCAGGAGAGCATTTTCAGGCTTTTGGCACCATCTTTGAGTGAATTGCCAAAAGTCAGATTTTTGCTGAAATTGTGACCCCGGGGCTTAGGGATTTTATAAAAATTTTTTTCTGCCGGTTAGGTTTTTGAGGGCTGATTTCTTGTCCTGTGATAAAAAGCCTTCTGTTTCGAGTGCAAACCCCGGGGCTTAGGGATTTTTTCAAAAAAATATTTTCTGCCGGTTAGGTTTTTGAGGGCTGATTTCTTGTCCTGTGATAAAAAGCCTTCTGTTTCGAGTGCCAAACCAGTGAGGAGAGCATTTTCAGGCTTTTGGCACCATTTTTGAGTGAATTGCCAAAAGTCAGATTTTTGCTGAAATTGTGACCCCGGGGCTTAGGGATTTTTCAAAAAAATATTTTCTGCCGGTTAAGTTGTTGAGGGCTGATTTCTTGTCCTGTGATAAAAAGCCTTCTGTTTCGAGTGCCAAACCTTTCAGGAGAGCATTTTCAGGCTTTTGGCACCATCTTTGAGTGAATTGCCAAAAGTCAGATTTTTGCTGAAATTGTGACCCCGGGGCTTAGGGATTTTTTCAAAAAAATATTTTCTGCCGGTTAGGTTTTTGAGGGCTGATTTCTTGTCCTGTGATAAAAAGCCTTCTGTTTCGAGTGCCAAACCTTTGAGGAGAGCATTTTCAAGCTTTTGGTACCATTTTTGAGTGAATTGCCAAAAGTCAGATTTTTGCTGAAATTGTGACCCCGGGGCTTAGGGATTTTTTCAAAAAAATATTTTCTGCCGGTTAGGTTTTTGAGGGCTGATTTCTTGTCCTGTGATAAAAAGCCTTCTGTTTCGAGTGCCAAACCTTTGAGGAGAGCATTTTCAAGCTTTTGGCACCATTTTTGAGTGAATTGCCAAAAGTCAGATTTTTGCTGAAATTGTGACCCCGGGGCTTAGGGATTTTTTCAAAAAGATATTTTCTGCCGGTTAGGTTTTTGAGGGCTGATTTCTTATCCTGTGATAAAAAGCCTTCTGTTTCGAGTGCCAAACCTTTGAGGAGAGCATTTTCAAGCTTTTGGTACCATTTTTGAGTGAATTGCCAAAAGTCAGATTTTTACTGAAATTGTGACCCCGGGGCTTAGGCATTTTTTCAAAAAAATATTTTCTGCCGGTTAGGTTTTTGAGGGCTGATTTCTTGTCCTGTGACAAAAAGCATTTTGTTTCGAGTGCCAAACCTTTGAGGAGAGCATTTTTAAGCTTTTGGCACCATTTTTGAGTGAATTGCCAAAAGTCAGATTTTTGCTGAAATTGTGACCCCGGGGCTTAGGGATTTTTTCAAAAAAATATTTTCTGCCGGTTAAGTTTTTGAGGGCTGATTTCTTGTCCTGTGATAAAAAGCCTTCTGCTTCAAGTGCCAAACCTTTCAGGAGAGCATTTTCAGGCTTTTGGCATCATCTTTGAGTGAATTGCCAAAAGTCAGATTTTTGCTAAAATTGTGACCCCGGGGCTTAGGGATTTTTTCAAAAAAATATTTTCTGCCGGTTATGTTTTTGAGGGCTGATTTCTTGTCCTGTGATAAAAAGCCTTCTGTTTCGAGTGCCAAACCTTTCAGGAGAGCATTTTCAGGCTTTTGGCACCATTTTTAAGTGAATTGCCAAAAGTCAGATTTTTGCTGAAATTGTGACCCCGGGGCTTAGGGATTTTTTCAAAAAAATATTTTCTGCCGGTTAAGTTTTTGAGGGCTGATTTCTTGTCCTGTGATAAAAAGCCTTCTGTTTCGAGTGCCAAACCTTTGAGGAGAGCATTTTCAAGCTTTTGGCACCATCTTTGAGTGAATTGCCAAAAGTCAGATTTTTGCTGAAATTGTGACCCCGGGGCTTAGGGATTTTTTCAAAAAAATATTTTCTGCCGGTTAGGTTTTTGAGGGCTGATTTCTTGTCCTGTGATAAAAAGCCTTCTGTTTCGAGTGCCAAACCTTTCAGGAGAGCATTTTCAGGCTTTTGGCACCATTTTTGAGTGAATTGCCAAAAGTCAGATTTTTGCTGAAATTGTGACCCCGGGGCTTAGGGATTTTTTCAAAAAAATATTTTCTGCCGGTTAAGTTTTTGAGGGCTGATTTCTTGTCCTGTGATAAAAAGCCTTCTGTTTCGAGTGCAAACCCCGGGGCTTAGGGATTTTTTCAAAAAAATATTTTCTGCCGGTTAGGTTTTTGAGGGCTGATTTCTTGTCCTGTGATAAAAAGCCTTCTGTTTCAAGTGCCAAACCTTTCAGGAGAGCATTTACAGGCTTTTGGCACCATCTTTGAGTGAATTGCCAAAAGTCAGATTTTTGCTGAAATTGTGACCCCGGGGCTTAGGGATTTTTCAAAAAAATATTTTCTGCCGGTTAGGTTTTTGAGGGCTGATTTCTTGTCCTGTGATAAAAAGCCTTCTGTTTCGAGTGCCAAACCTTTCAGGAGAGCATTTTCAGGCTTTTAGCACCATCTTTGAGTGAATTGCCAAAAGTCAGATTTTTGCTGAAATTGTGACCCCGGGGCTTAGGGATTTTTTCAAAAAAATATTTTCTGCCGGTTAGGTTTTTGAGGGCTGATTTCTTCTCCTGTGATAAAAAGCCTTCTGTTTCAAGTGCCAAACCTTTCAGGAGAGCATTTTCAGGCTTTTGGCACCATCTTTGAGTGAATTGCCAAAAGTCAGATTTTTGCTGAAATTGTGACCCCGGGGCTTAGGGATTTTTCAAAAAAATATTTTCTGCCGGTTAGGTTTTTGAGGGCTGATTTCTTGTCCTGTGATAAAAAGCCTTCTGTTTCGAGTGCAAACCCCGGGGCTTAGGGATTTTTTCAAAAAAATATTTTCTGCCGGTTAGGTTTTTGAGGGCTGATTTCTTGTCCTGTGATAAAAAGCCTTCTGTTTCGAGTGCCAAACCAGTGAGGAGAGCATTTACAGGCTTTTGGCACCATCTTTGAGTGAATTGCCAAAAGTCAGATTTTTGCTGAAATTGTGACCCCGGGGCTTAGGGATTTTTCAAAAAAATATTTTCTGCCGGTTAGGTTTTTGAGGGCTGATTTCTTGTCCTGTGATAAAAAGCCTTCTGTTTCGAGTGCCAAACCTTTCAGGAGAGCATTTTCAGGCTTTTAGCACCATCTTTGAGTGAATTGCCAAAAGTCAGATTTTTGCTGAAATTGTGACCCCGGGGCTTAGGGATTTTTTCAAAAAAATATTTTCTGCCGGTTAGGTTTTTGAGGGCTGATTTCTTCTCCTGTGATAAAAAGCCTTCTGTTTCAAGTGCCAAACCTTTCAGGAGAGCATTTTCAGGCTTTTGGCACCATCTTTGAGTGAATTGCCAAAAGTCAGATTTTTGCTGAAATTGTGACCCCGGGGCTTAGGGATTTTTCAAAAAAATATTTTCTGCCGGTTAGGTTTTTGAGGGCTGATTTCTTGTCCTGTGATAAAAAGCCTTCTGTTTCGAGTGCAAACCCCGGGGCTTAGGGATTTTTTCAAAAAAATATTTTCTGCCGGTTAGGTTTTTGAGGGCTGATTTCTTGTCCTGTGATAAAAAGCCTTCTGTTTCGAGTGCCAAACCAGTGAGGAGAGCATTTTCAGGCTTTTGGCACCATTTTTGAGTGAATTGCCAAAAGTCAGATTTTTGCTGAAATTGTGACCCCGGGGCTTAGGGATTTTTCAAAAAAATATTTTCTGCCGGTTAAGTTGTTGAGGGCTGATTTCTTGTCCTGTGATAAAAAGCCTTCTGTTTCGAGTGCCAAACCTTTCAGGAGAGCATTTTCAGGCTTTTGGCACCATCTTTGAGTGAATTGCCAAAAGTCAGATTTTTGCTGAAATTGTGACCCCGGGGCTTAGGGATTTTTTCAAAAAAATATTTTCTGCCGGTTAGGTTTTTGAGGGCTGATTTCTTGTCCTGTGATAAAAAGCCTTCTGTTTCGAGTGCCAAACCTTTGAGGAGAGCATTTTCAAGCTTTTGGTACCATTTTTGAGTGAATTGCCAAAAGTCAGATTTTTGCTGAAATTGTGACCCCGGGGCTTAGGGATTTTTTCAAAAAAATATTTTCTGCCGGTTAGGTTTTTGAGGGCTGATTTCTTGTCCTGTGATAAAAAGCCTTCTGTTTCGAGTGCCAAACCTTTGAGGAGAGCATTTTCAAGCTTTTGGCACCATTTTTGAGTGAATTGCCAAAAGTCAGATTTTTGCTGAAATTGTGACCCTGGGGCTTAGGGATTTTTTCAAAAAGATATTTTCTGCCGGTTAGGTTTTTGAGGGCTGATTTCTTATCCTGTGATAAAAAGCCTTCTGTTTCGAGTGCCAAACCTTTGAGGAGAGCATTTTCAAGCTTTTGGTACCATTTTTGAGTGAATTGCCAAAAGTCAGATTTTTACTGAAATTGTGACCCCGGGGCTTAGGCATTTTTTCAAAAAAATATTTTCTGCCGGTTAGGTTTTTGAGGGCTGATTTCTTGTCCTGTGATAAAAAGCATTTTGTTTCGAGTGCCAAACCTTTGAGGAGAGCATTTTTAAGCTTTTGGCACCATTTTTGAGTGAATTGCCAAAAGTCAGATTTTTGCTGAAATTGTGACCCCGGGGCTTAGGGATTTTTTCAAAAAAATATTTTCTGCCGGTTAAGTTTTTGAGGGCTGATTTCTTGTCCTGTGATAAAAAGCCTTCTGCTTCAAGTGCCAAACCTTTCAGGAGAGCATTTTCAGGCTTTTGGCATCATCTTTGAGTGAATTGCCAAAAGTCAGATTTTTGCTAAAATTGTGACCCCGGGGCTTAGGGATTTTTTCAAAAAAATATTTTCTGCCGGTTATGTTTTTGAGGGCTGATTTCTTGTCCTGTGATAAAAAGCCTTCTGTTTCGAGTGCCAAACCTTTCAGGAGAGCATTTTCAGGCTTTTGGCACCATTTTTAAGTGAATTGCCAAAAGTCAGATTTTTGCTGAAATTGTGACCCCGGGGCTTAGGGATTTTTTCAAAAAAATATTTTCTGCCGGTTAAGTTTTTGAGGGCTGATTTCTTGTCCTGTGATAAAAAGCCTTCTGTTTCGAGTGCCAAACCTTTGAGGAGAGCATTTTCAAGCTTTTGGCACCATCTTTGAGTGAATTGCCAAAAGTCAGATTTTTGCTGAAATTGTGACCCCGGGGCTTAGGGATTTTTTCAAAAAAATATTTTCTGCCGGTTAGGTTTTTGAGGGCTGATTTCTTGTCCTGTGATAAAAAGCCTTCTGTTTCGAGTGCCAAACCTTTCAGGAGAGCATTTTCAGGCTTTTGGCACCATTTTTGAGTGAATTGCCAAAAGTCAGATTTTTGCTGAAATTGTGACCCCGGGGCTTAGGGATTTTTTCAAAAAAATATTTTCTGCCGGTTAAGTTTTTGAGGGCTGATTTCTTGTCCTGTGATAAAAAGCCTTCTGTTTCGAGTGCCAAACCTTTGAGGAGAGCATTTTCAAGCTTTTGGCACCATCTTTGAGTGAATTGCCAAAAGTCAGATTTTTGCTGAAATTCTGACCCCGGGGCTTAGGGATTTTTTCAAAAAAATATTTTCTGCCGGTTAGGTTTTTGAGGGCTGATTTCTTGTCCTGTGATAAAAAGCCTTCTGTTTCGAGTGCCAAACCTTTGAGGAGAGCATTTTCAAGCTTTTGGCAGCATTTTTGAGTGAATTGCCAAAAGTCAGATTTTTGCTGAAATTGTGACCCCGGGGCTTAGGGATATTTTCAAAAAAATATTTTCTGCCGGTTAAGTTTTTGAGGGCTGATTTCTTGTCCTGTGATAAAAAGCCTTCTGTTTCAAGTGCCAAACCTTTCAGGAGAGCATTTTCAGGCTTTTGGCACCATCTTTGAGTGAATTGCCAAAAGTCAGATTTTTGCTGAAATTGTGACCCCGGGGCTTAGGGATTTTTTCAAAAAAATATTTTTTGCCGGTTAGGTTTTTGAGGGCTGATTTCTTGTCCTGTGATAAAAAGCCTTCTGTTTCGAGTGCCAAACCATTGAGGAGAGCATTTTCAGGTTTTTGGCACCATTTTTGAGTGTATTGCCAAAAGTAAGATTTTTGCTGAAATTGTGACCCCGGGGCTTAGGGATTTTTTCAAAAAAATATTTTCTGCCGGTTAAGTTTTTGAGGGCTGATTTCTTTTCCTCTGATAAAAAGCCTTCTGTTTCGAGTGCAAACCCCGGGGCTTAGGGATTTTTTCAAAAAAATATTTTCTGCCGGTTAGGTTTTTGAGGGCTGATTTCTTGTCCTGTGATAAAAAGCCTTCTGTTTCGAGTGCCAAACCTCTCAGGAGAGCATTTTCAGGCTTTTGGCACCATTTTTGAGTGAATTGCCAAAATTCAGATTTTTGCTGAAATTGTGACCCCGGGGCTTAGGGATTTTTTCAAAAAAATATTTTCTGCCGGTTAAGTTTTTGAGGGCTGATTTCTTGTCCTGTGATAAAAAGCCTTCTGTTTCAAGTGCCAAACCTTTCAGGAGAGCATTTTCAGGCTTTTGGCACCATCTTTGAGTGAATTGCCAAAAGTCAGATTTTTGCTGAAATTGTGACCCCGGGGCTTAGGGATTTTTCAAAAAAATATTTTCTGCCGGTTAGGTTTTTGAGGGCTGATTTCTTGTCCTGTGATAAAAAGCCTTCTGTTTCAAGTGCCAAACCTTTCAGGAGAGCATTTTCAGGCTTTTGGCACCATCTTTGAGTGAATTGCCAAAAGTCAGATTTTTGCTGAAATTGTGACCCCGGGGCTTAGGGATTTTTCAAAAAAATATTTTCTGCCGGTTAGGTTTTTGAGGGCTGATTTCTTGTCCTGTGATAAAAAGCCTTCTGTTTCGAGTGCCAAACCTTTCAGGAGAGCATTTTCAGGCTTTTAGCACCATCTTTGAGTGAATTGCCAAAAGTCAAATTTTTGCTGAAATTGTGACCCCGGGGCTTAGGGATTTTTTCAAAAAAATATTTTCTGCCGGTTAGGTTTTTGAGGGCTGATTTCTTCTCCTGTGATAAAAAGCCTTCTGTTTCAAGTGCCAAACCTTTCAGGAGAGCATTTTCAGGCTTTTGGCACCATCTTTGAGTGAATTGCCAAAAGTCAGATTTTTGCTGAAATTGTGACCCCGGGGCTTAGGGATTTTTCAAAAAAATATTTTCTGCCGGTTAGGTTTTTGAGGGCTGATTTCTTGTCCTGTGATAAAAAGCCTTCTGTTTCGAGTGCCAAACCTTTTAGGAGAGCATTTTCAGGCTTTTAGCACCATCTTTGAGTGAATTGCCAAAAGTCAGATTTTTGCTAAAATTGTGATCCCGGGGCTTAGGGATTTTTTCAAAAAAATATTTTCTGCCGGTTAGGTTTTTGAGGGCTGATTTCTTGTCCTGTGATAAAAAGCCTTCTGTTTCAAGTGCCAAACCTTTCAGGAGAGCATTTTCAGGCTTTTGGCACCATCTTTGAGTGAATTGCCAAAAGTCAGATTTTTGCTAAAATTGTGACCCCGGGGCTTAGGGATTTTTTCAAAAAAATATTTTCTGCCGGTTATGTTTTTGAGGGCTGATTTCTTGTCCTGTGATAAAAAGCCTTCTGTTTCGAATGCCAAACCTTTCAGGACAGCATTTACAGGCTTTTGGCACCATTTTTGAGTGAATTGCCAAAAGTCAGATTTTTGCTGAAATTGTGACCCCGGGGCTTAGGGATTTTTTCAAAAAAATATTTTCTGCCGGTTATGTTTTTGAGGGCTGATTTCTTGTCCTGTGATAAAAAGCCTTCTGTTTCAAGTGCCAAACGTTTCAGGAGAGCATTTTCAGGCTTTTGGCACCATCTTTGAGTGAATTGCCAAAAGTCAGATTTTTGCTGAAATTGTGACCCCGGGGCTTAGTGATTTTTCAAAAAAATATTTTCTGCCGGTTAGGTTTTTGAGGGCTGATTTCTTGTCCTGTGATAAAAAGCCTTCTGTTTCGAGTGCCAAACCTTTCAGGAGAGCATTTTTAGGCTTTTGGCACCATCTTTGAGTGAATTGCCAAAAGTCAGATTTTTGCTAAAATTGTGATCCCGGCGCTTAGGGATTTTTTCAAAAAAATATTTTCTGCCGGTTAGGTTTTTCCGGGCTGATTTCTTGTTCTGTGATAAAAAGCCTTCTGTTTCAAGTGCCAAACCTTTCAGGAGAGCATTTTCAGGCTTTTGGCACCATCTTTGAGTGAATTGCCAAAAGTCAGATTTTTGCTAAAATTGTGACCCCGGGGCTTAGGGATTTTTTCAAAAAAATATTTTCTGCCGGTTATGTTTTTGAGGGCTGATTTCTTGTCCTGTGATAAAAAGCCTTCTGTTTCGAGTGCAAACCCCGGCCGGGGCTTAGGGATTTTTTCAAAAAAATATTTTCTGCCGGTTAGGTTTTTGAGGGCTGATTTCTTGTCCTGTGATAAAAAGCCTTCTGTTTAGAGTGCCAAACCTTTGAGGAGAGCATTTTCAAGCTTTTGGCACCATCTTTGAGTGAATTGCCAAAAGTCAGATTTTTGCTGAAATTGTGACCCCGGGGCTTAGGGATTTTTTCAAAAAAATATTTTCTGCCGGTTAGGTTTTTGAGGGCTGATTTCTTGTCCTGTGATAAAAAGCCTTCTGTTTCGAGTGCCAAACCTTTGAGGAGAGATTTTCAAGCTTTTGGTACCATTTTTGAGTGAATTGCCAAAAGTCAGATTTTTGCTGAAATTGTGACCCCGGGGCTTAGGGATTTTTTCAAAAAAATATTTTCTGCCGGTTAGGTTTTTGAGGGCTGATTTCTAGTCCTGTGATAAAAAGCCTTCTGTTTCGAGTGCCAAACCTTTCAGGAGAGCATTTTCTGGCTTTTGGCACCATCTTTGAGTGAATTGCCAAAAGTCAGATTTTTGCTGAAATTGTGACCCCGGGGCTTAGGGATTTTTCAAAAAAATATTTTCTGCCGGTTAGGTTTTTGAGGGCTGATTTCTTGTCCTGTAATAAAAAGCCTTCTGTTTCGAGTGCCAAACCTTTCAGGAGAGCATTTTCAGGCTTTTGGCACCATCTTTGAGTGAATTGCCAAAAGTCAGATTTTTGCTAAAATTGTGATCCCCGGGGCTTAGGGATTTTTTCAAAAAAATATTTTCTGCCGGTTAGGTTTTTGAGGGCTGATTTCTTTTCCTCTGATAAAAAGCCTTCTGTTTCGAGTGCAAACCCCGGGGCTTAGGGATTTTTTCAAAAAAATATTTTCTGCCGGTTAGGTTTTTGAGGGCTGATTTCTTGTCCTGTGATAAAAAGCCTTCTGTTTCAAGTGCCAAACCTTTCAGGAGAGCATTTTCAGGCTTTTGGCACCATCTTTGAGTGAATTGCCAAAAGTCAGATTTTTGCTGAAATTGTAACCCTGGGGCTTAGGGATTTTTCAAAAAAATATTTTCTGTCGGTTAGGTTTTTGAGGGCTGATTTCTTGTCCTGTGATAAAAAGCCTTCTGTTTCGAGTGCCAAACCTTTCAGGAGAGCATTTACAGGCTTTTGGCACCATCTTTGAGTGAATTGCCAAAAGTCAGATTTTTGCTAAAATTGTGATCCCGGGGCTTAGGGATTTTTTCAAAAAAATATTTTCTGCCGGTTAGGTTTTTGAGGGCTGATTTCTTGTCCTGTGATAAAAAGCCTTCTGTTTCAAGTGCCAAACCTTTCAGGAGAGCATTTTCAGGCTTTTGGCACCATCTTTGAGTGAATTGCCAAAAGTCAGATTTTTGCTAAAATTGTGACCCCGGGGCTTAGGGATTTTTTCAAAAAAATATTTTCTGCCGGTTAGGTTTTTGAGGGCTGATTTCTTGTCCTGTGATAAAAAGCCTTCTGTTTCGAGTGCCAAACCATTGAGGAGAGCATTTTCAGGTTTTTGGCACCATTTTTTAGTGTATTGCCAAAAATAAGATTTTTGCTGAAATTGTGACCCCGGGGCTTAGGGATTTTTTCAAAAAAATATTTTCTGCCGGTTAAGTTTTTGAGGGCTGATTTCTTTTCCTCTGATAAAAAGCCTTCTGTTTCGAGTGCAAACCCCGGGGCTTAGGGATTTTTTCAAAAAAATATTTTCTGCCGGTTAGGTTTTTGAGGGCTGATTTCTTGTCCTGTGATAAAAAGCCTTCTGTTTCGAGTGCCAAACCATTGAGGAGAGCATTTTCAGGCTTTTGGCACCATCTTTGAGTGAATTGCCAAAAGTCAGATTTTTGCTGAAATTGTGACCCCGGGGCTTAGGGATTTTTCAAAAAAATATTTTCTGCCGGTTAGGTTTTTGAGGGCTGATTTCTTGTCCTGTGATAAAAAGCCTTCTGTTTCGAGTGCAAACCCCGGGGCTTAGGGATTTTTTCAAAAAAATATTTTCTGCCTGTTAAGTTTTTGAGGGCTGATTTCTTGTCCTGTGATAAAAAGCCTTCTGTTTCAAGTGCCAAACCTTTCAGGAGAGCATTTTCAGGCTTTTGGCACCATCTTTGAGTGAATTGCCAAAAGTCAGATTTTTGCTAAGATTGTGACCCCGGGGCTTAGGGATTTTTTCAAAAAAATATTTTCTGCCGGTTATGTTTTTGAGGGCTGATTTCTTGTCCTGTGATAAAAAGCCTTCTGTTTCGAGTGCAAACCCCGGGGCTTAGGGATTTTTTCAAAAAAATATTTTCTGCCGGTTAGGTTTTTGAGGGCTGATTTCTTGTCCTGTGAGAAAAAGCCTTCTGTTTCAAGTGCCAAACCTTTCAGGAGAGCATTTACAGGCTTTTGGCACCATCTTTGAGTGAATTGCCAAAAGTCAGATTTTTGCTAAAATTGTGACCCCGGGGCTTAGGGATTTTTTCAAAAAAATATTTTCTGCCGGTTATGTTTTTGAGGGCTGATTTCTTGTCCTGTGATAAAAAGCCTTCTGTTTCAAGTGCCAAACCTTTCAGGAGAGCATTTTCAGGCTTTTGGCACCATCTTTGAGTGAATTGCCAAAAGTCAGATTTTTGCTAAAATTGTGACCCCGGGGCTTAGGGATTTTTTCAAAAAAATATTTTCTGCCGGTTAGGTTTTTGAGGGCTGATTTCTTGTCCTGTGATAAAAAGCCTTCTGTTTCGAGTGCCAAACCATTGAGGAGAGCATTTTCAGGTTTTTGGCACCATTTTTGAGTGTATTGCCAAAAATAAGATTTTTGCTGAAATTGTGACCCCGGGGCTTAGGGATTTTTTCAAAAAAATATTTTCTGCCGGTTAAGTTTTTGAGGGCTGATTTCTTTTCCTCTGATAAAAAGCCTTCTGTTTCGAGTGCAAACCCCGGGGCTTAGGGATTTTTTCAAAAAAATATTTTCTGCCGGTTAGGTTTTTGAGGGCTGATTTCTTGTCCTGTGATAAAAAGCCTTCTGTTTCGAGTGCCAAACCATTGAGGAGAGCATTTTCAGGCTTTTGGCACCATCTTTGAGTGAATTGCCAAAAGTCAGATTTTTGCTGAAATTGTGACCCCGGGGCTTAGGGATTTTTCAAAAAAATATTTTCTGCCGGTTAGGTTTTTGAGGGCTGATTTCTTGTCCTGTGATAAAAAGCCTTCTGTTTCGAGTGCCAAACCTTTCAGGAGAGCATTTACAGGCTTTTGGCACAATCTTTGAGTGAATTGCCAAAAGTCAGATTTTTGCTAAAATTGTGATCCCGGGGCTTAGGGATTTTTTCAAAAAAATATTTTCTGCCGGTTAGGTTTTTGAGGGCTGATTTCTTGTCCTGTGATAAAAAGCCTTCTGTTTCAAGTGCCAAACCTTTCAGGAGAGCATTTTCAGGCTTTTGGCACCATCTTTGAGTGAATTGCCAAAAGTCAGATTTTTGCTAAAATTGTGACCCCGGGGCTTAGGGATTTTTTCAAAAAAATATTTTCTGCCGGTTATGTTTTTGAGGGCTGATTTCTTGTCCTGTGATAAAAAGCCTTCTGTTTCGAGTGCAAACCCCGGGGCTTAGGGATTTTTTCAAAAAAATATTTTCTGCCGGTTAAGTTTTTGAGGGCTGATTTCTTGTCCTGTGATAAAAAGCCTTCTGTTTCAAGTGCCAAACCTTTCAGGAGAGCATTTTCAGGCTTTTGGCACCATCTTTGAGTGAATTGCCAAAAGTCAGATTTTTGCTAAAATTGTGACCCCGGGGCTTAGGGATTTTTTCAAAAAAATATTTTCTGCCGGTTATGTTTTTGAGGGCTGATTTTTTGTCCTGTGATAAAAAGCCTTCTGTTTCGAGTGCAAACCCCGGGGCTTAGGGATTTTTTCAAAAAAATATTTTCTGCCGGTTAGGTTTTTGAGGGCTGATTTCTTGTCCTGTGATAAAAAGCCTTCTGTTTCGAGTGCCAAACCTTTCAGGAGAGCAATTTCAGGCTTTTGGCACCATTTTTGAGTGAATTGCCAAAAGTCAGATTTTTGCTGAAATTGTGACCCCGGGGCTTAGGGATTTTTTCAAAAAAATATTTTCGGCCGCTTAGGTTTTTGAGGGCTGATTTCTTGTCCTGTGATAAAAAGCCTTCTGTTTCGAGTGCCAAACCTTTCAGGAGAGCATTTTCAGGCTTTTGGCACCATTTTTGAGTGAATTGCCAAAAGTCAGATTTTTGCTGAAATTGTGACCCCGGGGCTTAGGGATTTTTTCAAAAAAATATTTTCTGCCGGTTAAGTTTTTGAGGGCTGATTTCTTTTCCTCTGATAAAAAGCCTTCTGTTTCGAGTGCAAACCCCGGGGCTTAGGGATTTTTTCAAAAAAATATTTTCTGCCGGTTAGGTTTTTGAGGGCTGATTTCTTGTCCTGTGATAAAAAGCCTTCTGTTTCGAGTGCCAAACCATTGAGGAGAGCATTTTCAGGCTTTTGGCACCATCTTTGAGTGAATTGCCAAAAGTCAGATTTTTGCTGAAATTGTGACCCCGGGGCTTAGGGATTTTTCAAAAAAATATTTTCTGCCGGTTAGGTTTTTGAGGGCTGATTTCTTGTCCTGTGATAAAAAGCCTTCTGTTTCGAGTGCAAACCCCGGGGCTTAGGGATTTTTTCAAAAAAATATTTTCTGCCTGTTAAGTTTTTGAGGGCTGATTTCTTGTCCTGTGATAAAAAGCCTTCTGTTTCAAGTGCCAAACTTTTCAGGAGAGCATTTTCAGGCTTTTGGCACCATCTTTGAGTGAATTGCCAAAAGTCAGATTTTTGCTAAGATTGTGACCCCGGGGCTTAGGGATTTTTTCAAAAAAATATTTTCTGCCGGTTATGTTTTTGAGGGCTGATTTCTTGTCCTGTGATAAAAAGCCTTCTGTTTCGAGTGCAAACCCCGGGGCTTAGGGATTTTTTCAAAAAAATATTTTCTGCCGGTTAGGTTTTTGAGGGCTGATTTCTTGTCCTGTGATAAAAAGCCTTCTGTTTCAAGTGCCAAACCTTTCAGGAGAGCATTTACAGGCTTTTGGCACCATCTTTGAGTGAATTGCCAAAAGTCAGATTTTTGCTAAAATTGTGACCCCGGGGCTTAGGGATTTTTTCAAAAAAATATTTTCTGCCGGTTATGTTTTTGAGGGCTGATTTCTTGTCCTGTGATAAAAAGCCTTCTGTTTCAAGTGCCAAACCTTTCAGGAGAGCATTTTCAGGCTTTTGGCACCATCTTTGAGTGAATTGCCAAAAGTCAGATTTTTGCTAAAATTGTGACCCCGGGGCTTAGGGATTTTTTCAAAAAAATATTTTCTGCCGGTTAGGTTTTTGAGGGCTGATTTCTTGTCCTGTGATAAAAAGCCTTCTGTTTCGAGTGCCAAACCATTGAGGAGAGCATTTTCAGGTTTTTGGCACCATTTTTGAGTGTATTGCCAAAAATAAGATTTTTGCTGAAATTGTGACCCCGGGGCTTAGGGATTTTTTCAAAAAAATATTTTCTGCCGGTTAAGTTTTTGAGGGCTGATTTCTTTTCCTCTGATAAAAAGCCTTCTGTTTCGAGTGCAAACCCCGGGGCTTAGGGATTTTTTCAAAAAAATATTTTCTGCCGGTTAGGTTTTTGAGGGCTGATTTCTTGTCCTGTGATAAAAAGCCTTCTGTTTCGAGTGCCAAACCATTGAGGAGAGCATTTTCAGGCTTTTGGCACCATCTTTGAGTGAATTGCCAAAAGTCAGATTTTTGCTGAAATTGTGACCCCGGGGCTTAGGGATTTTTCAAAAAAATATTTTCTGCCGGTTAGGTTTTTGAGGGCTGATTTCTTGTCCTGTGATAAAAAGCCTTCTGTTTCGAGTGCCAAACCTTTCAGGAGAGCATTTACAGGCTTTTGGCACAATCTTTGAGTGAATTGCCAAAAGTCAGATTTTTGCTAAAATTGTGATCCCGGGGCTTAGGGATTTTTTCAAAAAAATATTTTCTGCCGGTTAGGTTTTTGAGGGCTGATTTCTTGTCCTGTGATAAAAAGCCTTCTGTTTCAAGTGCCAAACCTTTCAGGAGAGCATTTTCAGGCTTTTGGCACCATCTTTGAGTGAATTGCCAAAAGTCAGATTTTTGCTAAAATTGTGACCCCGGGGCTTAGGGATTTTTTCAAAAAAATATTTTCTGCCGGTTATGTTTTTGAGGGCTGATTTCTTGTCCTGTGATAAAAAGCCTTCTGTTTCGAGTGCAAACCCCGGGGCTTAGGGATTTTTTCAAAAAAATATTTTCTGCCGGTTAAGTTTTTGAGGGCTGATTTCTTGTCCTGTGATAAAAAGCCTTCTGTTTCAAGTGCCAAACCTTTCAGGAGAGCATTTTCAGGCTTTTGGCACCATCTTTGAGTGAATTGCCAAAAGTCAGATTTTTGCTAAAATTGTGACCCCGGGGCTTAGGGATTTTTTCAAAAAAATATTTTCTGCCGGTTATGTTTTTGAGGGCTGATTTCTTGTCCTGTGATAAAAAGCCTTCTGTTTCGAGTGCAAACCCCGGGGCTTAGGGATTTTTTCAAAAAAATATTTTCTGCCGGTTAGGTTTTTGAGGGCTGATTTCTTGTCCTGTGATAAAAAGCCTTCTGTTTCGAGTGCCAAACCTTTCAGGAGAGCAATTTCAGGCTTTTCGCACCATTTTTGAGTGAATTGCCAAAAGTCAGATTTTTGCTGAAATTGTGACCCCGGGGCTTAGGGATTTTTTCAAAAAAATATTTTCTGCCGCTTAGGTTTTTGAGGGCTGATTTCTTGTCCTGTGATAAAAAGCCTTCTGTTTCGAGTGCCAAACCTTTCAGGAGAGCATTTTCAGGCTTTTGGCACCATTTTTGAGTGAATTGCCAAAAGTCAGATTTTTGCTGAAATTGTGACCCCGGGGCTTAGGGATTTTTTCAAAAAAATATTTTCTGCCGGTTAGGTTTTTGAGGGCTGATTTCTTGTCCTGTGATAAAAAGCCTTCTGTTTCAAGTGCCAAACGTTTCAGGAGAGCATTTTCAGGCTTTTGGCACCATCTTTGAGTGAATTGCCAAAAGTCAGATTTTTGCTGAAATTGTGACCCCGGGGCTTAGGGATTTTTCAAAAAAATATTTTCTGCCGGTTAGGTTTTTGAGGGCTGATTTCTTGTCCTGTGATAAAAAGCCTTCTGTTTCGAGTGCTAAAGCTTTCAGGGGATCATTTGCAGGTTTTTGGCACCATTTTTGAGTGTATTGCCAAAAATAAGATTTTTGCTGAAATTGTGACCCCGGGGCTTAGGGATTTTTTCAAAAAAATATTTTCTGCCGGTTAAGTTTTTGAGGGCTGATTTCTTTTCCTCTGATAAAAAGCCTTCTGTTTCGAGTGCAAACCCCGGGGCTTAGGGATTTTTTCAAAAAAATATTTTCTGCCGGTTAGGTTTTTGAGGGCTGATTTCTTGTCCTGTGATAAAAAGCCTTCTGTTTCGAGTGCCAAACCATTGAGGAGAGCATTTTCAGGCTTTTGGCACCATTTTTGAGTGAATTGCCAAAAGTCAGATTTTTGCTGAAATTGTGATCCCGGGGCTTAGGGATTTTTTCAAAAAAATATTTTCTGCCGGTTAAGTTTTTGAGTGCTGATTTCTTGTCCTGTGATAAAAAGCCTTCTGTTCCAAGTGCCAAACCTTTCAGGAGAGCATTTTCAGGCTTTTGGCACCATCTTTGAGTGAATTGCCAAAAGTCAGATTTTTGCTGAAATTGTAACCCTGGGGCTTAGGGATTTTTCAAAAAAATATTTTCTGTCGGTTAGGTTTTTGAGGGCTGATTTCTTGTCCTGTGATAAAAAGCCTTCTGTTTCGAGTGCCAAACCTTTCAGGAGAGCATTTACAGGCTTTTGGCACCATCTTTGAGTGAATTGCCAAAAGTCAGATTTTTGCTGAAATTGTGACCCCGGGGCTTAGGGATTTTTCAAAAAAATATTTTCTGCCGGTTAGGTTTTTGAGGGCTGATTTCTTGTCCTGTGATAAAAAGCCTTCTGTTTCAAGTGCCAAACGTTTCAGGAGAGCATTTTCAGGCTTTTGGCACCATCTTTGAGTGAATTGCCAAAAGTCAGATTTTTGCTGAAATTGTGACCCCGGGGCTTAGGGATTTTTCAAAAAAATATTTTCTGCCGGTTAGGTTTTTGAGGGCTGATTTCTTGTCCTGTGATAAAAAGCCTTCTGTTTCGAGTGCTAAAGCTTTCAGGGGATCATTTGCAGGTTTTTGGCACCATTTTTGAGTGTATTGCCAAAAATAAGATTTTTGCTGAAATTGTGACCCCGGGGCTTAGGGATTTTTTCAAAAAAATATTTTCTGCCGGTTAAGTTTTTGAGGGCTGATTTCTTTTCCTCTGATAAAAAGCCTTCTGTTTCGAGTGCAAACCCCGGGGCTTAGGGATTTTTTCAAAAAAATATTTTCTGCCGGTTAGGTTTTTGAGGGCTGATTTCTTGTCCTGTGATAAAAAGCCTTCTGTTTCGAGTGCCAAACCATTGAGGAGAGCATTTTCAGGCTTTTGGCACCATTTTTGAGTGAATTGCCAAAAGTCAGATTTTTGCTGAAATTGTGATCCCGGGGCTTAGGGATTTTTTCAAAAAAATATTTTCTGCCGGTTAAGTTTTTGAGGGCTGATTTCTTGTCCTGTGATAAAAAGCCTTCTGTTTCAAGTGCCAAAGCTTTCAGGAGAGCATTTTCAGGCTTTTGGCACCATCTTTGAGTGAATTGCCAAAAGTCAGATTTTTGCTGAAATTGTAACCCTGGGGCTTAGGGATTTTTCAAAAAAATATTTTCTGTCGGTTAGGTTTTTGAGGGCTGATTTCTTGTCCTGTGATAAAAAGCCTTCTGTTTCGAGTGCCAAACCTTTCAGGAGAGCATTTACAGGCTTTTGGCACCATCTTTGAGTGAATTGCCAAAAGTCAGATTTTTGCTGAAATTGTGACCCCGGGGCTTAGGGATTTTTCAAAAAAATATTTTCTGCCGGTTAGGTTTTTGAGGGCTGATTTCTTGTCCTGTGATAAAAAGCCTTCTGTTTCAAGTGCCAAACGTTTCAGGAGAGCATTTTCAGGCTTTTGGCACCATCTTTGAGTGAATTGCCAAAAGTCAGATTTTTGCTGAAATTGTGACCCCGGGGCTTAGGGATTTTTCAAAAAAATATTTTCTGCCGGTTAGGTTTTTGAGGGCTGATTTCTTGTCCTGTGATAAAAAGCCTTCTGTTTCGAGTGCTAAAGCTTTCAGGGGATCATTTGCAGGTTTTTGGCACCATTTTTGAGTGTATTGCCAAAAATAAGATTTTTGCTGAAATTGTGACCCCGGGGCTTAGGGATTTTTTCAAAAAAATATTTTCTGCCGGTTAAGTTTTTGAGGGCTGATTTCTTTTCCTCTGATAAAAAGCCTTCTGTTTCGAGTGCAAACCCCGGGGCTTAGGGATTTTTTCAAAAAAATATTTTCTGCCGGTTAGGTTTTTGAGGGCTGATTTCTTGTCCTGTGATAAAAAGCCTTCTGTTTCGAGTGCCAAACCATTGAGGAGAGCATTTTCAGGCTTTTGGCACCATTTTTGAGTGAATTGCCAAAAGTCAGATTTTTGCTGAAATTGTGATCCCGGGGCTTAGGGATTTTTTCAAAAAAATATTTTCTGCCGGTTAAGTTTTTGAGGGCTGATTTCTTGTCCTGTGATAAAAAGCCTTCTGTTTCAAGTGCCAAAGCTTTCAGGAGAGCATTTTCAGGCTTTTGGCACCATCTTTGAGTGAATTGCCAAAAGTCAGATTTTTGCTGAAATTGTAACCCTGGGGCTTAGGGATTTTTCAAAAAAATATTTTCTGTCGGTTAGGTTTTTGAGGGCTGATTTCTTGTCCTGTGATAAAAAGCCTTCTGTTTCGAGTGCCAAACCTTTCAGGAGAGCATTTACAGGCTTTTGGCACCATCTTTGAGTGAATTGCCAAAAGTCAGATTTTTGCTAAAATTGTGATCCCGGGGCTTAGGGATTTTTTCAAAAAAATATTTTCTGCCGGTTAGGTTTTTGAGGGCTGATTTCTTGTCCTGTGATAAAAAGCCTTCTGTTTCAAGTGCCAAACCTTTCAGGAGAGCATTTTCAGGCTTTTGGCACCATCTTTGAGTGAATTGCCAAAAGTCAGATTTTTGCTAAAATTGTGACCCCGGGGCTTAGGGATTTTTTCAAAAAAATATTTTCTGCCGGTTATGTTTTTGAGGGCTGATTTCTTGTCCTGTGATAAAAAGCCTTCTGTTTCGAGTGCAAACCCCGGGGCTTAGGGATTTTTTCAAAAAAATATTTTCTGCCTGTTAAGTTTTTGAGGGCTGATTTCTTGTCCTGTGATAAAAAGCCTTCTGTTTCAAGTGCCAAACCTTTCAGGAGAGCATTTTCAGGCTTTTGGCACCATCTTTGAGTGAATTGCCAAAAGTCAGATTTTTGCTAAGATTGTGACCCCGGGGCTTAGGGATTTTTTCAAAAAAATATTTTCTGCCGGTTATGTTTTTGAGGGCTGATTTCTTGTCCTGTGATAAAAAGCCTTCTGTTTCGAGTGCAAACCCCGGGGCTTAGGGATTTTTTCAAAAAAATATTTTCTGCCGGTTAGGTTTTTGAGGGCTGATTTCTTGTCCTGTGATAAAAAGCCTTCTGTTTCAAGTGCCAAACCTTTCAGGAGAGCATTTACAGGCTTTTGGCACCATCTTTGAGTGAATTGCCAAAAGTCAGATTTTTGCTAAAATTGTGACCCCGGGGCTTAGGGATTTTTTCAAAAAAATATTTTCTGCCGGTTAAGTTTTTGAGGGCTGATTTCTTGTCCTGTGATAAAAAGCCTTCTGTTTCAAGTGCCAAACCTTTCAGGAGAGCATTTTCAGGCTTTTGGCACCATCTTTGAGTGAATTGCCAAAAGTCAGATTTTTGCTGAAATTGTAACCCTGGGGCTTAGGGATTTTTCAAAAAAATATTTTCTGTCGGTTAGGTTTTTGAGGGCTGATTTCTTGTCCTGTGATAAAAAGCCTTCTGTTTCGAGTGCCAAACCTTTCAGGAGAGCATTTACAGGCTTTTGGCACCATCTTTGAGTGAATTGCCAAAAGTCAGATTTTTGCTAAAATTGTGATCCCGGGGCTTAGGGATTTTTTCAAAAAAATATTTTCTGCCGGTTAGGTTTTTGAGGGCTGATTTCTTGTCCTGTGATAAAAAGCCTTCTGTTTCAAGTGCCAAACCTTTCAGGAGAGCATTTTCAGGCTTTTGGCACCATCTTTGAGTGAATTGCCAAAAGTCAGATTTTTGCTGAAATTGTGACCCCGGGGCTTAGGGATTTTTCAAAAAAATATTTTCTGCCGGTTAGGTTTTTGAGGGCTGATTTCTTGTCCTGTGATAAAAAGCCTTCTGTTTCGAGTGCCAAACCTTTCAGGAGAGCATTTACAGGCTTTTGGCACCATCTTTGAGTGAATTGCCAAAAGTCAGATTTTTGCTAAAATTGTGATCCCGGGGCTTAGGGATTTTTTCAAAAAAATATTTTCTGCCGGTTAGGTTTTTGAGGGCTGATTTCTTGTCCTGTGATAAAAAGCCTTCTGTTTCAAGTGCCAAACCTTTCAGGAGAGCATTTTCAGGCTTTTGGCACCATCTTTGAGTGAATTGCCAAAAGTCAGATTTTTGCTAAAATTGTGACCTTAGGGATTTTTTCAAAAAAATATTTTCTGCCGGTTATGTTTTTGAGGGCTGATTTCTTGTCCTGTGATAAAAAGCCTTCTGTTTCGAGTGCAAACCCCGGGGCTTAGGGATTTTTTCAAAAAAATATTTTCTGCCTGTTAAGTTTTTGAGGGCTGATTTCTTGTCCTGTGATAAAAAGCCTTCTGTTTCAAGTGCCAAACCTTTCAGGAGAGCATTTTCAGGCTTTTGGCACCATCTTTGAGTGAATTGCCAAAAGTCAGATTTTTGCTAAGATTGTGACCCCGGGGCTTAGGGATTTTTTCAAAAAAATATTTTCTGCCGGTTATGTTTTTGAGGGCTGATTTCTTGTCCTGTGATAAAAAGCCTTCTGTTTCGAGTGCCAAACCTTTCAGGAGAGCATTTTCAGGCTTTTGGCACCATCTTTGAGTGAATTGCCAAAAGTCAGATTTTTGCTGAAATTGTAACCCTGGGGCTTAGGGATTTTTCAAAAAAATATTTTCTGTCGGTTAGGTTTTTGAGGGCTGATTTCTTGTCCTGTGATAAAAAGCCTTCTGTTTCGAGTGCCAAACCTTTCAGGAGAGCATTTACAGGCTTTTGGCACCATCTTTGAGTGAATTGCCAAAAGTCAGATTTTTGCTAAAATTGTGATCCCGGGGCTTAGGGATTTTTTCAAAAAAATATTTTCTGCCGGTTAGGTTTTTGAGGGCTGATTTCTTGTCCTGTGATAAAAAGCCTTCTGTTTCAAGTGCCAAACCTTTCAGGAGAGCATTTTCAGGCTTTTGGCACCATCTTTGAGTGAATTGCCAAAAGTCAGATTTTTGCTGAAATTGTGACCCCGGGGCTTAGGGATTTTTCAAAAAAATATTTTCTGCCGGTTAGGTTTTTGAGGGCTGATTTCTTGTCCTGTGATAAAAAGCCTTCTGTTTCGAGTGCCAAACCTTTCAGGAGAGCATTTACAGGCTTTTGGCACCATCTTTGAGTGAATTGCCAAAAGTCAGATTTTTGCTAAAATTGTGATCCCGGGGCTTAGGGATTTTTTCAAAAAAATATTTTCTGCCGGTTAGGTTTTTGAGGGCTGATTTCTTGTCCTGTGATAAAAAGCCTTCTGTTTCAAGTGCCAAACCTTTCAGGAGAGCATTTTCAGGCTTTTGGCACCATCTTTGAGTGAATTGCCAAAAGTCAGATTTTTGCTAAAATTGTGACCCCGGGGCTTAGGGATTTTTTCAAAAAAATATTTTCTGCCGGTTATGTTTTTGAGGGCTGATTTCTTGTCCTGTGATAAAAAGCCTTCTGTTTCGAGTGCAAACCCCGGGGCTTAGGGATTTTTTCAAAAAAATATTTTCTGCCTGTTAAGTTTTTGAGGGCTGATTTCTTGTCCTGTGATAAAAAGCCTTCTGTTTCAAGTGCCAAACCTTTCAGGAGAGCATTTTCAGGCTTTTGGCACCATCTTTGAGTGAATTGCCAAAAGTCAGATTTTTGCTAAGATTGTGACCCCGGGGCTTAGGGATTTTTTCAAAAAAATATTTTCTGCCGGTTATGTTTTTGAGGGCTGATTTCTTGTCCTGTGATAAAAAGCCTTCTGTTTCGAGTGCCAAACCTTTCAGGAGAGCATTTACAGGCTTTTGGCACCATCTTTGAGTGAATTGCCAAAAGTCAGATTTTTGCTAAAATTGTGATCCCGGGGCTTAGGGATTTTTTCAAAAAAATATTTTCTGCCGGTTAGGTTTTTGAGGGCTGATTTCTTGTCCTGTGATAAAAAGCCTTCTGTTTCAAGTGCCAAACCTTTCAGGAGAGCATTTTCAGGCTTTTGGCACCATCTTTGAGTGAATTGCCAAAAGTCAGATTTTTGCTAAAATTGTGACCCCGGGGCTTAGGGATTTTTTCAAAAAAATATTTTCTGCCGGTTATGTTTTTGAGGGCTGATTTCTTGTCCTGTGATAAAAAGCCTTCTGTTTCGAGTGCAAACCCCGGGGCTTAGGGATTTTTTCAAAAAAATATTTTCTGCCTGTTAAGTTTTTGAGGGCTGATTTCTTGTCCTGTGATAAAAAGCCTTCTGTTTCAAGTGGCAAACCTTTCAGGAGAGCATTTTCAGGCTTTTGGCACCATCTTTGAGTGAATTGCCAAAAGTCAGATTTTTGCTAAAATTGTGACCCCGGGGCTTAGGGATTTTTTCAAAAAAATATTTTCTGCCGGTTAGGTTTTTGAGGGCTGATTGCTTGTCCTGTGATAAAAAGCCTTCTGTTTCGAGTGCAAACCCCGGGGCTTAGGGATTTTTTCAAAAAAATATTTTCTGCCTGTTAAGTTTTTGAGGGCTGATTTCTTGTCCTGTGATAAAAAGCCTTCTGTTTCAAGTGCCAAACCTTTCAGGAGAGCATTTTCAGGCTTTTGGCACCATCTTTGAGTGAATTGCCAAAAGTCAGATTTTTGCTAAGATTGTGACCCCGGGGCTTAGGGATTTTTTCAAAAAAATATTTTCTGCCGGTTATGTTTTTGAGGGCTGATTTCTTGTCCTGTGATAAAAAGCCTTCTGTTTCGAGTGCCAAACCTTTCAGGAGAGCATTTACAGGCTTTTGGCACCATCTTTGAGTGAATTGCCAAAAGTCAGATTTTTGCTAAAATTGTGATCCCGGGGCTTAGGGATTTTTTCAAAAAAATATTTTCTGCCGGTTAGGTTTTTGAGGGCTGATTTCTTGTCCTGTGATAAAAAGCCTTCTGTTTCAAGTGCCAAACCTTTCAGGAGAGCATTTTCAGGCTTTTGGCACCATCTTTGAGTGAATTGCCAAAAGTCAGATTTTTGCTAAAATTGTGACCCCGGGGCTTAGGGATTTTTTCAAAAAAATATTTTCTGCCGGTTATGTTTTTGAGGGCTGATTTCTTGTCCTGTGATAAAAAGCCTTCTGTTTCGAGTGCAAACCCCGGGGCTTAGGGATTTTTTCAAAAAAATATTTTCTGCCTGTTAAGTTTTTGAGGGCTGATTTCTTGTCCTGTGATAAAAAGCCTTCTGTTTCAAGTGCCAAACCTTTCAGGAGAGCATTTTCAGGCTTTTGGCACCATCTTTGAGTGAATTGCCAAAAGTCAGATTTTTGCTAAGATTGTGACCCCGGGGCTTAGGGATTTTTTCAAAAAAATATTTTCTGCCGGTTATGTTTTTGAGGGCTGATTTCTTGTCCTGTGATAAAAAGCCTTCTGTTTCGAGTGCAAACCCCGGGGCTTAGGGATTTTTTCAAAAAAATATTTTCTGCCGGTTAGGTTTTTGAGGGCTGATTTCTTGTCCTGTGATAAAAAGCCTTCTGTTTCAAGTGCCAAACCTTTCAGGAGAGCATTTACAGGCTTTTGGCACCATCTTTGAGTGAATTGCCAAAAGTCAGATTTTTGCTAAAATTGTGACCCCGGGGCTTAGGGATTTTTTCAAAAAAATATTTTCTGCCGGTTAAGTTTTTGAGGGCTGATTTCTTGTCCTGTGATAAAAAGCCTTCTGTTTCAAGTGCCAAACCTTTCAGGAGAGCATTTTCAGGCTTTTGGCACCATCTTTGAGTGAATTGCCAAAAGTCAGATTTTTGCTGAAATTGTAACCCTGGGGCTTAGGGATTTTTCAAAAAAATATTTTCTGTCGGTTAGGTTTTTGAGGGCTGATTTCTTGTCCTGTGATAAAAAGCCTTCTGTTTCGAGTGCCAAACCTTTCAGGAGAGCATTTACAGGCTTTTGGCACCATCTTTGAGTGAATTGCCAAAAGTCAGATTTTTGCTAAAATTGTGATCCCGGGGCTTAGGGATTTTTTCAAAAAAATATTTTCTGCCGGTTAGGTTTTTGAGGGCTGATTTCTTGTCCTGTGATAAAAAGCCTTCTGTTTCAAGTGCCAAACCTTTCAGGAGAGCATTTTCAGGCTTTTGGCACCATCTTTGAGTGAATTGCCAAAAGTCAGATTTTTGCTAAAATTGTGACCCCGGGGCTTAGGGATTTTTTCAAAAAAATATTTTCTGCCGGTTATGTTTTTGAGGGCTGATTTCTTGTCCTGTGATAAAAAGCCTTCTGTTTCGAGTGCAAACCCCGGGGCTTAGGGATTTTTTCAAAAAAATATTTTCTGCCGGTTAGGTTTTTGAGGGCTGATTTCTTGTCCTGTGATAAAAAGCCTTCTGTTTCAAGTGCCAAACCTTTCAGGAGAGCATTTACAGGCTTTTGGCACCATCTTTGAGTGAATTGCCAAAAGTCAGATTTTTGCTAAAATTGTGACCCCGGGGCTTAGGGATTTTTTCAAAAAAATATTTTCTGCCGGTTAAGTTTTTGAGGGCTGATTTCTTGTCCTGTGATAAAAAGCCTTCTGTTTCAAGTGCCAAACCTTTCAGGAGAGCATTTTCAGGCTTTTGGCACCATCTTTGAGTGAATTGCCAAAAGTCAGATTTTTGCTGAAATTGTAACCCTGGGGCTTAGGGATTTTTCAAAAAAATATTTTCTGTCGGTTAGGTTTTTGAGGGCTGATTTCTTGTCCTGTGATAAAAAGCCTTCTGTTTCGAGTGCCAAACCTTTCAGGAGAGCATTTACAGGCTTTTGGCACCATCTTTGAGTGAATTGCCAAAAGTCAGATTTTTGCTAAAATTGTGATCCCGGGGCTTAGGGATTTTTTCAAAAAAATATTTTCTGCCGGTTAGGTTTTTGAGGGCTGATTTCTTGTCCTGTGATAAAAAGCCTTCTGTTTCAAGTGCCAAACCTTTCAGGAGAGCATTTTCAGGCTTTTGGCACCATCTTTGAGTGAATTGCCAAAAGTCAGATTTTTGCTAAAATTGTGACCCCGGGGCTTAGGGATTTTTTCAAAAAAATATTTTCTGCCGGTTAGGTTTTTGAGGGCTGATTTCTTGTCCTGTGATAAAAAGCCTTCTGTTTCGAGTGCCAAACCATTGAGGAGAGCATTTTCAGGTTTTTGGCACCATTTTTTAGTGTATTGCCAAAAATAAGATTTTTGCTGAAATTGTGACCCCGGGGCTTAGGGATTTTTTCAAAAAAATATTTTCTGCCGGTTAAGTTTTTGAGGGCTGATTTCTTTTCCACTGATAAAAAGCCTTCTGTTTCGAGTGCAAACCCCGGGGCTTAGGGATTTTTTCAAAAAAATATTTTCTGCCGGTTAGGTTTTTGAGGGCTGATTTCTTGTCCTGTGATAAAAAGCCTTCTGTTTCGAGTGCCAAACCATTGAGGAGAGCATTTTCAGGCTTTTGGCACCATCTTTGAGTGAATTGCCAAAAGTCAGATTTTTGCTGAAATTGTGACCCCGGGGCTTAGGGATTTTTCAAAAAAATATTTTCTGCCGGTTAGGTTTTTGAGGGCTGATTTCTTGTCCTGTGATAAAAAGCCTTCTGTTTCGAGTGCAAACCCCGGGGCTTAGGGATTTTTTCAAAAAAATATTTTCTGCCTGTTAAGTTTTTGAGGGCTGATTTCTTGTCCTGTGATAAAAAGCCTTCTGTTTCAAGTGCCAAACCTTTCAGGAGAGCATTTTCAGGCTTTTGGCACCATCTTTGAGTGAATTGCCAAAAGTCAGATTTTTGCTAAGATTGTGACCCCGGGGCTTAGGGATTTTTTCAAAAAAATATTTTCTGCCGGTTATGTTTTTGAGGGCTGATTTCTTGTCCTGTGATAAAAAGCCTTCTGTTTCGAGTGCAAACCCCGGGGCTTAGGGATTTTTTCAAAAAAATATTTTCTGCCGGTTAGGTTTTTGAGGGCTGATTTCTTGTCCTGTGATAAAAAGCCTTCTGTTTCAAGTGCCAAACCTTTCAGGAGAGCATTTACAGGCTTTTGGCACCATCTTTGAGTGAATTGCCAAAAGTCAGATTTTTGCTAAAATTGTGACCCCGGGGCTTAGGGATTTTTTCAAAAAAATATTTTCTGCCGGTTATGTTTTTGAGGGCTGATTTCTTGTCCTGTGATAAAAAGCCTTCTGTTTCAAGTGCCAAACCTTTCAGGAGAGCATTTTCAGGCTTTTGGCACCATCTTTGAGTGAATTGCCAAAAGTCAGATTTTTGCTAAGATTGTGACCCCGGGGCTTAGGGATTTTTTCAAAAAAATATTTTCTGCCGGTTAGGTTTTTGAGGGCTGATTTCTTGTCCTGTGATAAAAAGCCTTCTGTTTCGAGTGCAAACCCCGGGGCTTAGGGATTTTTTCAAAAAAATATTTTCTGCCGGTTAGGTTTTTGAGGGCTGATTTCTTGTCCTGTGATAAAAAGCCTTCTGTTTCAAGTGCCAAACCTTTCAGGAGAGCATTTACAGGCTTTTGGCACCATCTTTGAGTGAATTGCCAAAAGTCAGATTTTTGCTAAAATTGTGACCCCGGGGCTTAGGGATTTTTTCAAAAAAATATTTTCTGCCGGTTATGTTTTTGAGGGCTGATTTCTTGTCCTGTGATAAAAAGCCTTCTGTTTCAAGTGCCAAACCTTTCAGGAGAGCATTTTCAGGCTTTTGGCACCATCTTTGAGTGAATTGCCAAAAGTCAGATTTTTGCTAAAATTGTGACCCCGGGGCTTAGGGATTTTTTCAAAAAAATATTTTCTGCCGGTTAGGTTTTTGAGGGCTGATTTCTTGTCCTGTGATAAAAAGCCTTCTGTTTCGAGTGCCAAACCATTGAGGAGAGCATTTTCAGGTTTTTGGCACCATTTTTGAGTGTATTGCCAAAAATAAGATTTTTGCTGAAATTGTGACCCCGGGGCTTAGGGATTTTTTCAAAAAAATATTTTCTGCCGGTTAAGTTTTTGAGGGCTGATTTCTTTTCCTCTGATAAAAAGCCTTCTGTTTCGAGTGCAAACCCCGGGGCTTAGGGATTTTTTCAAAAAAATATTTTCTGCCGGTTAGGTTTTTGAGGGCTGATTTCTTGTCCTGTGATAAAAAGCCTTCTGTTTCGAGTGCCAAACCATTGAGGAG
The DNA here is from genome assembly GCF_965112155.1 of Podarcis liolepis. Classification (NCBI taxonomy): domain Eukaryota; kingdom Metazoa; phylum Chordata; class Lepidosauria; order Squamata; family Lacertidae; genus Podarcis; species Podarcis liolepis. The sequence continues at coordinate 35,032,519 of NC_139566.1, read as the reverse complement.
AGCATTTTCAGGCTTTTGGCACCATCTTTGAGTGAATTGCCAAAAGTCAGATTTTTGCTGAAATTGTGACCCCGGGGCTTAGGGATTTTTCAAAAAAATATTTTCTGCCGGTTAGGTTTTTGAGGGCTGATTTCTTGTCCTGTGATAAAAAGCCTTCTGTTTCGAGTGCCAAACCTTTCAGGAGAGCATTTACAGGCTTTTGGCACAATCTTTGAGTGAATTGCCAAAAGTCAGATTTTTGCTAAAATTGTGATCCCGGGGCTTAGGGATTTTTTCAAAAAAATATTTTCTGCCGGTTAGGTTTTTGAGGGCTGATTTCTTGTCCTGTGATAAAAAGCCTTCTGTTTCAAGTGCCAAACCTTTCAGGAGAGCATTTTCAGGCTTTTGGCACCATCTTTGAGTGAATTGCCAAAAGTCAGATTTTTGCTAAAATTGTGACCCCGGGGCTTAGGGATTTTTTCAAAAAAATATTTTCTGCCGGTTAAGTTTTTGAGGGCTGATTTCTTGTCCTGTGATAAAAAGCCTTCTGTTTCAAGTGCCAAACCTTTCAGGAGAGCATTTTCAGGCTTTTGGCACCATCTTTGAGTGAATTGCCAAAAGTCAGATTTTTGCTAAGATTGTGACCCCGGGGCTTAGGGATTTTTTCAAAAAAATATTTTCTGCCGGTTATGTTTTTGAGGGCTGATTTCTTGTCCTGTGATAAAAAGCCTTCTGTTTCGAGTGCAAACCCCGGGGCTTAGGGATTTTTTCAAAAAAATATTTTCTGCCGGTTAGGTTTTTGAGGGCTGATTTCTTGTCCTGTGATAAAAAGCCTTCTGTTTCGAGTGCCAAACCTTTCAGGGGAGCAATTTCAGGCTTTTGGCACCATTTTTGAGTGAATTGCCAAAAGTCAGATTTTTGCTGAAATTGTGACCCCGGGGCTTAGGGATTTTTTCAAAAAAATATTTTCTGCCGCTTAGGTTTTTGAGGGCTGATTTCTTGTCCTGTGATAAAAAGCCTTCTGTTTCGAGTGCCAAACCTTTCAGGAGAGCATTTTCAGGCTTTTGGCACCATTTTTGAGTGAATTGCCAAAAGTCAGATTTTTTCTGAAATTGTGACCCCGGGGCTTAGGGATTTTTTCAAAAAAAAATTTTCTGCCGGTTAGGTTTTTGAGGGCTGATTTCTTGTCCTGTGATAAAAAGCCTTCTGTTTCAAGTGCCAAACGTTTCAGGAGAGCATTTTCAGGCTTTTGGCACCATCTTTGAGTGAATTGCCAAAAGTCAGATTTTTGCTGAAATTGTGACCCCGGGGCTTAGGGATTTTTCAAAAAAATATTTTCTGCCGGTTAGGTTTTTGAGGGCTGATTTCTTGTCCTGTGATAAAAAGCCTTCTGTTTCGAGTGCCAAACCTTTCAGGAGAGCATTTTCAGGCTTTTGGCACCATCTTTGAGTGAATTGCCAAAAGTCAGATTTTTGCTAAAATTGTGACCCCGGGGCTTAGGGATTTTTTCAAAAAAATATTTTCTGCCGCTTAGGTTTTTGAGGGCTGATTTCTTGTCCTGTGATAAAAAGCCTTCTGTTTCGAGTGCCAAACCTTTCAGGAGAGCATTTTCAGGCTTTTGGTACCATTTTTGAGTGAATTGCCAAAAGTCAGATTTTTGCTGAAATTGTGACCCCGGGGCTTAGGGATTTTTTCAAAAAAAAATTTTCTGCCGGTTAGGTTTTTGAGGGCTGATTTCTTGTCCTGTGATAAAAAGCCTTCTGTTTCGAGTGCAAAACCCGGGGCTTAGGGATTTTTTTTCAAAAAAATATTTTCTGCCGGTTAGGTTTTTGAGGGCTGATTTCTTGTCCTGTGATAAAAAGCCTTCTGTTTCGAGTGCAAACCCCCGGGGTTAGGGATTTTTTCAAAAAAATATTTTCTGCCGGTTAGGTTTTTAAGGGCTGATTTCTTGTCCTGTGATAAAAAGCCTTCTGTTTCGAGTGCCAAACCTTTGAGGAGAGCACTTTCAAGCTTTTGGCACCATCTTTGAGTGAATTGCCAAAAGTCAGATTTTTGCTGAAATTGTGACCCCGGGGCTTAGGGATTTTTTCAAAAAAATATTTTCTGCCGGTTAGGTTTTTGAGGGCTGATTTCTTGTCCTGTGATAAAAAGCCTTCTGTTTCGAGTGCCAAACCTTTGAGTAGAGCATTTTCAAGCTTTTGGCTCCATTTTTGAGTGAATTGCCAAAAGTCAGATTTTTGCTGAAATTGTGACCCTGGGGCTTAGGGATTTTTTCAAAAAAATATTTTCTGCCGGTTAAGTTTTTGAGGGCTGATTTCTTGTCCTGTGATAAAAAGCCTTCTGTTTCAAGTGCCAAACCTTTCAGGAGAGCATTTTCAGGCTTTTGGCACCATCTTTGAGTGAATTGCCAAAAGTCAGATTTTTGCTGAAATTGTGACCCCGGGGCTTAGGGATTTTTTCAAAAAAATATTTTCTGCCGGTTAAGTTTTTGAGGGCTGATTTCTTGTCCTGTGATAAAAAGCCTTCTGTTTCAAGTGCCAAACCTTTCAGGAGAGCATTTACAGGCTTTTGGCACCATCTTTGAGTGAATTGCCAAAAGTCAGATTTTTGCTAAAATTGTGACCCCGGGGCTTAGGGATTTTTTCAAAAAAATATTTTCTGCCGGTTATGTTTTTGAGGGCTGAATTCTTGTCCTGTGATAAAAAGCCTTCTGTTTCGAGTGCCAAACCTTTCAGGAGAGCATTTTCAGGCTTTTGGCACCATTTTTGAGTGAATTGCCAAAAGTCAGATTTTTGCTGAAATTGTGACCCCGGGGCTTAGGGATTTTTTCAAAAAAATATTTTCTGCCGGTTATGTTTTTGAGGGCTGATTTCTTGTCCTGTGATAAAAAGCCTTCTGTTTCGAGTGCCAAACCTTTCAGGAGAGCATTTTCAGGCTTTTGGCACCATTTTTGAGTGAATTGCCAAAAGTCAGATTTTTGCTGAAATTGTGACCCCGGGGCTTAGGGATTTTTTTCAAAAAAATATTTTCTGCCGGTTAAGTTTTTGAGGGCTGATTTCTTGTCCTGTGATAAAAAGCCTTCTGTTTCGAGTGCCAAACCCCGGGGCTTAGGGATTTTTTCAAAAAAATATTTTCTGCCGGTTAGGTTTTTGAGGGCTGATTTCTTTTCCTGTGATAAAAAGCCTTCTGTTTCGAGTGCCAAACCCATTGAGGAGAGCATTTTCAGGCTTTTGGCACCATTTTTGAGTGAATTGCCAAAAGTCAGATTTTTGCTGAAATTGTGACCCCGGGGCTTAGGGATTTTTTCAAAAAAATATTTTCTGCCGGTTAAGTTTTTGAGGGCTGATTTCTTGTCCTGTGATAAAAAGCCTTCTGTTTCGAGTGCCAAACCTTTCAGGAGAGCATTTTCAGGCTTTTGGCACCATTTTTGAGTGAATTGCCAAAATTCCGATTTTTGCTGAAGTTGTGACCCCGGGGCTTAGGGATTTTTTCAAAAAAATATTTTCTACCGGTTAAGTTTTTGAGGGCTGATTTCTTGTCCTTTGATAAAAAGCCTTCTGTTTCGCGTGCCAAACCTTTCAGGAGAGCATTTTCAAGCTTTTGCCACCATTTTTGAGTGAATTGCCAAAAGTCAGATTTTTGCTGAAATTGTGACCACGGGGCTTAGGGATTTTTTCAAAAAAATATTTTCTGCCGGTTAGGTTTTTGAGGGCTGATTTCTTGTCCTGTGATAAAAAGCCTTCTGTTTCAAGTGCCAAACCTTTCAGGAGAGCATTTTCAGGCTTTTGGCACCATCTTTGAGTGAATTTCCAAAAGTCAGATTTTTGCTCAAATTGTGACCCCGGGGCTTAGGGATTTTTTCAAAAAAATATTTTCTGCCGGTTATGTTTTTGAGGGCTGATTTCTTGTTCTGTGATAAAAAGCCTTCTGTTTCGAGTGCCAAACCCCGGGGCTTAGGGATTTTTTCAAAAAAATATTTTCTGCCGGTTAGGTTTTTGAGGGCTGATTTCTTGTCCTGTGATAAAAAGCCTTCTGTTTCGAGTGCCAAACCATTGAGGAGAGTATTTTCAGGCTTTTGGCACCATTTTTGAGTGAATTGCCAAAAGTCAGATTTTTGCTGAAATTGTGACCCCGGGGCTTAGGGATTTTTTCAAAAAAATATTTTCTGCCGGTTATGTTTTTGAGGGCTGATTTCTTGTCCTGTGATAAAAAGCCTTCTGTTTCGAGTGCCAAACCTTTCAGGAGAGCATTTTCAGGCTTTTGGCACCATATTTGAGTGAATTGCCAAAAGTCAGATTTTTGCTGAAATTGTGACCCCGGGGCTTAGGGATTTTTTCAAAAAAATATTTTCTGCCGGTTAAGTTTTTGAGGGCTGATTTCTTGTCCTGTGATAAAAAGCCTTCTGTTTCAAGTGCCAAACCTTTCAGGAGAGCATTTTCAGGCTTTTGGCACCATCTTTGAGTGAATTGCCAAAAGTCAGATTTTTACTGAAATTGTGACCCCGGGGCTTAGGGATTTTTTCAAAAAAATATTTTCTGCCGGTTATGTTTTTGAGGGCTGATTTCTTGTCCTGTGATAAAAAGCCTTCTGTTTCGAGTGCCAAACCCCGGGGCTTAGGGATTTTTTCAAAAAAATATTTTCTGCCGGTTAGGTTTTTGAAGGCTGATTTCTTTTCCTGTGATAAAAAGCCTTCTGTTTCGAGTGCCAAACCCATTGAGGAGAGCATTTTCAGGCTTTTGGCACCATTTTTGAGTGAATTGCCAAAAGTCAGATTTTTGCTGAAATTGTGACCCCGGGGCTTAGGGATTTTTTCAAAAAAATATTTTCTGCCGGTTAAGTTTTTGAGGGCTGATTTCTTGTCCTGTGATAAAAAGCCTTCTGTTTCGAGTGCCAAACCTTTCAGGAGAGGATTTTCAGGCTTTTGGCACCATTTTTGAGTGAATTGCCAAAATTCAGATTTTTGCTGAAGTTGTGACCCCGGGGCTTAGGGATTTTTTCAAAAAAATATTTTCTACCGGTTAAGTTTTTGAGGGTTGATTTCTTGTCCTTTGATAAAAAGCCTTCTGTTTCGCGTGCCAAACCTTTCAGGAGAGCATTTTCAAGCTTTTGCCACCATTTTTGAGTGAATTGCCAAAAGTCAGATTTTTGCTGAAATTGTGACCCCGGGGCTTAGGGATTTTTTCAAAAAAATATTTTCTGCCGCTTAGGTTTTTGAGGGCTGATTTCTTGTCCTGTGATAAAAAGCCTTCTGTTTCGAGTGCCAAACCATTGAGGAGAGTATTTTCAGGCTTTTGGCACCATTTTTGAGTGAATTGCCAGAAGTCAGATTTTTGCTGAAATTGTGACCCCGGGGCTTAGGGATTTTTTCAAAAAAATATTTTCTGCCGGTTAAGTTTTTGAGGGCTGATTTCTTGTCCTGTGATAAAAAGCCTTCTGTTTCAAGTGCCAAACCTTTCAGGAGAGCATTTTCAGGCTTTTGGCACCATCTTTGAGTGAATTGCCAAAAGTCAGATTTTTGCTGAAATTGTGACCCCGGGGCTAAGGGATTTTTTCAAAAAAATATTTTCTGCCGGTTATGTTTTTGAGGGCTGATTTCTTGTCCTGTGATAAAAAGCCTTCTGTTTCGAGTGCCAAACCTTTCAGGAGAGCATTTTCAGGCTTTTGTCACCATTTTTGAGTGAATTGCCAAAATTCAGATTTTTGCTGAAGTTGTGACCCCGGGGCTTAGGGATTTTTTCAAAAAAATATTTTCTACCGGTTAAGTTTTTGAGGGCTGATTTCTTGTCCTTTGATAAAAAGCCTTCTGTTTCGCGTGCCAAACCTTTCAGGAGAGCATTTTCAAGCTTTTGGCACCATTTTTGAGTGAATTGCCAAAAGTCAGATTTTTGCTGAAATTGTGACCCCGGGGCTTAGGGATTTTTTCAAAAAAATATTTTCTGCCGGTTAAGTTTTTGAGGGCTGATTTCTTGTCCTGTGATAAAAAGCCTTCTGTTTCGAGTGCCAAACCTTTCAGGAGAGCATTTTCAGGCTTTTGGCACCATTTTTGAGTGAATTGCCAAAATTCAGATTTTTGCTGAAATTGTGACCCCGGGGCTTAGGGATTTTTTCAAAAAAATATTTTCTGCCGGTTAAGTTTTTGAGTGCTGATTTCTCGTCCTGTGATAAAAAGCCTTACTGTTTCAAGTGCCAAACCTTTCAGGAGAGCATTTGAAACCGGTTGGCACCATTTTTGAGTGAATTGCCAAAAGTCAGATTTTTGCTGAAATTGTGACCCCGGGGCTTAGGGATTTTTTCAAAGAAATATTTTCTGCCGGTTAGTTTTTTGAGGGCTGATTTCTTGTCCTGTGATAAAAAGCCTTCTGTTTCGAGTGCCAAACCTTTGAGGAGAGCATTTTCAGGCATTTGGCACCATCTTTGAGTGAATTGCCAGAAGTCAGATTTTTGCTAAAATTGTGACCCCGGGGCTTAGGGATTTTTTCAAAAAAATATTTTCTGCCGGTTAGGTTTTTGAGGGCTGATTTCTTGTCCTGTGATAAAAAGCCTTCTGTTTCAAGTGCCAAACCTTTCAGGAGAGCATTTTCAGGCTTTTGCACCATCTTTGAGTGAATTTCCAAAAGTCAGATTTTTGCTCAAATTGTGACCCCGGGGCTTAGGGATTTTTTCAAAAAAATATTTTCTGCCGGTTATGTTTTTGAGGGCTGATTTCTTGTTCTGTGATAAAAAGCCTTCTGTTTCGAGTGCCAAACCCCGGGGCTTAGGGATTTTTTTAAAAAAATATTTTCTGCCGGTTAAGTTTTTGAGGGCTGATTTCTTGTCCTGTGATAAAAAGCCTTCTGTTTCGAGTGCCAAACCTTTCAGGAGAGCATTTTCAGGCTTTTGGCACCATCTTTGAGTGAATTGCCAAAATTCAGATTTTTGCTGAAATTGTGACCCCGGGGCTTAGGGATTTTTCAAAAAAATATTTTCTGCTGGTTAGGTTTTTGAGGGCTGATTTCTTGTCCTGTGATAAAAAGCCTTCTGTTTCGAGTGCCAAACCTTTGAGGAGAGCATTTTCAAGCTTTTGGCACCATTTTTGAGTGAATTGCCAAAAGTCAGATTTTTGCTGAAATTGTGACCCCGGGGCTAAGGGATTTTTTCAAAAAAATATTTTCTGCCGGTTATGTTTTTGAGGGCTGATTTCTTGTCCTGTGATAAAAAGCCTTCTGTTTCGAGTGCCAAACCTTTCAGGAGAGCATTTTCAGGCTTTTGTCACCATTTTTGAGTGAATTGCCAAAATTCAGATTTTTGCTGAAGTTGTGACCCCGGGGCTTAGGGATTTTTTCAAAAAAATATTTTCTACCGGTTAAGTTTTTGAGGGCTGATATCTTGTCCTTTGATAAAAAGCCTTCTGTTTCGCGTGCCAAACCTTTCAGGAGAGCATTTTCAAGCTTTTGGCACCATTTTTGAGTGAATTGCCAAAATTCAGATTTTTGCTGAAATTGTGACCCCGGGGCTTAGGGATTTTTTCAAAGAAATATTTTCTGCCGGTTAGTTTTTTGAGGGCTGATTTCTTGTCCTGTGATAAAAAGCCTTCTGTTTCGAGTGCCAAACCTTTGAGGAGAGCATTTTCAGGCTTTTGGCACCATCTTTGAGTGAATTGCCAAAAGTCAGATTTTTGCTGAAATTGTGACCCCGGGGCTTAGGGATTTTTTCAAAGAAATATTTTCTGCCGGTTAGTTTTTTGAGGGCTGATTTCTTGTCCTGTGATAAAAAGCCTTCTGTTTCGAGTGCCAAACCTTTGAGGAGAGCATTTTCAGGCTTTTGGCACCATCTTTGAGTGAATTGCCAAAATTCTGATTTTTGCTGAAATTGTGACCCCGGGGCTTAGGGATTTTTCAAAAAAATATTTTCTGCTGGTTAGGTTTTTGAGGGCTGATTTCTTGTCCTGTGATAAAAAGCCTTCTGTTTCGAGTGCCAAACCCCGGGGCTTAGGGATTTTTTCAAAAAAATATTTTCTGCCGGTTAAGTTTTTGAGGGCTGATTTCTTGTCCTGTGATAAAAAGCCTTCTGTTTCGAGTGCCAAACCTTTCAGGAGAGCATTTTCAGGCTTTTGGCACCATCTTTGAGGGAATTGCCAAAATTCTGATTTTTGCTGAAATTGTGACCCCGGGGCTTAGGGATTTTTTCAAAAAAATATTTTCTACCGGTTAAGTTTTTGAGGGCTGATTTCTTGTCCTTTGATAAAAAGCCTTCTGTTTCGCGTGCCAAACCTTTCAGGAGAGGATTTTCAAGCTTTTGGCACCATTTTTGAGTGAATTGCCAAAATTCAGATTTTTGCTGAAATTGTGACCCCGGGGCTTAGGGATTTTTTCAAAGAAATATTTTCTGCCGGTTAGTTTTTTGAGGGCTGATTTCTTGTCCTGTGATAAAAAGACTTCTGTATCGAGTGCCAAACCTTTCAGGAGAGCATTTTCAGGCTTTTGGCACCATCTTTGAGTGAATTGCCAAAAGTCAGATTTTTGCTGAAATTGTGACCCCGGGGCTTAGGGATTTTTTCAAAAAAATATTTTCTGCCGGTTAAGTTTTTGAGGGCTGATTTCTTGTCCTGTGATAAAAAGCCTTCTGTTTCGAGTGCCAAACCTTTCAGGAGAGCATTTTCAGGCTTTTGGCAGCATCTTTGAGAGAATTGCCAAAATTCAGATTTTTGCTGAAATTGTGACCCCGGGGCTTAGGGATTTTTTCAAAAAAATATTTTCTGCCGGTTAAGTTTTTGAGTGCTGATTTCTCGTCCTGTGATAAAAAGCCTTCTGTTTCAAGTGCCAAACCTTTCAGGAGAGCATTTGAAACCGGTTGGCACCATTTTTGAGTGAATTGCCAAAAGTCAGATGTTTGCTGAAATTGTGACCCCGGGGCTTAGGGATTTTTTCAAAAAAATATTTTCTACCGGTTAAGTTTTTGAGGGCTGATTTCTTGTGCTTTGATAAAAAGCCTTCTGTTTCGCGTGCCAAACCTTTCAGGAGAGCATTTTCAGGCTTTTGGCAGCATCTTTGAGTGAATTGCCAAAAGTCAGATTTTTGCTGAAATTGTGACCCCGGGGCTTAGGGATTTTTTCAAAAAAATATTTTCTGCCGGTTATGTTTTTGAGGGCTGAATTCTTGTCCTGTGATAAAAAGCCTTCTGTTTCGAGTGCCAAACCTTTCAGGAGAGCATTTTCAGGCTTTTGGCACCATTTTTGAGTGAATTGCCAAAAGTCAGATTTTTGCTGAAATTGTGACCCCGAGGCTTAGGGATTTTTTCAAAAAAATATTTTCTGCCGGTTAAGTTTTTGAGGGCTGATTTCTTGTCCTGTGATAAAAAGCCTTCTGTTTCGAGTGCCAAACGTTTCAGGAGAGCATTTTCAGGCTTTTGGCACCATCTTTGAGTGAATTGCCAAAAGTCAGATTTTTGCTAAAATTGTGACCCCAGGGCTTAGGGATTTTTTCAACAAAATATTTTCTGCCGGTTATGTTTTTGAGGGCTGATTTCTTGTCCTGTGATAAAAAGCCTTCTGTTTCGAGTGCCAAACCTTTCAGGAGAGCATTTTCAGGCTTTTGGCACCATCTTTGAGTGAATTGCCAAAAGTCAGATTTTTGCTAAAATTGTGACCCCGGGGCTTAGGGATTTTTCAAAAAAATATTTTCTGCCGGTTATGTTTTTGAGGGCTGATTTCTTGTTCTGTGATAAAAAGCCTTCTGTTTCGAGTGCCAAACCCCGGGGCTTAGGGATTTTTTCAAAAAAATATTTTCTACCGGTTAAGTTTTTGAGGGCTGATTTCTTGTCCTTTGATAAAAAGCCTTCTGTTTCGCGTGCCAAACCTTTCAGGAGAGGATTTTCAAGCTTTTGGCACCATTTTTGAGTGAATTGCCAAAATTCAGATTTTTGCTGAAATTGTGACCCCGGGGCTTAGGGATTTTTTCAAAGAAATATTTTCTGCCGGTTAGTTTTTTGAGGGCTGATTTCTTGTCCTGTGATAAAAAGACTTCTGTTTCGAGTGCCAAACCTTTCAGGAGAGCATTTTCAGGCTTTTGGCACCATCTTTGAGTGAATTGCCAAAAGTCAGATTTTTGCTGAAATTGTGACCCCGGGGCTTAGGGATTTTTTCAAAAAAATATTTTCTGCCGGTTAAGTTTTTGAGGGCTGATTTCTTGTCCTGTGATAAAAAGCCTTCTGTTTCGAGTGCCAAACCTTTCAGGAGAGCATTTTCAGGCTTTTGGCAGCATCTTTGAGAGAATTGCCAAAATTCAGATTTTTGCTGAAATTGTGACCCCGGGGCTTAGGGATTTTTTCAAAAAAATATTTTCTGCCGGTTAAGTTTTTGAGTGCTGATTTCTCGTCCTGTGATAAAAAGCCTTCTGTTTCAAGTGCCAAACCTTTCAGGAGAGCATTTGAAACCGGTTGGCACCATTTTTGAGTGAATTGCCAAAAGTCAGATGTTTGCTGAAATTGTGACCCCGGGGCTTAGGGATTTTTTCAAAAAAATATTTTCTCCCGGTTAAGTTTTTGAGGGCTGATTTCTTGTCCTGTGATAAAAAGCCTTCTGTTTCGAGTGCCAAACCTTTCAGGAGAGCATTTTCAGGCTTTTGGCACCATTTTTGAGTGAATTGCCAAAATTCAGATTTTTGCTGAAGTTGTGACCCCGGGGCTTAGGGATTTTTTCAAAAAAATATTTTCTGCCGGTTAGGTTTTTGAGGGCTGATTTCTTGTCCTGTGATAAAAAGCCTTCTGTTTCAAGTGCCAAACCTTTCAGGAGAGCATTTTCAGGCTTTTGGCACCATTTTTGAGTGAATTGCCAAAAGTCAGATTTTTGCTAAAATTGTGACCCCGGGGCTTAGGGATTTTTTCAAAAAAATATTTTCTCCCGGTTAAGTTTTTGAGGGCTGATTTCTTGTCCTGTGATAAAAAGCCTTCTGTTTTGAGTGCCAAACCCCGGGGCTTAGGGATTTTTTCAAAAAAATATTTTCTGCCGGTTAGGTTTTTGAGGGCTGATTTCTTTTCCTGTGATAAAAAGCCTTCTGTTTCGAGTGCCAAACCATTGAGGAGAGCATTTTCAGGCTTTTGGCACCATTTTTGAGTGAATTGCCAAAAGTCAGATTTTTGCTGAAATTGTGACCCCGGGGCTTAGGGATTTTTCAAAAAAATATTTTCTGCCGGTTATGTTTTTGAGGGCTGATTTCTTGTCCTGTGATAAAAAGCCTTCTGTTTCGAGAGCCAAACCTTTCAGGAGAGCATTTTCAGGCTTTTGGCACCATTTTTGAGTGAATTGCCAAAATTCAGATTTTTGCTGAAGTTGTGACCCCGGGGCTTAGGGATTTTTTCAAAAAAATATTTTCTACCGGTTAAGTTTTTGAGGGCTGATTTCTTGTCCTTTGATAAAAAGCCTTCTGTTTCGCGTGCCAAACCTTTCAGGAGAGCATTTTCAAGCTTTTGGCACCATTTTTGAGTGAATTGCCAAAAGTCAGATTTTTGCTGAAATTGTGACCCCAGGGCTTAGGGATTTTTTCAAAAAAATATTTTCTACCGGTTAAGTTTTTGAGGGCTGATTTCTTGTCCTTTGATAAAAAGCCTTCTGTTTCGCGTGCCAAACCTTTCAGGAGAGCATTTTCAAGCTTTTGCCACCATTTTTGAGTGAATTGCCAAAAGTCAGATTTTTGCTGAAATTGTGACCCCGGGGCTTAGGGATTTTTCCAAAAAAATATTTTCTGCCGCTTAGGTTTTTGAGGGCTGATTTCTTGTCCTGTGATAAAAAGCCTTCTGTTTCGAGTGCCAAACCCCGGGGCTTAGGGATTTTTTCAAAAAAATATTTTCTGCCGGTTAGGTTTTTGAGGGCTGATTTCTTGTCCTGTGATAAAAAGCCTTCTGTTTCGAGTGCCAAACCTTTCAGGAGAGCATTTTCAGGCTTTTGGCACCATTTTTGAGTGAATTGCCAAAAGTCAGATTTTTGCTGAAGTTGTGACCCCGGGGCTTAGGGATTTTTTCAAAAAAATATTTTCTGCCGGTTAGGTTTTTGAGGGCTGATTTCTTGTCCTGTGATAAAAAGCCTTCTGTTTCGAGTGCCAAACCCCGGGGCTTAGGGATTTTTTCAAAAAAATATTTTCTGCCGGTTAGGTTTTTGAGGGCTGATTTCTTGTCCTGTGATAAAAAGCCTTCTGTTTCGAGTGCGAAAACATTGAGGAGAGTATTTTCAGGCTTTTGGCACCATTTTTGAGTGAATTGCCAAAAGTCAGATTTTTGCTGAAATTGTGACCCCGGGGCTAAGGGATTTTTTCAAAAAAATATTTTCTGCCGGTTAAGTTTTTGAGGGCTGATTTCTTGTCCTGTGATAAAAAGCCTTCTGTTTCAAGTGCCAAACCTTTCAGGAGAGCATTTTCAGGTTTTTGGCACCATCTTTGAGTGAATTGCCAAAAGTCAGATTTTTGCTGAAATTGTGACCCCGGGGCTTAGGGATTTTTCAAAAAAATATTTTCTGCCGGTTAGGTTTTTGAGGGCTGATTTCTTGTCCTGTGATAAAAAGCCTTCTGTTTCGAGTGCCAAACCTTTGAGGAGAGCATTTTTAAGCTTTTGGCACCATTTTTGAGTGAATTGCCAAAAGTCAGATTTTTGCTGAAATTGTGACCCCGGGGCTGAGGGATTTTTTCAAAAAAATATTTCCTGCCGGTTATGTTTTTGAGGGCTGATTTCTTGTCCTGTGATAAAAAGCCTTCTGTTTCGAGTGCCAAACCTTTCAGGAGAGCATTTTCAGGCTTTTGTCACCATTTTTGAGTGAATTGCCAAAATTCAGATTTTTGCTGAAGTTGTGACCCCGGGGCTTAGGGATTTTTTCAAAAAAATATTTTCTACCGGTTAAGTTTTTGAGGGCTGATTTCTTGTCCTTTGATAAAAAGCCTTCTGTTTCGCGTGCCAAACCTTTCAGGAGAGCATTTTCAAGCTTTTGGCACCATTTTTGAGTGAATTGCCAAAAGTCAGATTTTTGCTGAAATTGTGACCCCGGGGCTTAGGGATTTTTTCAAAGAAATATTTTCTGCCGGTTAGTTTTTTGAGGGCTGATTTCTTGTCCTGTGATAAAAAGACTTCTGTTTTGAGTGCCAAACCTTTCAGGAGAGCATTTTCAGGCTTTTGGCACCATCTTTGAGTGAATTGCCAAAAGTCAGATTTTTGCTGAAATTGTGACCCCGGGGCTTAGGGATTTTTTCAAAAAAATATTTTCTGCCGGTTAAGTTTTTGAGGGCTGATTTCTTGTCCTGTGATAAAAAGCCTTCTGTTTCGAGTGCCAAACCTTTCAGGAGAGCATTTTCAGGCTTTTGGCACCATTTTTGAGTGAATTGCCAAAATTCAGATTTTTGCTGAAGTTGTGACCCCGGGGCTTAGGGATTTTTTCAAAAAAATATTTTCTGCCGGTTAGGTTTTTGAGGGCTGATTTCTTGTCCTGTGATAAAAAGCCTTCTGTTTCGAGTGCCAAACCTTTCAGGAGAGCATTTTCAGGCTTTTGGCACCATTTTTGAGTGAATTGCCAAAAGTCAGATTTTTGCTGAAGTTGTGACCCCGGGGCTTAGGGATTTTTTCAAAAAAATATTTTCTGCCGGTTAGGTTTTTGAGGGCTGATTTCTTGTCCTGTGATAAAAAGCCTTCTGTTTCGAGTTCCAAACCCCGGGGCTTAGGGATTTTTTCAAAAAAATATTTTCTGCCGGTTAGGTTTTTGAGGGCTGATTTCTTTTCCTGTGATAAAAAGCCTTCTGTTTCGAGTGCCAAACCCATTGAGGAGAGCATTTTCAGGCTTTTGGCACCATTTTTGAGTGAATTGCCAAAAGTCAGATTTTTGCTGAAGTTGTGACCCCGGGGCTTAGAGATTTTTTCAAAAAAATATTTTCTGCCGGTTAGGTTTTTGAGGGCTGATTTCTTGTCCTGTGATAAAAAGCCTTCTGTTTCGAGTGCCAAACCTTTCAGGAGAGCATTTTCAGGCTTTTGGCACCATTTTTGAGTGAATTGCCAAAATTCAGATTTTTGCTGAAGTTGTGACCCCGGGGCTTAGGGATTTTTTCAAAAAAATATTTTCTGCCGGTTAGGTTTTTGAGGGCTGATTTCTTGTCCTGTGATAAAAAGCCTTCTGTTTCGAGTGCCAAACCCATTGAGGAGAGCATTTTCAGGCTTTTGGCACCATTTTTGAGTGAATTGCCAAAAGTCAGATTTTTGCTGAAGTTGTGACCCCGGGGCTTAGGGATTTTTTCAAAAAAATATTTTCTACCGGTTAAGTTTTTGAGGGCTGATTTCTTGTCCTTTGATAAAAAGCCTTCTGTTTCGCGTGCCAAACCTTTCAGGAGAGCATTTTCAAGCTTTTGCCACCATTTTTGAGTGAATTGCCAAAAGTCAGATTTTTGCTGAAATTGTGACCCCGGGGCTTAGGGATTTTTCAAAAAAATATTTTCTGCCGGTTAGGTTTTTGAGGGCTGATTTCTTGTCCTGTGATAAAAAGCCTTCTGTTTCGAGTGCCAAACCCCGGGGCTTAGGGATTTTTTCAATAAAATATTTTCTGCCGGTTAGGTTTTTGAGGGCTGATTTCTTGTCCTGTGATAAAAAGCCTTCTGTTTCGAGTTCCAAACCTTTCAGGAGAGCATTTTCAGGCTTTTGGCACCATTTTTGAGTGAATTGCCAAAAGTCAGATTTTTGCTGAAATTGTGACCCCGGGGCTTAGGGATTTTTTCAAAAAAATATTTTCTGCCGGTTAAGTTTTTGAGGGCTGATTTCTTGTCCTGTGATAAAAAGCCTTCTCTTTCGAGTGCCAAACCTTTCAGGAGAGCATTTTCAGGCTTTTGGCACCATTTTTGAGTGAATTGCCAAAAGTCAGATTTTTGCTGAAATTGTGACCCCGGGGCTTAGGGATTTTTTCAAAAAAATATTTTCTGCCGGTTAAGTTTTTGAGGGCTGATTTCTTGTCCTGTGATAAAAAGCCTTCTGTTTCAAGTGCCAAACCTTTCAGGAGAGCATTTTCAGGCTTTTGGCACCATCTTTGAGTGAATTGCCAAAAGTCAGATTTTTGCTGAAATTGTGACCCCGGGGCTTAGGGATTTTTTCGAAAAAAAATTTTCTGCCGGTTAGGTTTTTGAGGGCTGATTTCTTGTCCTGTGATAAAAAGCCTTCTGTTTCGAGTGCCAAACCTTTCAGGAGAGCATTTTCAGGCTTTTGGCACCATCTTTGAGTGAATTGCCAAAAGTCAGATTTTTGCTGAAATTGTGACCCCGGGGCTTAGGGATTTTTTCAAAAAAATATTTTCTGCCGGTTAAGTTTTTGAGGGCTGATTTCTTGTCCTGTGATAAAAAGCCTTCTGTTTCGAGTGCCAAACCTTTGAGGAGAGCATTTTCAAGCTGTTGGCACCATTTTTGAGTGAATTGCCAAAAGTCAGATTTTTGCTGAAATTGTGACCCCGGGGCTTAGGGATTTTTTCAAAAAAATATTTTCTGCCGGTTAAGTTTTTGAGGGCTGATTTCTTGTCCTGAGATAAAAAGCCTTCTGTTTCGAGTGCCAAACCTTTCAGGTGAGCATTTTCAGGCTTTTGGCACCATTTTTGAGTGAATTGCCAAAAGTCAGATTTTTGCTGAAATTGTGACCCCGGGGCTTAGGGGTTTTTTCAAAAAAATATTTTCTGCCGTTAAGTTTTTGAGGGCTGATTTCTTGTCCTGTGATAAAAAGCCTTCTGTTTCAAGTGCCAAACCTTTCAGGAGAGCATTTTCAAGCTGTTGACACCAGTTTTGAGTGAATTGCCAAAAGTCAGATTTTTGCTGAAATTGTGACCCCGGGGCTAAGGGATTTTTTCAAAAAAATATTTTCTGCGGGTTATGTTTTTGAGGGCTGATTTCTTGTCCTGTGGTAAAAAGCCTTCTGTTTCGAGTGCCAAACCTTTCAGGAGAGCATTTTCAGGCTTTTGGCACCATTTTTGAGTGAATTGCCAAAAGTCAGATTTTTGCTGAAGTTGTGACCCCGGGGCTTAGGGATTTTTTCAAAAAAATATTTTCTACCGGTTAAGTTTTTGAGGGCTGATTTCTTGTCCTTTGATAAAAAGCCTTCTGTTTCGCGTGCCAAACCTTTCAAGAGAGCATTTTCAAGCTTTTGGCACCATTTTTGAGTGAATTGCCAAAAGTCAGATTTTTGCTGAAATTGTGACCCCGGGGCTTAGGGATTTTTTCAAAGAAATATTTTCTGCCGGTTAGTTTTTTGAGGGCTGATTTCTTGCCCTGTGATAAAAAGCCTTCTGTTTCGAGTGCCAAACCTTTCAGGAGAGCATTTTCAGGCTTTTGGCACCATCTTTGAGTGAATTGCCAAAAGTCAGATTTTTGCTGAAATTGTGACCCCGGGGCTCAGGGATTTTTTCAAAAAAATATTTTCTGCCGGTTAAGTTTTTGAGGGCTGATTTCTTGTCCTGTGATAAAAAGCCTTCTGTTTCGAGTGCCAAACCTTTCAGGAGAGCATTTTCAGGCTTTTGGCACCATTTTTGAGTGAATTGCCAAAATTCAGATTTTTGCTGAAATTGTGACCCCGGGGCTTAGGGATTTTTTCAAAAAAAAATTTTCTCCCGGTTAAGTTTTTGAGTGCTGATTTCTCGTCCTGTGATAAAAAGCCTTCTGTTTCAAGTGCCAAACCTTTCAGGAGAGCATTTGAAACCGGTTGGCACCATTTTTGAGTGAATTGCCAAAATTCAGATGTTTGCTGAAATTGTGACCCCGGGGCTGAGGGATTTTTCAAAAAAATATTTTCTGCCGGTTAGGTTTTTGAGGGCTGATTTCTTGTCCTGTGATAAAAAGCCTTCTGTTTCGAGTGCCAAACCTTTGAGGAGAGCATTTTCAAGCTTTTGGCACCATTTTTGAGTGAATTGCCAAAAGTCAGATTTTTGCTGAAATTGTGACCCCGGGGCTAAGGGATTTTTTCAAAAAAATATTTTCTGCCGGTTATGTTTTTGAGGGCTGATTTCTTGTCCTGTGATAAAAAGCCTTCTGTTTCGAGTGCCAAACCTTTCAGGAGAGCATTTTCAGGCTTTTGTCACCATTTTTGAGTGAATTGCCAAAATTCAGATTTTTGCTGAAGTTGTGACCCCGGGGCTTAGGGATTTTTTCAAAAAAATATTTTCTACCGGTTAAGTTTTTGAGGGCTGATTTCTTGTCCTTTGATAAAAAGCCTTCTGTTTCACGTGCCAAACCTTTCAGGAGAGCATTTTCAAGCTTTTGGCACCATTTTTGAGTGAATTGCCAAAAGTCAGATTTTTGCTGAAATTGTGACCCCGGGGCTTAGGGATTTTTTCAAAGAAATATTTTCTGCCGGTTAGTTTTTTGAGGGCTGATTTCTTGTCCTGTGATAAAAAGCCTTCTGTTTCGAGTGCCAAACCTTTCAGGAGAGCATTTTCAGGCTTTTGGCACCATTTTTGAGTGAATTGCCAAAATTCAGATTTTTGCTGAAATTGTGACCCCGGGGCTTAGGGATTTTTTCAAAAAAATACTTTTTTCCGGTTAAGTTTTTGAGTGCTGATTTCTCGTCCTGTGATAAAAAGCCTTCTGTTTCAAGTGCCAAACCTTTCAGGAGAGCATTTGAAACCGGTTGGCACCATTTTTGAGTGAATTGCCAAAAGTCAGATTTTTTCTGAAATTGTGACCCCGGGGCTTAGGGATTTTTTCAAAAAAATATTTTCTGCCGGTTAGGTTTTTGAGGGCTGATTTCTTGTCCTGTGATAAAAAGCCTTCTGTTTCAAGTGCCAAACCTTTCAGGAGAGCATTTTCAGGCTTTTGCACCATCTTTGAGTGAATTTCCAAAAGTCAGATTTTTGCTCAAATTGTGACCCCGGGGCTTAGGGATTTTTTCAAAAAAATATTTTCTGCCGGTTATGTTTTTGAGGGCTGATTTCTTGTTCTGTGATAAAAAGCCTTCTGTTTCGAGTGCCAAACCCCGGGGCTTAGGGATTTTTTCAAAAAAATATTTTCTGCCGGTTAAGTTTTTGAGGGCTGATTTCTTGTCCTGTGATAAAAAGCCTTCTGTTTCGAGTGCCAAACCTTTCAGGAGAGCATTTTCAGGCTTTTGGCACCATCTTTGAGTGAATTGCCAAAATTCAGATTTTTGCTGAAATTGTGACCCCGGGGCTTAGGGATTTTTCAAAAAAATATTTTCTGCTGGTTAGGTTTTTGAGGGCTGATTTCTTGTCCTGTGATAAAAAGCCTTCTGTTTCGAGTGCCAAACCTTTGAGGAGAGCATTTTCAAGCTTTTGGCACCATTTTTGAGTGAATTGCCAAAAGTCAGATTTTTGCTGAAATTGTGACCCCGGGGCTAAGGGATTTTTTCAAAAAAATATTTTCTGCCGGTTATGTTTTTGAGGGCTGATTTCTTGTCCTGTGATAAAAAGCCTTCTGTTTCGAGTGCCAAACCTTTCAGGAGAGCATTTTCAGGCTTTTGTCACCATTTTTGAGTGAATTGCCAAAATTCAGATTTTTGCTGAAGTTGTGACCCCGGGGCTTAGGGATTTTTTCAAAAAAATATTTTCTACCGGTTAAGTTTTTGAGGGCTGATATCTTGTCCTTTGATAAAAAGCCTTCTGTTTCGAGTGCCAAACCTTTCAGGAGAGCATTTTCAGGCTTTTGGCACCATTTTTGAGTGAATTGCCAAAATTCAGATTTTTGCTGAAATTGTGACCCCGGGGCTTAGGGATTTTTTCAAAAAAATATTTTCTGCCGGTTAAGTTTTTGAGTGCTGATTTCTCGTCCTGTGATAAAAAGCCTTCTGTTTCAAGTGCCAAACCTTTCAGGAGAGCATTTGAAACCGGTTCGCACCATTTTTGAGTGAATTGCCAAAAGTCAGATTTTTGCTGAAATTGTGACCCCGGGGCTTAGGCATTTTTTCAAAGAAATATTTTCTGCCGGTTAGTTTTTTGAGGGCTGATTTCTTGTCCTGTGATAAAAAGCCTTCTGTTTCGAGTGCCAAACCTTTCAGGAGAGCATTTTCAGGCTTTTGGCACCATCTTTGAGTGAATTGCCAGAAGTCAGATTTTTGCTAAAATTGTGACCCCGGGGCTTAGGGATTTTTTCAAAAAAATATTTTCTGCCGGTTAGGTTTTTGAGGGCTGATTTCTTGTCCTGTGATAAAAAGCCTTCTGTTTCAAGTGCCAAACCTTTCAGGAGAGCATTTTCAGGCTTTTGCACCATCTTTGAGTGAATTTCCAAAAGTCAGATTTTTGCTAAAATTGTGACCCCGGGGCTTAGGGATTTTTTCAAAAAAATATTTTCTGCCGGTTATGTTTTTGAGGGCTGATTTCTTGTTCTGTGATAAAAAGCCTTCTGTTTCGAGTGCCAAACCTTTCAGGAGAGCATTTTCAGGCTTTTGGCACCATCTTTGAGTGAATTGCCAAAATTCAGATTTTTGCTGAAATTGTGACCCCGGGGCTTAGGGATTTTTCAAAAAAATATTTTCTGCTGGTTAGGTTTTTGAGGGCTGATTTCTTGTCCTGTGATAAAAAGCCTTCTGTTTCGAGTGCCAAACCTTTGAGGAGAGCATTTTCAAGCTTTTGGCACCATTTTTGAGTGAATTGCCAAAAGTCAGATTTTTGCTGAAATTGTGACCCCGGGGCTAAGGGATTTTTTCAAAAAAATATTTTCTGCCGGTTATGTTTTTGAGGGCTGATTTCTTGTCCTGTGATAAAAAGCCTTCTGTTTCGAGTGCCAAACCTTTCAGGAGAGCATTTTCAGGCTTTTGTCACCATTTTTGAGTGAATTGCCAAAATTCAGATTTTTGCTGAAGTTGTGACCCCGGGGCTTAGGGATTTTTTCAAAAAAATATTTTCTACCGGTTAAGTTTTTGAGGGCTGATATCTTGTCCTTTGATAAAAAGCCTTCTGTTTCGCGTGCCAAACCTTTCAGGAGAGCATTTTCAAGCTTTTGGCACCATTTTTGAGTGAATTGCCAAAATTCAGATTTTTGCTGAAATTGTGACCCCGGGGCTTAGGGATTTTTTCAAAGAAATATTTTCTGCCGGTTAGTTTTTTGAGGGCTGATTTCTTGTCCTGTGATAAAAAGCCTTCTGTTTCGAGTGCCAAACCCCGGGGCTTAGGGATTTTTTCAAAAAAATATTTTCTGCCGGTTAAGTTTTTGAGGGCTGATTTCTTGTCCTGTGATAAAAAGCCTTCTGTTTCGAGTGCCAAACCTTTCAGGAGAGCATTTTCAGGCTTTTGGCACCATCTTTGAGTGAATTGCCAAAATTCAGATTTTTGCTGAAATTGTGACCCCGGGGCTTTGGGATTTTTCAAAAAAATATTTTCTGCTGGTTAGGTTTTTGAGGGCTGATTTCTTATCCTGTGATAAAAAGCCTTCTGTTTCGAGTGGCAAACCTTTGAGGAGAGCATTTTCAAGCTTTTGGCACCATTTTTGAGTGAATTGCCAAAAGTCACATTTTTGCTGAAATTGTGACCCCGGGGCTAAGGGATTTTTTCAAAAAAATATTTTCTGCCGGTTATGTTTTTGAGGGCTGATTTCTTGTCCTGTGATAAAAAGCCTTCTGTTTCGAGTGCCAAACCTTTCAGGAGAGCATTTTCAGACTTTTGTCACAATTTTTGAGTGAATTGCCAAAATTCAGATTTTTGCTGAAGTTGTGACCCCGGGGCTTAGGGATTTTTTCAAAAAAATATTTTCTACCGGTTAAGTTTTTGAGGGCTGATTTCTTGTCCTGTGATAAAAAGCCTTCTGTTTCGCGTGCCAAACCTTTCAGGAGAGGATTTTCAAGCTTTTGGCACCATTTTTGAGTGAATTGCCAAAATTCAGATTTTTGCTGAAATTGTGACCCCGGGGCTTAGGGATTTTTTCAAAGAAATATTTTCTGCCGGTTAGTTTTTTGAGGGCTGATTTCTTGTCCTGTGATAAAAAGCCTTCTGTTTCGAGTGCCAAACCTTTCAGGAGAGCATTTTCAGGCTTTTGGCACCATTTTTGAGTGAATTGCCAAAAGTCAGATTTTTGCTGAAATTGTGACCCCGGGGCTTAGGGATTTTTTCAAAAAAATATTTTCTGCCGGTTAAGTTTTTGAGGGCTGATTTCTTGTCCTGTGATAAAAAGCCTTCTGTTTCGAGTGCCAAACCTTTCAGGAGAGCATTTTCAGGCTTTTGGCAGCATCTTTGAGAGAATTGCCAAAATTCAGATTTTTGCTGAAATTGTGACCCCGGGGCTTAGGGATTTTTTCAAAAAAATATTTTCTGCCGGTTAAGTTTTTGAGTGCTGATTTCTCGTCCTGTGATAAAAAGCCTTCTGTTTCAAGTGCCAAACCTTTCAGGAGAGCATTTGAAACCGGTTGGCACCATTTTTGAGTGAATTGCCAAAAGTCAGATGTTTGCTGAAATTGTGACCCCGGGGCTTAGGGATTTTTTCAAAAAAATATTTTCTCCCGGTTAAGTTTTTGAGGGCTGATTTCTTGTCCTGTGATAAAAAGCCTTCTGTTTTGAGTGCCAAACCCCGGGGTTTAGGGATTTTTTCAAAAAAATATTTTCTGCCGGTTAGGTTTTTGAGGGCTGATTTCTTTTCCTGTGATAAAAAGCCTTCTGTTTCGAGTGCCAAACCATTGAGGAGAGCATTTTCAGGCTTTTGGCACCATTTTTGAGTGAATTTCCAAAAGTCGGATTTTTGCTGAAATTGTGACCCCGGGGCTAAGGGATTCTTTCAAAAAAATATTTTCTGCCGGTTATGTTTTTGAGGGCTGATTTCTTGTCCTGTGATAAAAAGCCTTCTGTTTCGAGAGCCAAACCTTTCAGGAGAGCATTTTCAGGCTTTTGGCACCATTTTTGAGTGAATTGCCAAAATTCAGATTTTTGCTGAAGTTGTGACCCCGGGGCTTAGGGATTTTTTCAAAAAAATATTTTCTACCGGTTAAGTTTTTGAGGGCTTATTTCTTGTCCTTTGATAAAAAGCCTTCTGTTTCGCGTGCCAAACCTTTCAGGAGAGCATTTTCAAGCTTTTGGCACCATTTTTGAGTGAATTGCCAAAAGTCAGATTTATGCTGAAATTTTGACCCCGGGGCTTAGGGATTTTTTCAAAGAAATATTTTCTGCCGGTTAGTTTTTTGAGGGCTGATTTCTTGTCCTGTGATAAAAAGCCTTCTGTTTCGAGTGCCAAACCTTTCAGGAGAGCATTTTCAGGCTTTTGGCACCATTTTTGAGTGAATTGCCAAAATTCAGATTTTTGCTGAAATTGTGACCCCGGGGCTTAGGGATTTTTTCAAAAAAATATTTTCTGCCGGTTAAGTTTTTGAGTGCTGATTTCTCGTCCTGTGATAAAAAGTCTTCTGTTTCAAGTGCCAAACCTTTCAGGAGAGCATTTGAAACCGGTTGGCACCATTTTTGAGTGAATTGCCAAAAGTCAGATGTTTGCTGAAATTGTGACCCCGGGGCTTAGGGATTTTTTTCAAAAAAATATTTTCTGCCGGTTAAGTTTTTGAGGGCTGATTTCTTGTCCTGTGATAAAAAGCCTTCTGTTTCGAGTGCCAAACCTTTCAGGAGAGCATTTTCAGGCTTTTGGCACCATTTTTGAGTGAATTGCCAAAAGTCAGATGTTTGCTGAAATTGTGACCCCGGGGCTTAGGGATTTTTTCAAAAAAATATTTTCTGCCGGTTAAGTTTTTGAGTGCTGATTTCTCGTCCTGTGATAAAAAGCCTTCTGTTTCAAGTGCCAAACCTTTCAGGAGAGCATTTGAAACCGGTTGGCACCATTTTTTAGTGAATTGCCAAAAGTCAGATGTTTGCTGAAATTGTGACCCCGGGGCTTAGGGATTTTTTCAAAAAAATATTTTCTGCCGGTTAAGTTTTTGAGGGCTGATTTCTTGTCCTGTGATAAAAAGCCTTCTGTTTCGAGTGCCAAACCTTTCAGGAGAGCATTTTCAGGCTTTTGGCACCATTTTTGAGTGAATTGCCAAAAGTCAGATTTTTGCTGAAGTTGTGACCCCGGGGCTTAGGGATTTTTTCAAAAAAATATTTTCTACCGGTTAAGTTTTTGAGGGCTGATTTCTTGTCATTTGATAAAAAGCCTTCTGTTTCAAGTGCCAAACCTTTCAGGAGAGCATTTTCAGGCTTTTGGCACCATCTTTGAGTGAATTGCCAAAAGTCAGATTTTTGTTGAAATTGTGACCCCGGGGCTTAGGGATTTTTCAAAAAAAATATTTTCTGCCGCTTAGGTTTTTGAGGGCTGATTTCTTGTCCTGTGATAAAAAGCCTTCTGTTTCGAGTGCCAAACCCCGGGGCTTAGGGATTTTTTCAAAAAAATATTTTCTGCCGGTTAGGTTTTTGAGGGCTGATTTCTTGTCCTGTGATAAAAAGCCTTCTGTTTCGAGTGCCAAAACATTGAGGAGAGTATTTTCAGGCTTTTGGCACCATTTTTGAGTGAATTGCCAAAAGTCAGATTTTTGCTGAAATTGTGACCCCGGGGCTAAGGGATTTTTTCAAAAAAATATTTTCTGCCGGTTAGGTTTTTGAGGGCTGATTTCTTGTCCTGTGATAAAAAGCCTTCTGTTTCAAGTGCCAAACCTTTCAGGAGAGCATTTTCAGGTTTTTGGCACCATCTTTGAGTGAATTGCCAAAATTCAGATTTTTGCTGAAATTGTGACCCCGGGGCTTAGGGATTTTTCAAAAAAATATTTTCTGCCGGTTAGGTTTTTGAGGGCTGATTTCTTGTCCTGTGATAAAAAGCCTTCTGTTTCGAGTGCCAAACCTTTGAGGAGAGCATTTTCAAGCTTTTGGCACCATTTTTGAGTGAATTGCCAAAAGTCAGATGTTTGCTGAAATTGTGACCCCGGGGCTTAGGGATTTTTTCAAAAAAATATTTTCTGCCGGTTAAGTTTTTGAGGGCGGATTTCTTGTCCTGTGATAAAAAGCCTTCTGTTTCGAGTGCCAAACCTTTCAGGAGAGCATTTTCAGGCTTTTGGCACCATCTTTGAGTGAATTGCCAAAATTCTGATTTTTGCTGAAATTGTGACCCCGGGTCTTAGGGATTTTTCAAAAAAATATTTTCTGCTGGTTAGGTTTTTGAGGGCTGATTTCTTGTCCTGTGATAAAAAGCCTTCTGTTTCAAGTGCCAAACCTTTCAGGAGAGCATTTGAAACCGGTTGGCACCATTTTTGAGTGAATTGCCAAAAGTCAGATTTTTGCTGAAATTGTGACCCCGGGGCTTATGGATTTTTTCAAAAAAATATTTTCTACCGGTTAAGTTTTTGAGGGCTGATTTCTTGTGCTTTGATAAAAAGCCTTCTGTTTCGCGTGCCAAACTTTTCAGGAGAGCATTTTCTGGCTTTTGGCAGCATCTTTGAGTGAATTGCCAAAAGTCAGATTTTTGCTGAAATTGTGACCCCGGGGCTTAGGGATTTTTTCAAAAAAATGTTTTCTGCCGGTTATGTTTTTGAGGGCTGAATTCTTGTCCTGTGATAAAAAGCCTTCTGTTTCGAGTGCCAAACCTTTCAGGAGAGCATTTTCAGGCTTTTGGCACCATTTTTGAGTGAATTGCCAAAAGTCAGATTTTTGCTGAAATTGTGACCCCGAGGCTTAGGGATTTTTTCAAAAAAATATTTTCTGCCGGTTATGTTTTTGAGGGCTGATTTCTTGTCCTGTGATAAAAAGCCTTCTGTTTCGAGTGCCAAACCTTTCAGGAGAGCATTTTCAGGCTTTTGGCACCATTTTTGAGTGAATTGCCAAAAGTCAGATTTTTGCTGAAATTGTGACCCCGGGGCTTAGGGATTTTTTCGAAAAAATTTTTTCTGCCGGTTAGGTTTTTGAGGGCTGATTTCTTGTCCTGTGATAAAAAGCCTTCTGTTTCGAGTGCCAAACCTTTCAGGAGAGCATTTTCAGGCTTTTGGCACCATCTTTGAGTGAATTGCCAAAAGTCAGATTTTTGCTGAAATTGTGACCCCGGGGCTTAGGGATTTTTTCAAAAAAATATTTTCTGCCGGTTAAGTTTTTGAGGGCTGATTTCTTGTCCTGTGATAAAAAGCCTTCTGTTTCAAGTGCCAAACCTTTCAGGAGAGCATTTTCAGGCTTTTGGCACCATCTTTGAGTGAATTGCCAAAATTCAGATTTTTGCTGAAATTGTGACCCCGGGGCTTAGGGATTTTTCAAAAAAATATTTTCTGCCGGTTAGGTTTTTGAGGGCTGATTTCTTGTCCTGTGATAAAAAGCCTTCTGTTTCGAGTGCCAAACCTTTGAGGAGAGCATTTTCAAGCTGTTGGCACCATTTTTGAGTGAATTGCCAAAAGTCAGATTTTTGCTGAAATTGTGACCCCGGGGCTTAGGGATTTTTTCAAAAAAATATTTTCTGCCGGTTAAGTTTTTGAGGGCTGATTTCTTGTCCTGTGATAAAAAGCCTTCTGTTTCGAGTGCCAAACCTTTCAGGAGAGCATTTTCAGGCTTTTGGCACCATTTTTGAGTGAATTGCCAAAAGTCAGATTTTTGCTGAAATTGTGACCCCGGGGCTTAGGGGTTTTTTCAAAAAAATATTTTCTGCCGTTAAGTTTTTGAGGGCTGATTTCTTGTCCTGTGATAAAAAGCCTTCTGTTTCGAGTGCCAAACCCCGGGGCTTAGGGATTTTTTCAAAAAAATATTTTCTGCCGGTTAGGTTTTTGAGGGCTGATTTCTTTTCCTGTGATAAAAAGCCTTCTGTTTCGAGTGCCAAACCCATTGAGGAGAGCATTTTCAGGCTTTTGGCACCATTTTTGAGTGAATTGCCAAAAGTCAGATTTTTGCTGAAATTGTGACCCCGGGGCTTAGGGATTTTTCCAAAAAAATATTTTCTGCCGCTTAGGTTTTTGAGGGCTGATTTCTTGTCCTGTGATAAAAAGCCTTCTGTTTCGAGTGCCAAACCCCGGGGCTTAGGGATTTTTTCAATAAAATATTTTCTGCCGGTTAGGTTTTTGAGGGCTGATTTCTTGTCCTGTGATAAAAAGCCTTCTGTTTCGAGTTCCAAACCTTTCAGGAGAGCATTTTCAGGCTTTTGGCACCATTTTTGAGTGAATTGCCAAAAGTCAGATTTTTGCTGAAATTGTGACCCCGGGGCTTAGGGATTTTTTCAAAAAAATATTTTCTGCCGGTTAAGTTTTTGAGGGCTGATTTCTTGTCCTGTGATAAAAAGCCTTCTCTTTCGAGTGCCAAACCTTTCAGGAGAGCATTTTCAGGCTTTTGGCACCATTTTTGAGTGAATTGCCAAAAGTCAGATTTTTGCTGAAATTGTGACCCCAAGGCTTAGGGATTTTTTCGAAAAAAAATTTTCTGCCGGTTAGGTTTTTGAGGGCTGATTTCTTGTCCTGTGATAAAAAGCCTTCTGTTTCGAGTGCCAAACCTTTCAGGAGAGCATTTTCAGGCTTTTGGCACCATCTTTGAGTGAATTGCCAAAAGTCAGATTTTTGCTGAAATTGTGACCCCGGGGCTTAGGGATTTTTTCAAAAAAATATTTTCTGCCGGTTAAGTTTTTGAGGGCTGATTTCTTGTCCTGTGATAAAAAGCCTTCTGTTTCAAGTGCCAAACCTTTCAGGAGAGCATTTTCAGGCTTTTGGCACCATCTTTGAGTGAATTGCCAAAATTCAGATTTTTGCTGAAATTGTGACCCCGGGGCTTAGGGATTTTTCAAAAAAATATTTTCTGCCGGTTAGGTTTTTGAGGGCTGATTTCTTGTCCTGTGATAAAAAGCCTTCTGTTTCGAGTGCCAAACCTTTGAGGAGAGCATTTTCAAGCTGTTGGCACCATTTTTGAGTGAATTGCCAAAATTCAGATTTTTGCTGAAATTGTGACCCCGGGGCTTAGGGATTTTTTCAAAAAAATATTTTCTGCCGGTTAAGTTTTTGAGGGCTGATTTCTTGTCCTGTGATAAAAAGCCTTCTGTTTCGAGTGCCAAACCTTTCAGGAGAGCATTTTCAGGCTTTTGGCACCATTTTTGAGTGAATTGCCAAAAGTCAGATTTTTGCTGAAATTGTGACCCCGGGGCTTAGGGGTTTTTTCAAAAAAATATTTTCTGCCGTTAAGTTTTTGAGGGCTGATTTCTTGTCCTGTGATAAAAAGCCTTCTGTTTCAAGTGCCAAACCTTTCAGGAGAGCATTTTCAAGCTGTTGACACCATTTTTGAGTGAATTGCCAAAAGTCAGATTTTTGCTGAAATTGTGACCCCGGGGCTAAGGGATTTTTTCAAAAAAATATTTTCTGCGGGTTATGTTTTTGAGGGCTGATTTCTTGTCCTGTGGTAAAAAGCCTTCTGTTTCGAGTGCCAAACCTTTCAGGAGAGCATTTTCAGGCTTTTGGCACCATTTTTGAGTGAATTGCCAAAAGTCAGATTTTTGCTGAAGTTGTGACCCCGGGGCTTAGGGATTTTTTCAAAAAAATATTTTCTACCGGTTAAGTTTTTGAGGGCTGATTTCTTGTCCTTTGATAAAAAGCCTTCTGTTTCGCGTGCCAAACCTTTCAAGAGAGCATTTTCAAGCTTTTGGCACCATTTTTGAGTAAATTGCCAAAAGTCAGATTTTTGCTGAAATTGTGACCCCGGGGGTTAGGGATTTTTTCAAAGAAATATTTTCTGCCGGTTAGTTTTTTGAGGGCTGATTTCTTGCCCTGTGATAAAAAGCCTTCTGTTTCGAGTGCCAAACCTTTCAGGAGAGCATTTTCAGGCTTTTGGCACCATCTTTGAGTGAATTGCCAAAAGTCAGATTTTTGCTGAAATTGTGACCCCGGGGCTCAGGGATTTTTTCAAAAAAATATTTTCTGCCGGTTAAGTTTTTGAGGGCTGATTTCTTGTCCTGTGATAAAAAGCCTTCTGTTTCGAGTGCCAAACCTTTCAGGAGAGCATTTTCAGGCTTTTGGCACCATTTTTGAGTGAATTGCCAAAATTCAGATTTTTGCTGAAATTGTGACCCCGGGGCTTAGGGATTTTTTCAAAAAAATATTTTCTCCCGGTTAAGTTTTTGAGTGCTGATTTCTCGTCCTGTGATAAAAAGCCTTCTGTTTCAAGTGCCAAACCTTTCAGGAGAGCATTTGAAACCGGTTGGCACCATTTTTGAGTGAATTGCCAAAAGTCAGATGTTTGCTGAAATTGTGACCCCGGGGCTTAGGGATTTTTTCAAAAAAATATTTTCTGCCGGTTAAGTTTTTGAGGGCTGATTTCTTGTCCTGTGATAAAAAGCCTTCTGTTTCGAGTGCCAAACCTTTCAGGAGAGCATTTTCAGGCTTTTGGCACCATTTTTGAGTGAATTGCCAAAAGTCAGATTTTTGCTGAAATTGTGACCCCGGGGCTTAGGGATTTTTTCAAAAAAATATTTTCTGCCGGTTAAGTTTTTGAGGGCTGATTTCTTGTCCTGTGATAAAAAGCCTTCTGCTTCAAATGCCAAACCTTTCAGGAGAGCATTTTCAGGCTTTTGGCACCATCTTTGAGTGAATTGCCAAAAGTCAGATTTTTGCTGAAATTGTGACCCCGGGGCTTAGGGATTTTTTCAAAAAAATATTTTCTGCCGGTTAAGTTTTTGAGGGCTGATTTCTTGTCCTGTGATAAAAAGCCTTCTGTTTCAAGTGCCAAACCTTTTAGGAGAGCATTTTCAGGCTTTTGGCACCATCTTTGAGTGAATTGCCAAAAGTCAGATTTTTGCTGAAATTGTGACCCCGGGGCTTAGGGATTTTTTCAAAAAAATATTTTCTGCCGGTTAAGTTTTTGAGGGCTGATTTCTTCTCCTGTGATAAAAAGCCTTCTGTTTCAAGTGCCAAACCTTTCAGGAGAGCATTTTCAAGCTGTTGGCACCATTTTTGAGTGAATTGCCAAAAGTCAGATTTTTGCTGAAATTGTGACCCCGGGGCTAAGGGATTTTTTCAAAAAAATATTTTCTGCCGGTTATGTTTTTGAGGGCTGATTTCTTGTCCTGTGGTAAAAAGCCTTCTGTTTCGAGTGCCAAACCTTTCAGGAGAGCATTTTCAGGCTTTTGGCACCATTTTTGAGTGAATTGCCAAAAGTCAGATTTTTGCTGAAGTTGTGACCCCGGGGCTTAGGGATTTTTTCAAAAAAATATTTTCTACCGGTTAAGTTTTTGAGGGCTGATTTCTTGTCCTTTGATAAAAAGCCTTCTGTTTCGCGTGCCAAACCTTTCAAGAGAGCATTTTCAAGCTTTTGGCACCATTTTTGAGTGAATTGCCAAAAGTCAGATTTTTGCTGAAATTGTGACCCCGGGGCTTTGGGATTTTTTCAAAGAAATATTTTCTGCCGGTTAGTTTTTTGAGGGCTGATTTCTTGCCCTGTGATAAAAAGCCTTCTGTTTCGAGTGCCAAACCTTTCAGGAGAGCATTTTCAGGCTTTTGGCACCATTTTTGAGTAAATTGCCAAAATTCAGATTTTTGCTGAAATTGTGACCCCGGGGCTTAAGGATTTTTTCAAAAAAATATTTTCTCCCGGTTAAGTTTTTGAGTGCTGATTTCTCGTCCTGTGATAAAAAGCCTTCTGTTTCAAGTGCCAAACCTTTCAGGAGAGCATTTGAAACCGGTTGGCACCATTTTTGAGTGAATTGCCAAAAGTCAGATGTTTGCTGAAATTGTGACCCCGGGGCTTAGGGATTTTTTCAAAAAAATATTTTCTGCCGGTTAAGTTTTTGAGGGCTGATTTCTTGTCCTGTGATAAAAAGCCTTCTGTTTCGAGTGCCAAACCTTTCTGGAGAGCATTTTCAGGCTTTTGGCACCATTTTTGAGTGAATTGCCAAAAGTCAGATTTTTGCTGAAATTGTGACCCCGGGGGCTTAGGGGTTTTTTCAAAAAAATATTTTCTGCCGTTAAGTTTTTGAGGGCTGATTTCTTGTCCTGTGATAAAAAGCCTTCTGTTTCAAGTGCCAAACCTTTCAGGAGAGCATTTTCAGGCTTTTGGCACCATCTTTGAGTGAATTGCCAAAAGTCAGATTTTTGCTGAAATTGTGACCCCGGGACTTAGGGATTTTTTCAAAAAAATATTTTCTGCCGGTTATGTTTTTGAGGGCTGATTTCTTGTCCTGTGATAAAAAGCCTTCTGTTTCAAGTGCCAAACCTTTCAGGAGAGCATTTTCAAGCTGTTGGCACCATTTTTGAGTGAATTGCCAAAAGTCAGATTTTTGCTGAAATTGTGACCCCGGGGCTTAGGGATTTTTTCAAAAAAATATTTTCTACCGGTTAAGTTTTTGAGGGCTGATTTCTTGTCCTTTGATAAAAAGCCTTCTGTTTCGCGTGCCAAACCTTTCAAGAGAGCATTTTCAAGCTTTTGGCACCATTTTTGAGTGAATTGCCAAAAGTCAGATGTTTGCTGAAATTGTGACCCCGGGGCTTAGGGATTTTTTCAAAAAAATATTTTCTGCCGGTTAAGTTTTTGAGGGCTGATTTCTTGCCCTGTGATAAAAAGCCTTCTGCTTCAAATGCCAAACCTTTCAGGAGAGCATTTTCAGGCTTTTGGCACCATTTTTGAGTGAATTGCCAAAAGTCAGATTTTTGCTGAAATTGTGACCCCGGGGCTTAGGGGTTTTTTCAAAAAAATATTTTCTGCCGTTAAGTTTTTGAGGGCTGATTTCTTGTCCTGTGATAAAAAGCCTTCTGTTTCAAGTGCCAAACCTTTCAGGAGAGCATTTGAAACCGGTTGGCACCATTTTTGAGTGAATTGCCAAAAGTCAGATTTTTGCTGAAATTGTGACCCCGTGACTTAGGGATTTTTTCAAAAAAATATTTTCTGCCGGTTATGTTTTTGAGGGCTGATTTCTTGTCCTGTGATAAAAAGCCTTCTGTTTCGAGTGCCAAACCTTTCAGGAGAGCATTTTCAGGCTTTTGGCACCATTTTTGAGTGAATTGCCAAAAGTCAGATTTTTGCTGAAATTGTGACCCCGGGGCTTAGGGGTTTTTTCAAAAAAATATTTTCTGCCGTTAAGTTTTTGAGGGCTGATTTCTTGTCCTGTGATAAAAAGCCTTCTGTTTCAAGTGCCAAACCTTTCAGGAGAGCATTTTCAGGCTTTTGGCACCATCTTTGAGTGAATTGCCAAAAGTCAGATTTTTGCTGAAATTGTGACCCCGGGACTTAGGGATTTTTTCAAAAAAATATCTTCTGCCGGTTATGTTTTTGAGGGCTGATTTCTTGTCCTGTGATAAAAAGCCTTCTGTTTCGAGTGCCAAACCTTTCAGGAGAGCATTTTCAGGCTTTTGGCACCATTTTTGAGTGAATTGCCAAAATTCAGATTTTTGCTGAAGTTGTGACCCCGGGGCTTAGGGATTTTTTCAATAAAATATTTTCTGCCGCTTAGGTTTTTGAGGGATGATTTCTTGTCCTGTGATAAAAAGCCTTCTGTTTCGAATTCCAAACCTTTCAGGAGAGCATTTTCAAGCTTTTGGAACCATCTTTGAGTGAATTGCCAAAAGTCAGATTTTTGCTAAAATTGTGACCCCGGGGCTTAGGGATTTTTTCAAAAAAATATTTTCTGCCGGTTATGTTTTTGAGGGCTGATTTCTGGTCCTGTGATAAAAATCCTTCTTTTTCGAGTGCCAAACCTTTCAGGAGAGCATTTTCAGGCTTTTGGCACCATTTTTGAGTGAATTGCCAAAAGTCAGATTTTTGCTGAAATTGTGACCCCGGGGCTTAGGGATTTTTTCAACAAAATATTTTCTGCCGCTTAGGTTTTTGAGGGCTGATTTCTTGTCCTGTGATAAAAAGCCTTCTGTTTCGAGTGCCAAACCTTTCAGGAGAGAATTTTCAGGCTTTTGGCACCATTTTTGAGTGAATTGCCAAAATTCAGATTTTTGCTGAAGTTGTGACCCCGGGGCTTAGGGATTTTTTCAAAAAAATATTTTCTGCCGGTTATGTTTTTGAGGGCTGATTTCTTGTCCTGTGATAAAAAGCCTTCTGTTTCGAGTGCCAAACCCCGGGGCTTAGGGATTTTTTCAAAAAAATATATTCTGCCGGTTAGGTTTTTGAGGGCTGATTTCTTTTCCTGTGATAAAAAGCCTTCTGTTTCGAGTGCCAAACCATTGAGGAGAGCATTTTCAGGCTTTTGGCACCATTTTTGAGTGAATTGCCAAAAGTCAGATTTTTACTGAAATTGTGACCCCGGGGCTTAGGGATTTTTTCAAAAAAATATTTTCTGCCGGTTAAGTTTTTGAGGGCTGATTTCTTGTCCTGTGATAAAAAGCCTTCTGTTTCGCGTGCCAAACCTTTCAAGAGAGCATTTTCTAGCTTTTGGCACCATTTTTGAGTGAATTGCCAAAAGTCAGATGTTTGCTGAAATTGTGACCCCGGGGCTTAGGGATTTTTTCAAAAAAATATTTTCTGCCGGTTAAGTTTTTGAGGGCTGATTTCTTGCCCTGTGATAAAAAGCCTTCTGCTTCAAATGCCAAACCTTTCAGGAGAGCATTTTCAGGCTTTTGGCACCATTTTTGAGTGAATTGCCAAAAGTCAGATTTTTGCTGAAATTGTGACCCCGGGGCTTAGGGGTTTTTTCAAAAAAATATTTTCTGCCGTTAAGTTTTTGAGGGCTGATTTCTTGTCCTGTGATAAAAAGCCTTCTGTTTCAAGTGCCAAACCTTTCAGGAGAGCATTTGAAACCGGTTGGCACCATTTTTGAGTGAATTGCCAAAAGTCAGATTTTTGCTGAAATTGTGACCCCGTGACTTAGGGATTTTTTCAAAAAAATATTTTCTGCCGGTTATGTTTTTGAGGGCTGATTTCTTGTCCTGTGATAAAAAGCCTTCTGTTTCGAGTGCCAAACCTTTCAGGAGAGCATTTTCAGGCTTTTGGCACCATTTTTGAGTGAATTGCCAAAAGTCAGATTTTTGCTGAAATTGTGACCCCGGGGCTTAGGGGTTTTTTCAAAAAAATATTTTCTGCCGTTAAGTTTTTGAGGGCTGATTTCTTGTCCTGTGATAAAAAGCCTTCTGTTTCAAGTGCCAAACCTTTCAGGAGAGCATTTTCAGGCTTTTGGCACCATCTTTGAGTGAATTGCCAAAAGTCAGATTTTTGCTGAAATTGTGACCCCGGGACTTAGGGATTTTTTCAAAAAAATATCTTCTGCCGGTTATGTTTTTGAGGGCTGATTTCTTGTCCTGTGATAAAAAGCCTTCTGTTTCGAGTGCCAAACCTTTCAGGAGAGCATTTTCAGGCTTTTGGCACCATTTTTGAGTGAATTGCCAAAATTCAGATTTTTGCTGAAGTTGTGACCCCGGGGCTTAGGGATTTTTTCAATAAAATATTTTCTGCCGCTTAGGTTTTTGAGGGATGATTTCTTGTCCTGTGATAAAAAGCCTTCTGTTTCGAATTCCAAACCTTTCAGGAGAGCATTTTCAAGCTTTTGGAACCATCTTTGAGTGAATTGCCAAAAGTCAGATTTTTGCTAAAATTGTGACCCCGGGGCTTAGGGATTTTTTCAAAAAAATATTTTCTGCCGGTTATGTTTTTGAGGGCTGATTTCTGGTCCTGTGATAAAAATCCTTCTTTTTCGAGTGCCAAACCTTTCAGGAGAGCATTTTCAGGCTTTTGGCACCATTTTTGAGTGAATTGCCAAAAGTCAGATTTTTGCTGAAATTGTGACCCCGGGGCTTAGGGATTTTTTCAACAAAATATTTTCTGCCGCTTAGGTTTTTGAGGGCTGATTTCTTGTCCTGTGATAAAAAGCCTTCTGTTTCGAGTGCCAAACCTTTCAGGAGAGAATTTTCAGGCTTTTGGCACCATTTTTGAGTGAATTGCCAAAATTCAGATTTTTGCTGAAGTTGTGACCCCGGGGCTTAGGGATTTTTTCAAAAAAATATTTTCTGCCGGTTATGTTTTTGAGGGCTGATTTCTTGTCCTGTGATAAAAAGCCTTCTGTTTCGAGTGCCAAACCCCGGGGCTTAGGGATTTTTTCAAAAAAATATATTCTGCCGGTTAGGTTTTTGAGGGCTGATTTCTTTTCCTGTGATAAAAAGCCTTCTGTTTCGAGTGCCAAACCATTGAGGAGAGCATTTTCAGGCTTTTGGCACCATTTTTGAGTGAATTGCCAAAAGTCAGATTTTTACTGAAATTGTGACCCCGGGGCTTAGGGATTTTTTCAAAAAAATATTTTCTGCCGGTTAAGTTTTTGAGGGCTGATTTCTTGTCCTGTGATAAAAAGCCTTCTGTTTCAAGTGCCAAACCTTTCAGGAGAGCATTTTCAGGCTTTTGGCACCATCTTTGAGTGAATTGCCAAAATTCAGATTTTTGCTGAAATTGTGACCCCGGGGCTTAGGGATTTTTCAAAAAAATATTTTCTGCCGGTTAGGTTTTTGAGGGCTGATTTCTTGTCCTGTGATAAAAAGCCTTCTGTTTCGAGTGCCAAACCTTTGAGGAGAGCATTTTCAAGCTGTTGGCACCATTTTTGAGTGAATTGCCAAAAGTCAGATTTTTGCTGAAATTGTGACCCCGGGGCTAAGGGATTTTTTCAAAAAAATATTTTCTGCCGGTTATGTTTTTGAGGGCTGATTTCTTGTCCTGTGATAAAAAGCCTTCTGTTTCGAGTGCCAAACCTTTCAGGAGAGCATTTTCAGGCTTTTGGCACCATTTTTGAGTGAATTGCCAAAATTCAGATTTTTGCTGAAGTTGTGACCCCGGGGCTTAGGGATTTTTTCAAAAAAATATTTTCTACCGGTTAAGTTTTTGAGGGCTGATTTCTTGTCCTTTGATAAAAAGCCTTCTGTTTCGCGTGCCAAACCTTTCAGGAGAGCATTTTCAAGATTTTGGCACCATTTTTGAGTGAATTGCCAAAAGTCAGATTTTTGCTGAAATTGTGACCCCGGGGCTTAGGGATTTTTTCAAAGAAATATTTTCTGCCGGTTAGTTTTTTGAGGGCTGATTTCTTGTCCTGTGATAAAAAGCCTTCTGTTTCGAGTGCCAAACCTTTCAGGAGAGCATTTTCAGGCTTTTGGCACCATCTTTGAGTGAATTGCCAAAAGTCAGATTTTTGCTGAAATTGTGACCCCGGGGCTTAGGGATTTTTTCAAAAAAATATTTTCTGCCGGTTAAGTTTTTGAGGGCTGATTTCTTGTCCTGTGATAAAAAGCCTTCTGTTTCGAGTGCCAAACCTTTCAGGAGAGCATTTTCAGGCTTTTGGCACCATTTTTGAGTGAATTGCCAAAAGTCAGATTTTTGCTGAAATTGTGACCCCGGGGCTTAGGGATTTTTTCAAAAAAATATTTTCTGCCGGTTAAGTTTTTGAGGGCTGATTTCTTGTCCTGTGATAAAAAGCCTTCTGCTTCAAATGCCAAACCTTTCAGGAGAGCATTTTCAGGCTTTTGGCACCATCTTTGAGTGAATTGCCAAAAGTCAGATTTTTCCTGAAATTGTGACCCCAGGGCTTAGGGATTTTTTCAAAAAAATATTTTCTGCCGGTTAAGTTTTTGAGGGCTGATTTCTTGTCCTGTGATAAAAAGCCTTCTGTTTCAAGTGCCAAACCTTTCAGGAGAGCATTTTCAGGCTTTTGGCACCATCTTTGAGTGAATTGCCAAAAGTCAGATTTTTGCTGAAATTGTGACCCCGGGGCTTAGGGATTTTTTCGAAAAATTTTTTTCTGCCGGTTAGGTTTTTGAGGGCTGATTTCTTGTCCTGTGATAAAAAGCCTTCTGTTTTGAGTGCCAAACCTTTCAGGAGAGCATTTTCAGGCTTTTGGCACCATCTTTGAGTGAATTGCCAAAAGTCTGATTTTTGCTGAAATTGTGACCCCGGGGCTTAGGGATTTTTTCAAAAAAATATTTTCTGCCGTTAAGTTTTTGAGGGCTGATTTCTTGTCCTGTGGTAAAAAGCCTTCTGTTTCGAGTGCCAAACCTTTCAGGAGAGCATTTTCAGGCTTTTGGCACCATTTTTGAGTGAATTGCCAAAAGTCAGATTTTTGCTGAAGTTGTGACCCCGGGGCTTAGGGATTTTTTCAAAAAAATATTTTCTACCGGTTAAGTTTTTGAGGGCTGATTTCTTGTCCTTTGATAAAAAGCCTTCTGTTTCGCATGCCAAACCTTTCAAGAGAGCATTTTCAAGCTTTTGGCACCATTTTTGAGTGAATTGCCAAAAGTCAGATTTTTGCTGAAATTGTGACCCCGGGGCTTAGGGATTTTTTCAAAGAAATATTTTCTGCCGGTTAGTTTTTTGAGGGCTGATTTCTTGCCCTGTGATAAAAAGCCTTCTGTTTCGAGTGCCAAACCTTTCAGGAGAGCATTTTCAGGCTTTTGGCACCATTTTTGAGTGAATTGCAAAAAGTCAGATTTTTGCTGAAATTGTGACCCCGGAGCTTAGGGATTTTTTCAAAAAAATATTTTCTGCCGGTTAAGTTTTTGAGGGCTGATTTCTTGTCCTGTGATAAAAAGCCTTCTGTTTCAAGTGCCAAACCTTTCAGGAGAGCATTTTCAGGCTTTTGGCACCATCTTTGAGTGAATTGCCAAAAGTCAGATTTTTGCTAAAATTGTGACCCCGGGGCTTAGGGATTTTTTCAAAAAAATATTTTCTGCCGGTTATGTTTTTGAGGGCTGATTTCTGGTCCTGTGATAAAAATCCTTCTTTTTCGAGTGCCAAACCTTTCAGGAGAGCATTTTCAGGCTTTTGGCACCATTTTTGAGTGAATTGCCAAAAGTCAGATTTTTGCTGAAATTGTGACCCCGGGGCTTAGGGATTTTTTCAACAAAATATTTTCTGCCGCTTAGGTTTTTGAGGGCTGATTTCTTGTCCTGTGATAAAAAGCCTTCTGTTTCGAGTGCCAAACCTTTCAGGAGAGAATTTTCAGGCTTTTGGCACCATTTTTGAGTGAATTGCCAAAATTCAGATTTTTGCTGAAGTTGTGACCCCGGGGCTTAGGGATTTTTTCAAAAAAATATTTTCTGCCGGTTATGTTTTTGAGGGCTGATTTCTTGTCCTGTGATAAAAAGCCTTCTGTTTCGAGTGCCAAACCCCGGGGCTTAGGGATTTTTTCAAAAAAATATATTCTGCCGGTTAGGTTTTTGAGGGCTGATTTCTTTTCCTGTGATAAAAAGCCTTCTGTTTCGAGTGCCAAACCATTGAGGAGAGCATTTTCAGGCTTTTGGCACCATTTTTGAGTGAATTGCCAAAAGTCAGATTTTTACTGAAATTGTGACCCCGGGGCTTAGGGATTTTTTCAAAAAAATATTTTCTGCCGGTTAAGTTTTTGAGGGCTGATTTCTTGTCCTGTGATAAAAAGCCTTCTGTTTCAAGTGCCAAACCTTTCAGGAGAGCATTTTCAGGCTTTTGGCACCATCTTTGAGTGAATTGCCAAAATTCAGATTTTTGCTGAAATTGTGACCCCGGGGCTTAGGGATTTTTCAAAAAAATATTTTCTGCCGGTTAGGTTTTTGAGGGCTGATTTCTTGTCCTGTGATAAAAAGCCTTCTGTTTCGAGTGCCAAACCTTTGAGGAGAGCATTTTCAGGCTTTTGGCACCATTTTTGAGTGAATTGCCAAAATTCAGATTTTTGCTGAAGTTGTGACCCCGGGGCTTAGGGATTTTTTCAAAAAAATATTTTCTACCGGTTAAGTTTTTGAGGGCTGATTTCTTGTCCTTTGATAAAAAGCCTTCTGTTTCGCGTGCCAAACCTTTCAGGAGAGCATTTTCAAGATTTTGGCACCATTTTTGAGTGAATTGCCAAAAGTCAGATTTTTGCTGAAATTGTGACCCCGGGGCTTAGGGATTTTTTCAAAGAAATATTTTCTGCCGGTTAGTTTTTTGAGGGCTGATTTCTTGTCCTGTGATAAAAAGCCTTCTGTTTCGAGTGCCAAACCTTTCAGGAGAGCATTTTCAGGCTTTTGGCACCATCTTTGAGTGAATTGCCAAAATTCAGATTTTTGCTGAAATTGTGACCCCGGGGCTTAGGGATTTTTCAAAAAAATATTTTCTGCCGGTTAGGTTTTTGAGGGCTGATTTCTTGTCCTGTGATAAAAAGCCTTCTGTTTCGAGTGCCAAACCTTTCAGGAGAGCATTTTCAAGCTGTTGGCACCATTTTTGAGTGAATTGCCAAAAGTCAGATGTTTGCTGAAATTGTGACCCCGGGGCTAAGGGATTTTTTCAAAAAAATATTTTCTGCCGGTTATGTTTTTGAGGGCTGATTTCTTGTCCTGTGATAAAAAGCCTTCTGTTTCGAGTGCCAAAACTTTCAGGAGAGCATTTTCAGGCTTTTGGCACCATCTTTGAGTGAATTGCCAAAAGTCAGATTTTTGCTGAAATTGTGACCCCGGGGCTTAGGGATTTTTTCAAAAAAATATTTTCTGCCGGTTAAGTTTTTGAGGGCTGATTTCTTGTCCTGTGATAAAAAGCCTTCTGCTTCAAATGCCAAACCTTTCAGGAGAGCATTTTCAGGCTTTTGGCACCATCTTTGAGTGAATTGCCAAAAGTCAGATTTTTGCTGAAATTGTGACCCCGGGGCTTAGGGATTTTTTCAAAAAAATATTTTCTGCCGGTTAAGTTTTTGAGGGCTGATTTCTTGTCCTGTGATAAAAAGCCTTCTGTTTCAAGTGCCAAACCTTTCAGGAGAGCATTTTCAGGCTTTTGGCACCATCTTTGAGTGAATTGCCAAAAGTCAGATTTTTGCTGAAATTGTGACCCCGAGGTTTAGGGATTTTTTCGAAAAAATTTTTTCTGCCGGTTAGTTTTTTGAGGGCTGATTTCTTGTCCTGTGATAAAAAGCCTTCTGTTTCGATTGCCAAACCTTTCAGGAGAGCATTTTCAGGCTTTTGGCAACATCTTTGAGTGAATTGCCAAAAGTCAGATGTTTGCTGAAATTGTGACCCCGGGGCTTAGGGATTTTTTCGAAAAAATTTTTTCTGCCGGTTATGTTTTTGAGGGCTGATTTCTTGTCCTGTGATAAAAAGCCTTCTGTTTCGAGTGCCAAAACTTTCAGGAGAGCATTTTCAGGCTTTTGGCACCATCTCTGAGTGAATTGCCAAAAGTCAGATGTTTGCTGAAATTGTGACCCCGGGGCTTAGGGATTTTTTCGAAAAAATTTTTTCTGCCGGTTAGTTTTTTGAGGGCTGATTTCTTGTCCTGTGATAAAAAGCCTTCTGTTTCGATTGCCAAACCTTTCAGGAGAGCATTTTCAGGCTTTTGGCAACATCTTTGAGTGAATTGCCAAAAGTCAGATTTTTGCTGAAATTGTGACCCCGGGGCTTAGGGATTTTTTCAAAAAAATATGTTCTGCCGGTTAAGTTTTTGAGGGCTGATTTCTTGTCCTGTGATAAAAAGCCTTCTGCTTCAAATGCCAAACCTTTCAGGAGAGCATTTTCAGGCTTTTGGCACCATCTTTGAGTGAATTGCCAAAAGTCAGATTTTTGCTAAAATTGTGACCCCGGGGCTTAGGGATTTTTTCAAAAAAATATTTTCTGCCGGTTATGTTTTTGAGGGCTGAATTCTTGTCCTGTGATAAAAAGCCTTCTGTTTCGAGTGCCAAACCTTTCAGGAGAGCATTTTCAGGCTTTTGGCACCATTTTTGAGTGAATTGCCAAAAGTCAGATTTTTGCTGAAATTGTGACCCCGGGGCTTAGGGATTTTTTCAAAAAAATATTTTCTGCCGGTTAGTTTTTTGAGGGCTGATTTCTTGTCCTGTGATAAAAAGCCTTCTGTTTCGAGTGCCAAACCTTTCAGGAGAGCATTTTCAGGCTTTTAGCACCATCTTTGAGTGAATTGCCAAAAGTCAGATTTTTGCTGAAATTGTGACCCCGGGGCTTAGGGTTTTTTCAAAAAAATATTTTCTGCCGGTTATGTTTTTGAGGGCTGATTTCTTGTCCTGTGATAAAAAGCCTTCTGTTTCGAGTGCCAAACCTTTCAGGAGAGCATTTTCAGGCTTTTGGCACCATCTTTGAGTGAATTGCCAAAAGTCAGATTTTTGCTGAAATTGTGACCCCGGGGCTTAGGGATTTTTTCAAAAAAATATTTTCTGCCGGTTAAGTTTTTGAGGGCTGATTTCTTGTCCTGTGATAAAAAGCCTTCTGCTTCAAATGCCAAACCTTTCAGGAGAGCATTTTCAGGCTTTTGGCACCATCTTTGAGTGAATTGCCAAAAGTCAGATTTTTGCTGAAATTGTGACCCCGGGGCTTAGGGATTTTTTCAAAAAAATATTTTCTGCCGGTTAAGTTTTTGAGGGCTGATTTCTTGTCCTGTGATAAAAAGCCTTCTGTTTCAAGTGCCAAACCTTTCAGGAGAGCATTTTCAGGCTTTTGGCACCATCTTTGAGTGAATTGCCAAAAGTCAGATTTTTGCTGAAATTGTGACCCCGGGGCTTAGGGATTTTTTCGAAAAATTTTTTTCTGCCGGTTAGTTTTTTGAGGGCTGATTTCTTGTCCTGTGATAAAAAGCCTTCTGTTTCGATTGCCAAACCTTTCAGGAGAGCATTTTCAGGCTTTTGGCAACATCTTTGAGTGAATTGCCAAAAGTCAGATTTTTGCTGAAATTGTGACCCCGGGGCTTAGGGATTTTTTCAAAAAAATATGTTCTGCCGGTTAAGTTTTTGAGGGCTGATTTCTTGTCCTGTGATAAAAAGCCTTCTGCTTCAAATGCCAAACCTTTCAGGAGAGCATTTTCAGGCTTTTGGCACCATCTTTGAGTGAATTGCCAAAAGTCAGATTTTTGCTAAAATTGTGACCCCGGGGCTTAGGGATTTTTTCAAAAAAATATTTTCTGCCGGTTATGTTTTTGAGGGCTGAATTCTTGTCCTGTGATAAAAAGCCTTCTGTTTCGAGTGCCAAACCTTTCAGGAGAGCATTTTCAGGCTTTTGGCACCATTTTTGAGTGAATTGCCAAAAGTCAGATTTTTGCTGAAATTGTGACCCCGGGGCTTAGGGATTTTTTCAAAAAAATATTTTCTGCCGGTTATGTTTTTGAGGGCTGATTTCTTGTCCTGTGATAAAAAGCCTTCTGTTTCGAGTGCCAAACCCCGGGGCTTAGGGATTTTTTCAAAAAAATATATTCTGCCGGTTAGGTTTTTGAGGGCTGATTTCTTGTCCTGTGATAAAAAGCCTTCTGTT
The DNA here is from genome assembly GCF_965112155.1 of Podarcis liolepis. NCBI lineage: Eukaryota > Metazoa > Chordata > Lepidosauria > Squamata > Lacertidae > Podarcis > Podarcis liolepis. The sequence goes on along the minus strand of NC_139566.1, from coordinate 34,991,566 downwards.
TCAAGTGCCAAACCTTTCAGGAGAGCATTTTCAGGCTTTTGGCACCATCTTTGAGTGAATTGCCAAAATTCAGATTTTTGCTGAAATTGTGACCCCGGGGCTTAGGGATTTTTCAAAAAAATATTTTCTGCCGGTTAGGTTTTTGAGGGCTTATTTCTTGTCCTGTGATAAAAAGCCTTCTGTTTCGAGTGCCAATCCTTTGAGGAGAGCATTTTCAAGCTGTTGGCACCATTTTTGAGTGAATTGCCAAAAGTCAGATTTTTGCTGAAATTGTGACCCCGGGGCTAAGGGATTTTTTCAAAAAAATATTTTCTGCCGGTTATGTTTTTGAGGGCTGATTTCTTGTCCTGTGATAAAAAGCCTTCTGTTTCGAGTGCCAAACCTTTCAGGAGAGCATTTTCAGGCTTTTGGCACCATTTTTGAGTGAATTGTCAAAATTCAGATTTTTGCTGAAGTTGTGACCCCGGGGCTTAGGGATTTTTTCAAAAAAATATTTTCAACCGGTTAAGTTTTTGAGGGCTGATTTCTTGTCCTTTGATAAAAAGCCTTCTGTTTCGCGTGCCAAACCTTTCAGGATAGCATTTTCAAGATTTTGGCACCATTTTTGAGTGAATTGCCAAAAGTCAGATTTTTGCTGAAATTGTGACCCCGGGGCTTAGGGATTTTTTCAAAGAAATATTTTCTGCCGGTTAGTTTTTTGAGGGCTGATTTCTTGTCCTGTGATAAAAAGCCTTCTGTTTCGAGTGCCAAACCTTTCAGGAGAGCATTTTCAGGCTTTTGGCACCATCTTTGAGTGAATTGCCAAAAGTCAGATTTTTGCTGAAATTGTGACCCCGGGGCTTAGGGATTTTTTCAAAAAAATATTTTCTGCCGGTTATGTTTTTGAGGGCTGAATTCTTGTCCTGTGATAAAAAGCCTTCTGTTTCGAGTGCCAAACCTTTCAGGAGAGCATTTTCAGGCTTTTGGCACCATTTTTGAGTGAATTGCCAAAAGTCAGATTTTTGCTGAAATTGTGACCCCGGGGCTTAGGGATTTTTTCAAAAAAATATTTTCTGCCGGTTAGTTTTTTGAGGGCTGATTTCTTGTCCTGTGATAAAAAGCCTTCTGTTTCGAGTGCCAAACCTTTCAGGAGAGCATTTTCAGGCTTTTGGCACCATTTTTGAGTGAATTGCCAAAATTCAGATTTTTGCTGAAGTTGTGACCCCGGGGCTTAGGGATTTTTTCAAAAAAATATTTTCTGCCGGTTATGTTTTTGAGGGCTGATTTCTTGTCCTGTGATAAAAAGCCTTCTGTTTCGAGTGCCAAACCCCGGGGCTTAGGGATTTTTTCAAAAAAATATATTCTGCCGGTTAGGTTTTTGAGGGCTGATTTCTTGTCCTGTGATAAAAAGCCTTATGTTTCAAGTGCCAAACCTTTCAGGAGAGCATTTTCAGGCTTTTGGCACCATCTTTGAGTGAATTGCCAAAATTCAGATTTTTGCTGAAATTGTGACCCCGGGGCTTAGGGATTTTTCAAAAAAATATTTTCTGCCGGTTAGGTTTTTGAGGGCTTATTTCTTGTCCTGTGATAAAAAGCCTTCTGTTTCGAGTGCCAATCCTTTGAGGAGAGCATTTTCAAGCTGTTGGCACCATTTTTGAGTGAATTGCCAAAAGTCAGATTTTTGCTGAAATTGTGACCCCGGGGCTAAGGGATTTTTTCAAAAAAATATTTTCTGCCGGTTATGTTTTTTAGGGCTGATTTCTTGTCCTGTGATAAAAAGCCTTCTGTTTCGAGTGCCAAACCTTTCAGGAGAGCATTTTCAGGCTTTTGGCACCATTTTTGAGTGAATTGTCAAAATTCAGATTTTTGCTGAAGTTGTGACCCCGGGGCTTAGGGATTTTTTCAAAAAAATATTTTCAACCGGTTAAGTTTTTGAGGGCTGATTTCTTGTCCTTTGATAAAAAGCCTTCTGTTTCGCGTGCCAAACCTTTCAGGATAGCATTTTCAAGATTTTGGCACCATTTTTGAGTGAATTGCCAAAAGTCAGATTTTTGCTGAAATTGTGACCCCGGGGCTTAGGGATTTTTTCAAAGAAATATTTTCTGCCGGTTAGTTTTTTGAGGGCTGATTTCTTGTCCTGTGATAAAAAGCCTTCTGTTTCGAGTGCCAAACCTTTCAGGAGAGCATTTTCAGGCTTTTGGCACCATCTTTGAGTGAATTGCCAAAAGTCAGATTTTTGCTGAAATTGTGACCCCGGGGCTTAGGGATTTTTTCAAAAAGATATTTTCTACCGGTTAAGTTTTTGAGGGCTGATTTCTTGTCCTTTGATAAAAAGCCTTCTGTTTCGCGTGCCAAACCTTTCAGGAGAGCATTTTCAAGATTTTGGCACCATTTTTGAGTGAATTGCCAAAAGTCAGATTTTTGCTGAAATTGTGACCCCGGGGCTTAGGGATTTTTTCAAAGAAATATTTTCTGCCGGTTAGTTTTTTGAGGGCTGATTTCTTGTCCTGTGATAAAAAGCCTTCTGTTTCGAGTGCCAAACCTTTCAGGAGAGCATTTTCAGGCTTTTGGCACCATCTTTGAGTGAATTGCCAAAAGTCAGATTTTTGCTGAAATTGTGACCCCGGGGCTTAGGGATTTTTTCAAAAAAATATTTTCTGCCGGTTAAGTTTTTGAGGGCTGATTTCTTGTCCTGTGATAAAAAGCCTTCTGTTTCGAGTGCCAAACCTTTCAGGAGAGCATTTTCAGGCTTTTGGCACCATCTTTGAGTGAATTGCCAAAAGTCAGATTTTTTCGGAAATTGTGACCCCGGGGCTTAGGGATTTTTTCAAAAAAATATTTTCTGCCGTTAAGTTTTTGAGGGCTGATTTCTTGTCCTGTGATAAAAAGCCTTCTGTTTCAAGTGCCAAACCTTTCAGGAGAGCATTTTCAGGCTTTTGGCACCATCTTTGAGTGAATTGCCAAAAGTCAGATTTTTTCTGAAATTGTGACCCCGGGGCTTAGGGATTTTTTCAAAAAAATATTTTCTGCCGGTTATGTTTTTGAGGGCTGATTTCTTGTCCTGTGATAAAAAGCCTTCTGTTTCGAGTGCCAAACCTTTCAGGAGAGCATTTTCAGGCTTTTGGCACCATTTTTGAATGAATTGCCAAAAGTCAGATTTTTGCTAAAATTGTGACCCGGGGGCTTAGGGATTTTTTCAAAAAAATATTTTCTGCCGGTTAGTTTTTTGAGGGCTGATTTCTTGTCCTGTGATAAAAAGCCTTCTGTTTCGAGTGCCAAACCTTTGAGGAGAGCATTTTCACGCTGTTGGCACCATTTTTGAGTGAATTGCCAAAAGTCAGATTTTTGCTGAAATTGTGACCCCGGGGCTAAGGGATTTTTTCAAAAAAATATTTTCTGCCGGTTATGTTTTTGAGGGCTGATTTCTTGTCCTGTGATAAAAAGCCTTCTGTTTCGAGTGCCAAACCTTTCAGGAGAGCATTTTCAGGCTTTTGGCACCATTTTTGAGTGAATTGCCAAAATTCAGATTTTTGCTGAAGTTGTGACCCCGGGGCTTAGGGATTTTTTCAAAAAAATATTTTCTACCGGTTAAGTTTTTGAGGGCTGATTTCTTGTCCTTTGATAAAAAGCCTTCTGTTTCGCGTGCCAAACCTTTCAGGAGAGCATTTTCAATATTTTGGCACCATTTTTGAGTGAATTGCCAAAAGTCAGATTTTTGCTGAAATTGTGACCCCGGGGCTTAGGGATTTTTTCAAAGAAATATTTTCTGCCGGTTAGTTTTTTGAGGGCTGATTTCTTGTCCTGTGATAAAAAGCCTTCTGTTTCGAGTGCCAAACCTTTCAGGAGAGCATTTTCAGGCTTTTGGCACCATCTTTGAGTGAATTGCCAAAAGTCAGATTTTTGCTGAAATTGTGACCCCGGGGCTTAGGGATTTTTTCAAAAAAATATTTTCTGCCGGTTAGGTTTTTGAGGGCTGATTTCTTGTCCTGTGATAAAAAGCCTTCTGTTTCGAGTGCCAAACCTTTGAGGAGAGCATTTTCAAGCTTTTGGCACCATTTTTGAGTGAATTGCCAAAATTCAGATTTTTGCTGAAGTTGTGACCCCGGGGCTTAGGGATTTTTTCAAAAAAATATTTTCTACCGGTTAAGTTTTTGAGGGCTGATTTCTTGTCCTTTGATAAAAAGCCTTCTGTTTCGCGTGCCAAACCTTTCAGGAGAGCATTTTCAATATTTTGGCACCATTTTTGAGTGAATTGCCAAAAGTCAGATTTTTGCTGAAATTGTGACCCCGGGGCTTAGGGATTTTTTCAAAGAAATATTTTCTGCCGGTTAGTTTTTTGAGGGCTGATTTCTTGTCCTGTGATAAAAAGCCTTCTGTTTCGAGTGCCAAACCTTTCAGGAGAGCATTTTCAGGCTTTTGGCACCATCTTTGAGTGAATTGCCAAAAGTCAGATTTTTGCTGAAATTGTGACCCCGGGGCTTAGGGATTTTTTCAAAAAAATATTTTCTGCCGGTTAGGTTTTTGAGGGCTGATTTCTTGTCCTGTGATAAAAAGCCTTCTGTTTCGAGTGCCAAACCTTTGAGGAGAGCATTTTCAAGCTTTTGGCACCATTTTTGGGTGAATTGCCAAAAGTCAGATTTTTGCTGAAATTGTGACCCCGGGGCTTAGGGATTTTTTCAAAAAAATATTTTCTGCCGGTTAAGTTTTTGAGGGCTGATTTCTTGTCCTGTGATAAAAAGCCTTCTGTTTCAAGTGCCAAACCTTTCAGGAGAGCATTTTCAGGCTTTTGGTACCATCTTTGAGTGAATTGCCAAAAGTCAGATTTTTGTTGAAATTGTGACCCCGGGGCTTAGGGATTTTTTTAAAAAAAATATTTTCTGCCGGTTATGTTTTTGAGGGCTGATTTCTTGTCCTGTGATAAAAAGCCTTCTGTTTCGAGTGCCAAACCTTTCAGGAGAGCATTTTCAGGCTTTTGGCACCATCTTTGAATGAATTGCCAAAAGTCAGATTTTTGCTGAAATTGTGACCCCGGGGCTTAGGGATTTTTTCAAAAAAATATTTTCTGCCGGTTAGGTTTTTGAGGGCTGATTTCTTGTCCTGTGATAAAAAGCCTTCTGTTTCGAGTTCCAAACCTTTCATGAGAGCATTTTCAAGCTTTTGGCACCATCTTTGAGTGAATTGCCAAAAGTCAGATTTTTGCTAAAATTGTGACCCCGGGGCTTAGGGATTTTTTCAAAAAAATATTTTCTGCCGGTTATGTTTTTGAGGGCTGATTTCTTGTCCTGTGATAAAAAGCCTTCTGTTTCAAGTGCCAAACCTTTCAGGAGAGCATTTTCAGGCTTTTGGCACCATTTTTGAGTGAATTGCCAAAATTCAGATTTTTGCTGAAGTTGTGACCCCGGGACTTTGGGATTTTTTCAATAAAATATTTTCTACCGGTTAAGTTTTTGAGGGCTGATTTCTTGTCCTTTGATAAAAAGCCTTCTGTTTCGCGTGCCAAACCTTTCAGGAGAGCATTTTCAAGCTTTTGGCACCATTTTTGAGTGAATTGCCAAAAGTCAGATTTTTGCTGAAATTGTGACCCCGGGGCTTAGGGATTTTTTCAAAGAAATATTTTCTGCCGGTTAGTTTTTTGAGGGCTGATTTCTTGTCCTGTGATAAAAAGCCTTCTGTTTCGATTGCCAAACCTTTCAGGAGAGCATTTTCAGGCTTTTGGCAACATCTTTGAGTGAATTGCCAAAAGTCAGATTTTTGCTGAAATTGTGACCCCGGGGCTTAGGGATTTTTTCAAAAAAATATTTTCTGCCGGTTAGGTTTTTGAGGGCTGATTTCTTGTCCTGTGATAAAAAGCCTTCTGTTTCGAGTGCCAAACCTTTCAGGAGAGCATTTTCAGGCTTTTGGCACCATCTTTGAGTGAATTGCCAAAAGTCAGATTTTTGCTGAAATTGTGACCCCGGGGCTTAGGGATTTTTTCAAAAAAATATTTTCTGCCGGTTAGGTTTTTGAGGGCTGATTTCTTGTCCTGTGATAAAAAGCCTTCTGTTTCGAGTTCCAAACCTTTCATGAGAGCATTTTCAAGCTTTTGGCACCATCTTTGAGTGAATTGCCAAAAGTCAGATTTTTGCTGAAATTGTGACCCCGGGGCTTAGGGATTTTTTCAAAAAAATATTTTCTGCCGGTTAGGTTTTTGAGGGCTGATTTCTTGTCCTGTGATAAAAAGCCTTCTGTTTCGAGTGCCAAACCTTACAGGAGAGCATTTTCAGGCTTTTGGCACCATTTTTGAGTGAATTGCAAAAAGTCAGATTTTTGCTGAAATTGTGACCCCGGAGCTTAGGGATTTTTTCAAAAAAATATTTTCTGCCGGTTAAGTTTTTGAGGGCTGAATTCTTGTCCTGTGATAAAAAGCCTTCTGTTTCGATGGCCAAACCTTTCAGGAGAGCATTTTCAGGCTTTTGGCACCATTTTTGAGTGAATTGCCAAAAGTCAGATTTTTGCTGAAATTGTGACCCCGGGGCTTAGGGATTTTTTCAAAAAAATATTTTCTGCCGGTTATGTTTTTGAGGGCTGATTTCTGGTCCTGTGATAAAAATCCTTCTGTTTCGAGTGCCAAACCTTTCAGGAGAGCATTTTCAGGCTTTTGGCACCATTTTTGAGTGAATTGCCAAAAGTCAGATTTTTGCTGAAATTGTGACCCCGGGGCTTAGGGATTTTTTCAACAAAATATTTTCTGCCGGTTATGTTTTTGAGGGCTGATTTCTTGTCCTGTGATAAAAAGCCTTCTGTTTCGAGTGCCAAACCTTTGAGGAGAGCATTTTCAAGCTTTTGGCACCATTTTTGAGTGAATTGCCAAAAGTCAGATTTTTGCTGAAATTGTGACCCCGGGGCTTAGGGATTTTTTCAAAAAAATATTTTCTGCCGGTTAAGTTTTTGAGGGCTGATTTCTTGTCCTGTGATAAAAAGCCTTCTGTTTCAAGTGCCAAACCTTTCAGGAGAGCATTTTCAGGCTTTTGGCACCATCTTTGAGTGAATTGCCAAAAGTCAGATTTTTGTTGAAATTGTGACCCCGGGGCTTAGGGATTTTTTAAAAAAAAATATTTTCTGCCGGTTATGTTTTTGAGGGCTGATTTCTTGTCCTGTGATAAAAAGCCTTCTGTTTCGAGTGCCAAACCTTTCAGGAGAGCATTTTCAGGCTTTTGGCACCATCTTTGAGTGAATTGCCAAAAGTCAGATTTTTGCTGAAATTGTGACCCCGGGGCTTAGGGATTTTTTCAAAAAAATATTTTCTGCCGGTTAGGTTTTTGAGGGCTGATTTCTTGTCCTGTGATAAAAAGCCTTCTGTTTCGAGTTCCAAACCTTTCATGAGAGCATTTTCAAGCTTTTGGCACCATCTTTGAGTGAATTGCCAAAAGTCAGATTTTTGCTAAAATTGTGACCCCGGGGCTTAGGGATTTTTTCAAAAAAATATTTTCTGCCGGTTATGTTTTTGAGGGCTGATTTCTTGTCCTGTGATAAAAAGCCTTCTGTTTCAAGTGCCTAACCTTTCAGGAGAGCATTTTCAGGCTTTTGGCACCATTTTTGAGTGAATTGCCAAAATTCAGATTTTTGCTGAAGTTGTGACCCCGGGACTTAGGGATTTTTTCAATAAAATATTTTCTACCGGTTAAGTTTTTGAGGGCTGATTTCTTGTCCTTTGATAAAAAGCCTTCTGTTTCGCGTGCCAAACCTTTCAGGAGAGCATTTTCAAGCTTTTGGCACCATTTTTGAGTGAATTGCCAAAAGTCAGATTTTTGCTGAAATTGTGACCCCGGGGCTTAGGGATTTTTTCAAAAAAATATTTTCTGCCGGTTAGTTTTTTGAGGGCTGATTTCTTGTCCTGTGATAAAAAGCCTTCTGTTTCGATTGCCAAACCTTTCAGGAGAGCATTTTCAGGCTTTTGGCAACATCTTTGAGTGAATTGCCAAAAGTCAGATTTTTGCTGAAATTGTGACCCCGGGGCTTAGGGATTTTTTCAAAAAAATATTTTCTGCCGGTTAGGTTTTTGAGGGCTGATTTCTTGTCCTGTGATAAAAAGCCTTCTGTTTCGAGTGCCAAACCTTTCAGGAGAGCATTTTCAGGCTTTTGGCACCATCTTTGAGTGAATTGCCAAAAGTCAGATTTTTGCTGAAATTGTGACCCCGGGGCTTAGGGATTTTTTCAAAAAAATATTTTCTGCCGGTTAGGTTTTTGAGGGCTGATTTCTTGTCCTGTGATAAAAAGCCTTCTGTTTCGAGTTCCAAACCTTTCATGAGAGCATTTTCAAGCTTTTGGCACCATCTTTGAGTGAATTGCCAAAAGTCAGATTTTTGCTGAAATTGTGACCCCGGGGCTTAGGGATTTTTTCAAAGAAATATTTTCTGCCGGTTAGTTTTTTGAGGGCTGATTTCTTGTCCTGTGATAAAAAGCCTTCTGTTTCGATTGCCAAACCTTTCAGGAGAGCATTTTCAGGCTTTTGGCAACATCTTTGAGTGAATTGCCAAAAGTCAGATTTTTGCTGAAATTGTGACCCCGGGGCTTAGGGATTTTTTCAAAAAAATATTTTCTGCCGGTTAGGTTTTTGAGGGCTGATTTCTTGTCCTGTGATAAAAAGCCTTCTGTTTCGAGTGCCAAACCTTTCAGGAGAGCATTTTCAGGCTTTTGGCACCATTTTTGAGTGAATTGCCAAAAGTCAGATTTTTGCTGAAATTGTGACCCCGGGGCTTAGGGATTTTTTCAACAAAATATTTTCTGCCGGTTATGTTTTTGAGGGCTGATTTCTTGTCCTGTGATAAAAAGCCTTCTGTTTCGAGTGCCAAACCTTTGAGGAGAGCATTTTCAAGCTTTTGGCACCATTTTTGAGTGAATTGCCAAAAGTCAGATTTTTGCTGAAATTGTGACCCCGGGGCTTAGGGATTTTTTCAAAAAAATATTTTCTGCCGGTTAAGTTTTTGAGGGCTGATTTCTTGTCCTGTGATAAAAAGCCTTCTGTTTCAAGTGCCAAACCTTTCAGGAGAGCATTTTCAGGCTTTTGGCACCATTTTTGAGTGAATTGCCAAAATTCAGATTTTTGCTGAAGTTGTGACCCCGGGACTTAGGGATTTTTTCAATAAAATATTTTCTACCGGTTAAGTTTTTGAGGGCTGATTTCTTGTCCTTTGATAAAAAGCCTTCTGTTTCGCGTGCCAAACCTTTCAGGAGAGCATTTTCAAGCTTTTGGCACCATTTTTGAGTGAATTGCCAAAAGTCAGATTTTTGCTGAAATTGTGACCCCGGGGCTTAGGGATTTTTTCAAAAAAATATTTTCTGCCGGTTAGTTTTTTGAGGGCTGATTTCTTGTCCTGTGATAAAAAGCCTTCTGTTTCGATTGCCAAACCTTTCAGGAGAGCATTTTCAGGCTTTTGGCAACATCTTTGAGTGAATTGCCAAAAGTCAGATTTTTGCTGAAATTGTGACCCCGGGGCTTAGGGATTTTTTCAAAAAAATATTTTCTGCCGGTTAGGTTTTTGAGGGCTGATTTCTTGTCCTGTGATAAAAAGCCTTCTGTTTCGAGTGCCAAACCTTTCAGGAGAGCATTTTCAGGCTTTTGGCACCATCTTTGAGTGAATTGCCAAAAGTCAGATTTTTGCTGAAATTGTGACCCCGGGGCTTAGGGATTTTTTCAAAAAAATATTTTCTGCCGGTTAGGTTTTTGAGGGCTGATTTCTTGTCCTGTGATAAAAAGCCTTCTGTTTCGAGTTCCAAACCTTTCATGAGAGCATTTTCAAGCTTTTGGCACCATCTTTGAGTGAATTGCCAAAAGTCAGATTTTTGCTGAAATTGTGACCCCGGGGCTTAGGGATTTTTTCAAAGAAATATTTTCTGCCGGTTAGTTTTTTGAGGGCTGATTTCTTGTCCTGTGATAAAAAGCCTTCTGTTTCGATTGCCAAACCTTTCAGGAGAGCATTTTCAGGCTTTTGGCAACATCTTTGAGTGAATTGCCAAAAGTCAGATTTTTGCTGAAATTGTGACCCCGGGGCTTAGGGATTTTTTCAAAAAAATATTTTCTGCCGGTTAGGTTTTTGAGGGCTGATTTCTTGTCCTGTGATAAAAAGCCTTCTGTTTCGAGTGCCAAACCTTTCAGGAGAGCATTTTCAGGCTTTTGGCACCATTTTTGAGTGAATTGCCAAAAGTCAGATTTTTGCTGAAATTGTGACCCCGGGGCTTAGGGATTTTTTCAACAAAATATTTTCTGCCGGTTATGTTTTTGAGGGCTGATTTCTTGTCCTGTGATAAAAAGCCTTCTGTTTCGAGTGCCAAACCTTTGAGGAGAGCATTTTCAAGCTTTTGGCACCATTTTTGAGTGAATTGCCAAAAGTCAGATTTTTGCTGAAATTGTGACCCCGGGGCTTAGGGATTTTTTCAAAAAAATATTTTCTGCCGGTTAAGTTTTTGAGGGCTGATTTCTTGTCCTGTGATAAAAAGCCTTCTGTTTCAAGTGCCAAACCTTTCAGGAGAGCATTTTCAGGCTTTTGGCACCATTTTTGAGTGAATTGCCAAAATTCAGATTTTTGCTGAAGTTGTGACCCCGGGACTTAGGGATTTTTTCAATAAAATATTTTCTACCGGTTAAGTTTTTGAGGGCTGATTTCTTGTCCTTTGATAAAAAGCCTTCTGTTTCGCGTGCCAAACCTTTCAGGAGAGCATTTTCAAGCTTTTGGCACCATTTTTGAGTGAATTGCCAAAAGTCAGATTTTTGCTGAAATTGTGACCCCGGGGCTTAGGGATTTTTTCAAAAAAATATTTTCTGCCGGTTAGTTTTTTGAGGGCTGATTTCTTGTCCTGTGATAAAAAGCCTTCTGTTTCGATTGCCAAACCTTTCAGGAGAGCATTTTCAGGCTTTTGGCAACATCTTTGAGTGAATTGCCAAAAGTCAGATTTTTGCTGAAATTGTGACCCCGGGGCTTAGGGATTTTTTCAAAAAAATATTTTCTGCCGGTTAGGTTTTTGAGGGCTGATTTCTTGTCCTGTGATAAAAAGCCTTCTGTTTCGAGTGCCAAACCTTTCAGGAGAGCATTTTCAGGCTTTTGGCACCATCTTTGAGTGAATTGCCAAAAGTCAGATTTTTGCTGAAATTGTGACCCCGGGGCTTAGGGATTTTTTCAAAAAAATATTTTCTGCCGGTTAGGTTTTTGAGGGCTGATTTCTTGTCCTGTGATAAAAAGCCTTCTGTTTCGAGTTCCAAACCTTTCATGAGAGCATTTTCAAGCTTTTGGCACCATCTTTGAGTGAATTGCCAAAAGTCAGATTTTTGCTGAAATTGTGACCCCGGGGCTTAGGGATTTTTTCAAAGAAATATTTTCTGCCGGTTAGTTTTTTGAGGGCTGATTTCTTGTCCTGTGATAAAAAGCCTTCTGTTTCGATTGCCAAACCTTTCAGGAGAGCATTTTCAGGCTTTTGGCAACATCTTTGAGTGAATTGCCAAAAGTCAGATTTTTGCTGAAATTGTGACCCCGGGGCTTAGGGATTTTTTCAAAAAAATATTTTCTGCCGGTTAGGTTTTTGAGGGCTGATTTCTTGTCCTGTGATAAAAAGCCTTCTGTTTCGAGTGCCAAACCTTTCAGGAGAGCATTTTCAGGCTTTTGGCACCATCTTTGAGTGAATTGCCAAAAGTCAGATTTTTGCTGAAATTGTGACCCCGGGGCTTAGGGATTTTTTCAAAAAAATATTTTCTGCCGGTTAGGTTTTTGAGGGCTGATTTCTTGTCCTGTGATAAAAAGCCTTCTGTTTCGAGTTCCAAACCTTTCATGAGAGCATTTTCAAGCTTTTGGCACCATCTTTGAGTGAATTGCCAAAAGTCAGATTTTTGCTGAAATTGTGACCCCGGGGCTTAGGGATTTTTTCAAAAAAATATTTTCTGCCGGTTAGGTTTTTGAGGGCTGATTTCTTGTCCTGTGATAAAAAGCCTTCTGTTTCGAGTGCCAAACCTTTCAGGAGAGCATTTTCAGGCTTTTGGCACCATCTTTGAGTGAATTGCCAAAAGTCAGATTTTTGCTGAAATTGTGACCCCGGGGCTTAGGGATTTTTTCAAAAAAATATTTTCTGCCGGTTAGGTTTTTGAGGGCTGATTTCTTGTCCTGTGATAAAAAGCCTTCTGTTTCGAGTTCCAAACCTTTCATGAGAGCATTTTCAAGCTTTTGGCACCATCTTTGAGTGAATTGCCAAAAGTCAGATTTTTGCTGAAATTGTGACCCCGGGGCTTAGGGATTTTTTCAAAAAAATATTTTCTGCCGGTTAGGTTTTTGAGGGCTGATTTCTTGTCCTGTGATAAAAAGCCTTCTGTTTCGAGTGCCAAACCTTACAGGAGAGCATTTTCAGGCTTTTGGCACCATTTTTGAGTGAATTGCAAAAAGTCAGATTTTTGCTGAAATTGTGACCCCGGAGCTTAGGGATTTTTTCAAAAAAATATTTTCTGCCGGTTAAGTTTTTGAGGGCTGAATTCTTGTCCTGTGATAAAAAGCCTTCTGTTTCGAGTGCCAAACCTTTCAGGAGAGCATTTTCAGGCTTTTGGCACCATTTTTGAGTGAATTGCCAAAAGTCAGATTTTTGCTGAAATTGTGACCCCGGGGCTTAGGGATTTTTTCAAAAAAATATTTTCTGCCGGTTATGTTTTTGAGGGCTGATTTCTGGTCCTGTGATAAAAATCCTTCTGTTTCGAGTGCCAAACCTTTCAGGAGAGCATTTTCAGGCTTTTGGCACCATTTTTGAGTGAATTGCCAAAAGTCAGATTTTTGCTGAAATTGTGACTCCGGGGCTTAGGGATTTTTTCAACAAAATATTTTCTGCCGGTTATGTTTTTGAGGGCTGATTTCTTGTCCTGTGATAAAAAGCCTTCTGTTTCGAGTGCCAAACCTTTCAGGAGAGAATTTTCAGGCTTTTGGCACCATTTTTGAGTGAATTGCCAAAATTCAGATTTTTGCTGAAGTTGTGACCCCGGGGCTTAGGGATTTTTTCAAAAAAATATTTTCTGCCGGTTATGTTTTTGAGGGCTGATTTCTTGTCCTGTGATAAAAAGCCTTCTGTTTCGAGTGCCAAACCCCGGGGCTTAGGGATTTTTTCAAAAAAATATATTCTGCCGGTTAGGTTTTTGAGGGCTGATTTCTTTTCCTGTGATAAAAAGCCTTCTGTTTCGAGTGCCAAACCATTGAGGAGAGCATTTTCAGGCTTTTGGCACCATTTTTGAGTGAATTGCCAAAAGTCAGATTTTTACTGAAATTGTGACCCCGGGGCTTAGGGATTTTTTCAAAAAAATATTTTCTGCCGGTTAAGTTTTTGAGGGCTGATTTCTTGTCCTGTGATAAAAAGCCTTCTGTTTCAAGTGCCAAACCTTTCAGGAGAGCATTTTCAGGCTTTTGGCACCATCTTTGAGTGATATGCCAAAATTCAGATTTTTGCTGAAATTGTGACCCCGGGGCTTAGGGATTTTTCAAAAAAATATTTTCTGCCGGTTAGGTTTTTGAGGGCTGATTTCTTGTCCTGTGATAAAAAGCCTTCTGTTTCGAGTGCCAAACCTTTGAGGAGAGCATTTTCAAGCTGTTGGCACCATTTTTGAGTGAATTGCCAAAAGTCAGATTTTTGCTGAAATTGTGACCCCGGGGCTAAGGGATTTTTTCAAAAAAATATTTTCTGCCGGTTATGTTTTTGAGGGCTGATTTCTTGTCCTGTGATAAAAAGCCTTCTGTTTCGAGTGCCAAACCTTTCAGGAGAGCATTTTCAGGCTTTTGGCACCATTTTTGAGTGAATTGCCAAAATTCAGATTTTTGCTGAAGTTGTGACCCCGGGGCTTAGGGATTTTTTCAAAAAAATATTTTCTACCGGTTAAGTTTTTGAGGGCTGATTTCTTGTCCTTTGATAAAAAGCCTTCTGTTTCGCGTGCCAAACCTTTCAGGAGAGCATTTTCAAGATTTTGGCACCATTTTTGAGTGAATTGCCAAAAGTCAGATTTTTGTTGAAATTGTGACCCCGGGGCTTAGGGATTTTTTCAAAAAAATATTTTCTGCCGGTTAGTTTTTTGAGGGCTGATTTCTTGTCCTGTGATAAAAAGCCTTCTGTTTCGATTGCCAAACCTTTCAGGAGAGCATTTTCAGGCTTTTGGCAACATCTTTGAGTGAATTGCCAAAAGTCAGATTTTTGCTGAAATTGTGACCCCGGGGCTTAGGGATTTTTTCAAAAAAATATTTTCTGCCGGTTAGGTTTTTGAGGGCTGATTTCTTGTCCTGTGATAAAAAGCCTTCTGTTTCGAGTGCCAAACCTTTCAGGAGAGCATTTTCAGGCTTTTGGCACCATCTTTGAGTGAATTGCCAAAAGTCAGATTTTTGCTGAAATTGTGACCCCGGGGCTTAGGGATTTTTTCAAAAAAATATTTTCTGCCGGTTAGGTTTTTGAGGGCTGATTTCTTGTCCTGTGATAAAAAGCCTTCTGTTTCGAGTTCCAAACCTTTCATGAGAGCATTTTCAAGTTTTTGGCACCATCTTTGAGTGAATTGCCAAAAGTCAGATTTTTGCTGAAATTGTGACCCCGGGGCTTAGGGATTTTTTCAAAAAAATATTTTCTGCCGGTTAGGTTTTTGAGGGCTGATTTCTTGTCCTGTGATAAAAAGCCTTCTGTTTCGAGTGCCAAACCTTACAGGAGAGCATTTTCAGGCTTTTGGCACCATTTTTGAGTGAATTGCAAAAAGTCAGATTTTTGCTGAAATTGTGACCCCGGAGCTTAGGGATTTTTTCAAAAAAATATTTTCTGCCGGTTAAGTTTTTGAGGGCTGAATTCTTGTCCTGTGATAAAAAGCCTTCTGTTTCGAGTGCCAAACCTTTCAGGAGAGCATTTTCAGGCTTTTGGCACCATTTTTGAGTGAATTGCCAAAAGTCAGATTTTTGCTGAAATTGTGACCCCGGGGCTTAGGGATTTTTTCAAAAAAATATTTTCTGCCGGTTATGTTTTTGAGGGCTGATTTCTGGTCCTGTGATAAAAATCCTTCTGTTTCGAGTGCCAAACCTTTCAGGAGAGCATTTTCAGGCTTTTGGCACCATTTTTGAGTGAATTGCCAAAAGTCAGATTTTTGCTGAAATTGTGACCCCGGGGCTTAGGGATTTTTTCAACAAAATATTTTCTGCCGGTTATGTTTTTGAGGGCTGATTTCTTGTCCTGTGATAAAAAGCCTTCTGTTTCGAGTGCCAAACCCCGGGGCTTAGGGATTTTTTCAAAAAAATATATTCTGCCGGTTAGGTTTTTGAGGGCTGATTTCTTTTCCTGTGATAAAAAGCCTTCTGTTTCGATTGCCAAACCTTTCAGGAGAGCATTTTCAGGCTTTTGGCAACATCTTTGAGTGAATTGCCAAAAGTCAGATTTTTACTGAAATTGTGACCCCGGGGCTTAGGGATTTTTTCAAAAAAATATTTTCTGCCGGTTAAGTTTTTGAGGGCTGATTTCTTGTCCTGTGATAAAAAGCCTTCTGTTTCAAGTGCCAAACCTTTCAGGAGAGCATTTTCAGGCTTTTGGCACCATCTTTGAGTGAATTGCCAAAATTCAGATTTTTGCTGAAATTGTGACCCCGGGGCTTAGGGATTTTTCAAAAAAATATTTTCTGCCGGTTAGGTTTTTGAGGGCTGATTTCTTGTCCTGTGATAAAAAGCCTTCTGTTTCGAGTGCCAAACCTTTGAGGAGAGCATTTTCAAGCTGTTGGCACCATTTTTGAGTGAATTGCCAAAAGTCAGATTTTTGCTGAAATTGTGACCCAGGGGCTAAGGGATTTTTTCAAAAAAATATTTTCTGCCGGTTATGTTTTTGAGGGCTGATTTCTTGTCCTGTGATAAAAAGCCTTCTGTTTCGAGTGCCAAACCTTTCAGGAGAGCATTTTCAGGCTTTTGGCACCATTTTTGAGTGAATTGCCAAAATTCAGATTTTTGCTGAAGTTGTGACCCCGGGGCTTAGGGATTTTTTCAAAAAAATATTTTCTACCGGTTAAGTTTTTGAGGGCTGATTTTTTGTCCTTTGATAAAAAGCCTTCTGTTTCGCGTGCCAAACCTTTCAGGAGAGCATTTTCAAGATTTTGGCACCATTTTTGAGTGAATTGCCAAAAGTCAGATTTTTGCTGAAATTGTGACCCCGGGGCTTAGGGATTTTTTCAAAGAAATATTTTCTGCCGGTTAGTTTTTTGCGGGCTGATTTCTTGTCCTGTGATAAAAAGCCTTCTGTTTCGAGTGCCAAACCTTTCAGGAGAGCATTTTCAGGCTTTTGGCACCATCTTTGAGTGAATTGCCAAAAGTCAGATTTTTGCTGAAATTGTGACCCCGGGGCTTAGGGATTTTTTCAAAAAAATATTTTCTGCCGGTTAAGTTTTTGAGGGCTGATTTCTTGTCCTGTGATAAAAAGCCTTCTGTTTCGAGTGCCAAACCTTTCAGGAGAGCATTTTCAGGCTTTTGGCACCATTTTTGAGTAAATTGCCAAAAGTCAGATTTTTGCTGAAATTGTGACCCCGGGGCATAGGGATTTTTTCAAAAAAATATTTTCTGCCGGTTAAGTTTTTGAGGGCTGATTTCTTGTCCTGTGATAAAAAGCCTTCTGTTTCAAGTGCCAAACCTTTCAGGAGAGCATTTTCAGGCTTTTGGCACCATCTTTGAGTGAATTGCCAAAAGTCAGATTTTTTCTGAAATTGTGACCCCGGGGCTTAGGGATTTTTTCAAAAAAATATTTTCTGCCGGTTATGTTTTTGAGGGCTGATTTCTTGTCCTGTGATAAAAAGCCTTCTGTTTCGAGTGCCAAACCTTTCAGGAGAGCATTTTCAGGCTTTTGGCACCATTTTTGAATGAATTGCCAAAAGTCAGATTTTTGCTAAAATTGTGACCCGGGGGCTTAGGTATTTTTTCAAAAAAATATTTTCTGCCGGTTAGTTTTTTGAGGGCTGATTTCTTGTCCTGTGATAAAAAGCCTTCTGTTTCGATTGCCAAACCTTTCAGGAGAGCATTTTCAGGCTTTTGGCAACATCTTTGAGTGAATTGCCAAAAGTCAGATTTTTGCTGAAATTGTGACCCCGGGGCTTAGGGATTTTTTCAAAAAAATATTTTCTGCCGGTTAGGTTTTTGAGGGCTGATTTCTTGTCCTGTGATAAAAAGCCTTCTGTTTCGAGTGCCAAACCTTTGAGGAGAGCATTTTCAAGCTTTTGGCACCATTTTTGAGTGAATTGCCAAAAGTCAGATTTTTGCTGAAATTGTGACCCCGGGGCTTAGGGATTTTTTCAAAAAAATATTTTCTGCCGGTTAAGTTTTTGAGGGCTGATTTCCTGTCCTGTGATAAAAAGCCTTCTGTTTCAAGTGCCAAACCTTTCAGGAGAGCATTTTCAGGCTTTTGGCACCATCTTTGAGTGAATTGCCAAAAGTCAGATTTTTGCTGAAATTGTGACCCCGGGGCTTAGGGATTTTTTTTAAAAAAATATTTTCTGCCGGTTATGTTTTTGAGGGCTGATTTCTTGTCCTGTGATAAAAAGCCTTCTGTTTCGAGTGCCAAACCTTTCAGGAGAGCATTTTCAGGCTTTTGGCACCATCTTTGAGTGAATTGCCAAAAGTCAGATTTTTGCTGAAATTGTGACCCCGGGGCTTAGGGATTTTTTCAAAAAAATATTTTCTGCCGGTTATGTTTTTGAGGGCTGATTTCTGGTCCTGTGATAAAAATCCTTCTGTTTCGAGTGCCAAACCTTTCAGGAGAGCATTTTCAGGCTTTTGGCACCATCTTTGAGTGAATTGCCAAAAGTCAGATTTTTGCTGAAATTGTGACCCCGGGGCTTAGGGATTTTTTCAACAAAATATTTTCTGCCGGTTATGTTTTTGAGGGCTGATTTCTTGTCCTGTGATAAAAAGCCTTCTGTTTCGAGTGCCAAACCTTTCAGGAGAGCATTTTCAGGCTTTTGGCACCATTTTTGAGTGAATTGCCAAAATTCAGATTTTTGCTGAAGTTGTGACCCCGGGGCTTAGGGATTTTTTCAAAGAAATATTTTCTGCCGGTTATGTTTTTGAGGGCTGATTTCTTGTCCTGTGATAAAAAGCCTTCTGTTTCGAGTGCCAAACCTTTCAGGAGAGCATTTTCAGGCTTTTGGCACCATTTTTGAGTGAATTGCCAAAATTCAGATTTTTGCTGAAGTTGTGATCCCGGGGCTTAGGGATTTTTTCAAAAAAATATTTTCTACCGGTGAAGTTTTTGAGGGCTGATTTCTTGTCCTTTGATAAAAAGCCTTCTATTTCGCGTGCCAAACCTTTCAGGAGAGCATTTTCAAGCTTTTGGCACCATTTTTGAGTGAATTGCCAAAGGTCAGATTTTTGCTGAAATTGTGACCCCGGGGCTTAGGGATTTTTTCAAAAAAATATTTTCTGCCGCTTAGGTTTTTGAGGGCTGATTTCTTGTCCTGTGATAAAAAGCCTTCTGTTTCAAGTGCCAAACCTTTCAGGAGAGCATTTTCAGGCTTTTGGCACCATCTTTGAGTGAATTACCAAAAGTCAGATTTTTGCTAAAATTGTGACCCCGGGGCTTAGGGATTTTTTCAAAAAAATATTTTCTGCCGGTTATGTTTTTGAGGGCTGATTTCTTGTCCTGTGATAAAAAGCCTTCTGTTTCAAGTGCGAAACCCCGGGGCTTAGGGATTTTTCAAAAAAATATTTTCTGCCGGTTAGGTTTTTGAGGGCTGATTTCTTGTCCTGTGATAAAAAGCCTTCTGTTTCGAGTGCCAAACCTTTGAGGAGAGCATTTTCAAGCTTTTGGCACCATTTTTGAGTGAATTGCCAAAAGTCAGATTTTTGCTGAAATTGTGACCCCGGGGCTTAGGGATTTTTTCAAAAAAATATTTTCTGCCGGTTATGTTTTTGAGGGCTGATTTCTTGTCCTGTGATAAAAAGCCTTCTGTTTCGAGTGCCAAACCTTTCAGGAGAGCATTTTGAGGCTTTTGGCACCATTTTTGAGTGAATTGCCAAAATTCAGATTTTTGCTGAAGTTGTGACCCCGGGGCTTAGGGATTTTTTCAAAAAAATATTTTCTACCGGTTAAGTTTTTAAGGGCTGATTTCTTGTCCTTTGATAAAAAGCCTTCTGTTTCTCGTGCCAAACCTTTCAGGAGAGCATTTTCAAGCTTTTGCCACCATTTTTGAGTGAATTGCCAAAGGTCAGATTTTTGCTGAAATTGTGACCCCGGGGCTTAGGGATTTTTTCAAAAAAATATTTTCTGCCGCTTAGGTTTTTGAGGGCTGATTTCTTGTCCTGTGATAAAAAGCCTTCTGTTTCAAGTGCCAAACCTTTCAGGAGAGCATTTTCAGGCTTTTGGCACCATTTTTGAGTGAATTGCCAAAATTCAGATTTTTGCTGAAATTGTGACCCCGGGGCTTAGGGATTTTTTCAAAAAAATATTTTCTGCCGGTTAGGTTTTTGAGGGCTGATTTCTTGTCCTGTGATAAAAAGCCTTCTGTTTCGAGTGCCAAACCTTTCAGGAGAGCATTTTCAGGATTTTGGCACCATTTTTGAGTGAATTGCCAAAAGTCAGATTTTTGCTGAAATTGTGACCCCGGGGCTTAGGTGTTTTTTCAAAAAAATATTTTCTGCCGTTAAGTTTTTGAGGGCTGATTTCTTGTCCTGTGATAAAAAGCCTTCTGTTTCAAGTGCCAAACCTTTCAGGAGAGCATTTTCAGGCTTTTGGCACCATCTTTGAGTGAATTACCAAAATTCAGATTTTTGCTAAAATTGTGACCCCGGGGCTTAGGGATTTTTTCAAAAAAATATTTTCTGCCGGTTATGTTTTTGAGGGCTGATTTCTTGTCCTGTGATAAAAAGCCTTCTGTTTCGAGTGCTAAACCCCGGGGCTTAGGGATTTTTTCAAAAAAATATTTTCTGCCGGTTAGGTTTTTGAGGGCTGATTTCTTGTCCTGTGATAAAAAGCCTTCTGTTTCGAGTGCCAAACCATTGAGGAGAGCATTTTCAGGCTTTTGGCACCATTTTTGAGTGAATTGCCAAAAGTCAGATTTTTGCTGAAATTGTGACCCCGGGGCTTAGGGATTTTTTCAAAAAAATATTTTCTGCCGGTTAAGTTTTTGAGGGCTGATTTCTTGTCCTGTGATAAAAAGCCTTCTGTTTCAAGTGCGAAACCCCGGGGCTTAGGGATTTTTCAAAAAAATATTTTCTGCCGGTTAGGTTTTTGAGGGCTGATTTCTTGTCCTGTGATAAAAAGCCTTCTGTTTCGAGTGCCAAACCTTTGAGGAGAGCATTTTCAAGCTTTTGGCACCATTTTTGAGTGAATTGCCAAAAGTCAGATTTTTGCTGAAATTGTGACCCCGGGGCTTAGGGATTTTTTCAAAAAAATATTTTCTGCCGGTTAAGTTTTTGAGGGCTGATTTCTTGTCCTGTGATAAAAAGCCTTCTGTTTCAAGTGCCAAACCTTTGAGGAGAGCATTTTCAAGCTTTTGGCACCATTTTTGAGTGAATTGCCAAAAGTCAGATTTTTGCTGAAATTGTGACCCCGGGGCTTAGGGATTTTTTCAAAAAAATATTTTCTGCCGGTTAGGTTTTTGAGGGCTGATTTCTTGTCCTGTGATAAAAAGCCTTCTGTTTCGAGTGCCAAACCTTTCAGGAGAGCATTTTCAGGATTTTGGCACCATTTTTGAGTGAATTGCCAAAAGTCAGATTTTTGCTGAAATTGTGACCTCGGGGCTTAGGTGTTTTTTCAAAAAAATATTTTCTGCCGTTAAGTTTTTGAGGGCTGATTTCTTGTCCTGTGATAAAAAGCCTTCTGTTTCAAGTGCCAAACCTTTCAGGAGAGCATTTTCAGGCTTTTGGCACCATCTTTGAGTGAATTACCAAAATTCAGATTTTTGCTAAAATTGTGACCCCGGGGCTTAGGGATTTTTTCAAAAAAATATTTTCTGCCGGTTATGTTTTTGAGGGCTGATTTCTTGTCCTGTGATAAAAAGCCTTCTGTTTCGAGTGCTAAACCAGGGGGTTAGGGATTTTTTCAAAAAAATATTTTCTGCCGGTTAGGTTTTTGAGGGCTGATTTCTTGTCCTGTGATAAAAAGCCTTCTGTTTTGAGTGCCAAACCATTGAGGAGAGCATTTTCAGGCTTTTGGCACCATTTTTGAGTGAATTGCCAAAAGTCAGATTTTTGCTGAAATTGTGACCCCGGGGCTTAGGGATTTTTTCAAAAAAATATTTTCTGCCGGTTAAGTTTTTGAGGGCTGATTTCTTGTCCTGTGATAAAAAGCCTTCTGTTTCAAGTGCGAAACCCCGGGGCTTAGGGATTTTTCAAAAAAATATTTTCTGCCGGTTAGGTTTTTGAGGGCTGATTTCTTGTCCTGTGATAAAAAGCCTTCTGTTTCGAGTGCCAAACCTTTGATGAGAGCATTTTCAAGCTTTTGGCACCATTTTTGAGTGAATTGCCAAAAGTCAGATTTTTGCTGAAATTGTGACCCCGGGGCTTAGGGATTTTTTCAAAAAAATATTTTCTGCCGGTTAAGTTTTTGAGGGCTGATTTCTTGTCCTGTGATAAAAAGCCTTCTGTTTCAAGTGCCAAACCTTTGAGGAGAGCATTTTCAAGCTTTTGGCACCATTTTTGAATGAATTGCCAAAAGTCAGATTTTTGCTGAAATTGTGACCCCGGGGCTTAGGGATTTTTTCAAAAAAATATTTTCTGCCGGTTAAGTTTTTGAGGGCTGATTTCTTGTCCTGTGATAAAAAGCCTTCTGTTTCAAGTGCCAAACCTTTCAGGAGAGCATTTTCAGGCTTTTGGCACCATCTTTGAGTGAATTGCCAAAAGTCAGATTTTTGCTAAAATTGTGACCCCGGGGCTTAGGGATTTTTTGAAAAAAATATTTTCTGCCGGTTATGTTTTTGAGGGCTGATTTCTTGTCCTGTGATAAAAAGCCTTCTGTTTCGAGTGCCAAACCTTTCAGGAGAGCATTTTCAGGCTTTTGGCACCATTTTTGAGTGAATTGCCAAAAGTCAGATTTTTGCTGAAATTGTGACCCCGGGGCTTAGGGGTTTTTTCAAAAAAATATTTTCTACCGGTTAAGTTTTTGAGGGCTGATTTCTTGTCCTTTGATAAAAAGCCTTCTGTTTCGCGTGCCAAACCTTTCAGGAGAGCATTTTCAAGCTATTGCCACCATTTTTAAATGAATTGCCAAAAGTCAGATTTTTGCTGAAATTGTGACCCCGGGGCTTAGGGATTTTTTCAAAAAAATATTTTCTGCCGGTTAAGTTTTTGAGGGCTGATTTCTTGTCCTGTGATAAAAAGCCTTCTGTTTCAAGTGCCAAACCTTTGAGGAGAGCATTTTCAAGCTTTTGGCACCATTTTTGAGTGAATTGCCAAAAGTCAGATTTTTGCTGAAATTGTGACCCCGGGGCTTAGGGATTTTTTCAAAAAAATATTTTCTGCCGGTTAAGTTTTTGAGGGCTGATTTCTTGTCCTGTGATAAAAAGCCTTCTGTTTCAAGTGCCAAACCTTTCAGGAGAGCATTTTCAGGCTTTTGGCACCATCTTTGAGTGAATTGCCAAAAGTCAGATTTTTGCTAAAATTGTGACCCCGGGGCTTAGGGATTTTTTCAAAAAAATATTTTCTGCCGGTTATGTTTTTGAGGGCTGATTTCTTGTCCTGTGATAAAAAGCCTTCTGTTTCGAGTGCCAAACCTTTCAGGAGAGCATTTTCAGGCTTTTGGCACCATTTTTGAGTGAATTGCCAAAAGTCAGATTTTTGCTGAAATTGTGACCCCGGGGCTTAGGGATTTTTTCAAAAAAATATTTTCTGCCGGTTATGTTTTTGAGGGCTGATTTCTTGTCCTGTGATAAAAAGCCTTCTGTTTCAAGTGCCAAACCTTTCAGGAGAGCATTTTCAGGCTTTTGGCACCATCTTTGAGTGAATTGCCAAAAGTCAGATTTTTGCTGAAATTGTGACCCCGGGGCTTAGGGGTTTTTTCAAAAAAATATTTTCTACCGGTTAAGTTTTTGAGGGCTGATTTCTTGTCCTTTGATAAAAAGCCTTCTGTTTCGCGTGCCAAACCTTTCAGGAGAGCATTTTCAAGCTTTTGCCACCATTTTTGAATGAATTGCCAAAAGTCAGATTTTTGCTGAAATTGTGACCCCGGGGCTTAGGGATTTTTTCAAAAAAATATTTTCTGCCGGTTAAGTTTTTGAGTGCTGATTTCTCGTCCTGTGATAAAAAGCCTTCTGTTTCAAGTGCCAAACCTTTCAGGAGAGCATTTGAAACCGGATGGCACCATTTTTGAGTGAATTGCCAAAAGTCAGATGTTTCCTGAAATTTTGACCCCGGGGCTTAGGGATTTTTTCAAAAAAATATTTTCTGCCGGTTAAGTTTTTGAGGGCTGATTTCTTGTCCTGTGATAAAAAGCCTTCTGTTTCGAGTGCCAAACCTTTCAGGAGAGCATTTTCAGGCTTTTGGCACCATCTTTGAGTGAATTGCCAAAAGTCAGATTTTTGCTAAAATTGTGACCCCGGGGCTTAGGGATTTTTTCAAAAAAATATTTTCTGCCGGTTAAGTTTTTGAGGGCTGATTTCTTGTCCTGTGATAAAAAGCCTTCTGTTTCGAGTGCCAAACCTTTCAGGAGAGCATTTTCAGGCTTTTGGCACCATCTTTGAGTGAATTGCCCAAAGTCAGATGTTTGCTGAAATTGTGACCCCGGCTTAGGGATTTTTCAAAAAAATATTTTCTGCCGGTTAGGTTTTTGAGGGCTGATTTCTTGTCCTGTGATAAAAAGCCTTCTGTTTCGAGTGCCAAACCTTTGAGGAGAGCATTTTCAAGCTTTTGGCACCATTTTTGAGTGAATTGCCAAAAGTCAGATTTTTGCTGAAATTGTGACCCCGGGGCTTAGGGATTTTTTCAAAAAAATATTTTCTGCCGGTTAGGTTTTTGAGGGCTGATTTCTTGTCCTGTGATAAAAAGCCTTCTGTTTCGCGTGCCAAACCTTTCAGGAGAGCATTTTCAAGCTTTTGGCACCATTTTTGAGTGAATTGCCAAAAGTCAGATTTTTGCTGAAATTGTGACCCCGGGGCTTAGGGATTTTTTCAAAGAAATATTTTCTGCCGGTTAGTTTTTTGAGGGCTGATTTCTTGTCCTGTGATAAAAAGCCTTCTGTTGCGAGTGCCAAACCTTTCAGGAGAGCATTTGCAGGCTTTTGGCACCATTTTTGAGTGAATTGCCCAAAGTCAGATGTTTGCTGAAATTGTGACCCCGGCTTAGGGATTTTTCAAAAAAATATTTTCTGCCGGTTAGGTTTTTGAGGGCTGATTTCTTGTCCTGTGATAAAAAGCCTTCTGTTTCGAGTGCCAAACCTTTC
This sequence comes from Podarcis liolepis, assembly GCF_965112155.1. Classification (NCBI taxonomy): domain Eukaryota; kingdom Metazoa; phylum Chordata; class Lepidosauria; order Squamata; family Lacertidae; genus Podarcis; species Podarcis liolepis. Next base: position 34,967,227 of record NC_139566.1, on the reverse strand, counting down.
AGGAGAGCATTTGAAACCGGTTGGCACCATTTTTGAGTGAATTGCCCAAAGTCAGATGTTTGCTGAAATTGTGACCCCGGGGCTTAGGGATTTTTTCAAAGAAATATTTTCTGCCGGTTAGTTTTTTGAGGGCTGATTTCTTGTCCTGTGATAAAAAGCCTTCTGTTTCGAGTGCCAAACCTTTCACGAGAGCATTTTCAGGCTTTTGGCACCATCTTTGAGTGAATTGCCAAAAGTCAGATTTTTGCTGAAATTGTGACCCCGGGGCTTAGGGATTTTTTCAAAAAAATATTTTCTGCCGGTTTAGTTTTTGAGGGCTGATTTCTTGTCCTGTGATAAAAAGCCTTCTGTTTCAAGTGCCAAACCCCGGGGCTTAGGGATTTTTCAAAAAAATATTTTCTGCCGGTTAGGTTTTTGAGGGCTGATTTCTTGTCCTGTGATAAAAAGCCTTCTGTTTCGCGTGCCAAACCTTTCAGGAGAGCATTTTCAAGCTTTTGGCACCATTTTTGAGTGAATTGCCAAAAGTCAGATTTTTCCTGAAATTGTGACCCCGGGGCTTAGGGATTTTTTCAAAGAAATATTTTCTGCCGGTTAGTTTTTTGAGGGCTGATTTCTTGTCCTGTGATAAAAAGCCTTCTGTTGCGAGTGCCAAACCTTTCAGGAGAGCATTTTCAGGCTTTTGGCACCATTTTTGAGTGAATTGCCAAAATTCAGATTTTTGCTGAAGTTGTGACCCCGGGGCTTAGGGATCTTTTCAAAAAAATATTTTCTACCGGTTAAGTTTTTGAGGGCTGATTTCTTGTCCTTTGATAAAAAGCCTTCTGTTTCGCGTGCCAAACCTTTCAGGAGAGCATTTTCAAGCTTTTGGCACCATTTTTGAGTGAATTGCCAAAAGTCAGATTTTTGCTGAAATTGTGACCCCGGGGCTTAGGGATTTTTTCAAAGAAATATTTTCTGCCGGTTAGTTTTTTGAGGGCTGATTTCTTGTCCTGTGATAAAAAGCCTTCTGTTTCGAGTGCCAAACCTTTCAGGAGAGCATTTTCAGGCTTTTGGCACCATCTTTGAGTGAATTGCCAAAAGTCAGATTTTTGCTAAAATTGTGACCCCGGGGCTTAGGGATTTTTTCAAAAAAATATTTTCTGCCGGTTAAGTTTTTGAGGGCTGATTTCTTGTCCTGTGATAAAAAGCCTTCTGTTTCGAGTGCCAAACCTTTCAGGAGAGCATTTTCAGGCTTTTGGCACCATTTTTGAGTGAATTGCCAAAATTCAGATTTTTGCTGAAATTGTGACCCCGGGGCTTAGGGATTTTTTCAAAAAAATATTTTCTGCCGGTTAAGTTTTTGAGTGCTGATTTCTCGTCCTGTGATAAAAAGCCTTCTGTTTCAAGTGCCAAACCTTTCAGGAGAGCATTTGAAACCGGTTGGCACCATTTTTGAGTGAATTGCCAAAAGTCAGATGTTTGCTGAAATTGTGACCCCGGGGCTTAGGGATTTTTTCAAAAAAATATTTTCTGCCGGTTAAGTTTTTGAGGGCTGATTTCTTGTCCTGTGATAAAAAGCCTTCTGTTTCGAGTGCCAAACCTTTCAGGAGAGCATTTTCAGGCTTTTGGCACCATTTTTGAGTGAATTGCCCAAAGTCAGATTTTTGCTGAAATTGTGACCCCGGGGCTTAGGGATTTTTTCAAAAAAATATTTTCTGCCGGTTAAGTTTTTGAGTGCTGATTTCTCGTCCTGTGATAAAAAGCCTTCTGTTTCAAGTGCCAAACCTTTCAGGAGAGCATTTGAAACCGGTTGGCACCATTTTTGAGTGAATTGCCAAAAGTCAGATGTTTGCTGAAATTGTGACCCCGGGGCTTAGGGATTTTTTCAAAAAAATATTTTCTGCCGGTTAGGTTTTTGAGGGCTGATTTCTTCTCCTGTGATAAAAAGCCTTCTGTTTCGAGTGCCAAACCTTTCAGGAGAGCATTTGAAACCGGTTGGCACCATTTTTGAGTGAATTGCCCAAAGTGAGATGTTTGCTGAAATTGTGACCCCGGGGCTTAGGGATTTTTCAAAAAAATATTTTCTGCCGGTTAGGTTTTTGAGGGCTGATTTCTTGTCCTGTGATAAAAAGCCTTCTGTTTCGAGTGCCAAACCTTTCAGGAGAGCATTTTCAAGCTTTTGACACCATTTTTGAGTGAATTGCCAAAAGTCAGATTTTTGCTGAAATTGTGACCCCGGGGCTTAGGGATTTTTTCAAAAAAAATATTTTCTGCCGGTTATGTTTTTGAGGGCTGATTTCTTGTCCTGTGATAAAAAGCCTTCTGTTTCGAGTGCCAAACCTTTCAGGAGAGCATTTTCAAGCTTTTGACACCATTTTTGAGTGAATTGCCAAAAGTCAGATTTTTGCTGAAATTGTGACCCCGGGGCTTAGGGATTTTTTCAAAGAAATATTTTCTGCCGGTTAAGTTTTTGAGGGCTGATTTCTTGTCCTGTGATAAAAAGCCTTCTGTTTCGAGTGCCAAACCTTTCAGGAGAGCATTTTCAGGCTTTTGGCACCATTTTTGAGTGAATTGCCCAAAGTCAGATGTTTGCTGAAATTGTGACCCCGGCTTAGGGATTTTTCAAAAAAATATTTTCTGCCGGTTATGTTTTTGAGGGCTGATTTCTTGTCCTGTGATAAAAAGCCTTCTGTTTCAAGTGCCAAACCTTTCAGGAGAGCATTTTCAGGCTTTTGGCACCATCTTTGAGTGAATTGCCAAAAGTCAGATTTTTGCTGAAATTGTGACCCCGGGGCTTAGGGGTTTTTTCAAAAAAATATTTTCTACCGGTTAAGTTTTTGAGGGCTGATTTCTTGTCCTTTGATAAAAAGCCTTCTGTTTCGCGTGCCAAACCTTTCAGGAGAGCATTTGAAACCGGATGGCACCATTTTTGAGTGAATTGCCAAAAGTCAGATGTTTCCTGAAATTTTGACCCCGGGGCTTAGGGATTTTTTCAAAAAAATATTTTCTGCCGGTTAAGTTTTTGAGGGCTGATTTCTTGTCCTGTGATAAAAAGCCTTCTGTTTCGAGTGCCAAACCTTTCAGGAGAGCATTTTCAGGCTTTTGGCACCATCTTTGAGTGAATTGCCAAAAGTCAGATTTTTGCTAAAATTGTGACCCCGGGGCTTAGGGATTTTTTCAAAAAAATATTTTCTGCCGGTTAAGTTTTTGAGGGCTGATTTCTTGTCCTGTGATAAAAAGCCTTCTGTTTCGAGTGCCAAACCTTTCAGGAGAGCATTTTCAGGCTTTTGGCACCATCTTTGAGTGAATTGCCCAAAGTCAGATGTTTGCTGAAATTGTGACCCCGGCTTAGGGATTTTTCAAAAAAATATTTTCTGCCGGTTAGGTTTTTGAGGGCTGATTTCTTGTCCTGTGATAAAAAGCCTTCTGTTTCGAGTGCCAAACCTTTGAGGAGAGCATTTTCAAGCTTTTGGCACCATTTTTGAGTGAATTGCCAAAAGTCAGATTTTTGCTGAAATTGTGACCCCGGGGCTTAGGGATTTTTTCAAAAAAATATTTTCTGCCGGTTAGGTTTTTGAGGGCTGATTTCTTGTCCTGTGATAAAAAGCCTTCTGTTTCGCGTGCCAAACCTTTCAGGAGAGCATTTTCAAGCTTTTGGCACCATTTTTGAGTGAATTGCCAAAAGTCAGATTTTTGCTGAAATTGTGACCCCGGGGCTTAGGGATTTTTTCAAAGAAATATTTTCTGCCGGTTAGTTTTTTGAGGGCTGATTTCTTGTCCTGTGATAAAAAGCCTTCTGTTGCGAGTGCCAAACCTTTCAGGAGAGCATTTGCAGGCTTTTGGCACCATTTTTGAGTGAATTGCCCAAAGTCAGATGTTTGCTGAAATTGTGACCCCGGCTTAGGGATTTTTCAAAAAAATATTTTCTGCCGGTTAGGTTTTTGAGGGCTGATTTCTTGTCCTGTGATAAAAAGCCTTCTGTTTCGAGTGCCAAACCTTTCAGGAGAGCATTTGAAACCGGTTGGCACCATTTTTGAGTGAATTGCCCAAAGTCAGATGTTTGCTGAAATTGTGACCCCGGGGCTTAGGGATTTTTTCAAAGAAATATTTTCTGCCGGTTAGTTTTTTGAGGGCTGATTTCTTGTCCTGTGATAAAAAGCCTTCTGTTTCGAGTGCCAAACCTTTCACGAGAGCATTTTCAGGCTTTTGGCACCATCTTTGAGTGAATTGCCAAAAGTCAGATTTTTGCTGAAATTGTGACCCCGGGGCTTAGGGATTTTTTCAAAAAAATATTTTCTGCCGGTTTAGTTTTTGAGGGCTGATTTCTTGTCCTGTGATAAAAAGCCTTCTGTTTCAAGTGCCAAACCCCGGGGCTTAGGGATTTTTCAAAAAAATATTTTCTGCCGGTTAGGTTTTTGAGGGCTGATTTCTTGTCCTGTGATAAAAAGCCTTCTGTTTCGCGTGCCAAACCTTTCAGGAGAGCATTTTCAAGCTTTTGGCACCATTTTTGAGTGAATTGCCAAAAGTCAGATTTTTGCTGAAATTGTGACCCCGGGGCTTAGGGATTTTTTCAAAGAAATATTTTCTGCCGGTTAGTTTTTTGAGGGCTGATTTCTTGTCCTGTGATAAAAAGCCTTCTGTTGCGAGTGCCAAACCTTTCAGGAGAGCATTTTCAGGCTTTTGGCACCATTTTTGAGTGAATTGCCAAAATTCAGATTTTTGCTGAAGTTGTGACCCCGGGGCTTAGGGATCTTTTCAAAAAAATATTTTCTACCGGTTAAGTTTTTGAGGGCTGATTTCTTGTCCTTTGATAAAAAGCCTTCTGTTTCGCGTGCCAAACCTTTCAGGAGAGCATTTTCAAGCTTTTGGCACCATTTTTGAGTGAATTGCCAAAAGTCAGATTTTTGCTGAAATTGTGACCCCGGGGCTTAGGGATTTTTTCAAAGAAATATTTTCTGCCGGTTAGTTTTTTGAGGGCTGATTTCTTGTCCTGTGATAAAAAGCCTTCTGTTTCGAGTGCCAAACCTTTCAGGAGAGCATTTTCAGGCTTTTGGCACCATCTTTGAGTGAATTGCCAAAAGTCAGATTTTTGCTAAAATTGTGACCCCGGGGCTTAGGGATTTTTTCAAAAAAATATTTTCTGCCGGTTAAGTTTTTGAGGGCTGATTTCTTGTCCTGTGATAAAAAGCCTTCTGTTTCGAGTGCCAAACCTTTCAGGAGAGCATTTTCAGGCTTTTGGCACCATTTTTGAGTGAATTGCCAAAATTCAGATTTTTGCTGAAATTGTGACCCCGGGGCTTAGGGATTTTTTCAAAAAAATATTTTCTGCCGGTTAAGTTTTTGAGTGCTGATTTCTCGTCCTGTGATAAAAAGCCTTCTGTTTCAAGTGCCAAACCTTTCAGGAGAGCATTTGAAACCGGTTGGCACCATTTTTGAGTGAATTGCCAAAAGTGAGATGTTTGCTGAAATTGTGACCCCGGGGCTTAGGGATTTTTCAAAAAAATATTTTCTGCCGGTTAGGTTTTTGAGGGCTGATTTCTTGTCCTGTGATAAAAAGCCTTCTGTTTCGAGTGCCAAACCTTTCAGGAGAGCATTTTCAAGCTTTTGACACCATTTTTGAGTGAATTGCCAAAAGTCAGATTTTTGCTGAAATTGTGACCCCGGGGCTTAGGGATTTTTTCAAAAAAATATTTTCTGCCGGTTAGTTTTTTGAGGGCTGATTTCTTGTCCTGTGATAAAAAGCCTTCTGTTGCGAGTGCCAAACCTTTCAGGAGAGCATTTTCAGGCTTTTGGCACCATTTTTGAGTGAATTGCCAAAATTCAGATTTTTGCTGAAGTTGTGACCCCGGGGCTTAGGGATTTTTTCAAAAAAATATTTTCTACCGGTTAAGTTTTTGAGGGCTGATTTCTTGTCCTTTGATAAAAAGCCTTCTGTTTCGCGTGCCAAACCTTTCAGGAGAGCATTTTCAAGCTTTTGGCACCATTTTTGAGTGAATTGCCAAAAGTCAGATGTTTGCTGAAATTGTGACCCCGGGGCTTAGGGATTTTTTCAAAAAAATATTTTCTGCCGGTTAAGTTTTTGAGGGCTGATTTCTTGTCCTGTGATAAAAAGCCTTCTGTTTCGAGTGCCAAACCTTTCAGGAGAGCATTTTCAGGCTTTTGGCACCATTTTTGAGTGAATTGCCCAAAGTCAGATGTTTGCTGAAATTGTGACCCCGGCTTAGGGATTTTTCAAAAAAATATTTTCTGCCGGTTAGGTTTTTGAGGGCTGATTTCTTGTCGTGTGATAAAAAGCCTTCTTTTTCGAGTGCCAAACCTTTCAGGAGAGCATTTGAAACCGGTTGGCACCATTTTTGAGTGAATTGCCCAAAGTGAGATGTTTGCTGAAATTGTGACCCCGGGGCTTAGGGATTTTTCAAAAAAATATTTTCTGCCGGTTAGGTTTTTGAGGGCTGATTTCTTGTCCTGTGATAAAAAGCCTTCTGTTTCGAGTGCCAAACCTTTGAGGAGAGCATTTTCAAGCTTTTGGCACCATTTTTGAGTGAATTGCCAAAAGTCAGATTTTTGCTGAAATTGTGACCCCGGGGCTTAGGGTTTTTTTCAAAAAAATATTTTCTTCCGGTTAAGTTTTTGAGGGCTGATTTCTTGTCCTGTGATAAAAAGCCTTCTGTTTCAAGTGCCAAACCTTTGAGGAGAGCATTTTCAAGCTTTTGGCACCATTTTTGAGTGAATTGCCAAAAGTCAGATTTTTGCTGAAATTGTGACCCCGGGGCTTAGGGATTTTTTCAAAAAAATATTTTCTGCCGGTTAAGTTTTTGAGGGCTGATTTCTTGTCCTGTGATAAAAAGCCTTCTGTTTCAAGTGCCAAACCTTTCAGGAGAGCATTTTCAGGCTTTTGGCACCATCTTTGAGTGAATTGCCAAAAGTCAGATTTTTGCTAAAATTGTGACCCCGGGGCTTAGGGATTTTTTCAAAAAAATATTTTCTGCCGGTTATGTTTTTGAGGGCTGATTTCTTGTCCTGTGATAAAAAGCCTTCTGTTTCGAGTGCCAAACCTTTCAGGAGAGCATTTTCAGGCTTTTGGTACCATTTTTGAGTGAATTGCCAAAAGTCAGATTTTTGCTGAAATTGTGACCCCGGGGCTTAGGGGTTTTTTCAAAAAAATATTTTCTACCGGTTAAGTTTTTGAGGGCTGATTTCTTGTCCTTTGATAAAAAGCCTTCTGTTTCGCGTGCCAAACCTTTCAGGAGAGCATTTTCAAGCTATTGCCACCATTTTTAAATGAATTGCCAAAAGTCAGATTTTTGCTGAAATTGTGACCCCGGGGCTTAGGGATTTTTTCAAAAAAATATTTTCTGCCGGTTATGTTTTTGAGGGCTGATTTCTTGTCCTGTGATAAAAAGCCTTCTGTTTCAAGTGCCAAACCTTTCAGGAGAGCATTTTCAGGCTTTTGGCACCATCTTTGAGTGAATTGCCAAAAGTCAGATGTTTGCTGAAATTGTGACCCCGGGGCTTAGGGATTTTTTCAAAAAAATATTTTCTGCCGGTTAAGTTTTTGAGGGCTGATTTCTTGTCCTGTGATAAAAAGCCTTCTGTTTCGAGTGCCAAACCTTTCAGGAGAGCATTTTCAGGCTTTTGGCACCATCTTTGAGTGAATTGCCAAAAGTCAGATTTTTGCTAAAATTGTGACCCCGGGGCTTAGGGATTTTTTCAAAAAAATATTTTCTGCCGGTTATGTTTTTGAGGGCTGATTTCTTGTCCTGTGATAAAAAGCCTTCTGTTTCGAGTGCCAAACCTTTCAGGAGAGCATTTTCAGGCTTTTGGCACCATTTTTGAGTGAATTGCCAAAAGTCAGATTTTTGCTGAAATTGTGACCCCGGGGCTTAGGGATTTTTTCAAAAAAATATTTTCTGCCGGTTAAGTTTTTGAGGGCTGATTTCTTGTCCTGTGATAAAAAGCCTTCTGTTTCGCGTGCCAAACCTTTCAGGAGAGCATTTTCAAGCTTTTGGCACCATTTTTGAGTGAATTGCCAAAAGTTAGATTTTTGCTGAAATTGTGACCCCGGGGCTTAAGGATTTTTTCAAAGAAATATTTTCTGCCGGTTAGTTTTTTGAGGGCTGATTTCTTCTCCTGTGATAAAAAGCCTTCTGTTGCGAGTGCCAAACCTTTCAGGAGAGCATTTTCAGGCTTTTGGCACCATTTTTGAGTGAATTGCCAAAATTTAGATTTTTGCTGAAGTTGTGACCCCGGGGCTTAGGGATTTTTTCAAAAAAATATTTTCTACCGGTTAAGTTTTTGAGGGCTGATTTATTGTCCTTTGATAAAAAGCCTTCTGTTTCGCGTGCCAAACCTTTCAGGAGAGCATTTTCAAGCTTTTGGCACCATTTTTGAGTGAATTGCCAAAAGTCAGATTTTTGCTGAAATTGTGACCCCGGGGCTTAGGGATTTTTTCAAAGAAATATTTTCTGCCGGTTAAGTTTTTGAGGGCTGATTTCTTGTCCTGTGATAAAAAGCCTTCTGTTTCGAGTGCCAAACCTTTCAGGAGAGCATTTTCAGGCTTTTGGCACCATTTTTGAGTGAATTGCCCAAAGTCAGATGTTTGCTGAAATTGTGACCCCGGCTTAGGGATTTTTCAAAAAAATATTTTCTGCCGGTTAGGTTTTTGAGGGCTGATTTCTTGTCCTGTGATAAAAACCTTCTGTTTCGAGTGCCAAACCTTTCAGGAGAGCATTTGAAACCGGTTGGCACCATTTTTGAGTGAATTGCCCAAAGTCAGATGTTTGCTGAAATTGTGACCCCGGGGCTTAGGGATTTTTCAAAAAAATATTTTCTGCCGGTTAGGTTTTTGAGGGCTGATTTCTTGTCCTGTGATAAAAAGCCTTCTGTTTCGAGTGCCAAACCTTTGAGGAGAGCATTTTCAAGCTTTTGGCACCATTTTTGAGTGAATTGCCAAAAGTCAGATTTTTGCTGAAATTGTGACGCCGGGGCTTAGGGATTTTTTCAAAAAAATATTTTCTTCCGGTTAAGTTTTTGAGGGCTGATTTCTTGTCCTGTGATAAAAAGCCTTCTGTTTCAAGTGCCAAACCTTTGAGGAGAGCATTTTCAAGCTTTTGGCACCATTTTTGAGTGAATTGCCAAAAGTCAGATTTTTGCTGAAATTGTGACCCCGGGGCTTAGGGATTTTTTCAAAAAAATATTTTCTGCCGGTTAAGTTTTTGAGGGCTGATTTCTTGTCCTGTGATAAAAATCCTTCTGTTTCAAGTGCCAAACCTTTCAGGAGAGCATTTTCAGGCTTTTGGCACCATCTTTGAGTGAATTGCCAAAAGTCAGATTTTTGCTGAAATTGTGACCCCGGGGCTTAGGGATTTTTTCAAAAAAATATTTTCTGCCGGTTAAGTTTTTGAGGGCTGATTTCTTGTCCTGTGATAAAAAGCCTTCTGTTTCAAGTGCCAAACCCCGGGGCTTAGGGATTTTTCAAAAAAATATTTTCTGCCGGTTAGGTTTTTGAGGGCTGATTTCTTGTCCTGTGATAAAAAGCCTTCTGTTTCAAGTGCCAAACCTTTCAGGAGAGCATTTTCTGGCTTTTGGCACCATCTTTGAGTGAATTGCCAAAAGTCAGATTTTTGCTAAAATTGTGACCCCGGGGCTTAGGGATTTTTTCAAAAAAATATTTTCTGCCGGTTATGTTTTTGAGGGCTGATTTCTTGTCCTGTGATAAAAAGCCTTCTGTTTCGAGTGCCAAACCTTTCAGGAGAGCATTTTCAGGCTTTTGGCACCATCTTTGAGTGAATTGCCAAAAGTCAGATTTTTGCGGAAATTGTGACCCCGGGGCTTAGGGATTTTTTCAAAAAAATATTTTCTGCCGGTTAAGTTTTTGAGTGCTGATTTCTCGTCCTGTGATAAAAAGCCTTCTGTTTCAAGTGCCAAACCTTTCAGGAGAGCATTTGAAACCGGTTGGCACCATTTTTGAGTGAATTGCCAAAAGTCAGATGTTTGCTGAAATTGTGACCCCGGGGCTTAGGGATTTTTTCAAAAAAATATTTTCTGCCGGTTAAGTTTTGGAGGGCTGATTTCTTGTCCTGTGATAAAAAGCCTTCTGTTTCGAGTGCCAAACCTTTCAGGAGAGCATTTTCAGGCTTTTGGCACCATTTTTGAGTGAATTGCCCAAAGTCAGATGTTTGCTGAAATTGTGACCCCGGCTTAGGGATTTTTCAAAAAAATATTTTCTGCCGGTTAGGTTTTTGAGGGCTGATTTCTTGTCCTGTGATAAAAAGCCTTCTGTTTCGAGTGCCAAACCTTTCAGGAGAGCATTTGAAACCGGTTGGCACCATTTTTGAGTGAATTGCCCAAAGTCAGATGTTTGCTGAAATTGTGACCCCGGGGCTTAGGGATTTTTTCAAAGAAATATTTTCTGCCGGTTAGTTTTTTGAGGGCTGATTTCTTTTCCTGTGATAAAAAGCCTTCTGTTTCGAGTGCCAAACCTTTCACGAGAGCATTTTCAGGCTTTTAGCACCATCTTTGAGTGAATTGCCAAAAGTCAGATTTTTGCTGAAATTGTGACCCCGGGGCTTAGGGATTTTTTCAAAAAAATATTTTCTGCCGGTTAAGTTTTTGAGGGCTGATTTCTTGTCCTGTGATAAAAAGCCTTCTGTTTCAAGTGCCAAACCCCGGGGCTTAGGGATTTTTCAAAAAAATATTTTCTGCCGGTTAGGTTTTTGAGGGCTGATTTCTTGTCCTGTGATAAAAAGCCTTCTGTTTCGCGTGCCAAACCTTTCAGGAGAGCATTTTCAAGCTTTTGGCACCATTTTTGAGTGAATTGCCAAAAGTCAGATTTTTGCTGAAATTGTGACCCCGGGGCTTAGGGATTTTTTCAAAGAAATATTTTCTGCCGGTTAGTTTTTTGAGGGCTGATTTCTTGTCCTGTGATAAAAAGCCTTCTGTTGCGAGTGCCAAACCTTTCAGGAGAGCATTTTCAGGCTTTTGGCACCATTTTTGAGTGAATTGCCAAAATTCAGATTTTTGCTGAAATTGTGACCCCGGGGCTTAGGGATTTTTTCAAAAAAATATTTTCTGCCGGTTAAGTTTTTGAGTGCTGATTTCTCGTCCTGTGATAAAAAGCCTTCTGTTTCAAGTGCCAAACCTTTCAGGAGAGCATTTGAAACCGGTTGGCACCATTTTTGAGTGAATTGCCAAAAGTCAGATGTTTGCTGAAATTGTGACCCCGGGGCTTAGGGATTTTTTCAAAAAAATATTTTCTGCCGGTTAAGTTTTGGAGGGCTGATTTCTTGTCCTGTGATAAAAAGCCTTCTGTTTCGAGTGCCAAACCTTTCAGGAGAGCATTTTCAGGCTTTTGGCACCATTTTTGAGTGAATTGCCCAAAGTCAGATGTTTGCTGAAATTGTGACCCCGGCTTAGGGATTTTTCAAAAAAATATTTTCTGCCGGTTAGGTTTTTGAGGGCTGATTTCTTCTTCTGTGATAAAAAGCCTTCTGTTTCGAGTGCCAAACCTTTCAGGAGAGCATTTGAAACCGGTTGGCACCATTTTTGAGTGAATTGCCCAAAGTGAGATGTTTGCTGAAATTGTGACCCCGGGGCTTAGGGATTTTTCAAAAAAATATTTTCTGCCGGTTAGGTTTTTGAGGGCTGATTTCTTGTCCTGTGATAAAAAGCCTTCTGTTTCGAGTGCCAAACCTTTCAGGAGAGCATTTTCAAGCTTTTGACACCATTTTTGAGTGAATTGCCAAAAGTCAGATTTTTGCTGAAATTGTGACCCCGGGGCTTAGGGATTTTTTCAAAAAAATATTTTCTGCCGGTTATGTTTTTGAGGGCTGATTTCTTGTCCTGTGATAAAAAGCCTTCTGTTTCGAGTGCCAAACCTTTCAGGAGAGCATTTTCAAGCTTTTGACACCATTTTTGAGTGAATTGCCAAAAGTCAGATTTTTGCTGAAATTGTGACCCCGGGGCTTAGGGATTTTTTCAAAGAAATATTTTCTGCCGGTTAGTTTTTTGAGGGCTGATTTCTTGTCCTGTGATAAAAAGCCTTCTGTTGCGAGTGCCAAACCTTTCAGGAGAGCATTTTCAGGCTTTTGGCACCATTTTTGAGTGAATTGCCAAAATTCAGATTTTTGCTGAAGTTGTGACCCCGGGGCTTAGGGATTTTTTCAAAAAAATATTTTCTACCGGTTAAGTTTTTGAGGGCTGATTTCTTGTCCTTTGATAAAAAGCCTTCTGTTTCGCGTGCCAAACCTTTCAGGAGAGCATTTTCAAGCTTTTGGCACCATTTTTGAGTGAATTGCCAAAAGTCAGATTTTTGCTGAAATTGTGACCCCGGGGCTTAGGGATTTTTTCAAAAAAATATTTTCTGCCGGTTAAGTTTTTGAGTGCTGATTTCTCGTCCTGTGATAAAAAGCCTTCTGTTTCAAGTGCCAAACCTTTCAGGAGAGCATTTGAAACCGGTTGGCACCATTTTTGAGTGAATTGCCAAAAGTCAGATGTTTGCTGAAATTGTGACCCCGGGGCTTAGGGATTTTTTCAAAAAAATATTTTCTGCCGGTTAAGTTTTTGAGGGCTGATTTCTTGTCCTGTGATAAAAAGCCTTCTGTTTCGAGTGCCAAACCTTTCAGGAGAGCATTTTCAGGCTTTTGGCACCATTTTTGAGTGAATTGCCCAAAGTCAGATGTTTGCTGAAATTGTGACCCCGGCTTAGGGATTTTTCAAAAAAATATTTTCTGCCGGTTAGGTTTTTGAGGGCTGATTTCTTCTCCTGTGATAAAAAGCCTTCTGTTTCGAGTGCCAAACCTTTCAGGAGAGCATTTGAAACCGGTTGGCACCATTTTTGAGTGAATTGCCCAAAGTGAGATGTTTGCTGAAATTGTGACCCCGGGGCTTAGGGATTTTTCAAAAAAATATTTTCTGCCGGTTAGGTTTTTGAGGGCTGATTTCTTGTCCTGTGATAAAAAGCCTTCTGTTTCGAGTGCCAAACCTTTCAGGAGAGCATTTTCAAGCTTTTGACACCATTTTTGAGTGAATTGCCAAAAGTCAGATTTTTGCTGAAATTGTGACCCCGGGGCTTAGGGATTTTTTCAAAGAAATATTTTCTGCCGGTTATGTTTTTGAGGGCTGATTTCTTGTCCTGTGATAAAAAGCCTTCTGTTTCGAGTGCCAAACCTTTCAGGAGAGCATTTTCAAGCTTTTGACACCATTTTTGAGTGAATTGCCAAAAGTCAGATTTTTGCTGAAATTGTGACCCCGGGGCTTAGGGATTTTTTCAAAGAAATATTTTCTGCCGGTTAGTTTTTTGAGGGCTGATTTCTTGTCCTGTGATAAAAAGCCTTCTGTTGCGAGTGCCAAAGCTTTCAGGAGAGCATTTTCAGGCTTTTGGCACCATTTTTGAGTGAATTGCCAAAATTCAGATTTTTGCTGAAGTTGTGACCCCGGGGCTTAGGGATTTTTTCAAAAAAATATTTTCTACCGGTTAAGTTTTTGAGGGCTGATTTCTTGTCCTTTGATAAAAAGCCTTCTGTTTCGCGTGCCAAACCTTTCAGGAGAGCATTTTCAAGCTTTTGGCACCATTTTTGAGTGAATTGCCAAAAGTCAGATTTTTGCTGAAATTGTGACCCCGGGGCTTAGGGATTTTTTCAAAAAAATATTTTCTGCCGGTTAAGTTTTTGAGGGCTGATTTCTTGTCCTGTGATAAAAAGCCTTCTGTTTCGAGTCCCAAACCTTTCAGGAGAGCATTTTCAGGCTTTTGGCACCATTTTTGAGTGAATTGCCAAAATTCAGATTTTTGCTGAAATTGTGACCCCGGGGCTTAGGGATTTTTTCAAAAAAATATTTTCTGCCGGTTAAGTTTTTGAGTGCTGATTTCTCGTCCTGTGATAAAAAGCCTTCTGTTTCAAGTACCAAACCTTTCAGGAGAGCATTTGAAACCGGTTGGCACCATTTTTGAGTGAATTGCCAAAAGTCAGATGTTTGCTGAAATTGTGACCCCGGGGCTTAGGGATTTTTTCAAAAAAATATTTTCTGCCGGTTAAGTTTTTGAGGGCTGATTTCTTGTCCTGTGATAAAAAGCCTTCTGTTTCGAGTGCCAAACCTTTCAGGAGAGCATTTTCAGGCTTTTGGCACCATTTTTGAGTGAATTGCCCAAAGTCAGATGTTTGCTGAAATTGTGACCCCGGCTTAGCGATTTTTCAAAAAAATATTTTCTGCCGGTTAGGTTTTTGAGGGCTGATTTCTTGTCGTGTGATAAAAAGCCTTCTTTTTCGAGTGCCAAACCTTTCAGGAGAGCATTTGAAACCGGTTGGCACCATTTTTGAGTGAATTGCCCAAAGTGAGATGTTTGCTGAAATTGTGACCCCGGGGCTTAGGGATTTTTCAAAAAAATATTTTCTGCCGGTTAGGTTTTTGAGGGCTGATTTCTTGTCCTGTGATAAAAAGCCTTCTGTTTCGAGTGCCAAACCTGTCAGGAGAGCATTTTCAGGCTTTTGGCACCATCTTTGAGTGAATTGCCCAAAGTCAGATTTTTGCTAAAATTGTGACCCCGGGGCTTAGGGACTTTTTCAAAAAAATATTTTCTGCCGGTTATGTTTTTGAGGGCTGATTTCTTGTCCTGTGATAAAAAGCCTTCTCTTTCGAGTGCCAAACCTGTCAGGAGAGCATTTTCAGGCTTTTGGCACCATTTTTGAGTGAATTGCCAAAAGTCAGATTTTTGCTGAAATTGTGACCCCGGGGCTTAGGGGTTTTTTCAAAAAAATATTTACTGCCGGTTAAGTTTTTGAGGGCTGATTTCTTGTCCTGTGATAAAAAGCCTTCTGTTTCAAGTGCCAAACCTTTCAGGAAAGCATTTTCAGGCTTTTGGCACCATCTTTGAGTGAATTGCCCAAAGTCAGATTTTTGCTGAAATTGTGACCCCGGGGCTTAGGGATTTTTTCAAAAAAATATTTTCTACCGGTTAAGTTTTTGAGGGCTGATTTCTTGTCCTGTGATAAAAAGCCTTCTGTTTCGAGTGCCAAACCTTTCAGGAGAGCATTTTCAGGCTTTTGGCACCATTTTTGAGTGAATTGCCAAAAGTCAGATTTTTGCTGAAATTGTGACCCCGGGGCTTAGGGATTTTTTCAAAAAAATATTTTCTGCCGGTTAAGTTTTTGAGGGCTGATTTCTTGTCCTGTGATAAAAAGCCTTCTGTTTCGAGTGCCAAACCTTTCAGGAGAGCATTTTCAGGCTTTTGGCACCATTTTTGAGTGAATTGCCCAAAGTCAGATGTTTGCTGAAATTGTGACCCCGGCTTAGGGATTTTTCAAAAAAATATTTTCTGCCGGTTAGGTTTTTGAGGGCTGATTTCTTGTCGTGTGATAAAAAGCCTTCTTTTTCGAGTGCCAAACCTTTCAGGAGAGCATTTGAAACCGGTTGGCACCATTTTTGAGTGAATTGCCCAAAGTGAGATGTTTGCTGAAATTGTGACCCCGGGGCTTAGGGATTTTTCAAAAAAATATTTTCTGCCGGTTAGGTTTTTGAGGGCTGATTTCTTGTCCTGTGATAAAAAGCCTTCTGTTTCGAGTGCCAAACCTGTCAGGAGAGCATTTTCAGGCTTTTGGCACCATCTTTGAGTGAATTGCCCAAAGTCAGATTTTTGCTAAAATTGTGACCCCGGGGCTTAGGGACTTTTTCAAAAAAATATTTTCTGCCGGTTATGTTTTTGAGGGCTGATTTCTTGTCCTGTGATAAAAAGCCTTCTCTTTCGAGTGCCAAACCTGTCAGGAGAGCATTTTCAGGCTTTTGGCACCATTTTTGAGTGAATTGCCAAAAGTCAGATTTTTGCTGAAATTGTGACCCCGGGGCTTAGGGGTTTTTTCAAAAAAATATTTTCTGCCGGTTAAGTTTTTGAGGGCTGATTTCTTGTCCTGTGATAAAAAGCCTTCTGTTTCAAGTGCCAAACCTTTCAGGAAAGCATTTTCAGGCTTTTGGCACCATCTTTGAGTGAATTGCCCAAAGTCAGATTTTTGCTGAAATTGTGACCCCGGGGCTTAGGGATTTTTTCAAAAAAATATTTTCTACCGGTTAAGTTTTTGAGGGCTGATTTCTTGTCCTGTGATAAAAAGCCTTCTGTTTCGAGTGCCAAACCTTTCAGGAGAGCATTTTCAGGCTTTTGGCACCATTTTTGAGTGAATTGCCCAAAGTCAGATGTTTGCTGAAATTGTGACCCCGGCTTAGGGATTTTTCAAAAAAATATTTTCTGCCGGTTAGGTTTTTGAGGGCTGATTTCTTGTCGTGTGATAAAAAGCCTTCTTTTTCGAGTGCCAAACCTTTCAGGAGAGCATTTGAAACCGGTTGGCACCATTTTTGAGTGAATTGCCCAAAGTGAGATGTTTGCTGAAATTGTGACCCCGGGGCTTAGGGATTTTTCAAAAAAATATTTTCTGCCGGTTAGGTTTTTGAGGGCTGATTTCTTGTCCTGTGATAAAAAGCCTTCTGTTTCGAGTGCCAAACCTGTCAGGAGAGCATTTTCAGGCTTTTGGCACCATCTTTGAGTGAATTGCCCAAAGTCAGATTTTTGCTAAAATTGTGACCCCGGGGCTTAGGGACTTTTTCAAAAAAATATTTTCTGCCGGTTATGTTTTTGAGGGCTGATTTCTTGTCCTGTGATAAAAAGCCTTCTCTTTCGAGTGCCAAACCTGTCAGGAGAGCATTTTCAGGCTTTTGGCACCATTTTTGAGTGAATTGCCAAAAGTCAGATTTTTGCTGAAATTGTGACCCCGGGGCTTAGGGGTTTTTTCAAAAAAATATTTTCTGCCGGTTAAGTTTTTGAGGGCTGATTTCTTGTCCTGTGATAAAAAGCCTTCTGTTTCAAGTGCCAAACCTTTCAGGAAAGCATTTTCAGGCTTTTGGCACCATCTTTGAGTGAATTGCCCAAAGTCAGATTTTTGCTGAAATTGTGACCCCGGGGCTTAGGGGTTTTTTCAAAAAAATATTTTCTACCGGTTAAGTTTTTGAGGGCTGATTTCTTGTCCTGTGATAAAAAGCCTTCTGTTTCGAGTGCCAAACCTTTCAGGAGAGCATTTTCAGGCTTTTGGCACCATTTTTGAGTGAATTGCCAAAAGTCAGATTTTTGCTGAAATTGTGACCCCGGGGCTTAGGGGTTTTTTCAAAAAAATATTTTCTGCCGGTTAAGTTTTTGAGGGCTGATTTCTTGTCCTGTGATAAAAAGCCTTCTGTTTCAAGTGCCAAACCTTTCAGGAGAGCATTTTCAGGCTTTTGGCACCATCTTTGAGTGAATTGCCAAAAGTCAGATTTTTGCTGAAATTGTGACCCCGGGGCTTAGGGATTTTTTCAAAAAAATATTTTCTGCCGGTTATGTTTTTGAGGGCTGATTTCTTGTCCTGTGATAAAAAGCCTTCTGTTTCAAGTGCCAAACCTTTCAGGAGAGCATTTTCAGGCTTTTGGCACCATCTTTGAGTGAATTGCCAAAAGTCAGATTTTTGGTGAAATTGTGACCCCGGGGCTTAGGGATTTTTTCAAAAAAATATTTTCTGCCGGTTAAGTTTTTGAGTGCTGATTTCTCGTCCTGTGATAAAAAGCCTTCTGTTTCAAGTGCCAAACCTTTCAGGAGAGCATTTGAAACCGGATGGCACCATTTTTGAGTGAATTGCCAAAAGTCAGATGTTTGCTGAAATTGTGACCCCGGGGCTTAGGGATTTTTTCAAAAAAATATTTTCTGCCGGTTAAGTTTTTGAGGGCTGATTTCTTGTCCTGTGATAAAAAGCCTTCTGTTTCGAGTGCCAAACCTTTCAGGAGAGCATTTTCAGGCTTTTGGCACCATCTTTGAGTGAATTGCCAAAAGTCAGATTTTTGCTAAAATTGTGACCCCGGGGCTTAGGGATTTTTTCAAAAAAATATTTTCTGCCGGTTATGTTTTTGAGGGCTGATTTCTTGTCCTGTGATAAAAAGCATTCTGTTTCGAATGCCAAACCTTTCAGGAGAGCATTTTCAGGCTTTTGGCACCATTTTTGAGTGAATTGCCAACATTCAGATTTTTGCTGAAATTGTGACCCCGGGGCTTAGGGCTTTTTTCAAAAAAATATTTTCTGCCGGTTAGGTTTTTGAGGGCTGATTTCTTTTCCTGTGATAAAAAGCCTTCTGTTTCGAGTGCCAAACCATTGAGGAGAGCATTTTCAGGCTTTTGGCACCATTTTTGAGTGAATTGCCAAAAGTCAGATGTTTGCTGAAATTGTAACCCCGGGGCTTAGGGATTTTTTCAAAAAAATATTTTCTGCCGGTTAAGTTTTTGAGGGCTGATTTCTTGTCCTGTGATAAAAAGCCTTCTGTTTCAAGTGCCAAACCCCGGGGCTTAGGGATTTTTCAAAAAAATATTTTCTGCCGGTTAGCTTTTTGAGGGCTGATTTCTTGTCCTGTGATAAAAAGCCTTCTGTTGCGAGTGCCAAACCTTTGAGGAGAGCATTTTCAAGCTTTTGGCACCATTTTTGAGTGAATTGCCAAAAGTCAGATTTTTGCTGAAATTGTGACCCCGGGGCTTAGGGATTTTTTCAAAAAAATATTTTCTGCCGGTTATGTTTTTGAGGGCTGATTTCTTGTCCTGTGATAAAAAGCCTTCTGTTTCGAGTGCCGAACCTTTCAAGAGAGCATTTTCAGGCTTTTGGCACCATCTTTGAGTGAATTGCCAAAAGTCAGATTTTTGCTGAAATTGTGACCATGGGGCTTAGGGATTTTTTCAAAAAAATATTTTCTGCCGGTTAAGTTTTTGAGGGCTGATTTCTTGTCCTGTGATAAAAAGCCTTCTGTTTCAAGTGCCAAACCTTTCAGGAGAGCATTTTCAGGCTTTTGGCACCATTTTTGAGTGAATTGCCAAAATTCAGATTTTTGCTGAAATTGTGACCCCGGGGCTTAGGGGTTTTTTCAAAAAAATATTTTCTACCGGTTAAGTTTTTGAGGGCTGATTTCTTGTCCTGTGATAAAAAGCCTTCTGTTTCGAGTGCCAAACCTTTCAGGA
This sequence comes from Podarcis liolepis, assembly GCF_965112155.1. Classification (NCBI taxonomy): domain Eukaryota; kingdom Metazoa; phylum Chordata; class Lepidosauria; order Squamata; family Lacertidae; genus Podarcis; species Podarcis liolepis. The sequence continues at coordinate 34,948,245 of NC_139566.1, read as the reverse complement.
GAGCATTTTCAGGCTTTTGGCACCATTTTTGAGTGAATTGCCAAAAGTCAGATTTTTGCTGAAATTGTGACCCCGGGGCTTAGGGGTTTTTTCAAAAAAATATTTTCTGCCGGTTAAGTTTTTGAGGGCTGATTTCTTGTCCTGTGATAAAAAGCCTTCTGTTTCAAGTGCCAAACCTTTCAGGAGAGCATTTTCAGGCTTTTGGCACCATCTTTGAGTGAATTGCCAAAAGTCAGATTTTTGCTGAAATTGTGACCCCGGGGCTTAGGGGGTTTTTCAAAAAAATATTTTCTACCGGTTAAGTTTTTGAGGGCTGATTTCTTGTCCTTTGATAAAAAGCCTTCTGTTTCGCGTGCCAAACCTTTCAGGAGAGCATTTTCAAGCTATTGCCACCATTTTTAAATGAATTGCCAAAAGTCAGATTTTTGCTGAAATTGTGACCCCGGGGCTTAGGGATTTTTTCAAAAAAATATTTTCTGCCGGTTATGTTTTTGAGGGCTGATTTCTTGTCCTGTGATAAAAAGCCTTCTGTTTCAAGTGCCAAACCTTTCAGGAGAGCATTTTCAGGCTTTTGGCACCATCTTTGAGTGAATTGCCAAAAGTCAGATTTTTGCTAAAATTGTGACCCCGGGGCTTAGGGATTTTTTCAAAAAAATATTTTCTGCCGGTTATGTTTTTGAGGGCTGATTTCTTGTCCTGTGATAAAAAGCATTCTGTTTCGAATGCCAAACCTTTCAGGAGAGCATTTTCAGGCTTTTGGCACCATTTTTGAGTGAATTGCCAACATTCAGATTTTTGCTGAAATTGTGACCCTGGGGCTTAGGGCTTTTTTCAAAAAAATATTTTCTGCCGGTTAGGTTTTTGAGGGCTGATTTCTTTTCCTGTGATAAAAAGCCTTCTGTTTCGAGTGCCAAACCATTGAGGAGAGCATTTTCAGGCTTTTGGCACCATTTTTGAGTGAATTGCCAAAAGTCAGATGTTTGCTGAAATTGTAACCCCGGGGCTTAGGGATTTTTTCAAAAAAATATTTTCTGCCGGTTAAGTTTTTGAGGGCTGATTTCTTGTCCTGTGATAAAAAGCCTTCTGTTTCAAGTGCCAAACCCCGGGGCTTAGGGATTTTTCAAAAAAATATTTTCTGCCGGTTAGCTTTTTGAGGGCTGATTTCTTGTCCTGTGATAAAAAGCCTTCTGTTGCGAGTGCCAAACCTTTGAGGAGAGCATTTTCAAGCTTTTGGCACCATTTTTGAGTGAATTGCCAAAAGTCAGATTTTTGCTGAAATTGTGACCCCGGGGCTAAGGGATTTTTTCAAAAAAATATTTTCTGCCGGTTATGTTTTTGAGGGCTGATTTCTTGTCCTGTGATAAAAAGCCTTCTGTTTCGAGTGCCAAACCTTTCAGGAGAGCATTTTCAGGCTTTTGGCACCATTTTTGAGGGAATTGCCAAAATTCAGATTTTTGCTGAAGTTGTGACCCCGGGGCTTAGGGATTTTTTCAAAGAAATATTTTCTGCCGGTTAGTTTTTTGAGGGCTGATTTCTTGTCCTGTGATAAAAAGCCTTCTGTTTCGAGTGCCAAACCTTTCAAGAGAGCATTTTCAGGCTTTTGGCACCATCTTTGAGTGAATTGCCAAAAGTCAGATTTTTGCTGAAATTGTGACCACGGGGCTTAGGGATTTTTTCAAAAAAATATTTTCTGCCGGTTAAGTTTTTGAGGGCTGATTTCTTGTCCTGTGATAAAAAGCCTTCTGTTTCAAGTGCCAAACCTTTCAGGAGAGCATTTTCAGGCTTTTGGCACCATTTTTGAGTGAATTGCCAAAATTCAGATTTTTGCTGAAATTGTGACCCCCCGGGGCTTAGGGATTTTTTCAAAAAAATATTTTCTGCCGGTTAAGTTTTTGAGTGCTGATTTCTCGTCCTGTGATAAAAAGCCTTCTGTTTCAAGTGCCAAACCTTTCAGGAGAGCATTTGAAACCGGTTGGCACCATTTTTGAGTGAATTGCCAAAAGTCAGATGTTTGCTGAAATTTTGACACCGGGGCTTAGGGATTTTTTCAAAAAAATATTTTCTGCCGGTTAAGTTTTTGAGGGCTGATTTCTTGTCCTGTGATAAAAAGCCTTCTGTTTCGAGTGCCAAACCTTTCAGGAGAGCATTTTCAGGCTTATGGCACCATTTTTGAGTGAATTGCCCAAAGTCAGATGTTTGCTGAAATTGTGACCCCGGGGCTTAGGGATTTTTCAAAAAAATATTTTTTGCCGGTTAGGTTTTTGAGGGCTGATTTCTTGTCCTGTGATAAAAAGCATTCTGTTTCGAGTGCCAAACCTTTCAGGAGAGCATTTGAAACCGGTTGGCACCATTTTTGAGTGAATTGCCCAAAGTCAGATGTTTGCTGAAATTGTGACCCCGGGGCTTAGGGATTTTTTCAAAAAAATATTTTCTGCCGCTTAAGTTTTTGAGGGCTGATTTCTTGTCCTGTGATAAAAAGCCTTCTGTTTCGAGTGCCAAACCTTTCAGGAGAGCATTTTCAGGCTTTTGGCAACATCTTTAAGTAAATTGCCCAAAGTCAGATGTTTGCTGAAATTGTGACCCCGGGGCTTAGGGATTTTTCAAAAAAATATTTTCTGCCGGTTAAGTTTTTGAGGGCTGATTTCTTGTCCTGTGATAAAAAGCCTTCTGTTTCGAGTGCCAAACCTTTGAGGAGAGCATTTTCAAGCTTTTGGCACCATTTTTAAGTGAATTGCCAAAAGTCAGATTTTTGCTGAAATTGTGACCCCGGGGCTTAGGGATTTTTTCAAAGAAATATTTTCTGCCGGTTAGTTTTTTGAGGGCTGATTTCTTGTCCTGTGATAAAAAGCCTTCTGTTTCGAGTGCCAAACCTTTGAGGAGAGCATTTTCAAGCTTTTGGCACCATTTTTGAGTGAATTGCCCAAAGTCAGATTTTTGCTGAAATTGTGACCCCGGGGCTTCGGGATTTTTTCAAAGAAATATTTTCTGCCGGTTAGTTTTTTGAGGGCTGATTTCTTGTCCTGTGATAAAAAGCCTTCTGTTTCGCGTGCCAAACCTTTCAGGAGAGCATTTTCAGGCGTTTGGCACCATTTTTGAGTGAATTGCCAAAAGTCAGATTTTTGCTGAAATTGTGACCCAGGGGCTTAGGGATTTTTTCAAAGAAATATTTTCTGCCGGTTAGTTTTTTGAGGGCTGATTTCTTGTCCTGTGATAAAAAGCCTTCTGTTTCGAGTGCCAAACCTTTCAGGAGAGCATTTTCAGGCTTTTGGCACCATCTTTGAGTGAATTGCCAAAAGTCAGATTTTTGCTGAAATTGTGACCCCGGGGCTTAGGGATATTTTCAAAAAAATATTTTCTGCCGGTTAAGTTTTTGAGGGCTGATTTCTTGTCCTGTGATAAAAAGCCTTCTGTTTCAAGTGCCAAACCTTTCAGGAGAGCATTTTCAGGCTTTTGGCACCATTTTTGAGTGAATTGCCCAAAGTCAGATGTTTGCTGAAATTGTGACCCCGGGGCTTAGGGATTTTTTCAAAAAAATATTTTCTGCCGGTTAAGTTTTTGAGGGCTGATTTCTTGTCCTGTGATAAAAAGCCTTCTGTTTCAAGTGCCAAACCTTTCAGGAGAGCATTTGAAACCGGTTGGCACCATTTTTGAGTGAATTGCCAAAAGTCAGATGTTTGCTGAAATTGTGACCCCGGGGCTTAGGGATTTTTTCAAAAAAATATTTTCTGCCGGTTAAGTTTTTGAGGGCTGATTTCTTGTCCTGTGATAAAAAGCCTTCTGTTTCGAGTGCCAAACCTTTCAGGAGAGCATTTTCAGGCTTATGGCACCATTTTTGAGTGAATTGCCCAAAGTCAGATGTTTGCTGAAATTGTGACCCCGGGGCTTAGGGATTTTTCAAAAAAATATTTTCTGCCGGTTAGGTTTTTGAGGGCTGATTTCTTGTCCTGTGATAAAAAGCCTTCTGTTTCGAGTGCCAAACCTTTCAGGAGAGCATTTGAAACCGGTTGGCACCATTTTTGAGTGAATTGCCCAAAGTCAGATGTTTGCTGAAATTGTGACCCCGGGGCTTAGGGATTTTTTCAAAAAAATATTTTCTGCCGCTTAAGTTTTTGAGGGCTGATTTCTTTTCCTGTGATAAAACGCCTTCTGTTTCGAGTGCCAAACCCCGGGGCTTAGGGATTTTTTCAAAAAAATATTTTCTGCCGGTTATGTTTTTGAGGGCTGATTTCTTGTCCTGTGATAAAAAGCCTTCTGTTTCGAGTGCCAAACCCCGGGGCTTAGGGATTTTTTCAAAAAAATATTTTCTGCCGGTTAGGTTTTTGAGGGCTGATTTCTTTTCCTGTGATAAAAAGCCTTCTGTTTCGAGTGCCAAACCATTGAGGAGAGCATTTTCAGGCTTTTGGCACCATTTTTGAGTGAATTGCCAAAAGTCAGATGTTTGCTGAAATTGTGACCCCGGGGCTTAGGGATTTTTTCAAAAAAATATTTTCTGCCGGTTAAGTTTTTGAGGGCTGATTTCTTGTCCTGTGATAAAAAGCCTTCTGTTTCAAGTGCCAAACCCCGGGGCTTAGGGATTTTTCAAAAAAATATTTTCTGCCGGTTAGGTTTTTGAGGGCTGATTTCTTGTCCTGTGATAAAAAGCCTTCTGTTGCGAGTGCCAAACCTTTGAGGAGAGCATTTTCAAGCTTTTGGCACCATTTTTGAGTGAATTGCCAAAAGTCAGATTTTTGCTGAAATTGTGACCCCGGGGCTAAGGGATTTTTTCAAAAAAATATTTTCTGCCGGTTATGTTTTTGAGGGCTGATTTCTTGTCCTGTGATAAAAAGCCTTCTGTTTCGAGTGCCAAACCTTTCAGGAGAGCATTTTTAGGCTTTTGGCACCATTTTTGAGGGAATTGCCAAAATTCAGATTTTTGCTGAAGTTGTGACCCCGGGGCTTAGGGATTTTTTCAAAGAAATATTTTCTGCCGGTTAGTTTTTTGAGGGCTGATTTCTTGTCCTGTGATAAAAAGCCTTCTCTTTCGCGTGCCAAACCTTTCAGGAGAGCATTTTCAAGCTTTTGGCACCATTTTTGAGTGAATTGCCAAAAGTCAGATTTTTGCTGAAATTGTGACCCCGGGGCTTAGGGATTTTTTCAAAGAAATATTTTCTGCCGGTTAGTTTTTTGAGGGCTGATTTCTTGTCCTGTGATAAAAAGCCTTCTGTTTCGAGTGCCAAACCTTTCAGGAGAGCATTTTCAGGCTTTTGGCACCATCTTTGAGTGAATTGCCAAAAGTCAGATTTTTGCTGAAATTGTGAGCCCGGGGCTTAGGGATTTTTTCAAAAAAATATTTTCTGCCGGTTAAGTTTTTGAGGGCTGATTTCTTGTCCTGTGATAAAAAGCCTTCTGTTTCAAGTGCCAAACCTTTCAGGAGAGCATTTTCAGGCTTTTGGCACCATTTTTGAGTGAATTGCCAAAATTCAGATTTTTGCTGAAATTGTGACCCCGGGGCTTAGGGATTTTTTCAAAAAAATATTTTCTGCCGGTTAAGTTTTTGAGTGCTGATTTCTCGTCCTGTGATAAAAAGCCTTCTGTTTCAAGTGCCAAACCTTTCAGGAGAGCATTTGAAACCGGTTGGCACCATTTTTGAGTGAATTGCCAAAAGTCAGATGTTTGCTGAAATTGTGACCCCGGCTTAGGGATTTTTCAAAAAAATATTTTCTGCCGGTTAGGTTTTTGAGGGCTGATTTCTTGTCGTGTGATAAAAAGCCTTCTTTTTCGAGTGCCAAACCTTTCAGGAGAGCATTTGAAACCGGTTGGCACCATTTTTGAGTGAATTGCCCAAAGTGAGATGTTTGCTGAAATTGTGACCCCGGCTTAGGGATTTTTCAAAAAAATATTTTCTGCCGGTTAGGTTTTTGAGGGCTGATTTCTTGTCCTGTGATAAAAAGCCTTCTGTTTCGAGTGCCAAACCTGTCAGGAGAGCATTTTCAGGCTTTTGGCACCATCTTTGAGTGAATTGCCCAAAGTCAGATTTTTGCTAAAATTGTGACCCCGGGGCTTAGGGACTTTTTCAAAAAAATATTTTCTGCCGGTTATGTTTTTGAGGGCTGATTTCTTGTCCTGTGATAAAAAGCCTTCTCTTTCGAGTGCCAAACCTGTCAGGAGAGCATTTTCAGGCTTTTGGCACCATTTTTGAGTGAATTGCCAAAAGTCAGATTTTTGCTGAAATTGTGACCCCGGGGCTTAGGGGTTTTTTCAAAAAAATATTTTCTGCCGGTTAAGTTTTTGAGGGCTGATTTCTTGTCCTGTGATAAAAAGCCTTCTGTTTCAAGTGCCAAACCTTTCAGGAAAGCATTTTCAGGCTTTTGGCACCATCTTTGAGTGAATTGCCCAAAGTCAGATTTTTGCTGAAATTGTGACCCCGGGGCTTAGGGGTTTTTTCAAAAAAATATTTTCTGCCGGTTAAGTTTTTGAGGGCTGATTTCTTGTCCTGTGATAAAAAGCCTTCTGTTTCAAGTGCCAAACCTTTCAGGAGAGCATTTTCAGGCTTTTGGCACCATCTTTGAGTGAATTGCCAAAAGTCAGATTTTTGCTGAAATTGTGACCCCGGCTTAGGGATTTTTCAAAAAAATGTTTTCTGCCGGTTAGGTTTTTGAGGGCTGATTTCTTGTCGTGTGATAAAAAGCCTTCTTTTTCGAGTGCCAAACCTTTCAGGAGAGCATTTGAAACCGGTTGGCACCATTTTTGAGTGAATTGCCCAAAGTGAGATGTTTGCTGAAATTGTGACCCCGGGGCTTAGGGATTTTTCAAAAAAATATTTTCTGCCGGTTAGGTTTTTGAGGGCTGATTTCTTGTCCTGTGATAAAAAGCCTTCTGTTTCGAGTGCCAAACCTTTCAGGAGAGCATTTTCAGGCTTTTGGCACCATTTTTGAGTGAATTGCCAAAAGTCAGATTTTTGCTGAAATTGTGACCCCGGGGCTTAGGGGTTTTTTCAAAAAAATATTTTCTGCCGGTTAAGTTTTTGAGGGCTGATTTCTTGTCCTGTGATAAAAAGCCTTCTGTTTCAAGTGCCAAACCTTTCAGGAGAGCATTTTCAGGCTTTTGGCACCATTTTTGAGTGAATTGCCAAAAGTCAGATTTTTGCTGAAATTGTGACCCCGGGGCTTAGGGGTTTTTTCAAAAAAATATTTTCTGCCGGTTAAGTTTTTGAGGGCTGATTTCTTGTCCTGTGATAAAAAGCCTTCTGTTTCAAGTGCCAAACCTTTCAGGAGAGCATTTTCAGGCTTTTGGCACCATCTTTGAGTGAATTGCCCAAAGTCAGATTTTTGCTGAAATTGTGACCCCGGGGCTTAGGGGTTTTTTCAAAAAAATATTTTCTACCGGTTAAGTTTTTGAGGGCTGATTTCTTGTCCTGTGATAAAAAGCCTTCTGTTTCGAGTGCCAAACCTTTCAGGAGAGCATTTTCAGGCTTTTGGCACCATTTTTGAGTGAATTGCCAAAAGTCAGATTTTTGCTGAAATTGTGACCCCGGGGCTTAGGGGTTTTTTCAAAAAAATATTTTCTGCCGGTTAAGTTTTTGAGGGCTGATTTCTTGTCCTGTGATAAAAAGCCTTCTGTTTCAAGTGCCAAACCTTTCAGGAGAGCATTTTCAGGCTTTTGGCACCATCTTTGAGTGAATTGCCAAAAGTCAGATTTTTGCTGAAATTGTGACCCCGGGGCTTAGGGGGTTTTTCAAAAAAATATTTTCTACCGGTTAAGTTTTTGAGGGCTGATTTCTTGTCCTTTGATAAAAAGCCTTCTGTTTCGCGTGCCAAACTTTTCAGGAGAGCATTTTCAAGCTATTGCCACCATTTTTAAATGAATTGCCAAAAGTCAGATTTTTGCTGAAATTGTGACCCCGGGGCTTAGGGATTTTTCAAAAAAATATTTTCTGCCGGTTAGGTTTTTGAGGGCTGATTTCTTGTCCTGTGATAAAAAGCCTTCTGTTTCGAGTGCCAAACCTTTCAGGAGAGCATTTGAAACCGGTTGGCACCATTTTTGAGTGAATTGCCCAAAGTCAGATGTTTGCTGAAATTGTGACCCCGGGGCTTAGGGATTTTTTCAAAAAAATATTTTCTGCCGCTTAAGTTTTTGAGGGCTGATTTCTTTTCCTGTGATAAAACGCCTTCTGTTTCGAGTGCCAAACCCCGGGGCTTAGGGATTTTTTCAAAAAAATATTTTCTGCCGGTTATGTTTTTGAGGGCTGATTTCTTGTCCTGTGAGAAAAAGCCTTCTGTTTCGAGTGCCAAACCCCGGGGCTTAGGGATTTTTTCAAAAAAATATTTTCTGCCGGTTAGGTTTTTGAGGGCTGATTTCTTTTCCTGTGATAAAAAGCCTTCTGTTTCGAGTGCCAAACCATTGAGGAGAGCATTTTCAGGCTTTTGGCACCATTTTTGAGTGAATTGCCAAAAGTCAGATGTTTGCTGAAATTGTGACCCCGGGGCTTAGGGATTTTTTCAAAAAAATATTTTCTGCCGGTTAAGTTTTTGAGGGCTGATTTCTTGTCCTGTGATAAAAAGCCTTCTGTTTCAAGTGCCAAACCCCGGGGCTTAGGGATTTTTCAAAAAAATATTTTCTGCCGGTTAGGTTTTTGAGGGCTGATTTCTTGTCCTGTGATAAAAAGCCTTCTGTTGCGAGTGCCAAACCTTTGAGGAGAGCATTTTCAAGCTTTTGGCACCATTTTTGAGTGAATTGCCAAAAGTCAGATTTTTGCTGAAATTGTGACCCCGGGGCTAAGGGATTTTTTCAAAAAAATATTTTCTGCCGGTTATGTTTTTGAGGGCTGATTTCTTGTCCTGTGATAAAAAGCCTTCTGTTTCGAGTGCCAAACCTTTCAGGAGAACATTTTCAGGCTTTTGGCACCATTTTTGAGGGAATTGCCAAAATTCAGATTTTTGCTGAAGTTGTGACCCCGGGGCTTAGGGATTTTTTCAAAGAAATATTTTCTGCCGGTTAGTTTTTTGAGGGCTGATTTCTTGTCCTGTGATAAAAAGCCTTCTCTTTCGCGTGCCAAACCTTTCAGGAGAGCATTTTCAAGCTTTTGGCACCATTTTTGAGTGAATTGCCAAAAGTCAGATTTTTGCTGAAATTGTGACCCCGGGGCTTAGGGATTTTTTCAAAGAAATATTTTCTGCCGGTTAGTTTTTTGAGGGCTGATTTCTTGTCCTGTGATAAAAAGCCTTCTGTTTCGAGTGCCAAACCTTTCAGGAGAGCATTTTCAGGCTTTTGGCACCATCTTTGAGTGAATTGCCAAAAGTCAGATTTTTGCTGAAATTGTGAGCCCGGGGCTTAGGGATTTTTTCAAAAAAATATTTTCTGCCGGTTAAGTTTTTGAGGGCTGATTTCTTGTCCTGTGATAAAAAGCCTTCTGTTTCAAGTGCCAAACCTTTCAGGAGAGCATTTTCAGGCTTTTGGCACCATTTTTGAGTGAATTGCCAAAATTCAGATTTTTGCTGAAATTGTGACCCCGGGGCTTAGGGATTTTTTCAAAAAAATATTTTCTGCCGGTTAAGTTTTTGAGTGCTTATTTCTCGTCCTGTGATAAAAAGCCTTCTGTTTCAAGTGCCAAACCTTTCAGGAGAGCATTTGAAACCGGTTGGCACCATTTTTGAGTGAATTGCCAAAAGTCAGATGTTTGCTGAAATTGTGACCCCGGGGCTTAGGGATTTTTTCAAAAAAATATTTTCTGCCGGTTAAGTTTTTGAGGGCTGATTTCTTGTCCTGTGATAAAAAGCCTTCTGTTTCGAGTGCCAAACCTTTCAGGAGAGCATTTTCTGGCTTATGGCACCATTTTTGAGTGAATTGCCCAAAGTCAGATGTTTGCTGAAATTGTGACCCCGGGGCTTAGGGATTTTTCAAAAAAATATTTTCTGCCGGTTAGGTTTTTGAGGGCTGATTTCTTGTCCTGTGATAAAAAGCCTTCTGTTTCGAGTGCCAAACCTTTCAGGAGAGCATTTGAAACCGGTTGGCACCATTTTTGAGTGAATTGCCCAAAGTCAGATGTTTGCTGAAATTGTGACCCCGGGGCTTAGGGATTTTTTCAAAAAAATATTTTCTGCCGCTTAAGTTTTTGAGGGCTGATTTCTTGTCCTGTGATAAAAAGCCTTCTGTTTCGAGTGCCAAACCTTTCAGGAGAGCATTTTCAGGCTTTTGGCAACATCTTTAAGTAAATTGCCCCAAGTCAGATGTTTGCTGAAATTGTGACCCCGGGGCTTAGGGATTTTTCAAAAAAATATTTTCTGCCGGTTAAGTTTTTGAGGGCTGATTTCTTGTCCTGTGATAAAAAGCCTTCTGTTTCGAGTGCCAAACCTTTCAGGAGAGCATTTTCAAGCTTTTGGCACCATTTTTGAGTGAATTGCCAAAAGTCAGATTTTTGCTGAAATTGTGACCCCGGGGCTTAGGGATTTTTTCAAAGAAATATTTTCTGCCGGTTAGTTTTTTGAGGGCTGATTTCTTGTCCTGTGATAAAAAGCCTTCTGTTTCGAGTGCCAAACCTTTCAGGAGAGCATTTTCAGGCTTTTGGCACCATCTTTGAGTGAATTGCCAAAAGTCAGATTTTTGCTGAAATTGTGAGCCCGGGGCTTAGGGATTTTTTCAAAAAAATATTTTCTGCCGGTTAAGTTTTTGAGGGCTGATTTCTTGTCCTGTGATAAAAAGCCTTCTGTTTCAAGTGCCAAACCTTTCAGGAGAGCATTTTTAGGCTTTTGGCAACATTTTTGAGTGAATTGCCAAAATTCAGATTTTTGCTGAAATTGTGACCCCGGGGCTTAGGGATTTTTTCAAAAAAATATTTTCTGCCGGTTAAGTTTTTGAGTGCTGATTTCTCGTCCTGTGATAAAAAGCCTTCTGTTTCAAGTGCCAAACCTTTCAGGAGAGCATTTGAAACCGGTTGGCACCATTTTTGAGTGAATTGCCAAAAGTCAGATGTTTGCTGAAATTGTGACCCCGGGGCTTAGGGATTTTTTCAAAAAAATATTTTCTGCCGGTTAAGTTTTTGAGGGCTGATTTCTTGTCCTGTGATAAAAAGCCTTCTGTTTCGAGTGCCAAACCTTTCAGGAGAGCATTTTCAGGCTTATGGCACCATTTTTGAGTGAATTGCCCAAAGTCAGATGTTTGCTGAAATTGTGACCCCGGGGCTTAGGGATTTTTCAAAAAAATATTTTCTGCCGGTTAGGTTTTTGAGGGCTGATTTCTTGTCCTGTGATAAAAAGCCTTCTGTTTCGAGTGCCAAACCTTTCAGGAGAGCATTTGAAACCGGTTGGCACCATTTTTGAGTGAATTGCCCAAAGTCAGATGTTTGCTGAAATTGTGACCCCGGGGCTTAGGGATTTTTTCAAAAAAATATTTTCTGCCGCTTAAGTTTTTGAGGGCTGATTTCTTGTCCTGTGATAAAAAGCCTTCTGTTTCGAGTGCCAAACCTTTCAGGAGAGCATTTTCAGGCTTTTGGCAACATCTTTAAGTAAATTGCCCAAAGTCAGATGTTTGCTGAAATTGTGACCCCGGGGCTTAGGGATTTTTCAAAAAAATATTTTCTGCCGGTTAAGTTTTTGAGGGCTGATTTCTTGTCCTGTGATAAAAAGCCTTCTGTTTCGAGTGCCAAACCTTTGAGGAGAGCATTTTCAAGCTTTTGGCACCATTTTTGAGTGAATTGCCAAAAGTCAGATTTTTGCTGAAATTGTGACCCCGGGGCTTAGGGATTTTTTCAAAGAAATATTTTCTGCCGGTTAGTTTTTTGAGGGCTGATTTCTTGTCCTGTGATAAAAAGCCTTCTGTTTCGAGTGCCAAACCTTTGAGGAGAGCATTTTCAAGCTTTTGGCACCATTTTTGAGTGAATTGCCAAAAGTCAGATTTTTGCTGAAATTGTGACCCCGGGGCTTCGGGATTTTTTCAAAGAAATATTTTCTACCGGTTAGTTTTTTGAGGGCTGATTTCTTGTCCTGTGATAAAAAGCCTTCTGTTTCGCGTGCCAAACCTTTCAGGAGAGCATTTTCAGGCGTTTGGCACCATTTTTGAGTGAATTGCCAAAAGTCAGATTTTTGCTGAAATTGTGACCCCGGGGCTTAGGGATTTTTTCAAAGAAATATTTTCTGCCGGTTAGTTTTTTGAGGGCTGATTTCTTGTCCTGTGATAAAAAGCCTTCTGTTTCGAGTGCCAAACCTTTCAGGAGAGCATTTTCAGGCTTTTGGCACCATCTTTGAGTGAATTGCCAAAAGTCAGATTTTTGCTGAAATTGTGACCCCGGGGCTTAGGGATTTTTTCAAAAAAATATTTTCTGCCGGTTAAGTTTTTGAGGGCTGATTTCTTGTCCTGTGATAAAAAGCCTTCTGTTTCAAGTGCCAAACCTTTCAGGAGAGCATTTTCAGGCTTTTGGCACCATTTTTGAGTGAATTGCCCAAAGTCAGATGTTTGCTGAAATTGTGACCCCGGGGCTTAGGGATTTTTTCAAAAAAATATTTTCTGCCGGTTAAGTTTTTGAGGGCTGATTTCTCGTCCTGTGATAAAAAGCCTTCTGTTTCAAGTTCCAAACCTTTCAGGAGAGCATTTGAAACCGGTTGGCACCATTTTTGAGTGAATTGCCAAAAGTCAGATGTTTGCTGAAATTGTGACCCCGGGGCTTAGGGATTTTTCAAAAAAATATTTTCTGCCGGTTAGGTTTTTGAGGGCTGATTTCTTGTCCTGTGATAAAAAGCCTTCTGTTTCGAGTGCCAAACCTTTCAGGAGAGCATTTTCAAGCTTTTGGCACCATTTTTGAGTGAATTGCCAAAAGTCAGATTTTTGCTGAAATTGTGACCCCGGGGCTTAGGGATTTTTTCAAAAAAATATTTTCTGCCGGTTAGTTTTTTGAGGGCTGATTTCTTGTCCTGTGATAAAAAGCCTTCTGTTTCGAGTGCCAAACCTTTCAGGAGAGCATTTTCAGGCTTTTGGCACCATTTTTGAGTGAATTGCCCAAAGTCAGATGTTTGCTGAAATTGTGACCCCGGGGCTTAGGGATTTTTCAAAAAAATATTTTCTGCCGGTTAAGTTTTTGAGGGCTGATTTCTTGTCCTGTGATAAAAAGCCTTCTGTTTCGCGTGCCAAACCTTTCAGGAGAGCATTTTCAAGCTTTTGGCACCATTTTTGAGTGAATTGCCAAAAGTCAGATTTTTGCTGAAATTGTGACCCCGGGGCTTAGGGATTTTTTCAAAGAAATATTTTCTGCCGGTTAGTTTTTTGAGGGCTGATTTCTTGTCCTGTGATAAAAAGCCTTCTGTTTCGAGTGCCAAACCTTTCAGGAGAGCATTTTCAGGCTTTTGGCACCATTTTTGAGTGAATTGCCAAAATTCAGATTTTTGCTGAAGTTGTGACCCCGGGGCTTAGGGATTTTTTCAAAAAAATATTTTCTACCGGTTAAGTTTTTGAGGGCTGATTTCTTGTCCTTTGATAAAAAGCCTTCTGTTTCGCGTGCCAAATCTTTCAGGAGAGCATTTTCAAGCTTTTGGCACCATTTTTGAGTGAATTGCCAAAAGTCAGATTTTTGCTGAAATTGTGACCCCGGGGCTTAGGGATTTTTTCAAAGAAATATTTTCTGCCGGTTAGTTTTTTGAGGGCTGATTTCTTGTCCTGTGATAAAAAGCCTTCTGTTTCGAGTGCCAAACCTTTCAGGAGAGCATTTTCAGGCTTTTGGCACCATCTTTGAGTGAATTGCCAAAAGTCAGATTTTTGCTGAAATTGTGACCCCGGGGCTTAGGGATTTTTTCAAAAAAATATTTTCTGCCGGTTAAGTTTTTGAGGGCTGATTTCTTGTCCTGTGATAAAAAGCCTTCTGTTTCGAGTGCCAAACCTTTCAGGAGAGCATTTTCAGGCTTTTGGCACCATTTTTGAGTGAATTGCCAAAATTCAGATTTTTGCTGAAATTGTGACCCCGGGGCTTAGGGATTTTTTCAAAAAAATATTTTCTGCCGGTTAAGTTTTTGAGGGCTGATTTCTTGTCCTGTGATAAAAAGCCTTCTGTTTCGAGTGCCAAACCTTTCAGGAGAGCATTTTCAGGCTTATGGCACCATTTTTGAGTGAATTGCCCAAAGTCAGATGTTTGCTGAAATTGTGACCCCGGGGCTTAGGGATTTCTCAAAAAAATATTTTCTGCCGGTTAGGTTTTTGAGGGCTGATTTCTTGTCCTGTGATAAAAAGCCTTCTGTTTCGAGTGCCAAACCTTTCAGGAGAGCATTTGAAACCGGTTGGCACCATTTTTGAGTGAATTGCCCAAAGTCAGATGTTTGCTGAAATTGTGACCCCGGGGCTTAGGGATTTTTTCAAAAAAATATTTTCTGCCGCTTAAGTTTTTGAGGGCTGATTTCTTGTCCTGTGATAAAAAGCCTTCTGTTTCGCATGCCAAACCTTTCAGGAGAGCATTTTCAAGCTTTTGGCACCATTTTTGAGTGAATTGCCAAAAGTCAGATTTTTGCTGAAATTGTGACCCCGGGGCTTAGGGATTTTTTCAAAGAAATATTTTCTGCCGGTTAGTTTTTTGAGGGCTGATTTCTTGTCCTGTGATAAAAAGCCTTCTGTTTCGAGTGCCAAACCTTTCAGGAGAGCATTTTCAGGCTTTTGGCACCATTTTTGAGTGAATTGCCCAAAGTCAGATGTTTGCTGAAATTGTGACCCCGGGGCTTAGGGATTTTTCAAAAAAATATTTTCTGCCGGTTAAGTTTTTGAGGGCTGATTTCTTGTCCTGTGATAAAAAGCCTTCTGTTTCGCGTGCCAAACCTTTCAGGAGAGCATTTTCAAGCTTTTGGCACCATTTTTGAGTGAATTGCCAAAAGTCAGATTTTTGCTGAAATTGTGACCCCGGGGCTTAGGGATTTTTTCAAAGAAATATTTTCTGCCGGTTAGTTTTTTGAGGGCTGATTTCTTGTCCTGTGATAAAAAGCCTTCTGTTTCGAGTGCCAAACCTTTCAGGAGAGCATTTTCAGGCTTTTGGCACCATTTTTGAGTGAATTGCCAAAATTCAGATTTTTGCTGAAGTTGTGACCCCGGGGCTTAGGGATTTTTTCAAAAAAATATTTTCTACCGGTTAAGTTTTTGAGGGCTGATTTCTTGTCCTTTGATAAAAAGCCTTCTGTTTCGCGTGCCAAATCTTTCAGGAGAGCATTTTCAAGCTTTTGGCACCATTTTTGAGTGAATTGCCAAAAGTCAGATTTTTGCTGAAATTGTGACCCCGGGGCTTAGGGATTTTTTCAAAGAAATATTTTCTGCCGGTTAGTTTTTTGAGGGCTGATTTCTTGTCCTGTGATAAAAAGCCTTCTGTTTCGAGTGCCAAACCTTTCAGGAGAGCATTTTCAGGCTTTTGGCACCATCTTTGAGTGAATTGCCAAAAGTCAGATTTTTGCTGAAATTGTGACCCCGGGGCTTAGGGATTTTTTCAAAAAAATATTTTCTGCCGGTTAAGTTTTTGAGGGCTGATTTCTTGTCCTGTGATAAAAAGCCTTCTGTTTCGAGTGCCAAACCTTTCAGGAGAGCATTTTCAGGCTTTTGGCACCATTTTTGAGTGAATTGCCAAAATTCAGATTTTTGCTGAAATTGTGACCCCGGGGCTTAGGGATTTTTTCAAAAAAATATTTTCTGCCGGTTAAGTTTTTGAGGGCTGATTTCTTGTCCTGTGATAAAAAGCCTTCTGTTTCGAGTGCCAAACCTTTCAGGAGAGCATTTTCAGGCTTATGGCACCATTTTTGAGTGAATTGCCCAAAGTCAGATGTTTGCTGAAATTGTGACCCCGGGGCTTAGGGATTTCTCAAAAAAATATTTTCTGCCGGTTAGGTTTTTGAGGGCTGATTTCTTGTCCTGTGATAAAAAGCCTTCTGTTTCGAGTGCCAAACCTTTCAGGAGAGCATTTGAAACCGGTTGGCACCATTTTTGAGTGAATTGCCCAAAGTCAGATGTTTGCTGAAATTGTGACCCCGGGGCTTAGGGATTTTTTCAAAAAAATATTTTCTGCCGCTTAAGTTTTTGAGGGCTGATTTCTTGTCCTGTGATAAAAAGCCTTCTGTTTCGCATGCCAAACCTTTCAGGAGAGCATTTTCAAGCTTTTGGCACCATTTTTGAGTGAATTGCCAAAAGTCAGATTTTTGCTGAAATTGTGACCCCGGGGCTTAGGGATTTTTTCAAAGAAATATTTTCTGCCGGTTAGTTTTTTGAGGGCTGATTTCTTGTCCTGTGATAAAAAGCCTTCTGTTTCGAGTGCCAAACCTTTCAGGAGAGCATTTTCAGGCTTTTGGCACCATTTTTGAGTGAATTGCCCAAAGTCAGATGTTTGCTGAAATTGTGACCCCGGGGCTTAGGGATTTTTCAAAAAAATATTTTCTGCCGGTTAAGTTTTTGAGGGCTGATTTCTTGTCCTGTGATAAAAAGCCTTCTGTTTCGCGTGCCAAACCTTTCAGGAGAGCATTTTCAAGCTTTTGGCACCATTTTTGAGTGAATTGCCAAAAGTCAGATTTTTGCTGAAATTGTGACCCCGGGGCTTAGGGATTTTTTCAAAGAAATATTTTCTGCCGGTTAGTTTTTTGAGGGCTGATTTCTTGTCCTGTGATAAAAAGCCTTCTGTTTCGAGTGCCAAACCTTTCAGGAGAGCATTTTCAGGCTTTTGGCACCATTTTTGAGTGAATTGCCAAAATTCAGATTTTTGCTGAAGTTGTGACCCCGGGGCTTAGGGATTTTTTCAAAAAAATATTTTCTACCGGTTAAGTTTTTGAGGGCTGATTTCTTGTCCTTTGATAAAAAGCCTTCTGTTTCGCGTGCCAAATCTTTCAGGAGAGCATTTTCAAGCTTTTGGCACCATTTTTGAGTGAATTGCCAAAAGTCAGATTTTTGCTGAAATTGTGACCCCGGGGCTTAGGGATTTTTTCAAAGAAATATTTTCTGCCGGTTAGTTTTTTGAGGGCTGATTTCTTGTCCTGTGATAAAAAGCCTTCTGTTTCGAGTGCCAAACCTTTCAGGAGAGCATTTTCAGGCTTTTGGCACCATCTTTGAGTGAATTGCCAAAAGTCAGATTTTTGCTGAAATTGTGACCCCGGGGCTTAGGGATTTTTTCAAAAAAATATTTTCTGCCGGTTAAGTTTTTGAGGGCTGATTTCTTGTCCTGTGATAAAAAGCCTTCTGTTTCGAGTGCCAAACCTTTCAGGAGAGCATTTTCAGGCTTTTGGCACCATTTTTGAGTGAATTGCCAAAATTCAGATTTTTGCTGAAATTGTGACCCCGGGGCTTAGGGATTTTTTCAAAAAAATATTTTCTGCCGGTTAAGTTTTTGAGGGCTGATTTCTTGTCCTGTGATAAAACGCCTTCTGTTTCGAGTGCCAAACCTTTCAGGAGAGCATTTTCAGGCTTATGGCACCATTTTTGAGTGAATTGCCCAAAGTCAGATGTTTGCTGAAATTGTGACCCCGGGGCTTAGGGATTTCTCAAAAAAATATTTTCTGCCGGTTAGGTTTTTGAGGGCTGATTTCTTGTCCTGTGATAAAAAGCCTTCTGTTTCGAGTGCCAAACCTTTCAGGAGAGCATTTGAAACCGGTTGGCACCATTTTTGAGTGAATTGCCCAAAGTCAGATGTTTGCTGAAATTGTGACCCCGGGGCTTAGGGATTTTTTCAAAAAAATATTTTCTGCCGCTTAAGTTTTTGAGGGCTGATTTCTTGTCCTGTGATAAAAAGCCTTCTGTTTCGCATGCCAAACCTTTCAGGAGAGCATTTTCAAGCTTTTGGCACCATTTTTGAGTGAATTGCCAAAAGTCAGATTTTTGCTGAAATTGTGACCCCGGGGCTTAGGGATTTTTTCAAAGAAATATTTTCTGCCGGTTAGTTTTTTGAGGGCTGATTTCTTGTCCTGTGATAAAAAGCCTTCTGTTTCGAGTGCCAAACCTTTCAGGAGAGCATTTTCAGGCTTTTGGCACCATTTTTGAGTGAATTGCCCAAAGTCAGATGTTTGCTGAAATTGTGACCCCGGGGCTTAGGGATTTTTCAAAAAAATATTTTCTGCCGGTTAAGTTTTTGAGGGCTGATTTCTTGTCCTGTGATAAAAAGCCTTCTGTTTCGCGTGCCAAACCTTTCAGGAGAGCATTTTCAAGCTTTTGGCACCATTTTTGAGTGAATTGCCAAAAGTCAGATTTTTGCTGAAATTGTGACCCCGGGGCTTAGGGATTTTTTCAAAGAAATATTTTCTGCCGGTTAGTTTTTTGAGGGCTGATTTCTTGTCCTGTGATAAAAAGCCTTCTGTTTCGAGTGCCAAACCTTTCAGGAGAGCATTTTCAGGCTTTTGGCACCATTTTTGAGTGAATTGCCAAAATTCAGATTTTTGCTGAAGTTGTGACCCCGGGGCTTAGGGATTTTTTCAAAAAAATATTTTCTACCGGTTAAGTTTTTGAGGGCTGATTTCTTGTCCTTTGATAAAAAGCCTTCTGTTTCGCGTGCCAAATCTTTCAGGAGAGCATTTTCAAGCTTTTGGCACCATTTTTGAGTGAATTGCCAAAAGTCAGATTTTTGCTGAAATTGTGACCCCGGGGCTTAGGGATTTTTTCAAAGAAATATTTTCTGCCGGTTAGTTTTTTGAGGGCTGATTTCTTGTCCTGTGATAAAAAGCCTTCTGTTTCGAGTGCCAAACCTTTCAGGAGAGCATTTTCAGGCTTTTGGCACCATCTTTGAGTGAATTGCCAAAAGTCAGATTTTTGCTGAAATTGTGACCCCGGGGCTTAGGGATTTTTTCAAAAAAATATTTTCTGCCGGTTAAGTTTTTGAGGGCTGATTTCTTGTCCTGTGATAAAAAGCCTTCTGTTTCGAGTGCCAAACCTTTCAGGAGAGCATTTTCAGGCTTTTGGCACCATTTTTGAGTGAATTGCCAAAATTCAGATTTTTGCTGAAATTGTGACCCCGGGGCTTAGGGATTTTTTCAAAAAAATATTTTCTGCCGGTTAAGTTTTTGAGGGCTGATTTCTTGTCCTGTGATAAAAAGCCTTCTGTTTCGAGTGCCAAACCTTTCAGGAGAGCATTTTCAGGCTTATGGCACCATTTTTGAGTGAATTGCCCAAAGTCAGATGTTTGCTGAAATTGTGACCCCGGGGCTTAGGGATTTCTCAAAAAAATATTTTCTGCCGGTTAGGTTTTTGAGGGCTGATTTCTTGTCCTGTGATAAAAAGCCTTCTGTTTCGAGTGCCAAACCTTTCAGGAGAGCATTTGAAACCGGTTGGCACCATTTTTGAGTGAATTGCCCAAAGTCAGATGTTTGCTGAAATTGTGACCCCGGGGCTTAGGGATTTTTTCAAAAAAATATTTTCTGCCGCTTAAGTTTTTGAGGGCTGATTTCTTGTCCTGTGATAAAAAGCCTTCTGTTTCGCATGCCAAACCTTTCAGGAGAGCATTTTCAAGCTTTTGGCACCATTTTTGAGTGAATTGCCAAAAGTCAGATTTTTGCTGAAATTGTGACCCCGGGGCTTAGGGATTTTTTCAAAGAAATATTTTCTGCCGGTTAGTTTTTTGAGGGCTGATTTCTTGTCCTGTGATAAAAAGCCTTCTGTTTCGAGTGCCAAACCTTTCAGGAGAGCATTTTCAGGCTTTTGGCACCATTTTTGAGTGAATTGCCCAAAGTCAGATGTTTGCTGAAATTGTGACCCCGGGGCTTAGGGATTTTTCAAAAAAATATTTTCTGCCGGTTAAGTTTTTGAGGGCTGATTTCTTGTCCTGTGATAAAAAGCCTTCTGTTTCGCGTGCCAAACCTTTCAGGAGAGCATTTTCAAGCTTTTGGCACCATTTTTGAGTGAATTGCCAAAAGTCAGATTTTTGCTGAAATTGTGACCCCGGGGCTTAGGGATTTTTTCAAAGAAATATTTTCTGCCGGTTAGTTTTTTGAGGGCTGATTTCTTGTCCTGTGATAAAAAGCCTTCTGTTTCGAGTGCCAAACCTTTCAGGAGAGCATTTTCAGGCTTTTGGCACCATTTTTGAGTGAATTGCCAAAATTCAGATTTTTGCTGAAGTTGTGACCCCGGGGCTTAGGGATTTTTTCAAAAAAATATTTTCTACCGGTTAAGTTTTTGAGGGCTGATTTCTTGTCCTTTGATAAAAAGCCTTCTGTTTCGCGTGCCAAATCTTTCAGGAGAGCATTTTCAAGCTTTTGGCACCATTTTTGAGTGAATTGCCAAATTCAGATTTTTGCTGAAATTGTGACCCCGGGGCTTAGGGATTTTTTCAAAGAAATATTTTCTGCCGGTTAGTTTTTTGAGGGCTGATTTCTTGTCCTGTGATAAAAAGCCTTCTGTTTCGAGTGCCAAACCTTTCAGGAGAGCATTTTCAGGCTTATGGCACCATTTTTGAGTGAATTGCCCAAAGTCAGATGTTTGCTGAAATTGTGACCCCGGGGCTTAGGGATTTCTCAAAAAAATATTTTCTGCCGGTTAGGTTTTTGAGGGCTGATTTCTTGTCCTGTGATAAAAAGCCTTCTGTTTCGAGTGCCAAACCTTTCAGGAGAGCATTTGAAACCGGTTGGCACCATTTTTGAGTGAATTGCCCAAAGTCAGATGTTTGCTGAAATTGTGACCCCGGGGCTTAGGGATTTTTTCAAAAAAATATTTTCTGCCGCTTAAGTTTTTGAGGGCTGATTTCTTGTCCTGTGATAAAAAGCCTTCTGTTTCGCATGCCAAACCTTTCAGGAGAGCATTTTCAAGCTTTTGGCACCATTTTTGAGTGAATTGCCAAAAGTCAGATTTTTGCTGAAATTGTGACCCCGGGGCTTAGGGATTTTTTCAAAGAAATATTTTCTGCCGGTTAGTTTTTTGAGGGCTGATTTCTTGTCCTGTGATAAAAAGCCTTCTGTTTCGAGTGCCAAACCTTTCAGGAGAGCATTTTCAGGCTTTTGGCACCATTTTTGAGTGAATTGCCCAAAGTCAGATGTTTGCTGAAATTGTGACCCCGGGGCTTAGGGATTTTTGAAAAAAAATATTTTCTGCCGGTTAAGTTTTTGAGGGCTGATTTCTTGTCCTGTGATAAAAAGCCTTCTGTTTCGCGTGCCAAACCTTTCAGGAGAGCATTTTCAAGCTTTTGGCACCATTTTTGAGTGAATTGCCAAAAGTCAGATTTTTGCTGAAATTGTGACCCCGGGGCTTAGGGATTTTTTCAAAGAAATATTTTCTGCCGGTTAGTTTTTTGAGGGCTGATTTCTTGTCCTGTGATAAAAAGCCTTCTGTTTCGAGTGCCAAACCTTTCAGGAGAGCATTTTCAGGCTTTTGGCACCATTTTTGAGTGAATTGCCAAAATTCAGATTTTTGCTGAAGTTGTGACCCCGGGGCTTAGGGATTTTTTCAAAAAAATATTTTCTACCGGTTAAGTTTTTGAGGGCTGATTTCTTGTCCTTTGATAAAAAGCCTTCTGTTTCGCGTGCCAAATCTTTCAGGAGAGCATTTTCAAGCTTTTGGCACCATTTTTGAGTGAATTGCCAAATTCAGATTTTTGCTGAAATTGTGACCCCGGGGCTTAGGGATTTTTTCAAAGAAATATTTTCTGCCGGTTAGTTTTTTGAGGGCTGATTTCTTGTCCTGTGATAAAAAGCCTTCTGTTTCGAGTGCCAAACCTTTCAGGAGAGCATTTTCAGGCTTTTGGCACCATCTTTGAGTGAATTGCCAAAAGTCAGATTTTTGCTGAAATTGTGACCCCGGGGCTTAGGGATTTTTTCAAAAAAATATTTTCTGCCGGTTAAGTTTTTGAGGGCTGATTTCTTGTCCTGTGATAAAAAGCCTTCTGTTTCGAGTGCCAAACCTTTCAGGAGAGCATTTTCAGGCTTTTGGCACCATTTTTGAGTGAATTGCCAAAATTCAGATTTTTGCTGAAATTGTGACCCCGGGGCTTTGGGATTTTTTCAAAAAAATATTTTCTGCCGGTTAAGTTTTTGAGGGCTGATTTCTTGTCCTGTGATAAAAAGCCTTCTGTTTCGAGTGCCAAACCTTTCAGGAGAGCATTTTCAGGCTTATGGCACCATTTTTGAGTGAATTGCCCAAAGTCAGATGTTTGCTGAAATTGTGACCCCGGGGCTTAGGGATTTCTCAAAAAAATATTTTCTGCCGGTTAGGTTTTTGAGGGCTGATTTCTTGTCCTGTGATAAAAAGCCTTCTGTTTCGAGTGCCAAACCTTTCAGGAGAGCATTTGAAACCGGTTGGCACCATTTTTGAGTGAATTGCCCAAAGTCAGATGTTTGCTGAAATTGTGACCCCGGGGCTTAGGGATTTTTTCAAAAAAATATTTTCTGCCGCTTAAGTTTTTGAGGGCTGATTTCTTGTCCTGTGATAAAAAGCCTTCTGTTTCGCATGCCAAACCTTTCAGGAGAGCATTTTCAAGCTTTTGGCACCATTTTTGAGTGAATTGCCAAAAGTCAGATTTTTGCTGAAATTGTGACCCCGGGGCTTAGGGATTTTTTCAAAGAAATATTTTCTGCCGGTTAGTTTTTTGAGGGCTGATTTCTTGTCCTGTGATAAAAAGCCTTCTGTTTCGAGTGCCAAACCTTTCAGGAGAGCATTTTCAGGCTTTTGGCACCATTTTTGAGTGAATTGCCCAAAGTCAGATGTTTGCTGAAATTGTGACCCCGGGGCTTAGGGATTTTTCAAAAAAATATTTTCTGCCGGTTAAGTTTTTGAGGGCTGATTTCTTGTCCTGTGATAAAAAGCCTTCTGTTTCGCGTGCCAAACCTTTCAGGAGAGCATTTTCAAGCTTTTGGCTCCATTTTTGAGTGAATTGCCAAAAGTCAGATTTTTGCTGAAATTGTGACCCCGGGGCTTAGGGATTTTTTCAAAGAAATATTTTCTGCCGGTTAAGTTTTTGAGGGCTGATTTCTTGTCGTGTGATAAAAAGCCTTATGTTTCGAGTGCCAAACCTTTCAGGAGAGCATTTTCAGGCTTTTGGCACCATTTTTGAGTGAATTGCCAAAATTCAGATTTTTTCTGAAATTGTGACCCCGGGGCTTAGGGATTTTTTCAAAAAAATATTTTCTGCCGGTTAAGTTTTTGAGGGCTGATTTCTTGTCCTGTGATAAAAAGCCTTCTGTTTCGCGTGCCAAACCTTTCAGGAGAGCATTTTCAAGCTTTTGGCACCATTTTTGAGTGAATTGCCAAAAGTCAGATTTTTGCTGAAATTGTGACCCCGGGGCTTAGGGATTTTTTCAAAGAAATATTTTCTGCCGGTTAGTTTTTTGAGGGCTGATTTCTTGTCCTGTGATAAAAAGCCTTCTGTTTCGAGTGCCAAACCTTTCAGGAGAGCATTTTCAGGCTTTTGGCACCATTTTTGAGTGAATTGCCAAAATTCAGATTTTTGCTGAAGTTGTGACCCCGGGGCTTAGGGATTTTTTCAAAAAAATATTTTCTACCGGTTAAGTTTTTGAGGGCTGATTTCTTGTCCTTTGATAAAAAGCCTTCTGTTTCGCGTGCCAAATCTTTCAGGAGAGCATTTTCAAGCTTTTGGCACCATTTTTGAGTGAATTGCGAAAAATCAGATTTTTGCTGAAATTGTGACCCCGGGGCTTAGGGATTTTTTCAAAGAAATATTTTCTGCCGGTTAGTTTTTTGAGGGCTGATTTCTTGTCCTGTGATAAAAAGCCTTCTGTTTCGAGTGCCAAACCTTTCAGGAGAGCATTTTCAGGCTTTTGGCACCATCTTTGAGTGAATTGCCAAAAGTCAGATTTTTGCTGAAATTGTGACCCCGGGGCTTAGGGATTTTTTCAAAAAAATATTTTCTGCCGGTTAAGTTTTTGAGGGCTGATTTCTTGTCCTGTGATAAAAAGCCTTCTGTTTCGAGTGCCAAACCTTTCAGGAGAGCATTTTCAGGCATTTGGCACCATTTTTGAGTGAATTGCCAAAAGTCAGATTTTTGCTGAAATTGTGACCCCGGGGCTTAGGGATTTTTTCAAAAAAATATTTTCTGCCGGTTAAGTTTTTGAGGGCTGATTTCTTGTCCTGTGATAAAAAGCCTTCTGTTTCGAGTGCCAAACCTTTCAGGAGAGCATTTTCAGGCTTATGGCACCATTTTTGAGTGAATTGCCCAAAGTCAGATGTTTGCTGAAATTGTGACCCCGGGGCTTAGGGATTTCTCAAAAAAATATTTTCTGCCGGTTAGGTTTTTGAGGGCTGATTTCTTGTCCTGTGATAAAAAGCCTTCTGTTTCGAGTGCCAAACCTTTCAGGAGAGCATTTGAAACCGGTTGGCACCATTTTTGAGTGAATTGCCAAAAGTCAGATGTTTGCTGAAATTGTGACCCCGGGGCTTAGGGATTTTTTCAAAAAAATATTTTCTGCCGCTTAAGTTTTTGAGGGCTGATTTCTTGTCCTGTGATAAAAAGCCTTCTGTTTCGCGTGCCAAACCTTTCAGGAGAGCATTTTCAAGCTTTTGGCACCATTTTTGAGTGAATTGCCAAAAGTCAGATTTTTGCTGAAATTGTGACCCCGGGGCTTAGGGATTTTTCAAAAAAATATTTTCTGCCGGTTAAGTTTTTGAGGGCTGATTTCTTGTCCTGTGATAAAAAGCCTTCTGTTTCGAGTGCCAAACCTTTCAGGAGAGCATTTTCAGGCTTTTGGCACCATTTTTGAGTGAATTGCCCAAAGTCAGATGTTTGCTGAAATTGTGACCCCGGGGCTTAGGGATTTTTCAAAAAAATATTTTCTGCCGGTTAAGTTTTTGAGGGCTGATTTCTTGTCCTGTGATAAAAAGCCTTCTGTTTCGCGTGCCAAACCTTTCAGGAGAGCATTTTCAAGCTTTTGGCACCATTTTTGAGTGAATTGCCAAAAGTCAGATTTTTGCTGAAATTGTGACCCCGGGGCTTAGGGGTTTTTTCAAAGAAATATTTTCTGCCGGTTAAGTTTTTGAGGGCTGATTTCTTGTCCTGTGATAAAAAGCCTTATGTTTCGAGTGCCAAACCTTTCAGGAGAGCATTTTCAGGCTTTTGGCACCATTTTTGAGTGAATTGCCCAAAGTCAGATGTTTGCTGAAATTGTGACCCCGGGGCTTAGGGATTTTTCAAAAAAATATTTTCTGCCGGTTAAGTTTTTGAGGGCTGATTTCTTGTCCTGTGATAAAAAGCCTTCTGTTTCGCGTGCCAAACCTTTCAGGAGAGCATTTTCAAGCTTTTGGCACCATTTTTGAGTGAATTGCCAAAAGTCAGATTTTTGCTGAAATTGTGACCCCGGGGCTTAGGGGTTTTTTCAAAGAAATATTTTCTGCCGGTTAAGTTTTTGAGGGCTGATTTCTTGTCCTGTGATAAAAAGCCTTATGTTTCGAGTGCCAAACCTTTCAGGAGAGCATTTTCAGGCTTTTGGCACCATTTTTGAGTGAATTGCCAAAATTCAGATTTTTGCTGAAATTGTGACCCCGGGGCTTAGGGATTTTTTCAAAAAAATATTTTCTGCCGGTTAAGTTTTTGAGGGCTGATTTCTTGTCCTGTGATAAAAAGCCTTCTGTTTCGAGTGCCAAACCTTTCAGGAGAGCATATTCAGGCTTATGGCACCATTTTTGAGTGAATTGCCCAAAGTCAGATGTTTGCTGAAATTGTGACCCCGGGGCTTAGGGATTTCTCAAAAAAATATTTTCTGCCGGTTAGGTTTTTGAGGGCTGATTTCTTGTCCTGTGATAAAAAGCCTTCTGTTTCGAGTGCCAAACCTTTCAGGAGAGCATTTGAAACCGGTTGGCACCATTTTTGAGTGAATTGCCAAAAGTCAGATGTTTGCTGAAATTGTGACCCCGGGGCTTAGGGATTTTTTCAAAAAAATATTTTCTGCCGCTTAAGTTTTTGAGGGCTGATTTCTTGTCCTGTGATAAAAAGCCTTCTGTTTCGCGTGCCAAACCTTTCAGGAGAGCATTTTCAAGCTTTTGGCACCATTTTTGAGTGAATTGCCAAAAGTCAGATTTTTGCTGAAATTGTGACCCCGGGGCTTAGGGATTTTTCAAAAAAATATTTTCTGCCGGTTAAGTTTTTGAGGGCTGATTTCTTGTCCTGTGATAAAAAGCCTTCTGTTTCGCGTGCCAAACCTTTCAGGAGAGCATTTTCAAGCTTTTGGCACCATTTTTGAGTGAATTGCCAAAAGTCAGATTTTTGCTGAAATTGTGACCCCGGGGCTTAGGGATTTTTTCAAAGAAATATTTTCTGCCGGTTAGTTTTTTGAGGGCTGATTTCTTGTCCTGTGATAAAAAGCCTTCTGTTTCGAGTGCCAAACCTTTCAGGAGAGCATTTTCAGGCTTTTGGCACCATTTTTGAGTGAATTGCCAAAATTCAGATTTTTGCTGAAGTTGTGACCCCGGGGCTTAGGGATTTTTTCAAAAAAATATTTTCTACCGGTTAAGTTTTTGAGGGCTGATTTCTTGTCCTTTGATAAAAAGCCTTCTGTTTCGCGTGCCAAATCTTTCAGGAGAGCATTTTCAAGCTTTTGGCACCATTTTTGAGTGAATTGCCAAAAGTCAGATTTTTGCTGAAATTGTGACCCCGGGGCTTAGGGATTTTTTCAAAGAAATATTTTCTGCCGGTTAGTTTTTTGAGGGCTGATTTCTTGTCCTGTGATAAAAAGCCTTCTGTTTCGAGTGCCAAACCTTTCAGGAGAGCATTTTCAGGCTTTTGGCACCATCTTTGAGTGAATTGCCAAAAGTCAGATTTTTGCTGAAATTGTGACCCCGGGGCTTAGGGATTTTTTCAAAAAAATATTTTCTGCCGGTTAAGTTTTTGAGGGCTGATTTCTTGTCCTGTGATAAAAAGCCTTCTGTTTCGAGTGCCAAACCTTTCAGGAGAGCATTTTCAGGCTTTTGGCACCATTTTTGAGTGAATTGCCAAAAGTCAGATTTTTGCTGAAATTGTGACCCCGGGGCTTAGGGATTTTTTCAAAAAAATATTTTCTGCCGGTTAAGTTTTTGAGGGCTGATTTCTTGTCCTGTGATAAAAAGCCTTCTGTTTCGAGTGCCAAACCTTTCAGGAGAGCATTTTCAGGCTTATGGCACCATTTTTGAGTGAATTGCCCAAAGTCAGATGTTTGCTGAAATTGTGACCCCGGGGCTTAGGGATTTCTCAAAAAAATATTTTCTGCCGGTTAGGTTTTTGAGGGCTGATTTCTTGTCCTGTGATAAAAAGCCTTCTGTTTCGAGTGCCAAACCTTTCAGGAGAGCATTTGAAACCGGTTGGCACCATTTTTGAGTGAATTGCCCAAAGTCAGATGTTTGCTGAAATTGTGACCCCGGGGCTTAGGGATTTTTTCAAAAAAATATTTTCTGCCGCTTAAGTTTTTGAGGGCTGATTTCTTGTCCTGTGATAAAAAGCCTTCTGTTTCGAGTGCCAAACCTTTCAGGAGAGCATTTTCAGGCTTTTGGCACCATCTTTGAGTGAATTGCCAAAAGTCAGATTTTTGCTGAAATTGTGACCCCGGGGCTTAGGGATTTTTTCAAAAAAATATTTTCTGCCGGTTAAGTTTTTGAGGGCTGATTTCTTGTCCTGTGATAAAAAGCCTTATGTTTCGAGTGCCAAACCTTTCAGGAGAGCATTTTCAGGCTTTTGGCACCATTTTTGAGTGAATTGCCAAAATTCAGATTTTTGCTGAAATTGTGACCCCGGGGCTTAGGGATTTTTTCAAAAAAATATTTTCTGCCGGTTAAGTTTTTGAGGGCTGATTTCTTGTCCTGTGATAAAAAGCCTTCTGTTTCGAGTGCCAAACCTTTCAGGAGAGCATTTTCAGGCTTATGGCACCATTTTTGAGTGAATTGCCCAAAGTCAGATGTTTGCTGAAATTGTGACCCCGGGGCTTAGGGATTTCTCAAAAAAATATTTTCTGCCGGTTAGGTTTTTGAGGGCTGATTTCTTGTCCTGTGATAAAAAGCCTTCTGTTTCGAGTGCCAAACCTTTCAGGAGAGCATTTGAAACCGGTTGGCACCATTTTTGAGTGAATTGCCAAAAGTCAGATGTTTGCTGAAATTGTGACCCCGGGGCTTAGGGATTTTTTCAAAAAAATATTTTCTGCCGCTTAAGTTTTTGAGGGCTGATTTCTTGTCCTGTGATAAAAAGCCTTCTGTTTCGCGTGCCAAACCTTTCAGGAGAGCATTTTCAAGCTTTTGGCACCATTTTTGAGTGAATTGCCAAAAGTCAGATTTTTGCTGAAATTGTGACCCCGGGGCTTAGGGATTTTTCAAAAAAATATTTTCTGCCGGTTAAGTTTTTGAGGGCTGATTTCTTGTCCTGTGATAAAAAGCCTTCTGTTTCGCGTGCCAAACCTTTCAGGAGAGCATTTTCAAGCTTTTGGCACCATTTTTGAGTGAATTGCCAAAAGTCAGATTTTTGCTGAAATTGTGACCCCGGGGCTTAGGGATTTTTTCAAAGAAATATTTTCTGCCGGTTAGTTTTTTGAGGGCTGATTTCTTGTCCTGTGATAAAAAGCCTTCTGTTTCGAGTGCCAAACCTTTCAGGAGAGCATTTTCAGGCTTTTGGCACCATTTTTGAGTGAATTGCCAAAATTCAGATTTTTGCTGAAGTTGTGACCCCGGGGCTTAGGGATTTTTTCAAAAAAATATTTTCTACCGGTTAAGTTTTTGAGGGCTGATTTCTTGTCCTTTGATAAAAAGCCTTCTGTTTCGCGTGCCAAATCTTTCAGGAGAGCATTTTCAAGCTTTTGGCACCATTTTTGAGTGAATTGCCAAAAGTCAGATTTTTGCTGAAATTGTGACCCCGGGGCTTAGGGATTTTTTCAAAGAAATATTTTCTGCCGGTTAGTTTTTTGAGGGCTGATTTCTTGTCCTGTGATAAAAAGCCTTCTGTTTCGAGTGCCAAACCTTTCAGGAGAGCATTTTCAGGCTTTTGGCACCATCTTTGAGTGAATTGCCAAAAGTCAGATTTTTGCTGAAATTGTGACCCCGGGGCTTAGGGATTTTTTCAAAAAAATATTTTCTGCCGGTTAAGTTTTTGAGGGCTGATTTCTTGTCCTGTGATAAAAAGCCTTCTGTTTCGAGTGCCAAACCTTTCAGGAGAGCATTTTCAGGCTTTTGGCACCATTTTTGAGTGAATTGCCAAAAGTCAGATTTTTGCTGAAATTGTGACCCCGGGGCTTAGGGATTTTTTCAAAAAAATATTTTCTGCCGGTTAAGTTTTTGAGGGCTGATTTCTTGTCCTGTGATAAAAAGCCTTCTGTTTCGAGTGCCAAACCTTTCAGGAGAGCATTTTCAGGCTTATGGCACCATTTTTGAGTGAATTGCCCAAAGTCAGATGTTTGCTGAAATTGTGACCCCGGGGCTTAGGGATTTCTCAAAAAAATATTTTCTGCCGGTTAGGTTTTTGAGGGCTGATTTCTTGTCCTGTGATAAAAAGCCTTCTGTTTCGA
The DNA here is from genome assembly GCF_965112155.1 of Podarcis liolepis. Lineage (NCBI taxonomy): Eukaryota > Metazoa > Chordata > Lepidosauria > Squamata > Lacertidae > Podarcis > Podarcis liolepis. Next base: position 34,918,897 of record NC_139566.1, on the reverse strand, counting down.
GTGCCAAACCTTTCAGGAGAGCATTTGAAACCGGTTGGCACCATTTTTGAGTGAATTGCCCAAAGTCAGATGTTTGCTGAAATTGTGACCCCGGGGCTTAGGGATTTTTTCAAAAAAATATTTTCTGCCGCTTAAGTTTTTGAGGGCTGATTTCTTGTCCTGTGATAAAAAGCCTTCTGTTTCGAGTGCCAAACCTTTCAGGAGAGCATTTTCAGGCTTTTGGCAACATCTTTAAGTAAATTGCCCAAAGTCAGATGTTTGCTGAAATTGTGACCCCGGGGCTTAGGGATTTTTTCAAAAAAATATTTTCTGCCGGTTAAGTTTTTGAGGGCTGATTTCTTGTCCTGTGATAAAAAGCCTTATGTTTCGAGTGCCAAACCTTTCAGGAGAGCATTTTCAGGCTTTTGGCACCATTTTTGAGTGAATTGCCAAAATTCAGATTTTTGCTGAAATTGTGACCCCGGGGCTTAGGGATTTTTTCAAAAAAATATTTTCTGCCGGTTAAGTTTTTGAGGGCTGATTTCTTGTCCTGTGATAAAAAGCCTTCTGTTTCGAGTGCCAAACCTTTCAGGAGAGCATTTTCAGGCTTATGGCACCATTTTTGAGTGAATTGCCCAAAGTCAGATGTTTGCTGAAATTGTGACCCCGGGGCTTAGGGATTTCTCAAAAAAATATTTTCTGCCGGTTAGGTTTTTGAGGGCTGATTTCTTGTCCTGTGATAAAAAGCCTTCTGTTTCGAGTGCCAAACCTTTCAGGAGAGCATTTGAAACCGGTTGGCACCATTTTTGAGTGAATTGCCCAAAGTCAGATGTTTGCTGAAATTGTGACCCCGGGGCTTAGGGATTTTTTCAAAAAAATATTTTCTGCCGCTTAAGTTTTTGAGGGCTGATTTCTTGTCCTGTGATAAAAAGCCTTCTGTTTCGAGTGCCAAACCTTTCAGGAGAGCATTTTCAGGCTTTTGGCACCATCTTTGAGTGAATTGCCAAAAGTCAGATTTTTGCTGAAATTGTGACCCCGGGGCTTAGGGATTTTTTCAAAAAAATATTTTCTGCCGGTTAAGTTTTGGAGGGCTGATTTCTTGTCCTGTGATAAAAAGCCTTATGTTTCGAGTGCCAAACCTTTCAGGAGAGCATTTTCAGGCTTTTGGCACCATTTTTGAGTGAATTGCCAAAATTCAGATTTTTGCTGAAATTGTGACCCCGGGGCTTAGGGATTTTTTCAAAAAAATATTTTCTGCCGGTTAAGTTTTTGAGTGCTGATTTCTCGTCCTGTGATAAAAAGCCTTCTGTTTCAAGTGCCAAACCTTTCAGGAGAGCATTTGAAACCGGTTGGCACCATTTTTGAGTGAATCGCCAAAAGTCAGATGTTTGCTGAAATTGTGACCCCGGGGCTTAGGGATTTTTTCAAAAAAATATTTTCTGCCGGTTAAGTTTTTGAGGGCTGATTTCTTGTCCTGTGATAAAAAGCCTTCTGTTTCGAGTGCCAAACCTTTCAGGAGAGCATTTTCAGGCTTTTGGCACCATTTTTGAGTGAATTGCCCAAAGTCAGATGTTTGCTGAAATTGTGACCCCAGGGCTTAGGGATTTTTTCAAAGAAATATTTTCTGCCGGTTAGTTTTTTGAGGGCTGATTTCTTGTCGTGTGATAAAAAGCCTTCTGTTTCGAGTGCCAAACCTTTCAGGAGAGCATTTTCAGGCTTTTGGCACCATTTTTGAGTGAATTGCCAAAATTCAGATTTTTGCTGAAGTTGTGACCCCGGGGCTTAGGGATTTTTTCAAAAAAATATTTTCTACCGGTTAAGTTTTTGAGGGCTGATTTCTTGTCCTTTGATAAAAAGCCTTCTGTTTCGCGTGCCAAATCTTTCAGGAGAGCATTTTCAAGCTTTTGGCACCATTTTTGAGTGAATTGCCCAAAGTCAGATGTTTGCTGAAATTGTGACCCCGGGGCTTAGGGATTTTTTCAAAGAAATATTTTCTGCCGGTTAGTTTTTTGAGGGCTGATTTCTTGTCCTGTGATAAAAAGCCTTCTGTTTTGAGTGCCAAACCTTTCAGGAGAGCATTTTCAGGCTTTTGGCACCATCTTTGAGTGAATTGCCAAAAGTCAGATTTTTGCTGAAATTGTGACCCCGGGGCTTAGGGATTTTTTCAAAAAAATATTTTCTGCCGGTTAAGTTTTGGAGGGCTGATTTCTTGTCCTGTGATAAAAAGCCTTCTGTTTCGAGTGCCAAACCTTTCAGGAGAGCATTTTCAGGCTTTTGGCACCATTTTTGAGTGAATTGCCAAAATTCAGATTTTTGCTGAAATTGTGACCCCGGGGCTTAGGGATTTTTTCAAAAAAATATTTCCTCCGGTTAAGTTTTTGAGTGCTGATTTCTCGTCCTGTGATAAAAAGCCTTCTGTTTCAAGTGCCAAACCTTTCAGGAGAGCATTTGAAACCGGTTGGCACCATTTTTGAGTGAATCGCCAAAAGTCAGATGTTTGCTGAAATTGTGACCCCGGGGCTTAGGGATTTTTTCAAAAAAATATTTTCTGCCGGTTACGTTTTTGAGGGCTGATTTCTTGTCCTGTGATAAAAAGCCTTCTGTTTCGAGTGCCAAACCTTTCAGGAGAGCATTTTCAGGCTTTTGGCACCATTTTTGAGTGAATTGCCAAAATTCAGATTTTTGCTGAAATTGTGACCCCGGGGCTTAGGGATTTTTTCAAAAAAATATTTTCTGCCGGTTAAGTTTTTGAGTGCTGATTTCTCGTCCTGTGATAAAAAGCCTTCTGTTTCAAGTGCCAAACCTTTCAGGAAAGCATTTGAAACCGGTTGGCACCATTTTTGAGTGAATCGCCAAAAGTCAGATGTTTGCTGAAATTGTGACCCCGGGGCTTAGGGATTTTTTCAAAAAAATATTTTCTGCCGGTTAAGTTTTTGAGGGCTGATTTCTTGTCCTGTGATAAAAAGCCTTCTGTTTCGAGTGCCAAACCTTTCAGGAGAGCATTTTCAGGCTTTTGGCACCATTTTTGAGTGAATTGCCCAAAGTCAGATTTTTGCTGAAATTGTGACCCCGGGGCTTAGGGATTTTTCAAAAAAATATTTTCTGCCGGTTAGGTTTTTGAGGGCTGATTTCTTGTCCTGTGATAAAAAGCCTTCTGTTTCGAGTGCCAAACCTTTCAGGAGAGCATTTGAAACCGGTTGGCACCATTTTTGAGTGAATTGCCCAAAGTCAGATGTTTGCTGAAATTGTGACCCCGGGGCTTAGGGATTTTTTCAAAAAAATATTTTCTGCCGCTTAAGTTTTTGAGGGCTGATTTCTTGTCCTGTGATAAAAAGCCTTCTGTTTCGAGTGCCAAACCTTTCATGAGAGCATTTTCAGGCTTTTGGCACCATTTTTGAGTGAATTGCCGAAAGTCAGATGTTTGCTGAAATTGTGACCCCGGGGCTTAGGGATTTTTCAAAAAAATATTTTCTGCCGGTTAGGTTTTTGAGGGCTGATTTCTTGTCCTGTGATAAAAAGCCTTCTGTTTCAAGTGCCAAACCTTTCAGGAGAGCATTTTCAGGCTTTTGGCACCATCTTTGAGTGAATTGGCAAAAGTCAGATTTTTGCTGAAATTGTGACCCCGGGGCTTACGGGTTTTTTTAAAAAAATATTTTCTACCGGTTTAGTTTTTGAGGGCTGATTTCTTGTCCTTTGATAAAAAGCCTTCTGTTTCGCGTGCCAAACCTTTCAGGAGAGCATTTTCAAGCTTTTGCCACCATTTTTGAATGAATTGCCAAAAGTCAGATTTTTGCTGAAATTGTGACCCCGGGGCTTAGGGATTTTTTCAAAAAAATATTTTCTGCCGGTTAAGTTTTTGAGGGCTGATTTCTTGTCCTGTGATAAAAAGCCTTCTGTTTCGCGTGCCAAACCTTTCAGGAGAGCATTTTCAAGCTTTTGGCACCATTTTTGAGTGAATTGCCAAAAGTCAGATTTTTGCTGAAATTGTGACCCCGGGGCTTAGGGATTTTTTCAAAGAAATATTTTCTGCCGGTTAGTTTTTTGAGGGCTGATTTCTTGTCCTGTGATAAAAAGCCTTCTGTTTCGAGTGCCAAACCTTTCAGGAGAGCATTTTCAGGCTTTTGGCACCATTTTTGAGTGAATTGCCAAAATTCAGATTTTTGCTGAAGTTGTGACCCCGGGGCTTAGGGATTTTTTCAAAAAAATATTTTCTACCGGTTAAGTTTTTGAGGGCTGATTTCTTGTCCTTTGATAAAAAGCCTTCTGTTTCGCGTGCCAAATCTTTCAGGAGAGCATTTTCAAGCTTTTGGCACCATTTTTGAGTGAATTGCGAAAAATCAGATTTTTGCTGAAATTGTGACCCCGGGGCTTAGGGATTTTTTCAAAGAAATATTTTCTGCCGGTTAGTTTTTTGAGGGCTGATTTCTTGTCCTGTGATAAAAAGCCTTCTGTTTCGAGTGCCAAACCTTTCAGGAGAGCATTTTCAGGCTTTTGGCACCATCTTTGAGTGAATTGCCAAAAGTCAGATTTTTGCTGAAATTGTGACCCCGGGGCTTAGGGATTTTTTCAAAAAAATATTTTCTGCCGGTTAAGTTTTTGAGGGCTGATTTCTTGTCCTGTGATAAAAAGCCTTCTGTTTCGAGTGCCAAACCTTTCAGGAGAGCATTTTCAGGCATTTGGCACCATTTTTGAGTGAATTGCCAAAAGTCAGATTTTTGCTGAAATTGTGACCCCGGGGCTTAGGGATTTTTTCAAAAAAATATTTTCTGCCGGTTAAGTTTTTGAGGGCTGATTTCTTGTCCTGTGATAAAAAGCCTTCTGTTTCGAGTGCCAAACCTTTCAGGAGAGCATTTTCAGGCTTATGGCACCATTTTTGAGTGAATTGCCCAAAGTCAGATGTTTGCTGAAATTGTGACCCCGGGGCTTAGGGATTTCTCAAAAAAATATTTTCTGCCGGTTAGGTTTTTGAGGGCTGATTTCTTGTCCTGTGATAAAAAGCCTTCTGTTTCGAGTGCCAAACCTTTCAGGAGAGCATTTGAAACCGGTTGGCACCATTTTTGAGTGAATTGCCAAAAGTCAGATGTTTGCTGAAATTGTGACCCCGGGGCTTAGGGATTTTTTCAAAAAAATATTTTCTGCCGCTTAAGTTTTTGAGGGCTGATTTCTTGTCCTGTGATAAAAAGCCTTCTGTTTCGCGTGCCAAACCTTTCAGGAGAGCATTTTCAAGCTTTTGGCACCATTTTTGAGTGAATTGCCAAAAGTCAGATTTTTGCTGAAATTGTGACCCCGGGGCTTAGGGATTTTTCAAAAAAATATTTTCTGCCGGTTAAGTTTTTGAGGGCTGATTTCTTGTCCTGTGATAAAAAGCCTTCTGTTTCGAGTGCCAAACCTTTCAGGAGAGCATTTTCAGGCTTTTGGCACCATTTTTGAGTGAATTGCCCAAAGTCAGATGTTTGCTGAAATTGTGACCCCGGGGCTTAGGGATTTTTCAAAAAAATATTTTCTGCCGGTTAAGTTTTTGAGGGCTGATTTCTTGTCCTGTGATAAAAAGCCTTCTGTTTCGCGTGCCAAACCTTTCAGGAGAGCATTTTCAAGCTTTTGGCACCATTTTTGAGTGAATTGCCAAAAGTCAGATTTTTGCTGAAATTGTGACCCCGGGGCTTAGGGGTTTTTTCAAAGAAATATTTTCTGCCGGTTAAGTTTTTGAGGGCTGATTTCTTGTCCTGTGATAAAAAGCCTTATGTTTCGAGTGCCAAACCTTTCAGGAGAGCATTTTCAGGCTTTTGGCACCATTTTTGAGTGAATTGCCCAAAGTCAGATGTTTGCTGAAATTGTGACCCCGGGGCTTAGGGATTTTTCAAAAAAATATTTTCTGCCGGTTAAGTTTTTGAGGGCTGATTTCTTGTCCTGTGATAAAAAGCCTTCTGTTTCAGGAGAGCATTTTCAAGCTTTTGGCACCATTTTTGAGTGAATTGCGAAAAATCAGATTTTTGCTGAAATTGTGACCCCGGGGCTTAGGGATTTTTTCAAAGAAATATTTTCTGCCGGTTAGTTTTTTGAGGGCTGATTTCTTGTCCTGTGATAAAAAGCCTTCTGTTTCGAGTGCCAAACCTTTCAGGAGAGCATTTTCAGGCTTTTGGCACCATCTTTGAGTGAATTGCCAAAAGTCAGATTTTTGCTGAAATTGTGACCCCGGGGCTTAGGGATTTTTTCAAAAAAATATTTTCTGCCGGTTAAGTTTTTGAGGGCTGATTTCTTGTCCTGTGATAAAAAGCCTTCTGTTTCGAGTGCCAAACCTTTCAGGAGAGCATTTTCAGGCATTTGGCACCATTTTTGAGTGAATTGCCAAAAGTCAGATTTTTGCTGAAATTGTGACCCCGGGGCTTAGGGATTTTTTCAAAAAAATATTTTCTGCCGGTTAAGTTTTTGAGGGCTGATTTCTTGTCCTGTGATAAAAAGCCTTCTGTTTCGAGTGCCAAACCTTTCAGGAGAGCATTTTCAGGCTTATGGCACCATTTTTGAGTGAATTGCCCAAAGTCAGATGTTTGCTGAAATTGTGACCCCGGGGCTTAGGGATTTCTCAAAAAAATATTTTCTGCCGGTTAGGTTTTTGAGGGCTGATTTCTTGTCCTGTGATAAAAAGCCTTCTGTTTCGAGTGCCAAACCTTTCAGGAGAGCATTTGAAACCGGTTGGCACCATTTTTGAGTGAATTGCCAAAAGTCAGATGTTTGCTGAAATTGTGACCCCGGGGCTTAGGGATTTTTTCAAAAAAATATTTTCTGCCGCTTAAGTTTTTGAGGGCTGATTTCTTGTCCTGTGATAAAAAGCCTTCTGTTTCGCGTGCCAAACCTTTCAGGAGAGCATTTTCAAGCTTTTGGCACCATTTTTGAGTGAATTGCCAAAAGTCAGATTTTTGCTGAAATTGTGACCCCGGGGCTTAGGGATTTTTCAAAAAAATATTTTCTGCCGGTTAAGTTTTTGAGGGCTGATTTCTTGTCCTGTGATAAAAAGCCTTCTGTTTCGAGTGCCAAACCTTTCAGGAGAGCATTTTCAGGCTTTTGGCACCATTTTTGAGTGAATTGCCCAAAGTCAGATGTTTGCTGAAATTGTGACCCCGGGGCTTAGGGATTTTTCAAAAAAATATTTTCTGCCGGTTAAGTTTTTGAGGGCTGATTTCTTGTCCTGTGATAAAAAGCCTTCTGTTTCGCGTGCCAAACCTTTCAGGAGAGCATTTTCAAGCTTTTGGCACCATTTTTGAGTGAATTGCCAAAAGTCAGATTTTTGCTGAAATTGTGACCCCGGGGCTTAGGGGTTTTTTCAAAGAAATATTTTCTGCCGGTTAAGTTTTTGAGGGCTGATTTCTTGTCCTGTGATAAAAAGCCTTATGTTTCGAGTGCCAAACCTTTCAGGAGAGCATTTTCAGGCTTTTGGCACCATTTTTGAGTGAATTGCCAAAATTCAGATTTTTGCTGAAATTGTGACCCCGGGGCTTAGGGATTTTTTCAAAAAAATATTTTCTGCCGGTTAAGTTTTTGAGGGCTGATTTCTTGTCCTGTGATAAAAAGCCTTCTGTTTCGAGTGCCAAACCTTTCAGGAGAGCATATTCAGGCTTATGGCACCATTTTTGAGTGAATTGCCCAAAGTCAGATGTTTGCTGAAATTGTGACCCCGGGGCTTAGGGATTTCTCAAAAAAATATTTTCTGCCGGTTAGGTTTTTGAGGGCTGATTTCTTGTCCTGTGATAAAAAGCCTTCTGTTTCGAGTGCCAAACCTTTCAGGAGAGCATTTGAAACCGGTTGGCACCATTTTTGAGTGAATTGCCAAAAGTCAGATGTTTGCTGAAATTGTGACCCCGGGGCTTAGGGATTTTTTCAAAAAAATATTTTCTGCCGCTTAAGTTTTTGAGGGCTGATTTCTTGTCCTGTGATAAAAAGCCTTCTGTTTCGCGTGCCAAACCTTTCAGGAGAGCATTTTCAAGCTTTTGGCACCATTTTTGAGTGAATTGCCAAAAGTCAGATTTTTGCTGAAATTGTGACCCCGGGGCTTAGGGATTTTTTCAAAGAAATATTTTCTGCCGGTTAGTTTTTTGAGGGCTGATTTCTTGTCCTGTGATAAAAAGCCTTCTGTTTCGAGTGCCAAACCTTTCAGGAGAGCATTTTCAGGCTTTTGGCACCATTTTTGAGTGAATTGCCCAAAGTCAGATGTTTGCTGAAATTGTGACCCCGGGGCTTAGGGATTTTTCAAAAAAATATTTTCTGCCGGTTAAGTTTTTGAGGGCTGATTTCTTGTCCTGTGATAAAAAGCCTTCTGTTTCGCGTGCCAAACCTTTCAGGAGAGCATTTTCAAGCTTTTGGCACCATTTTTGAGTGAATTGCCAAAAGTCAGATTTTTGCTGAAATTGTGACCCCGGGGCTTAGGGATTTTTTCAAAGAAATATTTTCTGCCGGTTAGTTTTTTGAGGGCTGATTTCTTGTCCTGTGATAAAAAGCCTTCTGTTTCGAGTGCCAAACCTTTCAGGAGAGCATTTTCAGGCTTTTGGCACCATTTTTGAGTGAATTGCCAAAATTCAGATTTTTGCTGAAGTTGTGACCCCGGGGCTTAGGGATTTTTTCAAAAAAATATTTTCTACCGGTTAAGTTTTTGAGGGCTGATTTCTTGTCCTTTGATAAAAAGCCTTCTGTTTCGCGTGCCAAATCTTTCAGGAGAGCATTTTCAAGCTTTTGGCACCATTTTTGAGTGAATTGCCAAAAGTCAGATTTTTGCTGAAATTGTGACCCCGGGGCTTAGGGATTTTTTCAAAGAAATATTTTCTGCCGGTTAGTTTTTTGAGGGCTGATTTCTTGTCCTGTGATAAAAAGCCTTCTGTTTCGAGTGCCAAACCTTTCAGGAGAGCATTTTCAGGCTTTTGGCACCATCTTTGAGTGAATTGCCAAAAGTCAGATTTTTGCTGAAATTGTGACCCCGGGGCTTAGGGATTTTTTCAAAAAAATATTTTCTGCCGGTTAAGTTTTTGAGGGCTGATTTCTTGTCCTGTGATAAAAAGCCTTCTGTTTCGAGTGCCAAACCTTTCAGGAGAGCATTTTCAGGCTTTTGGCACCATTTTTGAGTGAATTGCCAAAAGTCAGATTTTTGCTGAAATTGTGACCCCGGGGCTTAGGGATTTTTTCAAAAAAATATTTTCTGCCGGTTAAGTTTTTGAGGGCTGATTTCTTGTCCTGTGATAAAAAGCCTTCTGTTTCGAGTGCCAAACCTTTCAGGAGAGCATTTTCAGGCTTATGGCACCATTTTTGAGTGAATTGCCCAAAGTCAGATGTTTGCTGAAATTGTGACCCCGGGGCTTAGGGATTTCTCAAAAAAATATTTTCTGCCGGTTAGGTTTTTGAGGGCTGATTTCTTGTCCTGTGATAAAAAGCCTTCTGTTTCGAGTGCCAAACCTTTCAGGAGAGCATTTGAAACCGGTTGGCACCATTTTTGAGTGAATTGCCCAAAGTCAGATGTTTGCTGAAATTGTGACCCCGGGGCTTAGGGATTTTTTCAAAAAAATATTTTCTGCCGCTTAAGTTTTTGAGGGCTGATTTCTTGTCCTGTGATAAAAAGCCTTCTGTTTCGAGTGCCAAACCTTTCAGGAGAGCATTTTCAGGCTTTTGGCACCATCTTTGAGTGAATTGCCAAAAGTCAGATTTTTGCTGAAATTGTGACCCCGGGGCTTAGGGATTTTTTCAAAAAAATATTTTCTGCCGGTTAAGTTTTTGAGGGCTGATTTCTTGTCCTGTGATAAAAAGCCTTATGTTTCGAGTGCCAAACCTTTCAGGAGAGCATTTTCAGGCTTTTGGCACCATTTTTGAGTGAATTGCCAAAATTCAGATTTTTGCTGAAATTGTGACCCCGGGGCTTAGGGATTTTTTCAAAAAAATATTTTCTGCCGGTTAAGTTTTTGAGGGCTGATTTCTTGTCCTGTGATAAAAAGCCTTCTGTTTCGAGTGCCAAACCTTTCAGGAGAGCATTTTCAGGCTTATGGCACCATTTTTGAGTGAATTGCCCAAAGTCAGATGTTTGCTGAAATTGTGACCCCGGGGCTTAGGGATTTCTCAAAAAAATATTTTCTGCCGGTTAGGTTTTTGAGGGCTGATTTCTTGTCCTGTGATAAAAAGCCTTCTGTTTCGAGTGCCAAACCTTTCAGGAGAGCATTTGAAACCGGTTGGCACCATTTTTGAGTGAATTGCCCAAAGTCAGATGTTTGCTGAAATTGTGACCCCGGGGCTTAGGGATTTTTTCAAAAAAATATTTTCTGCCGCTTAAGTTTTTGAGGGCTGATTTCTTGTCCTGTGATAAAAAGCCTTCTGTTTCGAGTGCCAAACCTTTCAGGAGAGCATTTTCAGGCTTTTGGCACCATCTTTGAGTGAATTGCCAAAAGTCAGATTTTTGCTGAAATTGTGACCCCGGGGCTTAGGGATTTTTTCAAAAAAATATTTTCTGCCGGTTAAGTTTTGGAGGGCTGATTTCTTGTCCTGTGATAAAAAGCCTTATGTTTCGAGTGCCAAACCTTTCAGGAGAGCATTTTCAGGCTTTTGGCACCATTTTTGAGTGAATTGCCAAAATTCAGATTTTTGCTGAAATTGTGACCCCGGGGCTTAGGGATTTTTTCAAAAAAATATTTTCTGCCGGTTAAGTTTTTGAGTGCTGATTTCTCGTCCTGTGATAAAAAGCCTTCTGTTTCAAGTGCCAAACCTTTCAGGAGAGCATTTGAAACCGGTTGGCACCATTTTTGAGTGAATCGCCAAAAGTCAGATGTTTGCTGAAATTGTGACCCCGGGGCTTAGGGATTTTTTCAAAAAAATATTTTCTGCCGGTTAAGTTTTTGAGGGCTGATTTCTTGTCCTGTGATAAAAAGCCTTCTGTTTCGAGTGCCAAACCTTTCAGGAGAGCATTTTCAGGCTTTTGGCACCATTTTTGAGTGAATTGCCCAAAGTCAGATGTTTGCTGAAATTGTGACCCCAGGGCTTAGGGATTTTTTCAAAGAAATATTTTCTGCCGGTTAGTTTTTTGAGGGCTGATTTCTTGTCGTGTGATAAAAAGCCTTCTGTTTCGAGTGCCAAACCTTTCAGGAGAGCATTTTCAGGCTTTTGGCACCATTTTTGAGTGAATTGCCAAAATTCAGATTTTTGCTGAAGTTGTGACCCCGGGGCTTAGGGATTTTTTCAAAAAAATATTTTCTACCGGTTAAGTTTTTGAGGGCTGATTTCTTGTCCTTTGATAAAAAGCCTTCTGTTTCGCGTGCCAAATCTTTCAGGAGAGCATTTTCAAGCTTTTGGCACCATTTTTGAGTGAATTGCCCAAAGTCAGATGTTTGCTGAAATTGTGACCCCGGGGCTTAGGGATTTTTTCAAAGAAATATTTTCTGCCGGTTAGTTTTTTGAGGGCTGATTTCTTGTCCTGTGATAAAAAGCCTTCTGTTTTGAGTGCCAAACCTTTCAGGAGAGCATTTTCAGGCTTTTGGCACCATCTTTGAGTGAATTGCCAAAAGTCAGATTTTTGCTGAAATTGTGACCCCGGGGCTTAGGGATTTTTTCAAAAAAATATTTTCTGCCGGTTAAGTTTTGGAGGGCTGATTTCTTGTCCTGTGATAAAAAGCCTTCTGTTTCGAGTGCCAAACCTTTCAGGAGAGCATTTTCAGGCTTTTGGCACCATTTTTGAGTGAATTGCCAAAATTCAGATTTTTGCTGAAATTGTGACCCCGGGGCTTAGGGATTTTTTCAAAAAAATATTTCCTCCGGTTAAGTTTTTGAGTGCTGATTTCTCGTCCTGTGATAAAAAGCCTTCTGTTTCAAGTGCCAAACCTTTCAGGAGAGCATTTGAAACCGGTTGGCACCATTTTTGAGTGAATCGCCAAAAGTCAGATGTTTGCTGAAATTGTGACCCCGGGGCTTAGGGATTTTTTCAAAAAAATATTTTCTGCCGGTTACGTTTTTGAGGGCTGATTTCTTGTCCTGTGATAAAAAGCCTTCTGTTTCGAGTGCCAAACCTTTCAGGAGAGCATTTTCAGGCTTTTGGCACCATTTTTGAGTGAATTGCCAAAATTCAGATTTTTGCTGAAATTGTGACCCCGGGGCTTAGGGATTTTTTCAAAAAAATATTTTCTGCCGGTTAAGTTTTTGAGTGCTGATTTCTCGTCCTGTGATAAAAAGCCTTCTGTTTCAAGTGACAAACCTTTCAGGAGAGCATTTGAAACCGGTTGGCACGATTTTTGAGTGAATCGCCAAAAGTCAGATGTTTGCTGAAATTGTGACCCCGGGGCTTAGGGATTTTTTCAAAAAAATATTTTCTGCCGGTTAAGTTTTTGAGGGCTGATTTCTTGTCCTGTGATAAAAAGCCTTCTGTTTCGAGTGCCAAACCTTTCAGGAGAGCATTTTCAGGCTTTTGGCACCATTTTTGAGTGAATTGCCCAAAGTCAGATTTTTGCTGAAATTGTGACCCCGGGGCTTAGGGATTTTTCAAAAAAATATTTTCTGCCGGTTAGGTTTTTGAGGGCTGATTTCTTGTCCTGTGATAAAAAGCCTTCTGTTTCGAGTGCCAAACCTTTCAGGAGAGCATTTGAAACCGGTTGGCACCATTTTTGAGTGAATTGCCCAAAGTCAGATGTTTGCTGAAATTGTGACCCCGGGGCTTAGGGATTTTTTCAAAAAAATATTTTCTGCCGCTTAAGTTTTTGAGGGCTGATTTCTTGTCCTGTGATAAAAAGCCTTCTGTTTCGAGTGCCAAACCTTTCATGAGAGCATTTTCAGGCTTTTGGCACCATTTTTGAGTGAATTGCCGAAAGTCAGATGTTTGCTGAAATTGTGACCCCGGGGCTTAGGGATTTTTCAAAAAAATATTTTCTGCCGGTTAGGTTTTTGAGGGCTGATTTCTTGTCCTGTGATAAAAAGCCTTCTGTTTCAAGTGCCAAACCTTTCAGGAGAGCATTTTCAAGCTTTTGCCACCATTTTTGAATGAATTGCCAAAAGTCAGATTTTTGCTGAAATTGTGACCCCGGGGCTTAGGGATTTTTTCAAAAAAATATTTTCTGCCGGTTAAGTTTTTGAGGGCTGATTTCTTGTCCTGTGATAAAAAGCCTTCTGTTTCGAGTGCCAAACCTTTCAGGAGAGCATTTTCAGGCTTATGGCACCATTTTTGAGTGAATTGCCCAAAGTCAGATGTTTGCTGAAATTGTGACCCCGGGGCTTAGGGATTTCTCAAAAAAATATTTTCTGCCGGTTAGGTTTTTGAGGGCTGATTTCTTGTCCTGTGATAAAAAGCCTTCTGTTTCGAGTGCCAAACCTTTCAGGAGAGCATTTGAAACCGGTTGGCACCATTTTTGAGTGAATTGCCAAAAGTCAGATGTTTGCTGAAATTGTGACCCCGGGGCTTAGGGATTTTTTCAAAAAAATATTTTCTGCCGCTTAAGTTTTTGAGGGCTGATTTCTTGTCCTGTGATAAAAAGCCTTCTGTTTCGAGTGCCAAACCTTTCAGGAGAGCATTTTCAGGCTTTTGGCACCATTTTTGAGTGAATTGCCAAAATTCAGATTTTTGCTGAAATTGTGACCCCGGGGCTTAGGGATTTTTTCAAAAAAATATTTTCTGCCGGTTAAGTTTTTGAGGGCTGATTTCTTGTCCTGTGATAAAAAGCCTTCTGTTTCGAGTGCCAAACCTTTCAGGAGAGCATATTCAGGCTTTTGGCACCATTTTTGAGTGAATTGCCGAAAGTCAGATGTTTGCTGAAATTGTGACCCCGGGGCTTAGGGATTTTTCAAAAAAATATTTTCTGCCGGTTAGGTTTTTGAGGGCTGATTTCTTGTCCTGTGATAAAAAGCCTTCTGTTTCAAGTGCCAAACCTTTCAGGAGAGCATTTTCAGGCTTTTGGCACCATCTTTGAGTGAATTGGCAAAAGTCAGATTTTTGCTGAAATTGTGACCCCGGGGCTTACGGGTTTTTTTAAAAAAATATTTTCTACCGGTTTAGTTTTTGAGGGCTGATTTCTTGTCCTTTGATAAAAAGCCTTCTGTTTCGCGTGCCAAACCTTTCAGGAGAGCATTTTCAGGCTTTTGGCACCATTTTTGAGTGAATTGCCAAAATTCAGATTTTTGCTGAAATTGTGACCCCGGGGCTTAGGGATTTTTTCAAAAAAATATTTTCTGCCGGTTAAGTTTTTGAGTGCTGATTTCTCGTCCTGTGATAAAAAGCCTTCTGTTTCAAGTGCAAAACCTTTCAGGAGAGCATTTGAAACCGGTTGGCACGATTTTTGAGTGAATTGCCAAAAGACATATTTTTGCTGAAATTGTGACCCCGGGGCTTAGGGATTTTTTCAAAAAAATATTTTCTGCCGCTTAAGTTTTTGAGGGCTGATTTCTTGTCCTGTGATAAAAAGCCTTCTGTTTCGAGTGCCAAACCTTTCAGGAGAGCATTTTCAGGCTTTTGGCACCATCTTTGAGTGAATTGCCAAAAGTCAGATTTTTGCTGAAATTGTGACCCCGGGGCTTAGGGATTTTTTCAAAAAAATATTTTCTGCCGGTTAAGTTTTTGAGGGCTGATTTCTTGTCCTGTGATAAAAAGCCTTCTGTTTCGAGTGCCAAACCTTTCAGGAGAGCATTTTCAGGCTTATGGCACCATTTTTGAGTGAATTGCCCAAAGTCAGATGTTTGCTGAAATTGTGACCCCGGGGCTTAGGGATTTCTCAAAAAAATATTTTCTGCCGGTTAGGTTTTTGAGGGCTGATTTCTTGTCCTGTGATAAAAAGCCTTCTGTTTCGAGTGCCAAACCTTTCAGGAGAGCATTTGAAACCGGTTGGCACCATTTTTGAGTGAATTGCCAAAAGTCAGATGTTTGCTGAAATTGTGACCCCGGGGCTTAGGGATTTTTTCAAAAAAATATTTTCTGCCGCTTAAGTTTTTGAGGGCTGATTTCTTGTCCTGTGATAAAAAGCCTTCTGTTTCGAGTGCCAAACCTTTCAGGAGAGCATTTTCAGGCTTTTGGCACCATTTTTGAGTGAATTGCCAAAATTCAGATTTTTGCTGAAATTGTGACCCCGGGGCTTAGGGATTTTTTCAAAAAAATATTTTCTGCCGGTTAAGTTTTTGAGGGCTGATTTCTTGTCCTGTGATAAAAAGCCTTCTGTTTCGAGTGCCAAACCTTTCAGGAGAGCATATTCAGGCTTTTGGCACCATTTTTGAGTGAATTGCCCAAAGTCAGATGTTTGCTGAAATTGTGACCCCGGGGCTTAGGGATTTCTCAAAAAAATATTTTCTGCCGGTTAGGTTTTTGAGGGCTGATTTCTTGTCCTGTGATAAAAAGCCTTCTGTTTCGAGTGCCAAACCTTTCAGGAGAGCATTTGAAACCGGTTGGCACCATTTTTGAGTGAATTGCCAAAAGTCAGATGTTTGCTGAAATTGTGACCCCGGGGCTTAGGGATTTTTTCAAAAAAATATTTTCTGCCGCTTAAGTTTTTGAGGGCTGATTTCTTGTCCTGTGATAAAAAGCCTTCTGTTTCGCGTGCCAAACCTTTCAGGAGAGCATTTTCAAGCTTTTGGCACCATCTTTGAGTGAATTGCCAAAAGTCAGATTTTTGCTGAAATTGTGACCCCGGGGCTTAGGGATTTTTTCAAAGAAATATTTTCTGCCGGTTAGTTTTTTGAGGGCTGATTTCTTGTCCTGTGATAAAAAGCCTTCTGTTTCGAGTGCCAAACCTTTCAGGAGAGCATTTTCAGGCTTTTGGCACCATTTTTGAGTGAATTGCCCAAAGTCAGATGTTTGCTGAAATTGTGACCCCGGGGCTTAGGGATTTTTCAAAAAAATATTTTCTGCCGGTTAAGTTTTTGAGGGCTGATTTCTTGTCCTGTGATAAAAAGCCTTCTGTTTCGCGTGCCAAACCTTTCAGGAGAGCATTTTCAAGCTTTTGGCACCATTTTTGAGTGAATTGCCAAAAGTCAGATTTTTGCTGAAATTGTGACCCCGGGGCTTAGGGATTTTTTCAAAGAAATATTTTCTGCCGGTTAGTTTTTTGAGGGCTGATTTCTTGTCCTGTGATAAAAAGCCTTCTGTTTCGAGTGCCAAACCTTTCAGGAGAGCATTTTCAGGCTTTTGGCACCATTTTTGAGTGAATTGCCAAAATTCAGATTTTTGCTGAAGTTGTGACCCCGGGGCTTAGGGATTTTTTCAAAAAAATATTTTCTACCGGTTAAGTTTTTGAGGGCTGATTTCTTGTCCTTTGATAAAAAGCCTTCTGTTTCGCGTGCCAAATCTTTCAGGAGAGCATTTTCAAGCTTTTGGCACCATTTTTGAGTGAATTGCCAAAAGTCAGATTTTTGCTGAAATTGTGACCCCGGGGCTTAGGGATTTTTTCAAAGAAATATTTTCTGCCGGTTAGGTTTTTGAGGGCTGATTTCTTGTCCTGTGATAAAAAGCCTTCTGTTTCGAGTGCCAAACCTTTCAGGAGAGCATTTTCAGGCTTTTGGCACCATCTTTGAGTGAATTGCCAAAAGTCAGATTTTTGCTGAAATTGTGACCCCGGGGCTTAGGGATTTTTTCAAAAAAATATTTCCTGCCGGTTAAGTTTTTGAGGGCTGATTTCTTGTCCTGTGATAAAAAGCCTTCTGTTTCGAGTGCCAAACCTTTCAGGAGAGCATTTTCAGGCTTTTGGCACCATTTTTGAGTGAATTGCCAAAAGTCAGATTTTTGCTGAAATTGTGACCCCGGGGCTTAGGGATTTTTTCAAAAAAATATTTTCTGCCGGTTAAGTTTTTGAGGGCTGATTTCTTGTCCTGTGATAAAAAGCCTTCTGTTTCGAGTGCCAAACCTTTCAGGAGAGCATTTTCAGGCTTATGGCACCATTTTTGAGTGAATTGCCCAAAGTCAGATGTTTGCTGAAATTGTGACCCCGGGGCTTAGGGATTTCTCAAAAAAATATTTTCTGCCGGTTAGGTTTTTGAGGGCTGATTTCTTGTCCTGTGATAAAAAGCCTTCTGTTTCGAGTGCCAAACCTTTCAGGAGAGCATTTGAAACCGGTTGGCACCATTTTTGAGTGAATTGCCCAAAGTCAGATGTTTGCTGAAATTGTGACCCCGGGGCTTAGGGATTTTTTCAAAAAAATATTTTCTGCCGCTTAAGTTTTTGAGGGCTGATTTCTTGTCCTGTGATAAAAAGCCTTCTGTTTCGAGTGCCAAACCTTTCAGGAGAGCATTTTCAGGCTTTTGGCACCATCTTTGAGTGAATTGCCAAAAGTCAGATTTTTGCTGAAATTGTGACCCCCGGGCTTAGGGATTTTTTCAAAAAAATATTTTCTGCCGGTTAAGTTTTTGAGGGCTGATTTCTTGTCCTGTGATAAAAAGCCTTATGTTTCGAGTGCCAAACCTTTCAGGAGAGCATTTTCAGGCTTTTGGCACCATTTTTGAGTGAATTGCCAAAATTCAGATTTTTGCTGAAATTGTGACCCCGGGGCTTAGGGATTTTTTCAAAAAAATATTTTCTGCCGGTTAAGTTTTTGAGGGCTGATTTCTTGTCCTGTGATAAAAAGCCTTCTGTTTCGAGTGCCAAACCTTTCAGGAGAGCATTTTCAGGCTTATGGCACCATTTTTGAGTGAATTGCCCAAAGTCAGATGTTTGCTGAAATTGTGACCCCGGGGCTTAGGGATTTCTCAAAAAAATATTTTCTGCCGGTTAGGTTTTTGAGGGCTGATTTCTTGTCCTGTGATAAAAAGCCTTCTGTTTCGAGTGCCAAACCTTTCAGGAGAGCATTTGAAACCGGTTGGCACCATTTTTGAGTGAATTGCCCAAAGTCAGATGTTTGCTGAAATATTTTTCAAAAAAATATTTTCTGCCGCTTAAGTTTTTGAGGGCTGATTTCTTGTCCTGTGATAAAAAGCCTTCTGTTTCGAGTGCCAAACCTTTCAGGAGAGCATTTTCAGGCTTTTGGCACCATCTTTGAGTGAATTGCCAAAAGTCAGATTTTTGCTGAAACTGTGACCCCGGGGCTTAGGGATTTTTTCAAAAAAATATTTTCTGCCGGTTAAGTTTTTGAGTGCTGATTTCTCGTCCTGTGATAAAAAGCCTTCTGTTTCGAGTGCCAAACCTTTCAGGAGAGCATTTGAAACCGGTTGGCACCATTTTTGAGTGAATTGCCCAAAGTCAGATGTTTGCTGAAATATTTTTCAAAAAAATATTTTCTGCCGCTTAAGTTTTTGAGGGCTGATTTCTTGTCCTGTGATAAAAAGCCTTATGTTTCGAGTGCCAAACCTTTCAGGAGAGCATTTTCAGGCTTTTGGCACCATTTTTGAGTGAATTGCCAAAATTCAGATTTTTGCTGAAATTGTGACCCCGGGGCTTAGGGATTTTTTCAAAAAAATATTTTCTGCCGGTTAAGTTTTTGAGTGCTGATTTCTCGTCCTGTGATAAAAAGCCTTCTGTTTCAAGTGCCAAACCTTTCAGGAGAGCATTTGAAACCGGTTGGCACCATTTTTGAGTGAATCGCCAAAAGTCAGATGTTTGCTGAAATTGTGACCCCGGGGCTTAGAGATTTTTTCAAAAAAATATTTTCTGCCGGTTAAGTTTTTGAGGGCTGATTTCTTGTCCTGTGATAAAAAGCCTTCTGTTTCGAGTGCCAAACCTTTCAGGAGAGCATTTTCAGGCTTATGGCACCATTTTTGAGTGCCAAACCTTTCAGGAGAGCATTTGAAACCGGTTGGCACCATTTTTGAGTGAATCGCCAAAAGTCAGATGTTTGCTGAAATTGTGACCCCGGGGCTTAGGGATTTTTTCAAAGAAATATTTTCTGCCGGTTAGTTTTTTGAGGGCTGATTTCTTGTCGTGTGATAAAAAGCCTTCTGTTTCGAGTGCCAAACCTTTCAGGAGAGCATTTTCAGGCTTTTGGCACCATTTTTGAGTGAATTGCCAAAATTCAGATTTTTGCTGAAGTTGTGACCCCGGGGCTTAGGGATTTTTTCAAAAAAATATTTTCTACCGGTTAAGTTTTTGAGGGCTGATTTCTTGTCCTTTGATAAAAAGCCTTCTGTTTCGCGTGCCAAATCTTTCAGGAGAGCATTTTCAAGCTTTTGGCACCATTTTTGAGTGAATTGCCAAAAGTCAGATTTTTGCTGAAATTGTGACCCCGGGGCTTAGGGATTTTTTCAAAGAAATATTTTCTGCCGGTTAGTTTTTTGAGGGCTGATTTCTTGTCCTGTGATAAAAAGCCTTCTGTTTCGAGTGCCAAACCTTTCAGGAGAGCATTTTCAGGCTTTTGGCACCATCTTTGAGTGAATTGCCAAAAGTCAGATTTTTGCTGAAATTGTGACCCCGGGGCTTAGGGATTTTTTCAAAAAAATATTTTCTGCCGGTTAAGTTTTGGAGGGCTGATTTCTTGTCCTGTGATAAAAAGCCTTCTGTTTCGAGTGCCAAACCTTTCAGGAGAGCATTTTCAGGCTTTTGGCACCATTTTTGAGTGAATTGCCAAAATTCAGATTTTTGCTGAAATTGTGACCCCGGGGCTTAGGGATTTTTTCAAAAAAATATTTCCTCCGGTTAAGTTTTTGAGTGCTGATTTCTCGTCCTGTGATAAAAAGCCTTCTGTTTCAAGTGCCAAACCTTTCAGGAGAGCATTTGAAACCGGTTGGCACCATTTTTGAGTGAATTGCCAAAAGTCAGATGTTTGCTGAAATTGTGACCCCGGGGCTTAGGGATTTTTTCAAAAAAATATTTTCTGCCGGTTAAGTTTTTGAGGGCTGATTTCTTGTCCTGTGATAAAAAGCCTTATGTTTCGAGTGCCAAACCTTTCAGGAGAGCATTTTCAGGCTTTTGGCACCATTTTTGAGTGAATTGCCAAAATTCAGATTTTTGCTGAAATTGTGACCCCGGGGCTTAGGGATTTCTCAAAAAAATATTTTCTGCCGGTTAGGTTTTTGAGGGCTGATTTCTTGTCCTGTGATAAAAAGCCTTCTGTTTCGAGTGCCAAACCTTTCAGGAGAGCATTTGAAACCGGTTGGCACCATTTTTGAGTGAATTGCCCAAAGTCAGATGTTTGCTGAAATATTTTTCAAAAAAATATTTTCTGCCGCTTAAGTTTTTGAGGGCTGATTTCTTGTCCTGTGATAAAAAGCCTTCTGTTTCGAGTGCCAAACCTTTCAGGAGAGCATTTTCAAGCTTTTGGCACCATTTTTGAGTGAATTGCCAAAAGTCAGATTTTTGCTGAAATTGTGACCCCGGGGCTTAGGGATTTTTTCAAAGAAATATTTTCTGCCGGTTAGTTTTTTGAGGGCTGATTTCTTGTCCTGTGATAAAAAGCCTTCTGTTTCGAGTGCCAAACCTTTCAGGAGAGCATTTTCAGGCTTTTGGCACCATCTTTGAGTGAATTGCCAAAAGTCAGATTTTTGCTGAAATTGTGACCCCGGGGCTTAGGGATTTTTTCAAAAAAATATTTTCTGCCGGTTAAGTTTTGGAGGGCTGATTTCTTGTCCTGTGATAAAAAGCCTTCTGTTTCGAGTGCCAAACCTTTCAGGAGAGCATTTTCAGGCTTTTGGCACCATTTTTGAGTGAATTGCCAAAATTCAGATTTTTGCTGAAATTGTGACCCCGGGGCTTAGGGATTTTTTCAAAAAAATATTTCCTCCGGTTAAGTTTTTGAGTGCTGATTTCTCGTCCTGTGATAAAAAGCCTTCTGTTTCAAGTGCCAAACCTTTCAGGAGAGCATTTGAAACCGGTTGGCACCATTTTTGAGTGAATCGCCAAAAGTCAGATGTTTGCTGAAATTGTGACCCCGGGGCTTAGGGATTTTTTCAAAAAAATATTTTCTGCCGGTTAAGTTTTTGAGGGCTGATTTCTTGTCCTGTGATAAAAAGCCTTATGTTTCGAGTGCCAAACCTTTCAGGAGAGCATTTTCAGGCTTTTGGCACCATTTTTGAGTGAATTGCCAAAATTCAGATTTTTGCTGAAATTGTGACCCCGGGGCTTAGGGATTTTTTCAAAAAAATATTTTCTGCCGGTTAAGTTTTTGAGGGCTGATTTCTTGTCCTGTGATAAAAAGCCTTCTGTTTCGAGTGCCAAACCTTTCAGGAGAGCATTTTCAGGCTTATGGCACCATTTTTGAGTGAATTGCCCAAAGTCAGATGTTTGCTGAAATTGTGACCCCGGGGCTTAGGGATTTCTCAAAAAAATATTTTCTGCCGGTTAGGTTTTTGAGGGCTGATTTCTTGTCCTGTGATAAAAAGCCTTCTGTTTCGAGTGCCAAACCTTTCAGGAGAGCATTTGAAACCGGTTGGCACCATTTTTGAGTGAATTGCCCAAAGTCAGATGTTTGCTGAAATATTTTTCAAAAAAATATTTTCTGCCGCTTAAGTTTTTGAGGGCTGATTTCTTGTCCTGTGATAAAAAGCCTTCTGTTTCGAGTGCCAAACCTTTCAGGAGAGCATTTTCAGGCTTTTGGCACCATCTTTGAGTGAATTGCCAAAAGTCAGATTTTTGCTGAAATTGTGACCCCGGGGCTTAGGGATTTTTTCAAAAAAATATTTTCTGCCGGTTAAGTTTTGGAGGGCTGATTTCTTGTCCTGTGATAAAAAGCCTTATGTTTCGAGTGCCAAACCTTTCAGGAGAGCATTTTCAGGCTTTTGGCACCATTTTTGAGTGAATTGCCAAAATTCAGATTTTTGCTGAAATTGTGACCCCGGGGCTTAGGGATTTTTTCAAAAAAATATTTTCTGCCGGTTAAGTTTTTGAGTGCTGATTTCTCGTCCTGTGATAAAAAGCCTTCTGTTTCAAGTGCCAAACCTTTCAGGAGAGCATTTGAAACCGGTTGGCACCATTTTTGAGTGAATCGCCAAAAGTCAGATGTTTGCTGAAATTGTGACCCCGGGGCTTAGGGATTTTTTCAAAAAAATATTTTCTGCCGGTTAAGTTTTTGAGGGCTGATTTCTTGTCCTGTGATAAAAAGCCTTCTGTTTCGAGTGCCAAACCTTTCAGGAGAGCATTTTCAGGCTTATGGCACCATTTTTGAGTGCCAAACCTTTCAGGAGAGCATTTGAAACCGGTTGGCACCATTTTTGAGTGAATCGCCAAAAGTCAGATGTTTGCTGAAATTGTGACCCCGGGGCTTAGGGATTTTTTCAAAGAAATATTTTCTGCCGGTTAGTTTTTTGAGGGCTGATTTCTTGTCGTGTGATAAAAAGCCTTCTGTTTCGAGTGCCAAACCTTTCAGGAGAGCATTTTCAGGCTTTTGGCACCATTTTTGAGTGAATTGCCAAAATTCAGATTTTTGCTGAAGTTGTGACCCCGGGGCTTAGGGATTTTTTCAAAAAAATATTTTCTACCGGTTAAGTTTTTGAGGGCTGATTTCTTGTCCTTTGATAAAAAGCCTTCTGTTTCGCGTGCCAAATCTTTCAGGAGAGCATTTTCAAGCTTTTGGCACCATTTTTGAGTGAATTGCCAAAAGTCAGATTTTTGCTGAAATTGTGACCCCGGGGCTTAGGGATTTTTTCAAAGAAATATTTTCTGCCGGTTAGTTTTTTGAGGGCTGATTTCTTGTCCTGTGATAAAAAGCCTTCTGTTTCGAGTGCCAAACCTTTCAGGAGAGCATTTTCAGGCTTTTGGCACCATCTTTGAGTGAATTGCCAAAAGTCAGATTTTTGCTGAAATTGTGACCCCGGGGCTTAGGGATTTTTTCAAAAAAATATTTTCTGCCGGTTAAGTTTTGGAGGGCTGATTTCTTGTCCTGTGATAAAAAGCCTTCTGTTTCGAGTGCCAAACCTTTCAGGAGAGCATTTTCAGGCTTTTGGCACCATTTTTGAGTGAATTGCCAAAATTCAGATTTTTGCTGAAATTGTGACCCCGGGGCTTAGGGATTTTTTCAAAAAAATATTTCCTCCGGTTAAGTTTTTGAGTGCTGATTTCTCGTCCTGTGATAAAAAGCCTTCTGTTTCAAGTGCCAAACCTTTCAGGAGAGCATTTGAAACCGGTTGGCACCATTTTTGAGTGAATCGCCAAAAGTCAGATGTTTGCTGAAATTGTGACCCCGGGGCTTAGGGATTTTTTCAAAAAAATATTTTCTGCCGGTTAAGTTTTTGAGGGCTGATTTCTTGTCCTGTGATAAAAAGCCTTCTGTTTCGAGTGCCAAACCTTTCAGGAGAGCATTTTCAGGCTTTTGGCACCATTTTTGAGTGAATTGCCCAAAGTCAGATTTTTGCTGAAATTGTGACCCCGGGGTTTAGGGATTTTTTTTAAAAAAATATTTTCTGCCGGTTAGGTTTTTGAGGGCTGTGTCAGGGAACTGCCATCGGAGCATCAGGTGGTGGAGGGACTCAGGGAGGAAGAAAGAGACTCAACAGCTGAAGCAGGGACCAGCAGGGGGAGGAGTGGGTCTCTGAGGGAATGCGAGCAGGAGGGAGGGCTCAGGGAAGCTTCCAGCGAGAACAGTGGGGAGGTATCTGAGTCTCCCATAGGGAGACCCACACCTCGCCGGAAACTGTCACGCCGTGAGTCCAGGAGACGCGTTTCCGTTAAGGAGCTCCTTTGCTGGAAACGCTTCCGCAGACAGCCACTGTCGGACTCTACTAGTGACTAGAGCAGACATGTCTGAGGAGCTCCGTCACACACGGAGGTTTGTGGGGTCGCACAAACTCTGAGGGAGCACGTTTTTACGCACAAGCAGCTAATCAATCCCTAACAGCAGTCCGACAGTCTCTGTACGCTGCCTGTGCAAGAGAAAGCATCATGAGCGAACCAACCGGAACCGGAGGAGCGGGGGTTGGAGCTGGTCCAAGCTTGGAAGATAGATACCGAGCGTTGGAGGTCCAACTGGCGCTGCAGACGGCGAGGCTGGAGGAGAGAAGGGCTCAGGATGCAGACAAGAAGGGGAGAGCCACTCAATTCCCCAGAAAGGTACCAGGATTGGTGCAAAAATTTGGGGGGGACCCCAAGGATTACCATGCCTTTAGGACAGAGATGCAATATGCCATTAATGTGCAGTTCGATGAGTTCCCTGATGAGGAATCGCGAGTTGCTTTCGTAATTGGGCATCTTGAGAAAGGGGCGAGAGACTGGGTTCGACCCCTAATGGCAACGCACAATGACATACTAAAGGACACGAGGAAGTTCTTTCGTGCAATGGATATCATGTTTTCCAGCGATATTGAGGAAGGGGCGGTGCGCAGACAGCTAATGGCTTGTAAGCAGGGAAGTCGATCTGTCCGTGAGTACTGGACTGAGTTTACTATGCTGATTCACAGACTGAGTTGGGATTTATCGGCGGCACCCATTCAAATGCTATTTGAAGAAGGTCTTTCTTCGGCGGTGAAAGACGAGCTGTCACGGAGCCCCAGGGCGGAGTCTATGGATCAGCTGACCAAATCTGCGCTGACCATAGGAGCGCGGCAGGAGGCAAGAGCCTTGGAGAGGCGGGAAGGGAGAGGGGAACGTTGGAAGGAGTTCCGCATTCCAGACATTCCTGAGCCAGCTTTCCCGCCGGCAGAGCCGATGGAAATCGGAACAGCGCGCGCGCGCGCATTTTCAAAAACCAGCGAGGGGGCTAAGAAGGAGGGAAAGGGCCCCCGGAAATGCTATCTCTGCCAACAGCCAGGCCACTTTGCCAGAGTCTGCCCCCAGAGGAAGGAATGGCAAGGGATGGTGGGAGCTGTTGAGGGGGGAGAACAGGGGGGAACGGAGCAGGTAAAAGCCAACGCCTGGTTGCCACAATCGGGGCACTGCAGCCAGGCCAAAGAGCAGTGAAAGTGCCCGTGCCAGAAGCTCCTCGACCTGCTCTA
The DNA here is from genome assembly GCF_965112155.1 of Podarcis liolepis. Lineage (NCBI taxonomy): Eukaryota > Metazoa > Chordata > Lepidosauria > Squamata > Lacertidae > Podarcis > Podarcis liolepis. Next base: position 34,894,150 of record NC_139566.1, on the reverse strand, counting down.
GTGATTGAAGTGTCGCTAGAGCTGCAAAATGGGCACCCCCTAAAAATAAAGGCGCTATTGGACTCAGGCAGCTCCTGCAATTTTATGAGCAAGGAGTTCGCTGCTGAACACCAGATACAGACTATCCCTTTAAGCAACCCCCTGCAGGTGACCACGATTGATGGCAGGGAGTTGTTGGGAGGAGGAGTCAGCTTGCAGACTGTCCCAATGATAATGAGGGTGGCAAGGCACACAGAACTGATAGCGTTTAATGTGGCCACCCTGGGAGGCGCTCCCATTATTTTGGGAATGAGCTGGCTAGCTCTACATGATCCGCTGGTTGGCTGGCATCAAAGAGTGGTGTCCTTTGGTTCAGCACATTGCTTAGAACACTGCAAAGGGGAAAAGGGTTCAGCAGGGGCCCAAGCCACCCTAGCAGGGACTGAAGTAATGGAGAAGGTGAAGGTACCACCACAGTATGCAGATCTCAGCGACGTGTTCAGCGAGAAGGAAGCTGACCAACTACCACCTCATAGACCCTTTGATTGCCAGATCAATTTACTCCCTGGAGCACAGCTTCCCGTGGGCAAGTTGTATGCCATGTCAGACAGAGAAATGCAGGAGTTGCGAGGGTTTATTGACAAGAACCTGAAGAGAGGCTTCATCAGAGAGTCCAAAGCAGCAGGGGGTAGCCCAGTGTTCTTTGTGGACAAAAAAAACGCGGACAAGCCGAGACTTGTATGCGATTTTAGGAGGTTAAATGCAGTGACTGAACTGGTGGCTTTCCCTATGCCCAGAATTGATGATATTTTGACCAGGGTGAGGAAGGGAAAGATTTTTACAAAGCTGGATCTAAGGGGGGCGTACAACCTGATACGCATAAGGAAAGGGGATGAATGGAAAACCACCATGTTTTACCCCTTTGGGGGCATTTGAATACCTCGTTATGCCATTTGGATTACAAGCAGGCTCAGCGTGTTTTCAATCTTTTATGAACCACGTACTGGGCCCTTTGCTCTACAAGAATTGCGTTGCTTTCCTAGATGATGTGTTGGTGTATTCGGAGAATGAGGAGCAACATGTGAGAGACGTCAGAGAAGTGTTGAGCAGACTGCAAGCCAACAGGCTGTGGGTCAAACTGGAGAAGTGTCGGTTCCATACCAAGGAGGTGGAATTCCTGGGGTACCGCCTGTCAGACAAGGGATTGGCCATGGATCCCGGCAAGGTACAGGCAGTGCTGGAATGGAAAACACCCAAAACCAAGAAGGATGTGCAGAGGTTCCTAGGGTTTGGAAACTTTTATCGTAAGTTCATCCGCAACTTCGCCCATCTGACGGCGCCCATCACTGACTGTCTCAGCAGTAAAAAGAAGTTTGTATGGACGGCGGAGGCGGAGCGAGCGTTTGAGGAGCTGAAAAGGGCCTTCGCCTCTGAAGAACAACTTCTGCATGTGGATTTATGAAAGAAGCTAAGGGTTGAAACAGACGCATCTGACAGAGCCATAGGGGCGGTGCTTCTTCTGCAGCCGGGGAAGGAGGAGTCAGAGTGGCGACCGTGTGCCTTCTTTTCGCGAAAGCTGAACAAATCCGAGAGGAACTACACGGTGTACGACCGAGAACTTCTTGCTATTCATGAGGCGTTCCGGAGATGGAGGCATCTGCTAGTTGGTGCACAACATAAGGTGCAAGTGTGCACGGACCATAAAAATCTAGAGTATTGGAGAACTGCGCGAGTGCTCAACCAAAGGCAGTTGAGATGGGCCCAGGAGTTCTCCAAATTTAACTTTGAGATTTGTTACGTGCCAGGCCCAGAGAATGTTAGGGCGGACGCTCTCTCACGCAAACCTGAATATTTGGAGGGGGAGGGAGCACCCGAAGAAACCCATATCATTCCAGAGGACCGCTGGGTGTGTGGGGCGACTTTGGTGGGGCAAAGGGAATTGGTAGAGGGTACGGTGCAGGATGCATACGCCCAGGACAAACTCAGGGATCTCAGGAGGGAGGAAGACAAATCCGGTGGTTTTGAGGAGAGAAACGGGGCATTGTATTATAAGGGAGCGTTATATATACCTGAAGGGGAATTGAGGGAGAAGGTACTCAAGCAGCTGCACGATAGCCCCACAGCAGGGCATTTTGGGCAACACAAGACCATGTGGCTGGTTACCAGGGAATTTTGGTGGCCCAAGGTCAGGGAAGATGTGCGGGAGTATGTGAGAGGGTGTGAACAATGCCAAAGAGCCAAGGGGGAGAGGCGGGCGCCGGCTGGTTTATTAGAACCACTGCCCACACCTGAAAGACCGTGGGAAGCAGTGGCAATAGATTTCATGACTGATCTGCCAAGGTCTAGAGGGAAAACAGCCATCATGGTTGTAGTAGACCTGTTAACTAAAATGGCCCACTTTATAGCCTGCTCACATGCGGTCACAGCAGAAGAAACAGCCAAATTGTTTGTAGAGAATGTGTTTCGGTTGCATGGCGCCCCCTTGAGGGTGGTTTCAGACCGAGGGAAACAATTTACTTCCAGGTTCTGGAGGAAGCTCATGAGCTTACTGCATGTAGAGGTTAATTTTTCAACGGCCCGTCATCCAGAAACCAACGGGCAGGCGGAAAGAGCAAATGGGGTTCTCCAACAATATTTGAGGTGTTATGTTAATGACAGAGAGAATGATTGGGTGGAGAAGCTGGCGTTGGCAGAATTTGCCTACAACAATGCAGAGAACGTGTCCACGGGGATGAGCCCCTTTTTGGCTAATCACGGGTGCCATCCCAGAGCCTTCCCAGGGGGGGAGGGGGAGAACTGGAGCGTTCCAGCTGCAGAACAGTTCGTTGAAGAAATGGAAGCGATCCATCGCCAGCTCCAACTCAACTTAAACAGGGCTAAGAAGGAATATAAGGGGCAGGCAGACAAAAACCGAAGGGAAGGTGAAAGCATCAGGGTGGGGGACCAGGTGTGGCTGTCAACCCAAGGGTTGCCGTTCAAAGGAGGTTGTAAGAAATTAAGACCCAAAAGGCTGGGTCCGTTTGAAGTCATGCAGCAGGTCAATCCAGTGGCTTTCAGGCTCCGGTTACCGAACCACATGAAGCTGCACCCAGTTTTTCACAGGTCGTTGCTGTCACCGTATAGAGGAGACAGTGAAGGGAGGGTCACTAGGGGACCAGCAATGGAGGAGAAGGAACACAGCTACCATGTAGCGGAGATCCTCGATTCCAGGTGGAAGGGAGATCAAGTAGAGTATTTGGTAATGTGGGAAGGGGAACCGGAGTCGGAAAACACCTGGGTTAGGGCAGAGGATGTCAATGACGAAGTTTTAATAGAGACCTTTCATCAGAGGTTCCCACGTAAACCTCAGCCTGTAGCGAGGTTCCGAAGGGAATACTTTGCCACCACCGACGAGGAAGAGGAGTTGGAGGGGTTCCCAGATTCTGAAGAGGAAGAGGATTCAGCGAGCCAGGACGACGATCGATGGAGGGAATTGTTCGAGACGTCGGAAGATGAGGAAGATTCGTTTCGGGGTTTTAGCCCTTCACCTCCCAGGGGAGAGGAAATGGGAGGGGGTGAGGGGGGCCCTGGAGGGGAGGTGGATGTCAGGGAACTGCCATCGGAGCATCAGGTGGTGGAGGGACTCAGGGAGGAAGAAAGAGACTCAACAGCTGAAGCAGGGACCAGCAGGGGGAGGAGTGGGTCTCTGAGGGAATGCGAGCAGGAGGGAGGGCTCAGGGAAGCTTCCAGCGAGAACAGTGGGGAGGTATCTGAGTCTCCCATAGGGAGACCCACACCTCGCCGGAAACTGTCACGCCGTGAGTCCAGGAGACGCGTTTCCGTTAAGGAGCTCCTTTGCTGGAAACGCTTCCGCAGACAGCCACTGTCGGACTCTACTAGTGACTAGAGCAGACATGTCTGAGGAGCTCCGTCACACACGGAGGTTTGTGGGGTCGCACAAACTCTGAGGGAGCACGTTTTTACGCACAAGCAGCTAATCAATCCCTAACAGGCTGATTTCTTGTCCTGTGATAAAAAGCCTTCTGTTTCGAGTGCCAAACCTTTCAGGAGAGCATTTGAAACCGGTTGGCACCATTTTTGAGTGAATTGCCCAAAGTCAGATGTTTGCTGAAATTGTGACCCCGGGGCTTAGGGATTTTTTCAAAAAAATATTTTCTGCCGCTTAAGTTTTTGAGGGCTGATTTCTTGTCCTGTGATAAAAAGCCTTCTGTTTCGAGTGCCAAACCTTTCATGAGAGCATTTTCAGGCTTTTGGCACCATTTTTGAGTGAATTGCCGAAAGTCAGATGTTTGCTGAAATTGTGACCCCGGGGCTTAGGGATTTTTCAAAAAAATATTTTCTGCCGGTTAGGTTTTTGAGGGCTGATTTCTTGTCCTGTGATAAAAAGCCTTCTGTTTCAAGTGCCAAACCTTTCAGGAGAGCATTTTCAGGCTTTTGGCACCATCTTTGAGTGAATTGGCAAAAGTCAGATTTTTGCTGAAATTGTGACCCCGGGGCTTACGGGTTTTTTCAAAAAAATATTTTCTACCGGTTTAGTTTTTGAGGGCTGATTTCTTGTCCTTTGATAAAAAGCCTTCTGTTTCGCGTGCCAAACCTTTCAGGAGAGCATTTTCAAGCTTTTGCCACCATTTTTGAATGAATTGCCAAAAGTCAGATTTTTGCTGAAATTGTGACCCCGGGGCTTAGGGATTTTTTCAAAAAAATATTTTCTGCCGGTTAAGTTTTTGAGGGCTGATTTCTTGTCCTGTGATAAAAAGCCTTCTGTTTCGAGTGCCAAACCTTTCAGGAGAGCATTTTCAGGCTTTTGGCACCATTTTTGAGTGAATTGCCAAAATTCAGATTTTTGCTGAAATTGTGACCCCGGGGCTTAGGGATTTTTTCAAAAAAATATTTTCTGCCGGTTAAGTTTTTGAGTGCTGATTTCTCGTCCTGTGATAAAAAGCCTTCTGTTTCAAGTGCAAAACCTTTCAGGAGAGCATTTGAAACCGGTTGGCACGATTTTTGAGTGAATTGCCAAAAGACATATTTTTGCTGAAATTGTGACCCTGGGGCTTAGGGATTTTTTCAAAAAAATATTTTCTGCCGCTTAAGTTTTTGAGGGCTGATTTCTTGTCCTGTGATAAAAAGCCTTCTGTTTCGAGTGCCAAACCTTTCAGGAGAGCATTTTCAGGCTTTTGGCACCATCTTTGAGTGAATTGCCAAAAGTCAGATTTTTGCTGAAATTGTGACCCCGGGGCTTAGGGATTTTTTCAAAAAAATATTTTCTGCCGGTTAAGTTTTTGAGGGCTGATTTCTTGTCCTGTGATAAAAAGCCTTCTGTTTCGAGTGCCAAACCTTTCAGGAGAGCATTTTCAGGCTTATGGCACCATTTTTGAGTGAATTGCCCAAAGTCAGATGTTTGCTGAAATTGTGACCCCGGGGCTTAGGGATTTCTCAAAAAAATATTTTCTGCCGGTTAGGTTTTTGAGGGCTGATTTCTTGTCCTGTGATAAAAAGCCTTCTGTTTCGAGTGCCAAACCTTTCAGGAGAGCATTTGAAACCGGTTGGCACCATTTTTGAGTGAATTGCCAAAAGTCAGATGTTTGCTGAAATTGTGACCCCGGGGCTTAGGGATTTTTTCAAAAAAATATTTTCTGCCGCTTAAGTTTTTGAGGGCTGATTTCTTGTCCTGTGATAAAAAGCCTTCTGTTTCGCGTGCCAAACCTTTCAGGAGAGCATTTTCAAGCTTTTGGCACCATTTTTGAGTGAATTGCCAAAAGTCAGATTTTTGCTGAAATTGTGACCCCGGGGCTTAGGGATTTTTTCAAAGAAATATTTTCTGCCGGTTAAGTTTTTGAGGGCTGATTTCTTGTCCTGTGATAAAAAGCCTTCTGTTTCGAGTGCCAAACCTTTCAGGAGAGCATATTCAGGCTTTTGGCACCATTTTTGAGTGAATTGCCCAAAGTCAGATGTTTGCTGAAATTGTGACCCCGGGGCTTAGGGATTTCTCAAAAAAATATTTTCTGCCGGTTAGGTTTTTGAGGGCTGATTTCTTGTCCTGTGATAAAAAGCCTTCTGTTTCGCGTGCCAAACCTTTCAGGAGAGCATTTGAAACCGGTTGGCACCATTTTTGAGTGAATTGCCCAAAGTCAGATTTTTGCTGAAATTGTGACCCCGGGGCTTAGGGATTTTTTCAAAGAAATATTTTCTGCCGGTTAGTTTTTTGAGGGCTGATTTCTTGTCCTGTGATAAAAAGCCTTCTGTTTCGAGTGCCAAACCTTTCAGGAGAGCATTTTCAGGCTTTTGGCACCATTTTTGAGTGAATTGCCAAAATTCAGATTTTTGCTGAAGTTGTGACCCCGGGGCTTAGGGATTTTTTCAAAAAAATATTTTCTACCGGTTAAGTTTTTGAGGGCTGATTTCTTGTCCTTTGATAAAAAGCCTTCTGTTTCGCGTGCCAAATCTTTCAGGAGAGCATTTTCAAGCTTTTGGCACCATTTTTGAGTGAATTGCCAAAAGTCAGATTTTTGCTGAAATTGTGACCCCGGGGCTTAGGGATTTTTTCAAAGAAATATTTTCTGCCGGTTAGTTTTTTGAGGGCTGATTTCTTGTCCTGTGATAAAAAGCCTTCTGTTTCGAGTGCCAAACCTTTCAGGAGAGCATTTTCAGGCTTTTGGCACCATCTTTGAGTGAATTGCCAAAAGTCAGATTTTTGCTGAAATTGTGACCCCGGGGCTTTGGGATTTTTTCAAAAAAATATTTTCTGCCGGTTAAGTTTTTGAGGGCTGATTTCTTGTCCTGTGATAAAAAGCCTTCTGTTTCGAGTGCCAAACCTTTCAGGAGAGCATTTTCAGGCTTTTGGCACCATTTTTGAGTGAATTGCCAAAAGTCAGATTTTTGCTGAAATTGTGACCCCGGGGCTTAGGGATTTTTTCAAAAAAATATTTTCTGCCGGTTAAGTTTTTGAGGGCTGATTTCTTGTCCTGTGATAAAAAGCCTTCTGTTTCGAGTGCCAAACCTTTCAGGAGAGCATTTTCAGGCTTATGGCACCATTTTTGAGTGAATTGCCCAAAGTCAGATGTTTGCTGAAATTGTGACCCCGGGGCTTAGGGATTTCTCAAAAAAATATTTTCTGCCGGTTAGGTTTTTGAGGGCTGATTTCTTGTCCTGTGATAAAAAGCCTTCTGTTTCGAGTGCCAAACCTTTCAGGAGAGCATTTGAAACCGGTTGGCACCATTTTTGAGTGAATTGCCCAAAGTCAGATGTTTGCTGAAATTGTGACCCCGGGGCTTAGGGATTTTTTCAAAAAAATATTTTCTGCCGCTTAAGTTTTTGAGGGCTGATTTCTTGTCCTGTGATAAAAAGCCTTCTGTTTCGAGTGCCAAACCTTTCAGGAGAGCATTTTCAGGCTTTTGGCACCATCTTTGAGTGAATTGCCAAAAGTCAGATTTTTGCTGAAATTGTGACCCCCGGGCTTAGGGATTTTTTCAAAAAAATATTTTCTGCCGGTTAAGTTTTTGAGGGCTGATTTCTTGTCCTGTGATAAAAAGCCTTCTGTTTCGCGTGCCAAACCTTTCAGGAGAGCATTTTCAAGCTTTTGGCACCATTTTTGAGTGAATTGCCAAAATTCAGATTTTTGCTGAAATTGTGACCCCGGGGCTTAGGGATTTTTTCAAAAAAATATTTTCTGCCGGTTAAGTTTTTGAGGGCTGATTTCTTGTCCTGTGATAAAAAGCCTTCTGTTTCGAGTGCCAAACCTTTCAGGAGAGCATTTTCAGGCTTATGGCACCATTTTTGAGTGAATTGCCCAAAGTCAGATGTTTGCTGAAATTGTGACCCCGGGGCTTAGGGATTTCTCAAAAAAATATTTTCTGCCGGTTTGGTTTTTGAGGGCTGATTTCTTGTCCTGTGATAAAAAGCCTTCTGTTTCGAGTGCCAAACCTTTCAGGAGAGCATTTGAAACCGGTTGGCACCATTTTTGAGTGAATTGCCCAAAGTCAGATGTTTGCTGAAATATTTTTCAAAAAAATATTTTCTGCCGCTTAAGTTTTTGAGGGCTGATTTCTTGTCCTGTGATAAAAAGCCTTCTGTTTCGAGTGCCAAACCTTTCAGGAGAGCATTTTCAGGCTTTTGGCACCATCTTTGAGTGAATTGCCAAAAGTCAGATTTTTGCTGAAATTGTGACCCCGGGGCTTAGGGATTTTTTCAAAAAAATATTTTCTGCCGGTTAAGTTTTGGAGGGCTGATTTCTTGTCCTGTGATAAAAAGCCTTATGTTTCGAGTGCCAAACCTTTCAGGAGAGCATTTTCAGGCTTTTGGCACCATTTTTTAGTGAATTGCCAAAATTCAGATTTTTGCTGAAATTGTGACCCCGGGGCTTAGGGATTTTTTCAAAAAAATATTTTCTGCCGGTTAAGTTTTTGAGTGCTGATTTCTCGTCCTGTGATAAAAAGCCTTCTGTTTCAAGTGCCAAACCTTTCAGGAGAGCATTTGAAACCGGTTGGCACCATTTTTGAGTGAATCGCCAAAAGTCAGATGTTTGCTGAAATTGTGACCCCGGGGCTTAGGGATTTTTTCAAAGAAATATTTTCTGCCGGTTAGTTTTTTGAGGGCTGATTTCTTGTCGTGTGATAAAAAGCCTTCTGTTTCGAGTGCCAAACCTTTCAGGAGAGCATTTTCAGGCTTTTGGCACCATTTTTGAGTGAATTGCCAAAATTCAGATTTTTGCTGAAGTTGTGACCCCGGGGCTTAGGGATTTTTTCAAAAAAATATTTTCTGCCGGTTAGTTTTTTGAGGGCTGATTTCTTGTCCTGTGATAAAAAGCCTTCTGTTTCGAGTGCCAAACCTTTCAGGAGAGCATTTTCAGGCTTTTGGCACCATCTTTGAGTGAATTGCCAAAAGTCAGATTTTTGCTGAAATTGTGACCCCGGGGCTTAGGGATTTTTTCAAAAAAATATTTTCTGCCGGTTAAGTTTTGGAGGGCTGATTTCTTGTCCTGTGATAAAAAGCCTTCTGTTTCGAGTGCCAAACCTTTCAGGAGAGCATTTTCAGGCTTTTGGCACCATTTTTGAGTGAATTGCCAAAATTCAGATTTTTGCTGAAATTGTGACCCCGGGGCTTAGGGATTTTTTCAAAAAAATATTTCCTCCGGTTAAGTTTTTGAGTGCTGATTTCTCGTCCTGTGATAAAAAGCCTTCTGTTTCAAGTGCCAAACCTTTCAGGAGAGCATTTGAAACCGGTTGGCACCATTTTTGAGTGAATCGCCAAAAGTCAGATGTTTGCTGAAATTGTGACCCCGGGGCTTAGGGATTTTTTCAAAAAAATATTTTCTGCCGGTTAAGTTTTTGAGGGCTGATTTCTTGTCCTGTGATAAAAAGCCTTCTGTTTCGAGTGCCAAACCTTTCAGGAGAGCATTTTCAGGCTTTTGGCACCATTTTTGAGTGAATTGCCCAAAGTCAGATTTTTGCTGAAATTGTGACCCCAGGGCTTAGGGATTTTTTCAAAAAAATATTTTCTGCCGGTTAGGTTTTTGAGGGCTGTGTCAGGGAACTGCCATCGGAGCATCAGGTGGTGGAGGGACTCAGGGAGGAAGAAAGAGACTCAACAGCTGAAGCAGGGACCAGCAGGGGGAGGAGTGGGTCTCTGAGGGAATGCGAGCAGGAGGGAGGGCTCAGGGAAGCTTCCAGCGAGAACAGTGGCGAGGTATCTGAGTCTCCCATAGGGAGACCCACACCTCGCCGGAAACTGTCACGCCGTGAGTCCAGGAGACGCGTTTCCGTTAAGGAGCTCCTTTGCTGGAAACGCTTCCGCAGACAGCCACTGTCGGACTCTACTAGTGACTAGAGCAGACATGTCTGAGGAGCTCCGTCACACACGGAGGTTTGTGGGGTCGCACAAACTCTGAGGGAGCACGTTTTTACGCACAAGCAGCTAATCAATCCCTAACAGCAGTCCGACAGTCTCTGTACGCTGCCTGTGCAAGAGAAAGCATCATGAGCGAACCAACCGGAACCGGAGGAGCGGGGGCTGGAGCTGGTCCAAGCTTGGAAGATAGATACCGAGCGTTGGAGGTCCAACTGGCGCTGCAGACGGCGAGGCTGGAGGAGAGAAGGGCTCAGGATGCAGACAAGAAGGGGAGAGCCACTCAATTCCCCAGAAAGGTACCAGGATTGGTGCAAAAATTTGGGGGGGACCCCAAGGATTACCATGCCTTTAGGACAGAGATGCAATATGCCATTAATGTGCAGTTCGATGAGTTCCCTGATGAGGAATCGCGAGTTGCTTTCGTAATTGGGCATCTTGAGAAAGGGGCGAGAGACTGGGTTCGACCCCTAATGGCAACGCACAATGACATACTAAAGGACACGAGGAAGTTCTTTCGTGCAATGGATATCATGTTTTCCAGCGATATTGAGGAAGGGGCGGTGCGCAGACAGCTAATGGCTTGTAAGCAGGGAAGTCGATCTGTCCGTGAGTACTGGACTGAGTTTACTATGCTGATTCACAGACTGAGTTGGGATTTATCGGCGGCACCCATTCAAATGCTATTTGAAGAAGGTCTTTCTTCGGCGGTGAAAGACGAGCTGTCACGGAGCCCCAGGGCGGAGTCTATGGATCAGCTGACCAAATCTGCGCTGACCATAGGAGCGCGGCAGGAGGCAAGAGCCTTGGAGAGGCGGGAAGGGAGAGGGGAACGTTGGAAGGAGTTCCGCATTCCAGACATTCCTGAGCCAGCTTTCCCGCCGGCAGAGCCGATGGAAATCGGAACAGCGCGCGCGCGCGCATTTTCAAAAACCAGCGAGGGGGCTAAGAAGGAGGGAAAGGGCCCCCGGAAATGCTATCTCTGCCAACAGCCAGGCCACTTTGCCAGAGTCTGCCCCCAGAGGAAGGAATGGCAAGGGATGGTGGGAGCTGTTGAGGGGGGAGAACAGGGGGGAACGGAGCAGGTAAAAGCCAACGCCTGGTTGCCACAATCGGGGCACTGCAGCCAGGCCAAAGAGCAGTGAAAGTGCCCGTGCCAGAAGCTCCTCGACCTGCTCTAGTGATTGAAGTGTCGCTAGAGCTGCAAAATGGGCACCCCCTAAAAATAAAGGCGCTATTGGACTCAGGCAGCTCCTGCAATTTTATGAGCAAGGAGTTCGCTGCTGAACACCAGATACAGACTATCCCTTTAAGCAACCCCCTGCAGGTGACCACGATTGATGGCAGGGAGTTGTTGGGAGGAGGAGTCAGCTTGCAGACTGTCCCAATGATAATGAGGGTGGCAAGGCACACAGAACTGATAGCGTTTAATGTGGCCACCCTGGGAGGCGCTCCCATTATTTTGGGAATGAGCTGGCTAGCTCTACATGATCCGCTGGTTGGCTGGCATCAAAGAGTGGTGTCCTTTGGTTCAGCACATTGCTTAGAACACTGCAAAGGGGAAAAGGGTTCAGCAGGGGCCCAAGCCACCCTAGCAGGGACTGAAGTAATGGAGAAGGTGAAGGTACCACCACAGTATGCAGATCTCAGCGACGTGTTCAGCGAGAAGGAAGCTGACCAACTACCACCTCATAGACCCTTTGATTGCCAGATCAATTTACTCCCTGGAGCACAGCTTCCCGTGGGCAAGTTGTATGCCATGTCAGACAGAGAAATGCAGGAGTTGCGAGGGTTTATTGACAAGAACCTGAAGAGAGGCTTCATCAGAGAGTCCAAAGCAGCAGGGGGTAGCCCAGTGTTCTTTGTGGACAAAAAAAACGCGGACAAGCCGAGACTTGTATGCGATTTTAGGAGGTTAAATGCAGTGACTGAACCGGTGGCTTTCCCTATGCCCAGAATTGATGATATTTTGACCAGGGTGAGGAAGGGAAAGATTTTTACAAAGCTGGATCTAAGGGGGGCGTACAACCTGATACGCATAAGGAAAGGGGATGAATGGAAAACCACCATGTTTACCCCTTTGGGGGCATTTGAATACCTCGTTATGCCATTTGGATTACAAGCAGGCTCAGCGTGTTTTCAATCTTTTATGAACCACGTACTGGGCCCTTTGCTCTACAAGAATTGCGTTGCTTTCCTAGATGATGTGTTGGTGTATTCGGAGAATGAGGAGCAACATGTGAGAGACGTCAGAGAAGTGTTGAGCAGACTGCAAGCCAACAGGCTGTGGGTCAAACTGGAGAAGTGTCGGTTCCATACCAAGGAGGTGGAATTCCTGGGGTACCGCCTGTCAGACAAGGGATTGGCCATGGATCCCGGCAAGGTACAGGCAGTGCTGGAATGGAAAACACCCAAAACCAAGAAGGATGTGCAGAGGTTCCTAGGGTTTGGAAACTTTTATCGTAAGTTCATCCGCAACTTCGCCCATCTGACGGCGCCCATCACTGACTGTCTCAGCAGTAAAAAGAAGTTTGTATGGACGGCGGAGGCGGAGCGAGCGTTTGAGGAGCTGAAAAGGGCCTTCGCCTCTGAAGAACAACTTCTGCATGTGGATTTACGAAAGAAGCTAAGGGTTGAAACAGACGCATCTGACAGAGCCATAGGGGCGGTGCTTCTTCTGCAGCCGGGGAAGGAGGAGTCAGAGTGGCGACCGTGTGCCTTCTTTTCGCGAAAGCTGAACAAATCCGAGAGGAACTACACGGTGTACGACCGAGAACTTCTTGCTATTCATGAGGCGTTCCGGAGATGGAGGCATCTGCTAGTTGGTGCACAACATAAGGTGCAAGTGTGCACGGACCATAAAAATCTAGAGTATTGGAGAACTGCGCGAGTGCTCAACCAAAGGCAGTTGAGATGGGCCCAGGAGTTCTCCAAATTTAACTTTGAGATTTGTTACGTGCCAGGCCCAGAGAATGTTAGGGCGGACGCTCTCTCACGCAAACCTGAATATTTGGAGGGGGAGGGAGCACCCGAAGAAACCCATATCATTCCAGAGGACCGCTGGGTGTGTGGGGCGACTTTGGTGGGGCAAAGGGAATTGGTAGAGGGTACGGTGCAGGATGCATACGCCCAGGACAAACTCAGGGATCTCAGGAGGGAGGAAGACAAATCCGGTGGTTTTGAGGAGAGAAACGGGGCATTGTATTATAAGGGAGCGTTATATATACCTGAAGGGGAATTGAGGGAGAAGGTACTCAAGCAGCTGCACGATAGCCCCACAGCAGGGCATTTTGGGCAACACAAGACCATGTGGCTGGTTACCAGGGAATTTTGGTGGCCCAAGGTCAGGGAAGATGTGCGGGAGTATGTGAGAGGGTGTGAACAATGCCAAAGAGCCAAGGGGGAGAGGCGGGCGCCGGCTGGTTTATTAGAACCACTGCCCACACCTGAAAGACCGTGGGAAGCAGTGGCAATAGATTTCATGACTGATCTGCCAAGGTCTAGAGGGAAAACAGCCATCATGGTTGTAGTAGACCTGTTAACTAAAATGGCCCACTTTATAGCCTGCTCACATGCGGTCACAGCAGAAGAAACAGCCAAATTGTTTGTAGAGAATGTGTTTCGGTTGCATGGCGCCCCCTTGAGGGTGGTTTCAGACCGAGGGAAACAATTTACTTCCAGGTTCTGGAGGAAGCTCATGAGCTTACTGCATGTAGAGGTTAATTTTTCAACGGCCCGTCATCCAGAAACCAACGGGCAGGCGGAAAGAGCAAATGGGGTTCTCCAACAATATTTGAGGTGTTATGTTAATGACAGAGAGAATGATTGGGTGGAGAAGCTGGCGTTGGCAGAATTTGCCTACAACAATGCAGAGAACGTGTCCACGGGGATGAGCCCCTTTTTGGCTAATCACGGGTGCCATCCCAGAGCCTTCCCAGGGGGGGAGGGGGAGAACTGGAGCGTTCCAGCTGCAGAACAGTTCGTTGAAGAAATGGAAGCGATCCATCGCCAGCTCCAACTCAACTTAAACAGGGCTAAGGAGGAATATAAGAGGCAGGCAGACAAAAACCGAAGGGAAGGTGAAAGCATCAGGGTGGGGGACCAGGTGTGGCTGTCAACCCAAGGGTTGCCGTTCAAAGGAGGTTGTAAGAAATTAAGACCCAAAAGGCTGGGTCCGTTTGAAGTCATGCAGCAGGTCAATCCAGTGGCTTTCAGGCTCCGGTTACTGAACCACATGAAGCTGCACCCAGTTTTTCACAGGTCGTTGCTGTCACCGTATAGAGGAGACAGTGAAGGGAGGGTCACTAGGGGACCAGCAATGGAGGAGAAGGAACACAGCTACCATGTAGCGGAGATCCTCGATTCCAGGTGGAAGGGAGATCAAGTAGAGTATTTGGTAATGTGGGAAGGGGAACCGGAGTCGGAAAACACCTGGGTTAGGGCAGAGGATGTCAATGACGAAGTTTTAATAGAGACCTTTCATCAGAGGTTCCCACGTAAACCTCAGCCTGTAGCGAGGTTCCGAAGGGAATACTTTGCCACCACCGACGAGGAAGAGGAGTTGGAGGGGTTCCCAGATTCTGAAGAGGAAGAGGATTCAGCGAGCCAGGACGACGATCGATGGAGGGAATTGTTCGAGACGTCGGAAGATGAGGAAGATTCGTTTCGGGGTTTTAGCCCTTCACCTCCCAGGGGAGAGGAAATGGGAGGGGGTGAGGGGGGCCCTGGAGGGGAGGTGGATGTCAGGGAACTGCCATCGGAGCATCAGGTGGTGGAGGGACTCAGGGAGGAAGAAAGAGACTCAACAGCTGAAGCAGGGACCAGCAGGGGGAGGAGTGGGTCTCTGAGGGAATGCGAGCAGGAGGGAGGGCTCAGGGAAGCTTCCAGCGAGAACAGTGGGGAGGTATCTGAGTCTCCCATAGGGAGACCCACACCTCGCCGGAAACTGTCACGCCGTGAGTCCAGGAGACGCGTTTCCGTTAAGGAGCTCCTTTGCTGGAAACGCTTCCGCAGACAGCCACTGTCGGACTCTACTAGTGACTAGAGCAGACATGTCTGAGGAGCTCCGTCACACACGGAGGTTTGTGGGGTCGCACAAACTCTGAGGGAGCACGTTTTTACGCACAAGCAGCTAATCAATCCCTAACAGGCTGATTTCTTGTCCTGTGATAAAAAGCCTTCTGTTTCGAGTGCCAAACCTTTCAGGAGAGCATTTGAAACCGGTTGGCACCATTTTTGAGTGAATTGCCCAAAGTCAGATGTTTGCTGAAATTGTGACCCCGGGGCTTAGGGATTTTTTCAAAAAAATATTTTCTGCCGCTTAAGTTTTTGAGGGCTGATTTCTTGTCCTGTGATAAAAAGCCTTCTGTTTCGAGTGCCAAACCTTTCATGAGAGCATTTTCAGGCTTTTGGCACCATTTTTGAGTGAATTGCCGAAAGTCAGATGTTTGCTGAAATTGTGACCCCGGGGCTTAGGGATTTTTCAAAAAAATATTTTCTGCCGGTTAGGTTTTTGAGGGCTGATTTCTTGTCCTGTGATAAAAAGCCTTCTGTTTCAAGTGCCAAACCTTTCAGGAGAGCATTTTCAGGCTTTTGGCACCATCTTTGAGTGAATTGGCAAAAGTCAGATTTTTGCTGAAATTGTGACCCCGGGGCTTACGGGTTTTTTCAAAAAAATATTTTCTACCGGTTTAGTTTTTGAGGGCTGATTTCTTGTCCTTTGATAAAAAGCCTTCTGTTTCGCGTGCCAAACCTTTCAGGAGAGCATTTTCAAGCTTTTGCCACCATTTTTGAATGAATTGCCAAAAGTCAGATTTTTGCTGAAATTGTGACCCCGGGGCTTAGGGATTTTTTCAAAAAAATATTTTCTGCCGGTTAAGTTTTTGAGGGCTGATTTCTTGTCCTGTGATAAAAAGCCTTCTGTTTCGAGTGCCAAACCTTTCAGGAGAGCATTTTCAGGCTTTTGGCACCATTTTTGAGTGAATTGCCAAAATTCAGATTTTTGCTGAAATCGTGACCCCGGGGCTTAGGGGTTTTTTCAAAAAAATATTTTCTGCCGGTTAAGTTTTTGAGTGCTGATTTCTCGTCCTGTGATAAAAAGCCTTCTGTTTCAAGTGCCAAACCTTTCAGGAGAGCATTTGAAACCGGTTGGCACCATTTTTGAGTGAATTGCCAAAATTCAGATTTTTGCTGAAATTGTGACCCCGGGGCTTAGGGATTTTTTCAAAAAAATATTTTCTGCCGGTTAAGTTTTTGAGTGCTGATTTCTCGTCCTGTGATAAAAAGCCTTCTGTTTCAAGTGCAAAACCTTTCAGGAGAGCATTTGAAACCGGTTGGCACGATTTTTGAGTGAATTGCCAAAAGACATATTTTTGCTGAAATTGTGACCCCGGGGCTTAGGGATTTTTTCAAAAAAATATTTTCTGCCGCTGAAGTTTTTGAGGGCTGATTTCTTGTCCTGTGATAAAAAGCCTTCTGTTTCGAGTGCCAAACCTTTCAGGAGAGCATTTTCAGGCTTTTGGCACCATTTTTGAGTGAATTGCCCAAAGTCAGATGTTTGCTGAAATTGTGACCCCGGGGCTTAGGGATTTTTCAAAAAAATATTTTCTGCCGGTTAGGTTTTTGAGGGCTGATTTCTTGTCCTGTGATAAAAAGCCTTCTGTTTCGAGTGCCAAACCTTTCAGGAGAGCATTTGAAACCGGTTGGCACCATTTTTGAGTGAATTGCCCAAAGTCAGATGTTTGCTGAAATTGTGACCCCGGGGCTTAGGGATTTTTTCAAAAAAATATTTTCTGCCGCTTAAGTTTTTGAGGGCTGATTTCTTGTCCTGTGATAAAAAGCCTTCTGTTTCGAGTGCCAAACCTTTCAGGAGAGCATTTTCAGGCTTTTGGCAACATCTTTAAGTAAATTGCCCAAAGTCAGATGTTTGCTGAAATTGTGACCCCGGGGCTTAGGGATTTTTCAAAAAAATATTTTCTGCCGGTTAAGTTTTTGAGGGCTGATTTCTTGTCCTGTGATAAAAAGCCTTCTGTTTCGAGTGCCAAACCTTTGAGGAGAGCATTTTCAAGCTTTTGGCACCATTTTTGAGTGAATTGCCAAAAGTCAGATTTTTGCTGAAATTGTGACCCCGGGGCTTAGGGATTTTTTCAAAGAAATATTTTCTGCCGGTTAGTTTTTTGAGGGCTGATTTCTTGTCCTGTGATAAAAAGCCTTCTGTTTCGAGTGCCAAACCTTTGAGGAGAGCATTTTCAAGCTTTTGGCACCATTTTTGAGTGAATTGCCAAAAGTCAGATTTTTGCTGAAATTGTGACCCCGGGGCTTCGGGATTTTTTCAAAGAAATATTTTCTGCCGGTTAGTTTTTTGAGGGCTGATTTCTTGTCCTGTGATAAAAAGCCTTCTGTTTCGCGTGCCAAACCTTTCAGGAGAGCATTTTCAGGCTTTTGGCACCATTTTTGAGTGAATTGCCAAAATTCAGATTTTTGCTGAAGTTGTGACCCCGGGGCTTAGGGATTTTTAGAAAAAAATATTTTCTACCGGTTAAGTTTTTGAGGGCTGATTTCTTGTCCTTTGATAAAAAGCCTTCTGTTTCGCGTGCCAAATCTTTCAGGAGAGCATTTTCAAGCTTTTGGCACCATTTTTGAGTGAATTGCCAAAAGTCAGATTTTTGCTGAAATTGTGACCCCGGGGCTTAGGGATTTTTTCAAAGAAATATTTTCTGCCGGTTAGTTTTTTGAGGGCTGATTTCTTGTCCTGTGATAAAAAGCCTTCTGTTTCGAGTGCCAAACCTTTCAGGAGAGCATTTTCAGGCTTTTGGCACCATCTTTGAGTGAATTGCCAAAAGTCAGATTTTTGCTGAAATTGTGACCCCGGGGCTTAGGGATTTTTTCAAAAAAATATTTTCTGCCGGTTAAGTTTTGGAGGGCTGATTTCTTGTCCTGTGATAAAAAGCCTTCTGTTTCGAGTGCCAAACCTTTCAGGAGAGCATTTTCAGGCTTTTGGCACCATTTTTGAGTGAATTGCCAAAATTCAGATTTTTGCTGAAATTGTGACCCCGGGGCTTAGGGATTTTTTCAAAAAAATATTTCCTCCGGTTAAGTTTTTGAGTGCTGATTTCTCGTCCTGTGATAAAAAGCCTTCTGTTTCAAGTGCCAAACCTTTCAGGAGAGCATTTGAAACCGGTTGGCACCATTTTTGAGTGAATCGCCAAAAGTCAGATGTTTGCTGAAATTGTGACCCCGGGGCTTAGGGATTTTTTCAAAAAAATATTTTCTGCCGCTTAAGTTTTTGAGGGCTGATTTCTTGTCCTGTGATAAAAAGCCTTCTGTTTCGAGTGCCAAACCTTTCATGAGAGCATTTTCAGGCTTTTGGCACCATTTTTGAGTGAATTGCCGAAAGTCAGATGTTTGCTGAAATTGTGACCCCGGGGCTTAGGGATTTTTCAAAAAAGTTTTTTCTGCCGGTTAGGTTTTTGAGGGCTGATTTCTTGTCCTGTGATAAAAAGCCTTCTGTTTCAAGTGCCAAACCTTTCAGGAGAGCATTTTCAGGCTTTTGGCACCATCTTTGAGTGAATTGGCAAAAGTCAGATTTTTGCTGAAATTGTGACCCCGGGGCTTACGGGTTTTTTCAAAAAAATATTTTCTACCGGTTTAGTTTTTGAGGGCTGATTTCTTGTCCTTTGATAAAAAGCCTTATGTTTCGCGTTCCAAACCTTTCAGGAGAGCATTTTCAAGCTTTTCCCACCATTTTTGAATGAATTGCCAAAAGTCAGATTTTTGCTGAAATTGTGACCCCGGGGCTTAGGGATTTTTTCAAAAAAATATTTTCTGCCGGTTAAGTTTTTGAGGGCTGATTTCTTGTCCTGTGATAAAAAGCCTTCTGTTTCGAGTGCCAAACCTTTCAGGAGAGCATTTTCAGGCTTTTGGCACCATTTTTGAGTGAATTGCCAAAAGTCAGATTTTTGCTGAAATTGTGACCCCGGGGCTTAGGGATTTTTTCAAAAAAATATTTTCTGCCGGTTAAGTTTTTGAGTGCTGATTTCTCGTCCTGTGATAAAAAGCCTTCTGTTTCAAGTGCAAAACCTTTCAGGAGAGCATTTGAAACCGGTTGGCACGATTTTTGAGTGAATTGCCAAAAGACATATTTTTGCTGAAATTGTGACCCCGGGGCTTAGGGATTTTTTCAAAAAAATATTTTCTGCCGCTTAAGTTTTTGAGGGCTGATTTCTTGTCCTGTGATAAAAAGCCTTCTGTTTCGAGTGCCAAACCTTTCAGGAGAGCATTTTCAGGCTTTTGGCACCATTTTTGAGTGAATTGCCCAAAGTCAGATGTTTGCTGAAATTGTGACCCCGGGGCTTAGGGATTTTTCAAAAAAATATTTTCTGCCGGTTAGGTTTTTGAGGGCTGATTTCTTGTCCTGTGATAAAAAGCCTTCTGTTTCGAGTGCCAAACCTTTCAGGAGAGCATTTGAAACCGGTTGGCACCATTTTTGAGTGAATTGCCCAAAGTCAGATGTTTGCTGAAATTGTGACCCCGGGGCTTAGGGATTTTTTCAAAAAAATATTTTCTGCCGCTTAAGTTTTTGAGGGCTGATTTCTTGTCCTGTGATAAAAAGCCTTCTGTTTCGAGTGCCAAACCTTTCAGGAGAGCATTTTCAGGCTTTTGGCAACATCTTTAAGTAAATTGCCCAAAGTCAGATGTTTGCTGAAATTGTGACCCCGGGGCTTAGGGATTTTTCAAAAAAATATTTTCTGCCGGTTAAGTTTTTGAGGGCTGATTTCTTGTCCTGTGATAAAAAGCCTTCTGTTTCGAGTGCCAAACCTTTGAGGAGAGCATTTTCAAGCTTTTGGCACCATTTTTGAGTGAATTGCCAAAAGTCAGATTTTTGCTGAAATTGTGACCCCGGGGCTTAGGGATTTTTTCAAAGAAATATTTTCTGCCGGTTAGTTTTTTGAGGGCTGATTTCTTGTCCTGTGATAAAAAGCCTTCTGTTTCGAGTGCCAAACCTTTGAGGAGAGCATTTTCAAGCTTTTGGCACCATTTTTGAGTGAATTGCCAAAAGTCAGATTTTTGCTGAAATTGTGACCCCGGGGCTTCGGGATTTTTTCAAAGAAATATTTTCTGCCGGTTAGTTTTTTGAGGGCTGATTTCTTGTCCTGTGATAAAAAGCCTTCTGTTTCGCGTGCCAAACCTTTCAGGAGAGCATTTTCAGGCTTTTGGCACCATTTTTGAGTGAATTGCCAAAATTCAGATTTTTGCTGAAGTTGTGACCCCGGGGCTTAGGGATTTTTTCAAAAAAATATTTTCTACCGGTTAAGTTTTTGAGGGCTGATTTCTTGTCCTTTGATAAAAAGCCTTCTGTTTCGCGTGCCAAATCTTTCAGGAGAGCATTTTCAAGCTTTTGGCACCATTTTTGAGTGAATTGCCAAAAGTCAGATTTTTGCTGAAATTGTGACCCCGGGGCTTAGGGATTTTTTCAAAGAAATATTTTCTGCCGGTTAGTTTTTTGAGTGCTGATTTCTCGTCCTGTGATAAAAAGCCTTCTGTTTCAAGTGCCAAACCTTTCAGGAGAGCATTTGAAACCGGTTGGCACCATTTTTGAGTGAATCGCCAAAAGTCAGATGTTTGCTGAAATTGTGACCCCGGGGCTTAGGGATTTTTTCAAAAAAATATTTTCTGCCGCTTAAGTTTTTGAGGGCTGATTTCTTGTCCTGTGATAAAAAGCCTTCTGTTTCGAGTGCCAAACCTTTCATGAGAGCATTTTCAGGCTTTTGGCACCATTTTTGAGTGAATTGCCGAAAGTCAGATGTTTGCTGAAATTGTGACCCCGGGGCTTAGGGATTTTTCAAAAAAGTTTTTTCTGCCGGTTAGGTTTTTGAGGGCTGATTTCTTGTCCTGTGATAAAAAGCCTTCTGTTTCAAGTGCCAAACCTTTCAGGAGAGCATTTTCAGGCTTTTGGCACCATCTTTGAGTGAATTGGCAAAAGTCAGATTTTTGCTGAAATTGTGACCCCGGGGCTTACGGGTTTTTTCAAAAAAATATTTTCTACCGGTTTAGTTTTTGAGGGCTGATTTCTTGTCCTTTGATAAAAAGCCTTATGTTTCGCGTTCCAAACCTTTCAGGAGAGCATTTTCAAGCTTTTCCCACCATTTTTGAATGAATTGCCAAAAGTCAGATTTTTGCTGAAATTGTGACCCCGGGGCTTAGGGATTTTTTCAAAAAAATATTTTCTGCCGGTTAAGTTTTTGAGGGCTGATTTCTTGTCCTGTGATAAAAAGCCTTCTGTTTCGAGTGCCAAACCTTTCAGGAGAGCATTTTCAGGCTTTTGGCACCATTTTTGAGTGAATTGCCAAAATTCAGATTTTTGCTGAAATTGTGACCCCGGGGCTTAGGGATTTTTTCAAAAAAATATTTTCTGCCGGTTAAGTTTTTGAGTGCTGATTTCTCGTCCTGTGATAAAAAGCCTTCTGTTTCAAGTGCAAAACCTTTCAGGAGAGCATTTGAAACCGGTTGGCACGATTTTTGAGTGAATTGCCAAAAGACATATTTTTGCTGAAATTGTGACCCCGGGGCTTAGGGATTTTTTCAAAAAAATATTTTCTGCCGCTTAAGTTTTTGAGGGCTGATTTCTTGTCCTGTGATAAAAAGCCTTCTGTTTCGAGTGCCAAACCTTTCAGGAGAGCATTTTCAGGCTTTTGGCACCATTTTTGAGTGAATTGCCCAAAGTCAGATGTTTGCTGAAATTGTGACCCCGGGGCTTAGGGATTTTTCAAAAAAATATTTTCTGCCGGTTAGGTTTTTGAGGGCTGATTTCTTGTCCTGTGATAAAAAGCCTTCTGTTTCGAGTGCCAAACCTTTCAGGAGAGCATTTGAAACCGGTTGGCACCATTTTTGAGTGAATTGCCCAAAGTCAGATGTTTGCTGAAATTGTGACCCCGGGGCTTAGGGATTTTTTCAAAAAAATATTTTCTGCCGCTTAAGTTTTTGAGGGCTGATTTCTTGTCCTGTGATAAAAAGCCTTCTGTTTCGAGTGCCAAACCTTTCAGGAGAGCATTTTCAGGCTTTTGGCAACATCTTTAAGTAAATTGCCCAAAGTCAGATGTTTGCTGAAATTGTGACCCCGGGGCTTAGGGATTTTTCAAAAAAATATTTTCTGCCGGTTAAGTTTTTGAGGGCTGATTTCTTGTCCTGTGATAAAAAGCCTTCTGTTTCGAGTGCCAAACCTTTGAGGAGAGCATTTTCAAGCTTTTGGCACCATTTTTGAGTGAATTGCCAAAAGTCAGATTTTTGCTGAAATTGTGACCCCGGGGCTTAGGGATTTTTTCAAAGAAATATTTTCTGCCGGTTAGTTTTTTGAGGGCTGATTTCTTGTCCTGTGATAAAAAGCCTTCTGTTTCGAGTGCCAAACCTTTGAGGAGAGCATTTTCAAGCTTTTGGCACCATTTTTGAGTGAATTGCCAAAAGTCAGATTTTTGCTGAAATTGTGACCCCGGGGCTTCGGGATTTTTTCAAAGAAATATTTTCTGCCGGTTAGTTTTTTGAGGGCTGATTTCTTGTCCTGTGATAAAAAGCCTTCTGTTTCGCGTGCCAAACCTTTCAGGAGAGCATTTTCAGGCTTTTGGCACCATTTTTGAGTGAATTGCCAAAATTCAGATTTTTGCTGAAGTTGTGACCCCGGGGCTTAGGGATTTTTTCAAAAAAATATTTTCTACCGGTTAAGTTTTTGAGGGCTGATTTCTTGTCCTTTGATAAAAAGCCTTCTGTTTCGCGTGCCAAATCTTTCAGGAGAGCATTTTCAAGCTTTTGGCACCATTTTTGAGTGAATTGCCAAAAGTCAGATTTTTGCTGAAATTGTGACCCCGGGGCTTAGGGATTTTTTCAAAGAAATATTTTCTGCCGGTTAGTTTTTTGAGGGCTGATTTCTTGTCCTGTGATAAAAAGCCTTCTGTTTCGAGTGCCAAACCTTTCAGGAGAGCATTTTCAGGCTTTTGGCACCATCTTTGAGTGAATTGCCAAAAGTCAGATTTTTGCTGAAATTGTGACCCCGGGGCTTAGGGATTTTTTCAAAAAAATATTTTCTGCCGGTTAAGTTTTGGAGGGCTGATTTCTTGTCCTGTGATAAAAAGCCTTCTGTTTCGAGTGCCAAACCTTTCAGGAGAGCATTTTCAGGCTTTTGGCACCATTTTTGAGTGAATTGCCAAAATTCAGATTTTTGCTGAAATTGTGACCCCGGGGCTTAGGGATTTTTTCAAAAAAATATTTCCTCCGGTTAAGTTTTTGAGTGCTGATTTCTCGTCCCGTGATAAAAAGCCTTCTGTTTTAAGTGCCAAACCTTTCAGGAGAGCATTTGAAACCGGTTGGCACCATTTTTGAGTGAATCGCCAAAAGTCAGATGTTTGCTGAAATTGTGACCCCGGGGCTTAGGGATTTTTTCAAAAAAATATTTTCTGCCGGTTAAGTTTTTGAGGGCTGATTTCTTGTCCTGTGATAAAAAGCCTTCTGTTTCGAGTGCCAAACCTTTCAGGAGAGCATTTTCAGGCTTTTGGCACCATTTTTGAGTGAATTGCCAAAATTCAGATTTTTGCTGAAATTGTGACCCCGGGGCTTAGGGATTTTTTCAAAAAAATATTTTCTGCCGGTTAAGTTTTTGAGTGCTGATTTCTCGTCCTGTGATAAAAAGCCTTCTGTTTCAAGTGCCAAACCTTTCAGGAGAGCATTTGAAAGCGGTTGGCACCATTTTTGAGTGAATCGCCAAAAGTCAGATGTTTGCTGAAATTGTGACCCCGGGGCTTAGGGATTTTTTCAAAAAAATATTTTCTGCCGGTTAAGTTTTTGAGGGCTGATTTCTTGTCCTGTGATAAAAAGCCTTCTGTTTCGAGTGCCAAACCTTTCAGGAGAGCATTTTCAGGCTTTTGGCACCATTTTTGAGTGAATTGCCCAAAGTCAGATGTTTGCTGAAATTGTGACCCCGGGGCTTAGGGACTTTTCAAAAAAATATTTTCTGCCGGTTAGGTTTTTGAGTGCTGATTTCTTGTCCTGTGATAAAAAGCCTTCTGTTTCGAGTGCCAAACCTTTCAGGAGAGCATTTGAAACCGGTTGGCACCATTTTTGAGTGAATTGCCCAAAGTCAGATGTTTGCTGAAATTGTGACCCCGGGGCTTAGGGATTTTTTCAAAAAAATATTTTCTGCCGCTTAAGTTTTTGAGGGCTGATTTCTTGTCCTGTGATAAAAAGCCTTCTGTTTCGAGTGCCAAACCTTTCATGAGAGCATTTTCAGGCTTTTGGCACCATTTTTGAGTGAATTGCCGAAAGTCAGGTGTTTGCTGAAATTGTGACCCCGGGGCTTAGGGATTTTTCAAAAAAATATTTTCTGCCGGTTAGGTTTTTGAGGGCTGATTTCTTGTCCTGTGATAAAAAGCCTTCTGTTTCAAGTGCCAAACCTTTCAGGAGAGCATTTTCAGGCTTTTGGCACCATCTTTGAGTGAATTGGCAAAAGTCAGATTTTTGCTAAAATTGTGACCCCGGGGCTTAGGGATTTGTTCAAAAAAATATTTTCTGCCGGTTAAGTTTTTGAGGGCTGATTTCTTGTCCTGTGATAAAAAGCCTTCTGTTTCGAGTGCCAAACCTTTCAGGAGAGCATTTTCAGGCTTTTGGCACCATTTTTGAGTGAATTGCCAAAATTCAGATTTTTGCTGAAATCGTGACCCCGGGGCTTAGGGGTTTTTTCAAAAAAATATTTTCTGCCGGTTAAGTTTTTGAGTGCTGATTTCTCGTCCTGTGATAAAAAGCCTTCTGTTTCAAGTGCCAAACCTTTCAGGAGAGCATTTGAAACCGGTTGGCACCATTTTTGAGTGAATCGCCAAAAGTCAGATGTTTGCTGAAATTGTGACCCCGGGGCTTAGGGATTTTTTCAAAAAAATATTTTCTGCCGGTTAAGTTTTTGAGGGCTGATTTCTTGTCCTGTGATAAAAAGCCTTCTGTTTCGAGTGCCAAACCTTTCAGGAGAGCATTTTCAGGCTTTTGGCACCATTTTTGAGTGAATTGCCAAAATTCAGATTTTTGCTGAAATTGTGACCCCGGGGCTTAGGGATTTTTTCAAAAAAATATTTTCTGCCGGTTAAGTTTTTGAGTGCTGATTTCTCGTCCTGTGATAAAAAGCCTTCTGTTTCAAGTGCCAAACCTTTCAGGAGAGCATTTGAAACCGGTTGGCACCATTTTTGAGTGAATTGCCCAAAGTCAGATGTTTGCTGAAATTGTGACCCCGGGGCTTAGGGATTTTTTCAAAAAAATATTTTCTGCCGCTTAAGTTTTTGAGGGCTGATTTCTTGTCCTGTGATAAAAAGCCTTCTGTTTCGAGTGCCAAACCTTTCAGGAGAGCATTTTCAGGCTTTTGGCACCATTTTTGAGTGAATTGCCCAAAGTCAGATGTTTGCTGAAATTGTGACCCCGGCTTAGGGATTTTTCAAAAAAATATTTTCTGCCGGTTAGGTTTTTGAGGGCTGATTTCTTGTCCTGTGATAAAAAGCCTTCTGTTTCAAGTGCCAAACCTGTCAAGAGAGGATTTTCAAGCTTTTGGCACCATCTTTGAGTGAATTGCCAAAAGTCAGATTTTTGCTGAAATTGTGACCCCGGGGCTTAGGGGTTTTTTCAAAAAAATATTTTCTACCGGTTAAGTTTTTGAGTGCTGATTTCTCGTCCTGTGATAAAAAGCCTTCTGTTTCAAGTGCCAAACCTTTCAGGAGAGCATTTGAAACCGGTTGGCACCATTTTTGAGTGAATCGCCAAAAGTCAGATGTTTGCTGAAATTGTGACCCCGGGGCTAAGGGATTTTTTCAAAAAAATATTTTCTGCCGCTTAAGTTTTTGAGGGCTGATTTCTTGTCCTGTGATAAAAAGCCTTCTGTTTCGAGTGCCAAACCTTTCAGGAGAGCATTTTCAGGCTTTTGGCACCATTTTTGAGTGAATTGCCCAAAGTCAGATGTTTGCTGAAATTGTGACCCCGGGGCTTAGGGATTTTTCAAAAAAATATTTTCTGCCGGTTAGGTTTTTGAGGGCTGATTTCTTGTCCTGTGATAAAAAGCCTTCTGTTTCAAGTGCCAAACCTTTCAGGAGAGCATTTTCAAGCTTTTGGCACCATCTTTGAGTGAATTGCCAAAAGTCAGATTTTTGCTGAAATTGTGACCCCCGGGCTTAGGGGTTTTTTCAAAAAAATATTTTCTACCGGTTAAGTTTTTGAGGGCTGATTTCTTGTCCTTTGATAAAAAGCCTTCTGTTTCGCGTGCCAAACCTTTCAGGAGAGCATTTTCAAGCTTTTGCCACCATTTTTGAATGAATTGCCAAAAGTCAGATTTTTGCTGAAATTGTGACCCCGGGGCTTAGGGATTTTTTCAAAAAAATATTTTCTGCCGGTTATGTTTTTGAGGGCTGATTTCTTGTCCTGTGATAAAAAGCCTTCTGTTTCAAGTGCCAAACCTTTCAGGAGAGCATTTTCAGGCTTTTGGCACCATCTTTGAGTGAATTGCCAAAAGTCAGATGTTTGCTGAAATTGTGACCCCGGGGCTTAGGGATTTTTTCAAAAAAATATTTTCTGCCGCTTAAGTTTTTGAGGGCTGATTTCTTGTCCTGTGATAAAAAGCCTTCTGTTTCGAGTGCCAAACCTTTCAGGAGAGCATTTTCAGGCTTTTGGCACCATTTTTGAGTGAATTGCCCAAAGTCAGATGTTTGCTGAAATTGTGACCCCGGGGCTTAGGGATTTTTCAAAAAAATATTTTCTGCCGGTTAGGTTTTTGAGGGCTGATTTCTTGTCCTGTGATAAAAAGCCTTCTGTTTCGAGTGCCAAACCTTTCAGGAGAGCATTTGAAACCGGTTGGCACCATTTTTGAGTGAATTGCCCAAAGTCAGATGTTTGTGAAATTGTGACCCCGGGGCTTAGGGATTTTTTCAAAAAAATATTTTCTGCCGCTTAAGTTTTTGAGGGCTGATTTCTTGTCCTGTGATAAAAAGCCTTCTGTTTCGAGTGCCAAACCTTTCAGGAGAGCATTTTCAGGCTTTTGGCAACATCTTTAAGTGAATTGCCAAAAGTCAGATTTTTGCTGAAATTGTGACCCCGGGGCTTAGGGGTTTTTTCAAAAAAATATTTTCTACCGGTTAAGTTTTTGAGGGCTGATTTCTTGTCCTTTGATAAAAAGCCTTCTGTTTCGCGTGCCAAACCTTTCAGGAGAGCATTTTCAAGCTTTTGCCACCATTTTTGAATGAATTGCCAAAAGTCAGATTTTTGCTGAAATTGTGACCCCGGGGCTTAGGGATATTTTCAACTAAATATTTTCTGCCGGTTAAGTTTTTGAGGGCTGATTTCTTGTCCTGTGATAAAAAGCCTTCTGTTTCAAGTGCCAAACCTTTCAGGAGAGCATATTCAGGCTTTTGGCACCATCTTTGAGTGAATTGCCAAAAGTCAGATTTTTGCTGAAATTGTGACCCCGGGGCTTAGGGGTTTTTTCAAAAAAATATTTTCTACCGGTTAAGTTTTTGAGGGCTGATTTCTTGTCCTTTGATAAAAAGCCTTCTGTTTCGCGTGCCAAACCTTTCAGGAGAGCATTTTGAAGCTTTTGCCACCATTTTTGAGTGAATTGCCAAAAGTCAGATTTTTGCTGAAATTGTGACCCCGGGGCTTAGGGATTTTTTCAAAAAAAAATTTCTGCCGGTTAAGTTTTTGAGGGCTGATTTCTTGTCCTGTGATTAAAAGCCTTCTGTTTCGCGTGCCAAACCTTTCAGGAGAGCATTTTCAAGCTTTTGGCACCATTTTTGAGTGAATTGCCAAAAGTCAGATTTTTGCTGAAATTGTGACCCCGGGGCTTAGGGATTTTTTCAAAGAAATATTTTCTGCCGGTTAGTTTTTTGAGGGCTGATTTCTTGTCCTGTGATAAAAAGCCTTCTGTTTCGAGTGCCAAACCTTTCCGGAGAGCATTATCAGGCTTTTGGCACCATTTTTGAGTGAATTGCCAAAATTCAGATTTTTGCTGAAGTTGTGACCCCGGGGCTTAGGGATTTTTTCAAAAAAATATTTTCTGCCGGTTAAGTTTTTGAGGGCTGATTTCTTGTCCTGTGATAAAAAGCCTTCTGTTTCGAGTGCCAAACCTTTCAGGAGAGCATTTTCAGGCTTTTGGCACCATTTTTGAGTGAATTGCCAAAATTCAGATTTTTGCTGAAATTGTGACCCCGGGGCTTAGGGATTTTTCAAAAAAATATTTTCTGCCGGTTATGTTTTTGAGGGCTGATTTCTTGTCCTGTGATAAAAAGCCTTCTGTTTCAAGTGCCAAACCTTTCAGGAGAGCATTTTCAGGCTTTTGGCACCATCTTTGAGTGAATTGCCAAAAGTCAGATGTTTGCTGAAATTGTGACCCCGGGGCTTAGGGATTTTTTCAAAAAAATATTTTCTGCCGCTTAAGTTTTTGAGGGCTGATTTCTTGTCCTGTGATAAAAAGCCTTCTGTTTCGAGTGCCAAACCTTTCAGGAGAGCATTTTCAGGCTTTTGGCACCATTTTTGAGTGAATTGCCCAAAGTCAGATGTTTGCTGAAATTGTGACCCCGGGGCTTAGGGATTTTTCAAAAAAATATTTTCTGCCGGTTAGGTTTTTGAGGGCTGATTTCTTGTCCTGTGATAAAAAGCCTTCTGTTTCGAGTGCCAAACCTTTCAGGAGAGCATTTGAAACCGGTTGGCACCATTTTTGAGTGAATTGCCCAAAGTCAGATGTTTGCTGAAATTGTGACCCCGGGGCTTAGGGATTTTTTCAAAAAAATATTTTCTGCCGGTTAAGTTTTTGAGTGCTGATTTCTCGTCCTGTGATAAAAAGCCTTCTGTTTCAAGTGCCAAACCTTTCAGGAGAGCATTTGAAACCGGTTGGCACCATTTTTGAGTGAATTGCCAAAAGACATATTTTTGCTGAAATTGTGACCCCGGGGCTTAGGGATTTTTTCAAAAAAATATTTTCTGCCGCTTAAGTTTTTGAGGGCTGATTTCTTGTCCTGTGATAAAAAGCCTTCTGTTTCGAGTGCCAAACCTTTCAGGAGAGCATTTTCAGGCTTTTGGCACCATTTTTGAGTGAATTGCCCAAAGTCAGATGTTTGCTGAAATTGTGACCCCGGGGCTTAGGGATTTTTCAAAAAAATATTTTCTGCCGGTTAGGTTTTTGAGGGCTGATTTCTTGTCCTGTGATAAAAAGCCTTCTGTTTCGAGTGCCAAACCTTTCAGGAGAGCATTTGAAACCGGTTGGCACCATTTTTGAGTGAATTGCCAAAAGTCAGATTTTTGCTGAAATTGTGACCCCGGGGCTTAGGGGTTTTTTCAAAAAAATATTTTCTACCGGTTAAGTTTTTGAGTGCTGATTTCTCGTCCTGTGATAAAAAGCCTTCTGTTTCAAGTGCCAAACCTTTCAGGAGAGCATTTGAAACCGGTTGGCACCATTTTTGAGTGAATCGCCAAAAGTCAGATGTTTGCTGAAATTGTGACCCCGGGGCTAAGGGATTTTTTCAAAAAAATATTTTCTGCCGCTTAAGTTTTTGAGGGCTGATTTCTTGTCCTGTGATAAAAAGCCTTCTGTTTCGAGTGCCAAACCTTTCAGGAGAGCATTTTCAGGCTTTTGGCACCATTTTTGAGTGAATTGCCCAAAGTCAGATGTTTGCTGAAATTGTGACCCCGGGGCTTAGGGATTTTTCAAAAAAATATTTTCTGCCGGTTAGGTTTTTGAGGGCTGATTTCTTGTCCTGTGATAAAAAGCCTTCTGTTTCAAGTGCCAAACCTTTCAGGAGAGCATTTTCAAGCTTTTGGCACCATCTTTGAGTGAATTGCCAAAAGTCAGATTTTTGCTGAAATTGTGACCCCCGGGCTTAGGGGTTTTTTCAAAAAAATATTTTCTACCGGTTAAGTTTTTGAGGGCTGATTTCTTGTCCTTTGATAAAAAGCCTTCTGTTTCGCGTGCCAAACCTTTCAGGAGAGCATTTTCAAGCTTTTGCCACCATTTTTGAATGAATTGCCAAAAGTCAGATTTTTGCTGAAATTGTGACCCCGGGGCTTAGGGATTTTTTCAAAAAAATATTTTCTGCCGGTTATGTTTTTGAGGGCTGATTTCTTGTCCTGTGATAAAAAGCCTTCTGTTTCAAGTGCCAAACCTTTCAGGAGAGCATTTTCAGGCTTTTGGCACCATCTTTGAGTGAATTGCCAAAAGTCAGATGTTTGCTGAAATTGTGACCCCGGGGCTTAGGGATTTTTTCAAAAAAATATTTTCTGCCGCTTAAGTTTTTGAGGGCTGATTTCTTGTCCTGTGATAAAAAGCCTTCTGTTTCAAGTGCCAAACCTTTCAGGAGAGCATTTTCAGGCTTTTGGCACCATTTTTGAGTGAATTGCCCAAAGTCAGATGTTTGCTGAAATTGTGACCCCGGGGCTTAGGGATTTTTCAAAAAAATATTTTCTGCCGGTTAGGTTTTTGAGGGCTGATTTCTTGTCCTGTGATAAAAAGCCTTCTGTTTCGAGTGCCAAACCTTTCAGGAGAGCATTTGAAACCGGTTGGCACCATTTTTGAGTGAATTGCCCAAAGTCAGATGTTTGTGAAATTGTGACCCCGGGGCTTAGGGATTTTTTCAAAAAAATATTTTCTGCCGCTTAAGTTTTTGAGGGCTGTTTTCTTGTCCTGTGATAAAAAGCCTTCTGTTTCGAGTGCCAAACCTTTCAGGAGAGCATTTTCAGGCTTTTGGCACCATCTTTAAGTGAATTGCCAAAAGTCAGATTTTTGCTGAAATTGTGACCCCGGGGCTTAGGGGTTTTTTCAAAAAAATATTTTCTACCGGTTAAGTTTTTGAGGGCTGATTTCTTGTCCTTTGATAAAAAGCCTTCTGTTTCGCGTGCCAAACCTTTCAGGAGAGCATTTTCAAGCTTTTGCCACCATTTTTGAATGAATTGCCAAAAGTCAGATTTTTGCTGAAATTGTGACCCCGGGGCTTAGGGATATTTTCAACTAAATATTTTCTGCCGGTTAAGTTTTTGAGGGCTGATTTCTTGTCCTGTGATAAAAAGCCTTCTGTTTCAAGTGCCAAACCTTTCAGGAGAGCATATTCAGGCTTTTGGCACCATCTTTGAGTGAATTGCCAAAAGTCAGATTTTTGCTGAAATTGTGACCCCGGGGCTTAGGGGTTTTTTCAAAAAAATATTTTCTACCGGTTAAGTTTTTGAGGGCTGATTTCTTGTCCTTTGATAAAAAGCCTTCTGTTTCGCGTGCCAAACCTTTCAGGAGAGCATTTTCAAGCTTTTGCCACCATTTTTGAGTGAATTGCCAAAAGTCAGATTTTTGCTGAAATTGTGACCCCGGGGCTTAGGGATTTTTTCAAAAAAAAATTTCTGCCGGTTAAGTTTTTGAGGGCTGATTTCTTGTCCTGTGATTAAAAGCCTTCTGTTTCGCGTGCCAAACCTTTCAGGAGAGCATTTTCAAGCTTTTGGCACCATTTTTGAGTGAATTGCCAAAAGTCAGATTTTTGCTGAAATTGTGACCCCGGGGCTTAGGGATTTTTTCAAAGAAATATTTTCTGCCGGTTAGTTTTTTGAGGGCTGATTTCTTGTCCTGTGATAAAAAGCCTTCTGTTTCGAGTGCCAAACCTTTCCGGAGAGCATTATCAGGCTTTTGGCACCATTTTTGAGTGAATTGCCAAAATTCAGATTTTTGCTGAAGTTGTGACCCCGGGGCTTAGGGATTTTTTCAAAAAAATATTTTCTGCCGGTTAAGTTTTTGAGGGCTGATTTCTTGTCCTGTGATAAAAAGCCTTCTGTTTCGAGTGCCAAACCTTTCAGGAGAGCATTTTCAGGCTTTTGGCACCATTTTTGAGTGAATTGCCAAAATTCAGATTTTTGCTGAAATTGTGACCCCGGGGCTTAGGGATTTTTTCAAAAAAATATTTTCTGCCGGTTATGTTTTTGAGGGCTGATTTCTTGTCCTGTGATAAAAAGCCTTCTGTTTCAAGTGCCAAACCTTTCAGGAGAGCATTTTCAGGCTTTTGGCACCATCTTTGAGTGAATTGCCAAAAGTCAGATGTTTGCTGAAATTGTGACCCCGGGGCTTAGGGATTTTTTCAAAAAAATATTTTCTGCCGCTTAAGTTTTTGAGGGCTGATTTCTTGTCCTGTGATAAAAAGCCTTCTGTTTCGAGTGCCAAACCTTTCAGGAGAGCATTTTCAGGCTTTTGGCACCATTTTTGAGTGAATTGCCCAAAGTCAGATGTTTGCTGAAATTGTGACCCCGGGGCTTAGGGATTTTTCAAAAAAATATTTTCTGCCGGTTAGGTTTTTGAGGGCTGATTTCTTGTCCTGTGATAAAAAGCCTTCTGTTTCGAGTGCCAAACCTTTCAGGAGAGCATTTGAAACCGGTTGGCACCATTTTTGAGTGAATTGCCCAAAGTCAGATGTTTGCTGAAATTGTGACCCCGGGGCTTAGGGATTTTTTCAAAAAAATATTTTCTGCCGCTTAAGTTTTTGAGGGCTGATTTCTTGTCCTGTGATAAAAAGCCTTCTGTTTCGAGTGCCAAACCTTTCAGGAGAGCATTTTCAGGCTTTTGGCACCATCTTTAAGTGAATTGCCAAAAGTCAGATTTTTGCTGAAATTGTGACCCCGGGGCTTAGGGGTTTTTTCAAAAAAATATTTTCTACCGGTTAAGTTTTTGAGGGCTGATTTCTTGTCCTTTGATAAAAAGCCTTCTGTTTCGCGTGCCAAACCTTTCAGGAGAGCATTTTCAAGCTTTTGCCACCATTTTTGAATGAATTGCCAAAAGTCAGATTTTTGCTGAAATTGTGACCCCGGGGCTTAGGGATATTTTCAACTAAATATTTTCTGCCGGTTAAGTTTTTGAGGGCTGATTTCTTGTCCTGTGATAAGAAGCCTTCTGTTTCAAGTGCCAAACCTTTCAGGAGAGCATTTTCAGGCTTTTGGCACCATCTTTGAGTGAATTGCCAAAAGTCAGATTTTTGCTGAAATTGTGAACCCGGGGCTTAGGGGTTTTTTCAAAAAAATATTTGCTACCGGTTAAGTTTTTGAGGGCTGATTTCTTGTCCTTTGATAAAAAGCCTTCTGTTTCGCGTGCCAAACCTTTCAGGAGAGCATCTTCAAGCTTTTGCCACCATTTTTGAATGAATTGCCAAAAGTCAGATTTTTGCTGAAATTGTGACCTCGGGGCTTAGGGATTTTTTCGAAAAAATATTTTCTGCCGCTTAGGTTTTTGAGGGCTGATTTCTTGTCCTGTGATAGAAAGCCTTCTGTTTCGAGTGCCAAACCTTTCAGGAGAGCATTTTCAGGCTTTTGGCACCATGTTTGAGTGAATTGCCAAAAGTCAGATTTTTGCTGAAATTGTGACCCCGGGGTTTAGGGATTTTTTCAAAAAAATATTTTCTGCCGGTTAAGTTTTTGAGGGCTGATTTCTTGTCCTGTGATAAAAAGCCTTCTGTTTCGAGTGCCAAACCTTTCAGGAGAGCATTTTCAGGCTTTTGGCACCATCTTTGAGTGAATTGCCAAAAGTCAGATTTTTGCTGAAATTGTGACCCCCGGGCTTAGGGGTTTTTTCAAAAAAATATTTTCTACCGGTTAAGTTTTTGAGGGCTGATTTCTTGTCCTTTGATAAAAAGCCTTCTGTTTCGCGTGCCAAACCTTTCAGGAGAGCATTTTCAAGCTTTTGGCACCATTTTTGAATGAATTGCCAAAAGTCAGATTTTTGCTGAAATTGTGACCCCGGGGCTTAGGGGTTTTTTCAAAAAAATATTTTCTGCCGGTTAAGTTTTTGAGTGCTGATTTCTCGTCCTGTGATAAAAAGCCTTCTGTTTCAAGTGCCAAACCTTTCAGGAGAGCATTTGAAACCGGTTGGCACCATTTTTGAGTGAATCGCCAAAAGTCAGATGTTTGCTGAAATTGTGACCCCGGGGCTTAGGGATTTTTTCAAAAAAATATTTTCTGCCGGTTAAGTTTTTGAGGGCTGATTTCTTGTCCTGTGATAAAAAGCCTTCTGTTTCGAGTGCCAAACCTTTCAGGAGAGCATTTTCAGGCTTTTGGCACCATTTTTGAGTGAATTGCCCAAAGTCAGATGTTTGCTGAAATTGTGACCCCGGGGCTTAGGGATTTTTCAAAAAAATATTTTCTGCCGGTTAGGTTTTTGAGGGCTGATTTCTTGTCCTGTGATAAAAAGCCTTCTGTTTCGAGTGCCAAACCTTTCAGGAGAGCATTTGAAACCGGTTGGCACCATTTTTGAGTGAATTGCCCAAAGTCAGATGTTTGCTGAAATTGTGACCCCGGGGCTTAGGGGTTTTTTCAAAAAAATATTTTCTGCCGCTTAAGTTTTTGAGGGCTGATTTCTTGTCCTGTGATAAAAAGCCTTCTGTTTCGAGTGCCAAACCTTTCAGGAGAGCATTTTCAGGCTTTTGGCACCATTTTTGAGTGAATTGCCCAAAGTCAGATGTTTGCTGAAATTGTGACCCCGGGGCTTAGGGATTTTTCAAAAAAATATTTTCTGCCGGTTAGGTTTTTGAGGGCTGATTTCTTGTCCTGTGATAAAAAGCCTTCTGTTTCGAGTGCCAAACCTTTCAGGAGAGCATTTGAAACCGGTTGGCACCATTTTTGAGTGAATTGCCCAAAGTCAGATGTTTGCTGAAATTGTGACCCCGGGGCTTAGGGATTTTTTCAAAAAAATATTTTCTGCCGCTTAAGTTTTTGAGGGCTGATTTCTTGTCCTGTGATAAAAAGCCTTCTGTTTCGAGTGCCAAACCTTTCAGGAGAGCATTTTCAGGCTTTTGGCACCATTTTTGAGTGAATTGCCCAAAGTCAGATGTTTGCTGAAATTGTGACCTTAGGGATTTTTCAAAAAAATATTTTCTGCCGGTTAGGTTTTTGAGGGCTGATTTCTTGTCCTGTGATAAAAAGCCTTCTGTTTCGAGTGCCAAACCTTTCAGGAGAGCAATTGAAACCGGTTGGCACCATTTTTGAGTGAATTGCCCAAAGTCAGATGTTTGCTGAAATTGTGACCCCGGGGCTTAGGGATTTTTTCAAAAAAATATTTTCTGCCGCTTAAGTTTTTGAGGGCTGATTTCTTGTCCTGTGATAAAAAGCCTTCTGTTTCGAGTGCCAAACCTTTCAGGAGAGCATCTTCAAGCTTTTGCCACCATTTTTGAATGAATTGCCAAAAGTCAGATTTTTGCTGAAATTGTGACCTCGGGGCTTAGGGATTTTTTCGAAAAAATATTTTCTGCCGCTTAGGTTTTTGAGGGCTGATTTCTTGTCCTGTGATAGAAAGCCTTCTGTTTCGAGTGCCAAACCTTTCAGGAGAGCATTTTCAGGCTTTTGGCACCATGTTTGAGTGAATTGCCAAAAGTCAGATTTTTGCTGAAATTGTGACCCCGGGGTTTAGGGATTTTTTCAAAAAAATATTTTCTGCCGGTTAAGTTTTTGAGGGCTGATTTCTTGTCCTGTGATAAAAAGCCTTCTGTTTCGAGTGCCAAACCTTTCAGGAGAGCATTTTCAGGCTTTTGGCACCATCTTTGAGTGAATTGCCAAAAGTCAGATTTTTGCTGAAATTGTGACCCCCGGGCTTAGGGGTTTTTTCAAAAAAATATTTTCTACCGGTTAAGTTTTTGAGGGCTGATTTCTTGTCCTTTGATAAAAAGCCTTCTGTTTCGCGTGCCAAACCTTTCAGGAGAGCATTTTCAAGCTTTTGGCACCATTTTTGAATGAATTGCCAAAAGTCAGATTTTTGCTGAAATTGTGACCCCGGGGCTTAGGGGTTTTTTCAAAAAAATATTTTCTGCCGGTTAAGTTTTTGAGTGCTGATTTCTCGTCCTGTGATAAAAAGCCTTCTGTTTCAAGTGCCAAACCTTTCAGGAGAGCATTTGAAACCGGTTGGCACCATTTTTGAGTGAATCGCCAAAAGTCAGATGTTTGCTGAAATTGTGACCCCGGGGCTTAGGGATTTTTTCAAAAAAATATTTTCTGCCGGTTAAGTTTTTGAGGGCTGATTTCTTGTCCTGTGATAAAAAGCCTTCTGTTTCGAGTGCCAAACCTTTCAGGAGAGCATTTTCAGGCTTTTGGCACCATTTTTGAGTGAATTGCCCAAAGTCAGATGTTTGCTGAAATTGTGACCCCGGGGCTTAGGGATTTTTTCAAAAAAATATTTTCTGCCGGTTAAGTTTTTGAGGGCTGATTTCTTGTCCTGTGATAAAAAGCCTTCTGTTTCGAGTGCCAAACCTTTCAGGAGAGCATTTTCAGGCTTTTGGCACCATTTTTGAGTGAATTGCCCAAAGTCAGATGTTTGCTGAAATTGTGACCCCGGGGCTTAGGGATTTTTCAAAAAAATATTTTCTGCCGGTTAGGTTTTTGAGGGCTGATTTCTTGTCCTGTGATAAAAAGCCTTCTGTTTCGAGTGCCAAACCTTTCAGGAGAGCATTTGAAACCGGTTGGCACCATTTTTGAGTGAATTGCCCAAAGTCAGATGTTTGCTGAAATTGTGACCCCGGGGCTTAGGGGTTTTTTCAAAAAAATATTTTCTGCCGCTTAAGTTTTTGAGGGCTGATTTCTTGTCCTGTGATAAAAAGCCTTCTGTTTCGAGTGCCAAACCTTTCAGGAGAGCATTTTCAGGCTTTTGGCACCATTTTTGAGTGAATTGCCCAAAGTCAGATGTTTGCTGAAATTGTGACCCCGGGGCTTAGGGATTTTTCAAAAAAATATTTTCTGCCGGTTAGGTTTTTGAGGGCTGATTTCTTGTCCTGTGATAAAAAGCCTTCTGTTTCGAGTGCCAAACCTTTCAGGAGAGCATTTGAAACCGGTTGGCACCATTTTTGAGTGAATTGCCCAAAGTCAGATGTTTGCTGAAATTGTGACCCCGGGGCTTAGGGATTTTTTCAAAAAAATATTTTCTGCCGCTTAAGTTTTTGAGGGCTGATTTCTTGTCCTGTGATAAAAAGCCTTCTGTTTCGAGTGCCAAACCTTTCAGGAGAGCATTTTCAGGCTTTTGGCACCATTTTTGAGTGAATTGCCCAAAGTCAGATGTTTGCTGAAATTGTGACCTTAGGGATTTTTCAAAAAAATATTTTCTGCCGGTTAGGTTTTTGAGGGCTGATTTCTTGTCCTGTGATAAAAAGCCTTCTGTTTCGAGTGCCAAACCTTTCAGGAGAGCAATTGAAACCGGTTGGCACCATTTTTGAGTGAATTGCCCAAAGTCAGATGTTTGCTGAAATTGTGACCCCGGGGCTTAGGGATTTTTTCAAAAAAATATTTTCTGCCGCTTAAGTTTTTGAGGGCTGATTTCTTGTCCTGTGATAAAAAGCCTTCTGTTTCGAGTGCCAAACCTTTCAGGAGAGCATTTTCAGGCTTTTGGCACCATCTTTAAGTGAATTGCCAAAAGTCAGATTTTTGCTGAAATTGTGACCCCGGGGCTTAGGGGTTTTTTCAAAAAAATATTTTCTACCGGTTAAGTTTTTGAGGGCTGATTTCTTGTCCTTTGATAAAAAGCCTTCTGTTTCGCGTGCCAAACCTTTCAGGAGAGCATTTTCAAGCTTTTGCCACCGTTTTTGAATGAATTGCCAAAAGTCAGATTTTTGCTGAAATTGTGACCCCGGGGCTTAGGGATATTTTCAACTAAATATTTTCTGCCGGTTAAGTTTTTGAGGGCTGATTTCTTGTCCTGTGATAAAAAGCCTTCTGTTTCAAGTGCCAAACCTTTCAGGAGAGCATATTCAGGCTTTTGGCACCATCTTTGAGTGAATTGCCAAAAGTCAGATTTTTGCTGAAATTGTGACCCCGGGGCTTAGGGGTTTTTTCAAAAAAATATTTTCTACCGGTTAAGTTTTTGAGGGCTGATTTCTTGTCCTTTGATAAAAAGCCTTCTGTTTCGCGTGCCAAACCTTTCAGGAGAGCATTTTCAAGCTTTTGCCACCATTTTTGAGTGAATTGCCAAAAGTCAGATTTTTGCTGAAATTGTGACCCCGGGGCTTCGGGATTTTTTCAAAAAAATATTTTCTGCCGGTTAGGTTTTTGAGGGCTGATTTCTTGTCCTGTGATAAAAAGCCTTCTGTTTCGAGTGCCAAACCTTTCAGGAGAGCATTTGAAACCGGTTGGCACCATTTTTGAGTGAATTGCCCAAAGTCAGATGTTTGCTGAAATTGTGACCCCGGGGCTTAGGGATTTTTTCAAAAAAATATTTTCTGCCGCTTAAGTTTTTGAGGGCTGATTTCTTGTCCTGTGATAAAAAGCCTTCTGTTTCGAGTGCCAAACCTTTCAGGAGAGCATTTTCAGGCTTTTGGCACCATTTTTGAGTGAATTGCCCAAAGTCAGATGTTTGCTGAAATTGTGACCCCGGGGCTTAGGGATTTTTCAAAAAAATATTTTCTGCCGGTTAGGTTTTTGAGGGCTGATTTCTTGTCCTGTGATAAAAAGCCTTCTGTTTCGCGTGCCAAACCTTTGAGGAGAGCATTTTCAAGCTTTTGGCACCATTTTTGAGTGAATTGCCAAAAGTCAGATTTTTGCTGAAATTGTGACCCCGGGGCTTAGGGATTTTTTCAAAAAAATATTTTCTGCCGCTTAAGTTTTTGAGGGCTGATTTCTTGTCCTGTGATAAAAAGCCTTCTGTTTCGAGTGCCAAACCTTTCAGGAGAGCATTTTCAGGCTTTTGGCACCATCTTTAAGTGAATTGCCAAAAGTCAGATTTTTGCTGAAATTGTGACCCCGGGGCTTAGGGGTTTTTTCAAAAAAATATTTTCTACCGGTTAAGTTTTTGAGGGCTGATTTCTTGTCCTTTGATAAAAAGCCTTCTGTTTCGCGTGCCAAACCTTTCAGGAGAGCATTTTCAAGCTTTTGCCACCATTTTTGAATGAATTGCCAAAAGTCAGATTTTTGCTGAAATTGTGACCCCGGGGCTTAGGGATATTTTCAACTAAATATTTTCTGCCGGTTAAGTTTTTGAGGGCTGATTTCTTGTCCTGTGATAAAAAGCCTTCTGTTTCAAGTGCCAAACCTTTCAGGAGAGCATATTCAGGCTTTTGGCACCATCTTTGAGTGAATTGCCAAAAGTCAGATTTTTGCTGAAATTGTGACCCCGGGGCTTAGGGGTTTTTTCAAAAAAATATTTTCTACCGGTTAAGTTTTTGAGGGCTGATTTCTTGTCCTTTGATAAAAAGCCTTCTGTTTCGCGTGCCAAACCTTTCAGGAGAGCATTTTCAAGCTTTTGCCACCATTTTTGAGTGAATTGCCAAAAGTCAGATTTTTGCTGAAATTGTGACCCCGGGGCTTAGGGATTTTTTCAAAAAAAAAATTCTGCCGGTTAAGTTTTTGAGGGCTGATTTCTTGTCCTGTGATTAAAAGCCTTCTGTTTCGCGTGCCAAACCTTTCAGGAGAGCATTTGAAACCGGTTGGCACCATTTTTGAGTGAATTGCCCAAAGTCAGATGTTTGCTGAAATTGTGACCCCGGGGCTTAGGGATTTTTTCAAAAAAATATTTTCTGCCGCTTAAGTTTTTGAGGGCTGATTTCTTGTCCTGTGATAAAAAGCCTTCTGTTTCGAGTGCCAAACCTTTCAGGAGAGCATTTTCAGGCTTTTGGCACCATTTTTGAGTGAATTGCCCAAAGTCAGATGTTTGCTGAAATTGTGACCCCGGGGCTTAGGGATTTTTCAAAAAAATATTTTCTGCCGGTGAGGTTTTTGAGGGCTGATTTCTTGTCCTGTGATAAAAAGCCTTCTGTTTCGAGTGCCAAACCTTTCAGGAGAGCATTTGAAACCGGTTGGCACCATTTTTGAGTGAATTGCCCAAAGTCAGATGTTTGCTGAAATTGTGACCCCGGGGCTTAGGGATTTTTTCAAAAAAATATTTTCTGCCGCTTAAGTTTTTGAGGGCTGATTTCTTGTCCTGTGATAAAAAGCCTTCTGTTTTGAGTGCCAAACCTTTCAGGAGAGCATTTTCAGGCTTTTGGCACCATCTTTAAGTGAATTGCCAAAAGTCAGATTTTTGCTGAAATTGTGACCCCGGGGCTTAGGGGTTTTTTCAAAAAAATATTTTCTACCGGTTAAGTTTTTGAGGGCTGATTTCTTGTCCTTTGATAAAAAGCCTTCTGTTTCGCGTGCCAAACCTTTCAGGAGAGCATTTTCAAGCTTTTGCCACCATTTTTGAATGAATTGCCAAAAGTCAGATTTTTGCTGAAATTGTGACCCCGGGGCTTAGGGATATTTTCAACTAAATATTTTCTGCCGGTTAAGTTTTTGAGGGCTGATTTCTTGTCCTGTGATAAAAAGCCTTCTGTTTCAAGTGCCAAACCTTTCAGGAGAGCATATTCAGGCTTTTGGCACCATCTTTGAGTGAATTGCCAAAAGTCAGATTTTTGCTGAAATTGTGACCCCGGGGCTTAGGGGTTTTTTCAAAAAAATATTTTCTACCGGTTAAGTATTTGAGGGCTGATTTCTTGTCCTTTGATAAAAAGCCTTCTGTTTCGCGTGCCAAACCTTTCAGGAGAGCATTTTCAAGCTTTTGGCACCATTTTTGAGTGAATTGCCAAAAGTCAGATTTTTGCTGAAATTGTGACCCCGGGGCTTAGGGATTTTTTCAAAGAAATATTTTCTGCCGGTTAGTTTTTTGAGGGCTGATTTCTTGTCCTGTGATAAAAAGCCTTCTGTTTCGAGTGCCAAACCTTTCAGGAGAGCATTATCAGGCTTTTGGCACCATTTTTGAGTGAATTGCCAAAATTCAGATTTTTGCTGAAGTTGTGACCCCAGGGCTTAGGGATTTTTTCAAAAAAATATTTTCTGCCGGTTAAGTTTTTGAGGGCTGATTTCTTGTCCTGTGATAAAAAGCCTTCTGTTTCGAGTGCCAAACCTTTCAGGAGAGCATTTTCAGGCTTTTGGCACCATTTTTGAGTGAATTGCCAAAATTCAGATTTTTGCTGAAATTGTGACCCCGGGGCTTAGGGATTTTTTCAAAAAAATATTTTCTGCCGGTTAAGTTTTTGAGTGTTGATTTCTCGTCCTGTGATAAAAAGCCTTCTGTTTCAAGTGCCAAACCTTTCAGGAGAGCATTTGAAACCGGTTGGCACCATCTTTGAGTGAATCGCCAAAAGTCAGATGTTTGCTGAAATTGTGACCCCGGGGCTTAGGGATTTTTTCAAAAAAATATTTTCTGCCGGTTAAGTTTTTGAGGGCTGATTTCTTGTCCTGTGATAAAAAGCCTTCTGTTTCGAGTGCCAAACCTTTCAGGAGAGCATTTTCAGGCTTTTGGCACCATTTTTGAGTGAATTGCCCAAAGTCAGATGTTTGCTGAAATTGTGACCCCGGGGCTTAGGGATTTTTCAAAAAAATATTTTCTGCCGCTTAGGTTTTTGAGGGCTGATTTCTTGTCCTGTGATAAAAAGCCTTCTGTTTCGAGTGCCAAACCTTTCAGGAGAGCATTTGAAACCGGTTGGCACCATTTTTGAGTGAATTGCCCAAAGTCAGATGTTTGCTGAAATTGTGACCCCGGGGCTTAGGGATTTTTTCAAAAAAATATTTTCTGCCGCTTAAGTTTTTGAGGGCTGATTTCTTGTCCTGTGATAAAAAGCCTTCTGTTTCGAGTGCCAAACCTTTCAGGAGAGCATTTTCAGGCTTTTGGCACCATTTTTGAGTGAATTGCCCAAAGTCAGATGTTTGCTGAAATTGTGACCCCGGGGCTTAGGGATTTTTCAAAAAAATACTTTCTGCCGGTGAGGTTTTTGAGGGCTGATTTCTTGTCCTGTGATAAAAAGCCTTCTGTTTCAAGTGCCAAACCTTTCAGGAGAGCATTTTCAGGCTTTTGGCACCATCTTTGAGTGAATTGCCAAAAGTCAGATTTTTGCTGAAATTGTGACCCCGGGGCTTAGGGGTTTTTTCAAAAAAATATTTTCTACCGGTTAAGTTTTTGAGGGCTGATTTCTTGTCCTGTGATAAAAAGCCTTCTGTTTCGCGTGCCAACCCTTTCAGGAGAGCATTTTCAAGCTTTTGCCACCATTTTTGAATGAATTGCCAAAAGTCAGATTTTTGCTGAAATTGTGACCCCGGGGCTTAGGGATTTTTTCAAAAAAATATTTTCTGCCGCTTATGTTTTTGAGGGATGATTTCTTGTCCTGTGACAAAAAGCCTTCTGTTTCGAGTGCCAAACCTTTCAGGAGAGCATTTTCAGGCTTTTGGCACCATCTTTGAGTGAATTGCCAAAAGTCAGATTTTTGCTGAAATTGTGACCCCGGGGCTTAGGGGTTTTTTCAAAAAAATATTTTCTACCGGTTAAGTTTTTGAGGGCTGATTTCTTGTCCTTTGATAAAAAGCCTTCTGTTTCGCGTGCCAAACCTTTCAGGAGAGCATTTTCAAGCTTTTGCCACCATTTTTGAATGAATTGCCAAAAGTCAGATTTTTGCTGAAATTGTGACCTCGGGGCTTAGGGATTTTTTCAAAAAAATATTTTCTGCCGCTTAGGTTTTTGAGGGCTGATTTCTTGTCCTGTGATAAAAAGCCTTCTGTTTCGAGTGCCAAACCTTTCAGGAGAGCATTTTCAGGCTTTTGGCACCATCTTTGAGTGAATTGCCAAAAGTCAGATTTTTGCTGAAATTGTCACCCCGGGGCTTAGGGATTTTTTCAAAAAAATATTTTCTGCCGGTTATGTTTTTGAGGGCTGATTTCTTGTCCTGTGATAAGAAGCCTTCTGTTTCAAGTGCCAAACCTTTCAGGAGAGCATTTTCAGGCTTTTGGCACCATCTTTGAGTGAATTGCCAAAAGTCAGATTTTTGCTGAAATTGTGACCCCGGGGCTTAGGGGTTTTTTCAAAAAAATATTTTCTACCGGTTAAGTATTTGAGGGCTGATTTCTTGTCCTTTGATAAAAAGCCTTCTGTTTCGCGTGCCAAACCTTTCAGGAGAGCATTTTCAAGCTTTTGGCACCATTTTTGAGTGAATTGCCAAAAGTCAGATTTTTGCTGAAATTGTGACCCCGGGGCTTAGGGATTTTTTCAAAGAAATATTTTCTGCCGGTTAGTTTTTTGAGGGCTGATTTCTTGTCCTGTGATAAAAAGCCTTCTGTTTCGAGTGCCAAACCTTTCAGGAGAGCATTATCAGGCTTTTGGCACCATTTTTGAGTGAATTGCCAAAATTCAGATTTTTGCTGAAGTTGTGACCCCGGGGCTTAGGGATTTTTTCAAAAAAATATTTTCTGCCGGTTAAGTTTTTGAGGGCTGATTTCTTGTCCTGTGATAAAAAGCCTTCTGTTTCGAGTGCCAAACCTTTCAGGAGAGCATTTTCAGGCTTTTGGCACCATTTTTGAGTGAATTGCCAAAATTCAGATTTTTGCTGAAATTGTGACCCCGGGGCTTAGGGATTTTTTCAAAAAAATATTTTCTGCCGGTTAAGTTTTTGAGTGTTGATTTCTCGTCCTGTGATAAAAAGCCTTCTGTTTCAAGTGCCAAACCTTTCAGGAGAGCATTTGAAACCGGTTGGCACCATTTTTGAGTGAATCGCCAAAAGTCAGATGTTTGCTGAAATTGTGACCCCGGGGCTTAGGGATTTTTTCAAAAAAATATTTTCTGCCGGTTAAGTTTTTGAGGGCTGATTTCTTGTCCTGTGATAAAAAGCCTTCTGTTTCGAGTGCCAAACCTTTCAGGAGAGCATTTTCAGGCTTTTGGCACCATTTTTGAGTGAATTGCCCAAAGTCAGATGTTTGCTGAAATTGTGACCCCGGGGCTTAGGGATTTTTCAAAAAAATATTTTCTGCCGCTTAGGTTTTTGAGGGCTGATTTCTTGTCCTGTGATAAAAAGCCTTCTGTTTCGAGTGCCAAACCTTTCAGGAGAGCATTTGAAACCGGTTGGCACCATTTTTGAGTGAATTGCCCAAAGTCAGATGTTTGCTGAAATTGTGACCCCGGGGCTTAGGGATTTTTTCAAAAAAATATTTTCTGCCGCTTAAGTTTTTGAGGGCTGATTTCTTGTCCTGTGATAAAAAGCCTTCTGTTTCGAGTGCCAAACCTTTCAGGAGAGCATTTTCAGGCTTTTGGCACCATTTTTGAGTGAATTGCCCAAAGTCAGATGTTTGCTGAAATTGTGACCCCGGGGCTTAGGGATTTTTCAAAAAAATACTTTCTGCCGGTGAGGTTTTTGAGGGCTGATTTCTTGTCCTGTGATAAAAAGCCTTCTGTTTCAAGTGCCAAACCTTTCAGGAGAGCATTTTCAGGCTTTTGGCACCATCTTTGAGTGAATTGCCAAAAGTCAGATTTTTGCTGAAATTGTGACCCCGGGGCTTAGGGGTTTTTTCAAAAAAATATTTTCTACCGGTTAAGTTTTTGAGGGCTGATTTCTTGTCCTGTGATAAAAAGCCTTCTGTTTCGCGTGCCAAACCTTTCAGGAGAGCATTTTCAAGCTTTTGCCACCATTTTTGAATGAATTGCCAAAAGTCAGATTTTTGCTGAAATTGTGACCCCGGGGCTTAGGGATTTTTTCAAAAAAATATTTTCTGCCGCTTATGTTTTTGAGGGATGATTTCTTGTCCTGTGACAAAAAGCCTTCTGTTTCGAGTGCCAAACCTTTCAGGAGAGCATTTTCAGGCTTTTGGCACCATCTTTGAGTGAATTGCCAAAAGTCAGATTTTTGCTGAAATTGTGACCCCGGGGCTTAGGGGTTTTTTCAAAAAAATATTTTCTACCGGTTAAGTTTTTGAGGGCTGATTTCTTGTCCTTTGATAAAAAGCCTTCTGTTTCGCGTGCCAAACCTTTCAGGA
This sequence comes from Podarcis liolepis, assembly GCF_965112155.1. NCBI lineage: Eukaryota > Metazoa > Chordata > Lepidosauria > Squamata > Lacertidae > Podarcis > Podarcis liolepis. The sequence goes on along the minus strand of NC_139566.1, from coordinate 34,849,579 downwards.
GAGCATTTTCAAGCTTTTGCCACCATTTTTGAATGAATTGCCAAAAGTCAGATTTTTGCTGAAATTGTGACCTCGGGGCTTAGGGATTTTTTCAAAAAAATATTTTCTGCCGCTTAGGTTTTTGAGGGCTGATTTCTTGTCCTGTGATAAAAAGCCTTCTGTTTCGAGTGCCAAACCTTTCAGGAGAGCATTTTCAGGCTTTTGGCACCATCTTTGAGTGAATTGCCAAAAGTCAGATTTTTGCTGAAATTGTCACCCCGGGGCTTAGGGATTTTTTCAAAAAAATATTTTCTGCCGGTTATGTTTTTGAGGGCTGATTTCTTGTCCTGTGATAAGAAGCCTTCTGTTTCAAGTGCCAAACCTTTCAGGAGAGCATTTTCAGGCTTTTGGCACCATCTTTGAGTGAATTGCCAAAAGTCAGATTTTTGCTGAAATTGTGACCCCGGGGCTTAGGGGTTTTTTCAAAAAAATATTTTCTACCAGTTAAGTTTTTGAGGGCTGATTTCTTGTCCTTTGATAAAAAGCCTTCTGTTTCGCGTGCCAAACCTTTCAGGAGAGCATTTTCAAGCTTTTGCCACCATTTTTGAATGAATTGCCAAAAGTCAGATTTTTGCTGAAATTGTGACCTCGGGGCTTAGGGATTTTTTCAAAAAAATATTTTCTGCCGCTTAGGTTTTTGAGGGCTGATTTCTTGTCCTGTGATAGAAAGCCTTCTGTTTCGAGTGCCAAACCTTTCAGGAGAGCATTTTCAGGCTTTTGGCACCATCTTTGAGTGAATTGCCAAAAGTCAGATTTTTGCTGAAATTGTGACCCCGGGGTTTAGGGATTTTTTCAAAAAAATATTTTCTGCCGGTTAAGTTTTTGAGTGCTGATTTCTCGTCCTGGGATAAAAAGCCTTCTGTTTCAAGTGCCAAACCTTTCAGGAGAGCATTTGAAACCGGTTGGCACCATTTTTGAGTGAACTGCCAAAAGTCAGATGTTTGCTGAAATTGTGACCTCGGGGCTTAGGGATTTTTTCAAAAAAATATTTTCTGCCGCTTAGGTTTTTGAGGGCTGATTTCTTGTCCTGTGATAAAAAGCCTTCTGTTTCGAGTGCCAAACCTTTCAGGAGAGCATTTTCAGGCTTTTGGCACCATCTTTGAGTGAATTGCCAAAAGTCAGATTTTTGCTGAAATTGTGACCCCGGGGCTTAGGGATTTTTTCAAAAAAATATTTTCTGCCGGTTATGTTTTTGAGGGCTGATTTCTTGTCCTGTGATAAAAAGCCTTCTGTTTCAAGTGCCAAACCTTTCAGGAGAGCATTTTCAGGCTTTTGGCACCATCTTTGAGTGAATTGCCAAAAGTCAGATTTTTGCTGAAATTGTGACCCCGGGGCTTAGGGGTTTTTTCAAAAAAAGATTTTCTGCCGGTTAAGTTTTTGAGTGCTGATTTCTCGTCCTGTGATAAAAAGCCTTCTGTTTCAAGTGCCAAACCTTTCAGGAGAGCATTTGAAACCGGTTGGCACCATTTTTGAGTGAATCGCCAAAAGTCAGATGTTTGCTGAAATTGTGACCCCGGGGCTTAGGGATTTTTCAAAAAAATATTTTCTGCCGGTTAGGTTTTTGAGGGCTGATTTCTTGTCCTGTGATAAAAAGCCTTCTGTTTCGAGTGCCAAACCTTTCAGGAGAGCATTTGAAACCGGTTGGCACCATTTTTGAGTGAATTGCCCAAAGTCAGATGTTTGCTGAAATTGTGACCCCGGGGCTTAGGGATTTTTTCAAAAAAATATTTTCTGCCGCTTAAGTTTTTGAGGGCTGATTTCTTGTCCTGTGATAAAAAGCCTTCTGTTTCGAGTGCCAAACCTTTCAGGAGAGCATTTTCAGGCTTTTGGCACCATTTTTGAGTGAATTGCCCAAAGTCAGATGTTTGCTGAAATTGTGACCCCGGGGCTTAGGGATTTTTCAAAAAAATATTTTCTGCCGGTTAGGTTTTTGAGGGCTGATTTCTTGTCCTGTGATAAAAAGCCTTCTGTTTCGAGTGCCAAACCTTTCAGGAGAGCATTTGAAACCGTTTGGCACCATTTTTGAGTGAATTGCCGAAAGTCAGATGTTTGCTGAAATTGTGACCCCGGGGCTTAGGGATTTTTTCAAAAAAATATTTTCTGCCGCTTAAGTTTTTGAGGGCTGATTTCTTGTCCTGTGATAAAAAGCCTTCTGTTTCGAGTGCCAAACCTTTCAGGAGAGCATTTTCAGGCTTTTGGCACCATCTTTAAGTGAATTGCCAAAGGTCAGATTTTTGCTGAAATTGTGACCCCGGGGCTTAGGGGTTTTTTCAAAAAAATATTTTCTACCGGTTAAGTTTTTGAGGGCTGATTTCTTGTCCTTTGATAAAAAGCCTTCTGTTTCGCGTGCCAAACCTTTCAGGAGAGCATTTTCAAGCTTTTGCCACCATTTTTGAATGAATTGCCAAAAGTCAGATTTTTGCTGAAATTGTGACCTCGGGGCTTAGGGATTTTTTCAAAAAAATATTTTCTGCCGCTTAGGTTTTTGAGGGCTGATTTCTTGTCCTGTGATAAAAAGCCTTCTGTTTCGAGTGCCAAACCTTTCAGGAGAGCATTTTCAGGCTTTTGGCACCATCTTTGAGTGAATTGCCAAAAGTCAGATTTTTGCTGAAATTGTGACCCCGGGGCTTAGGGATTTTTTCAAAAAAATATTTTCTGCCGGTTATGTTTTTGAGGGCTGATTTCTTGTCCTGTGATAAAAAGCCTTCTGTTTCAAGTGCCAAACCTTTCAGGAGAGCATTTTCAGGCTTTTGGCACCATCTTTGAGTGAATTGCCAAAAGTCAGATTTTTGCTGAAATTGTGACCCCGGGGCTTAGGGGTTTTTTCAAAAAAATATTTTCTGCCGGTTAAGTTTTTGAGTGCTGATTTCTCGTCCTGTGATAAAAAGCCTTCTGTTTCAAGTGCCAAACCTTTCAGGAGAGCATTTGAAACCGGTTGGCACCATTTTTGAGTGAATCGCCAAAAGTCAGATGTTTGCTGAAATTGTGACCCCGGGGCTTAGGAATTTTTTCAAAAAAATATTTTCTGCCGGTTAAGTTTTTGAGGGCTGATTTCTTGTCCTGTGATAAAAAGCCTTCTGTTTCGAGTGCCAAACCTTTCAGGAGAGCATTTTCAGGCTTTTGGCACCATTTTTGAGTGAATTGCCCAAAGTCAGATGTTTGCTGAAATTGTGACCCCGGGGCTTAGGGATTTTTCAAAAAAATATTTTCTGCCGGTTAGGTTTTTGAGGGCTGATTTCTTGTCCTGTGATAAAAAGCCTTCTGTTTCGAGTGCCAAACCTTTCAGGAGAGCATTTGAAACCGGTTGGCACCATTTTTGAGTGAATTGCCCAAAGTCAGATGTTTGCTGAAATTGTGACCCCGGGGCTTAGGGATTTTTTCAAAAAAATATTTTCTGCCGCTTAAGTTTTTGAGGGCTGATTTCTTGTCCTGTGATAAAAAGCCTTCTGTTTCGAGTGCCAAACCTTTCAGGAGAGCATTTTCAGGCTTTTGGCACCATTTTTGAGTGAATTGCCCAAAGTCAGATGTTTGCTGAAATTGTGACCCCGGGGCTTAGGGATTTTTCAAAAAAATATTTTCTGCCGGTTAGGTTTTTGAGGGCTGATTTCTTGTCCTGTGATAAAAAGCCTTCTGTTTCGAGTGCCAAACCTTTCAGGAGAGCATTTGAAACCGTTTGGCACCATTTTTGAGTGAATTGCCCAAAGTCAGATGTTTGCTGAAATTGTGACCCCGGGGCTTAGGGATTTTTTCAAAAAAATATTTTCTGCCGCTTAAGTTTTTGAGGGCTGATTTCTTGTCCTGTGATAAAAAGCCTTCTGTTTCGAGTGCCAAACCTTTCAGGAGAGCATTTTCAGGCTTTTGGCACCATCTTTAAGTGAATTGCCAAAGGTCAGATTTTTGCTGAAATTGTGACCCCGGGGCTTAGGGGTTTTTTCAAAAAAATATTTTCTACCGGTTAAGTTTTTGAGGGCTGATTTCTTGTCCTTTGATAAAAAGCCTTCTGTTTCGCGTGCCAAACCTTTCAGGAGAGCATTTTCAAGCTTTTGCCACCATTTTTGAATGAATTGCCAAAAGTCAGATTTTTGCTGAAATTGTGACCCCGGGGCTTAGGGATATTTTCAACTAAATATTTTCTGCCGGTTAAGTTTTTGAGGGCTGATTTCTTGTCCTGTGATAAAAAGCCTTCTGTTTCAAGTGCCAAACCTTTCAGGAGAGCATTTTCAGGCTTTTGCCACCATTTTTGAGTGAATTGCCAAAAGTCAGATTTTTGCTGAAATTGTGCCCCCGGGGCTTAGGGATTTTTTCAAAAAAAAATTTCTGCCGGTTAAGTTTTTGAGGGCTGATTTCTTGTCCTGTGATTAAAAGCCTTCTGTTTCGCGTGCCAAACCTTTCAGGAGAGCATTTGAAACCGGTTGGCACCATTTTTGAGTGAATTGCCCAAAGTCAGATGTTTGCTGAAATTGTGACCCCGGGGCTTAGGGATTTTTTCAAAGAAATATTTTCTGCCGCTTAAGTTTTTGAGGGCTGATTTCTTGTCCTGTGATAAAAAGCCTTCTGTTTCGAGTGCCAAACCTTTCAGGAGAGCATTTTCAGGCTTTTGGCACCATTTTTGAGTGAATTGCCCAAAGTCAGATGTTTGCTGAAATTGTGACCCCGGGGCTTAGGGATTTTTCAAAAAAATATTTTCTGCCGGTGAGGTTTTTGAGGGCTGATTTCTTGTCCTGTGATAAAAAGCCTTCTGTTTCGAGTGCCAAACCTTTCAGGAGAGCATTTGAAACCGGTTGGCACCATTTTTGAGTGAATTGCCCAAAGTCAGATGTTTGCTGAAATTGTGACCCCGGGGCTTAGGGATTTTTTCAAAAAAATATTTTCTGCCGCTTAAGTTTTTGAGGGCTGATTTCTTGTCCTGTGATAAAAAGCCTTCTGTTTTGAGTGCCAAACCTTTCAGGAGAGCATTTTCAGGCTTTTGGCACCATCTTTAAGTGAATTGCCAAAAGTCAGATTTTTGCTGAAATTGTGACCCCGGGGCTTAGGGGTTTTTTCAAAAAAATATTTTCTACCGGTTAAGTTTTTGAGGGCTGATTTCTTGTCCTTTGATAAAAAGCCTTCTGTTTCGCGTGCCAAACCTTTCAGGAGAGCATTTTCAAGCTTTTGCCACCATTTTTGAATGAATTGCCAAAAGTCAGATTTTTGCTGAAATTGTGACCCCGGGGCTTAGGGATATTTTCAACTAAATATTTTCTGCCGGTTAAGTTTTTGAGGGCTGATTTCTTGTCCTGTGATAAAAAGCCTTCTGTTTCAAGTGCCAAACCTTTCAGGAGAGCATATTCAGGCTTTTGGCACCATCTTTGAGTGAATTGCCAAAAGTCAGATTTTTGCTGAAATTGTGACCCCGGGGCTTAGGGGTTTTTTCAAAAAAATATTTTCTACCGGTTAAGTATTTGAGGGCTGATTTCTTGTCCTTTGATAAAAAGCCTTCTGTTTCGCGTGCCAAACCTTTCAGGAGAGCATTTTCAAGCTTTTGGCACCATTTTTGAGTGAATTGCCAAAAGTCAGATTTTTGCTGAAATTGTGACCCCGGGGCTTAGGGATTTTTTCAAAGAAATATTTTCTGCCGGTTAGTTTTTTGAGGGCTGATTTCTTGTCCTGTGATAAAAAGCCTTCTGTTTCGAGTGCCAAACCTTTCAGGAGAGCATTATCAGGCTTTTGGCACCATTTTTGAGTGAATTGCCAAAATTCAGATTTTTGCTGAAGTTGTGACCCCAGGGCTTAGGGATTTTTTCAAAAAAATATTTTCTGCCGGTTAAGTTTTTGAGGGCTGATTTCTTGTCCTGTGATAAAAAGCCTTCTGTTTCGAGTGCCAAACCTTTCAGGAGAGCATTTTCAGGCTTTTGGCACCATTTTTGAGTGAATTGCCAAAATTCAGATTTTTGCTGAAATTGTGACCCCGGGGCTTAGGGATTTTTTCAAAAAAATATTTTCTGCCGGTTAAGTTTTTGAGTGTTGATTTCTCGTCCTGTGATAAAAAGCCTTCTGTTTCAAGTGCCAAACCTTTCAGGAGAGCATTTGAAACCGGTTGGCACCATCTTTGAGTGAATCGCCAAAAGTCAGATGTTTGCTGAAATTGTGACCCCGGGGCTTAGGGATTTTTTCAAAAAAATATTTTCTGCCGGTTAAGTTTTTGAGGGCTGATTTCTTGTCCTGTGATAAAAAGCCTTCTGTTTCGAGTGCCAAACCTTTCAGGAGAGCATTTTCAGGCTTTTGGCACCATTTTTGAGTGAATTGCCCAAAGTCAGATGTTTGCTGAAATTGTGACCCCGGGGCTTAGGGATTTTTCAAAAAAATATTTTCTGCCGCTTAGGTTTTTGAGGGCTGATTTCTTGTCCTGTGATAAAAAGCCTTCTGTTTCGAGTGCCAAACCTTTCAGGAGAGCATTTGAAACCGGTTGGCACCATTTTTGAGTGAATTGCCCAAAGTCAGATGTTTGCTGAAATTGTGACCCCGGGGCTTAGGGATTTTTTCAAAAAAATATTTTCTGCCGCTTAAGTTTTTGAGGGCTGATTTCTTGTCCTGTGATAAAAAGCCTTCTGTTTCGAGTGCCAAACCTTTCAGGAGAGCATTTTCAGGCTTTTGGCACCATTTTTGAGTGAATTGCCCAAAGTCAGATGTTTGCTGAAATTGTGACCCCGGGGCTTAGGGATTTTTCAAAAAAATACTTTCTGCCGGTGAGGTTTTTGAGGGCTGATTTCTTGTCCTGTGATAAAAAGCCTTCTGTTTCAAGTGCCAAACCTTTCAGGAGAGCATTTTCAGGCTTTTGGCACCATCTTTGAGTGAATTGCCAAAAGTCAGATTTTTGCTGAAATTGTGACCCCGGGGCTTAGGGGTTTTTTCAAAAAAATATTTTCTACCGGTTAAGTTTTTGAGGGCTGATTTCTTGTCCTGTGATAAAAAGCCTTCTGTTTCGCGTGCCAAACCTTTCAGGAGAGCATTTTCAAGCTTTTGCCACCATTTTTGAATGAATTGCCAAAAGTCAGATTTTTGCTGAAATTGTGACCCCGGGGCTTAGGGATTTTTTCAAAAAAATATTTTCTGCCGCTTATGTTTTTGAGGGATGATTTCTTGTCCTGTGACAAAAAGCCTTCTGTTTCGAGTGCCAAACCTTTCAGGAGAGCATTTTCAGGCTTTTGGCACCATCTTTGAGTGAATTGCCAAAAGTCAGATTTTTGCTGAAATTGTGACCCCGGGGCTTAGGGGTTTTTTCAAAAAAATATTTTCTACCGGTTAAGTTTTTGAGGGCTGATTTCTTGTCCTTTGATAAAAAGCCTTCTGTTTCGCGTGCCAAACCTTTCAGGAGAGCATTTTCAAGCTTTTGCCACCATTTTTGAATGAATTGCCAAAAGTCAGATTTTTGCTGAAATTGTGACCTCGGGGCTTAGGGATTTTTTCAAAAAAATATTTTCTGCCGCTTAGGTTTTTGAGGGCTGATTTCTTGTCCTGTGATAAAAAGCCTTCTGTTTCGAGTGCCAAACCTTTCAGGAGAGCATTTTCAGGCTTTTGGCACCATCTTTGAGTGAATTGCCAAAAGTCAGATTTTTGCTGAAATTGTCACCCCGGGGCTTAGGGATTTTTTCAAAAAAATATTTTCTGCCGGTTATGTTTTTGAGGGCTGATTTCTTGTCCTGTGATAAGAAGCCTTCTGTTTCAAGTGCCAAACCTTTCAGGAGAGCATTTTCAGGCTTTTGGCACCATCTTTGAGTGAATTGCCAAAAGTCAGATTTTTGCTGAAATTGTGACCCCGGGGCTTAGGGGTTTTTTCAAAAAAATATTTTCTACCGGTTAAGTATTTGAGGGCTGATTTCTTGTCCTTTGATAAAAAGCCTTCTGTTTCGCGTGCCAAACCTTTCAGGAGAGCATTTTCAAGCTTTTGGCACCATTTTTGAGTGAATTGCCAAAAGTCAGATTTTTGCTGAAATTGTGACCCCGGGGCTTAGGGATTTTTTCAAAGAAATATTTTCTGCCGGTTAGTTTTTTGAGGGCTGATTTCTTGTCCTGTGATAAAAAGCCTTCTGTTTCGAGTGCCAAACCTTTCAGGAGAGCATTATCAGGCTTTTGGCACCATTTTTGAGTGAATTGCCAAAATTCAGATTTTTGCTGAAGTTGTGACCCCGGGGCTTAGGGATTTTTTCAAAAAAATATTTTCTGCCGGTTAAGTTTTTGAGGGCTGATTTCTTGTCCTGTGATAAAAAGCCTTCTGTTTCGAGTGCCAAACCTTTCAGGAGAGCATTTTCAGGCTTTTGGCACCATTTTTGAGTGAATTGCCAAAATTCAGATTTTTGCTGAAATTGTGACCCCGGGGCTTAGGGATTTTTTCAAAAAAATATTTTCTGCCGGTTAAGTTTTTGAGTGTTGATTTCTCGTCCTGTGATAAAAAGCCTTCTGTTTCAAGTGCCAAACCTTTCAGGAGAGCATTTGAAACCGGTTGGCACCATTTTTGAGTGAATCGCCAAAAGTCAGATGTTTGCTGAAATTGTGACCCCGGGGCTTAGGGATTTTTTCAAAAAAATATTTTCTGCCGGTTAAGTTTTTGAGGGCTGATTTCTTGTCCTGTGATAAAAAGCCTTCTGTTTCGAGTGCCAAACCTTTCAGGAGAGCATTTTCAGGCTTTTGGCACCATTTTTGAGTGAATTGCCCAAAGTCAGATGTTTGCTGAAATTGTGACCCCGGGGCTTAGGGATTTTTCAAAAAAATATTTTCTGCCGCTTAGGTTTTTGAGGGCTGATTTCTTGTCCTGTGATAAAAAGCCTTCTGTTTCGAGTGCCAAACCTTTCAGGAGAGCATTTGAAACCGGTTGGCACCATTTTTGAGTGAATTGCCCAAAGTCAGATGTTTGCTGAAATTGTGACCCCGGGGCTTAGGGATTTTTTCAAAAAAATATTTTCTGCCGCTTAAGTTTTTGAGGGCTGATTTCTTGTCCTGTGATAAAAAGCCTTCTGTTTCGAGTGCCAAACCTTTCAGGAGAGCATTTTCAGGCTTTTGGCACCATTTTTGAGTGAATTGCCCAAAGTCAGATGTTTGCTGAAATTGTGACCCCGGGGCTTAGGGATTTTTCAAAAAAATACTTTCTGCCGGTGAGGTTTTTGAGGGCTGATTTCTTGTCCTGTGATAAAAAGCCTTCTGTTTCAAGTGCCAAACCTTTCAGGAGAGCATTTTCAGGCTTTTGGCACCATCTTTGAGTGAATTGCCAAAAGTCAGATTTTTGCTGAAATTGTGACCCCGGGGCTTAGGGGTTTTTTCAAAAAAATATTTTCTACCGGTTAAGTTTTTGAGGGCTGATTTCTTGTCCTGTGATAAAAAGCCTTCTGTTTCGCGTGCCAAACCTTTCAGGAGAGCATTTTCAAGCTTTTGCCACCATTTTTGAATGAATTGCCAAAAGTCAGATTTTTGCTGAAATTGTGACCCCGGGGCTTAGGGATTTTTTCAAAAAAATATTTTCTGCCGCTTATGTTTTTGAGGGATGATTTCTTGTCCTGTGACAAAAAGCCTTCTGTTTCGAGTGCCAAACCTTTCAGGAGAGCATTTTCAGGCTTTTGGCACCATCTTTGAGTGAATTGCCAAAAGTCAGATTTTTGCTGAAATTGTGACCCCGGGGCTTAGGGGTTTTTTCAAAAAAATATTTTCTACCGGTTAAGTTTTTGAGGGCTGATTTCTTGTCCTTTGATAAAAAGCCTTCTGTTTCGCGTGCCAAACCTTTCAGGAGAGCATTTTCAAGCTTTTGCCACCATTTTTGAATGAATTGCCAAAAGTCAGATTTTTGCTGAAATTGTGACCTCGGGGCTTAGGGATTTTTTCAAAAAAATATTTTCTGCCGCTTAGGTTTTTGAGGGCTGATTTCTTGTCCTGTGATAAAAAGCCTTCTGTTTCGAGTGCCAAACCTTTCAGGAGAGCATTTTCAGGCTTTTGGCACCATCTTTGAGTGAATTGCCAAAATTCAGATTTTTGCTGAAATTGTCACCCCGGGGCTTAGGGATTTTTTCAAAAAAATATTTTCTGCCGGTTATGTTTTTGAGGGCTGATTTCTTGTCCTGTGATAAGAAGCCTTCTGTTTCAAGTGCCAAACCTTTCAGGAGAGCATTTTCAGGCTTTTGGCACCATCTTTGAGTGAATTGCCAAAAGTCAGATTTTTGCTGAAATTGTGACCCCGGGGCTTAGGGGTTTTTTCAAAAAAATATTTTCTACCAGTTAAGTTTTTGAGGGCTGATTTCTTGTCCTTTGATAAAAAGCCTTCTGTTTCGCGTGCCAAACCTTTCAGGAGAGCATTTTCAAGCTTTTGCCACCATTTTTGAATGAATTGCCAAAAGTCAGATTTTTGCTGAAATTGTGACCTCGGGGCTTAGGGATTTTTTCAAAAAAATATTTTCTGCCGCTTAGGTTTTTGAGGGCTGATTTCTTGTCCTGTGATAGAAAGCCTTCTGTTTCGAGTGCCAAACCTTTCAGGAGAGCATTTTCAGGCTTTTGGCACCATCTTTGAGTGAATTGCCAAAAGTCAGATTTTTGCTGAAATTGTGACCCCGGGGTTTAGGGATTTTTTCAAAAAAATATTTTCTGCCGGTTAAGTTTTTGAGTGCTGATTTCTCGTCCTGGGATAAAAAGCCTTCTGTTTCAAGTGCCAAACCTTTCAGGAGAGCATTTGAAACCGGTTGGCACCATTTTTGAGTGAACTGCCAAAAGTCAGATGTTTGCTGAAATTGTGACCTCGGGGCTTAGGGATTTTTTCAAAAAAATATTTTCTGCCGCTTAGGTTTTTGAGGGCTGATTTCTTGTCCTGTGATAAAAAGCCTTCTGTTTCGAGTGCCAAACCTTTCAGGAGAGCATTTTCAGGCTTTTGGCACCATCTTTGAGTGAATTGCCAAAAGTCAGATTTTTGCTGAAATTGTGACCCCGGGGCTTAGGGATTTTTTCAAAAAAATATTTTCTGCCGGTTATGTTTTTGAGGGCTGATTTCTTGTCCTGTGATAAAAAGCCTTCTGTTTCAAGTGCCAAACCTTTCAGGAGAGCATTTTCAGGCTTTTGGCACCATCTTTGAGTGAATTGCCAAAAGTCAGATTTTTGCTGAAATTGTGACCCCGGGGCTTAGGGGTTTTTTCAAAAAAAGATTTTCTGCCGGTTAAGTTTTTGAGTGCTGATTTCTCGTCCTGTGATAAAAAGCCTTCTGTTTCAAGTGCCAAACCTTTCAGGAGAGCATTTGAAACCGGTTGGCACCATTTTTGAGTGAATCGCCAAAAGTCAGATGTTTGCTGAAATTGTGACCCCGGGGCTTAGGGATTTTTCAAAAAAATATTTTCTGCCGGTTAGGTTTTTGAGGGCTGATTTCTTGTCCTGTGATAAAAAGCCTTCTGTTTCGAGTGCCAAACCTTTCAGGAGAGCATTTGAAACCGGTTGGCACCATTTTTGAGTGAATTGCCCAAAGTCAGATGTTTGCTGAAATTGTGACCCCGGGGCTTAGGGATTTTTTCAAAAAAATATTTTCTGCCGCTTAAGTTTTTGAGGGCTGATTTCTTGTCCTGTGATAAAAAGCCTTCTGTTTCGAGTGCCAAACCTTTCAGGAGAGCATTTTCAGGCTTTTGGCACCATTTTTGAGTGAATTGCCCAAAGTCAGATGTTTGCTGAAATTGTGACCCCGGGGCTTAGGGATTTTTCAAAAAAATATTTTCTGCCGGTTAGGTTTTTGAGGGCTGATTTCTTGTCCTGTGATAAAAAGCCTTCTGTTTCGAGTGCCAAACCTTTCAGGAGAGCATTTGAAACCGTTTGGCACCATTTTTGAGTGAATTGCCGAAAGTCAGATGTTTGCTGAAATTGTGACCCCGGGGCTTAGGGATTTTTTCAAAAAAATATTTTCTGCCGCTTAAGTTTTTGAGGGCTGATTTCTTGTCCTGTGATAAAAAGCCTTCTGTTTCGAGTGCCAAACCTTTCAGGAGAGCATTTTCAGGCTTTTGGCACCATCTTTAAGTGAATTGCCAAAGGTCAGATTTTTGCTGAAATTGTGACCCCGGGGCTTAGGGGTTTTTTCAAAAAAATATTTTCTACCGGTTAAGTTTTTGAGGGCTGATTTCTTGTCCTTTGATAAAAAGCCTTCTGTTTCGCGTGCCAAACCTTTCAGGAGAGCATTTTCAAGCTTTTGCCACCATTTTTGAATGAATTGCCAAAAGTCAGATTTTTGCTGAAATTGTGACCTCGGGGCTTAGGGATTTTTTCAAAAAAATATTTTCTGCCGCTTAGGTTTTTGAGGGCTGATTTCTTGTCCTGTGATAAAAAGCCTTCTGTTTCGAGTGCCAAACCTTTCAGGAGAGCATTTTCAGGCTTTTGGCACCATCTTTGAGTGAATTGCCAAAAGTCAGATTTTTGCTGAAATTGTGACCCCGGGGCTTAGGGATTTTTTCAAAAAAATATTTTCTGCCGGTTATGTTTTTGAGGGCTGATTTCTTGTCCTGTGATAAAAAGCCTTCTGTTTCAAGTGCCAAACCTTTCAGGAGAGCATTTTCAGGCTTTTGGCACCATCTTTGAGTGAATTGCCAAAAGTCAGATTTTTGCTGAAATTGTGACCCCGGGGCTTAGGGGTTTTTTCAAAAAAATATTTTCTGCCGGTTAAGTTTTTGAGTGCTGATTTCTCGTCCTGTGATAAAAAGCCTTCTGTTTCAAGTGCCAAACCTTTCAGGAGAGCATTTGAAACCGGTTGGCACCATTTTTGAGTGAATCGCCAAAAGTCAGATGTTTGCTGAAATTGTGACCCCGGGGCTTAGGAATTTTTTCAAAAAAATATTTTCTGCCGGTTAAGTTTTTGAGGGCTGATTTCTTGTCCTGTGATAAAAAGCCTTCTGTTTCGAGTGCCAAACCTTTCAGGAGAGCATTTTCAGGCTTTTGGCACCATTTTTGAGTGAATTGCCCAAAGTCAGATGTTTGCTGAAATTGTGACCCCGGGGCTTAGGGATTTTTCAAAAAAATATTTTCTGCCGGTTAGGTTTTTGAGGGCTGATTTCTTGTCCTGTGATAAAAAGCCTTCTGTTTCGAGTGCCAAACCTTTCAGGAGAGCATTTGAAACCGGTTGGCACCATTTTTGAGTGAATTGCCCAAAGTCAGATGTTTGCTGAAATTGTGACCCCGGGGCTTAGGGATTTTTTCAAAAAAATATTTTCTGCCGCTTAAGTTTTTGAGGGCTGATTTCTTGTCCTGTGATAAAAAGCCTTCTGTTTCGAGTGCCAAACCTTTCAGGAGAGCATTTTCAGGCTTTTGGCACCATTTTTGAGTGAATTGCCCAAAGTCAGATGTTTGCTGAAATTGTGACCCCGGGGCTTAGGGATTTTTCAAAAAAATATTTTCTGCCGGTTAGGTTTTTGAGGGCTGATTTCTTGTCCTGTGATAAAAAGCCTTCTGTTTCGAGTGCCAAACCTTTCAGGAGAGCATTTGAAACCGTTTGGCACCATTTTTGAGTGAATTGCCCAAAGTCAGATGTTTGCTGAAATTGTGACCCCGGGGCTTAGGGATTTTTTCAAAAAAATATTTTCTGCCGCTTAAGTTTTTGAGGGCTGATTTCTTGTCCTGTGATAAAAAGCCTTCTGTTTCGAGTGCCAAACCTTTCAGGAGAGCATTTTCAGGCTTTTGGCACCATCTTTAAGTGAATTGCCAAAGGTCAGATTTTTGCTGAAATTGTGACCCCGGGGCTTAGGGGTTTTTTCAAAAAAATATTTTCTACCGGTTAAGTTTTTGAGGGCTGATTTCTTGTCCTTTGATAAAAAGCCTTCTGTTTCGCGTGCCAAACCTTTCAGGAGAGCATTTTCAAGCTTTTGCCACCATTTTTGAATGAATTGCCAAAAGTCAGATTTTTGCTGAAATTGTGACCCCGGGGCTTAGGGATATTTTCAACTAAATATTTTCTGCCGGTTAAGTTTTTGAGGGCTGATTTCTTGTCCTGTGATAAAAAGCCTTCTGTTTCAAGTGCCAAACCTTTCAGGAGAGCATTTTCAGGCTTTTGCCACCATTTTTGAGTGAATTGCCAAAAGTCAGATTTTTGCTGAAATTGTGCCCCCGGGGCTTAGGGATTTTTTCAAAAAAAAATTTCTGCCGGTTAAGTTTTTGAGGGCTGATTTCTTGTCCTGTGATTAAAAGCCTTCTGTTTCGCGTGCCAAACCTTTCAGGAGAGCATTTTCAAGCTTTTGGCACCATTTTTGAGTGAATTGCCAAAAGTCAGATTTTTGCTGAAATTGTGACCCCGGGGCTTAGGGATTTTTTCAAAGAAATATTTTCTGCCGGTTAGTTTTTTGAGGGCTGATTTCTTGTCCTGTGATAAAAAGCCTTCTGTTTCGAGTGCCAAACCTTTCCGGAGAGCATTATCAGGCTTTTGGCACCATTTTTGAGTGAATTGCCAAAATTCAGATTTTTGCTGAAGTTGTGACCCCGGGGCTTAGGGATTTTTTCAAAAAAATATTTTCTGCCGGTTAAGTTTTTGAGGGCTGATTTCTTGTCCTGTGATAAAAAGCCTTCTGTTTCGAGTGCCAAACCTTTCAGGAGAGCATTTGAAACCGGTTGGCACCATTTTTGAGTGAATTGCCCAAAGTCAGATGTTTGCTGAAATTGTGACCCCGGGGCTTAGGGATTTTTTCAAAAAAATATTTTCTGCCGCTTAAGTTTTTGAGGGCTGATTTCTTGTCCTGTGATAAAAAGCCTTCTGTTTCGAGTGCCAAACCTTTCAGGAGAGCATTTTCAGGCTTTTGGCACCATCTTTGAGTGAATTGCCAAAAGTCAGATTTTTGCTGAAATTGTGACCCCGGGGCTTAGGGGTTTTTTCAAAAAAATATTTTCTGCCGGTTAAGTTTTTGAGTGCTGATTTCTCGTCCTGTGATAAAAAGCCTTCTGTTTCAAGTGCCAAACCTTTCAGGAGAGCATTTGAAACCGGTTGGCACCATTTTTGAGTGAATCGCCAAAAGTCAGATGTTTGCTGAAATTGTGACCCCGGGGCTTAGGAATTTTTTCAAAAAAATATTTTCTGCCGGTTAAGTTTTTGAGGGCTGATTTCTTGTCCTGTGATAAAAAGCCTTCTGTTTCGAGTGCCAAACCTTTCAGGAGAGCATTTTCAGGCTTTTGGCACCATTTTTGAGTGAATTGCCCAAAGTCAGATGTTTGCTGAAATTGTGACCCCGGGGCTTAGGGATTTTTCAAAAAAATATTTTCTGCCGGTTAGGTTTTTCAGGGCTGATTTCTTGTCCTGTGATAAAAAGCCTTCTGTTTCGAGTGCCAAACCTTTCAGGAGAGCATTTGAAACCGGTTGGCACCATTTTTGAGTGAATTGCCCAAAGTCAGATGTTTGCTGAAATTGTGACCCCGGGGCTTAGGGATTTTTTCAAAAAAATATTTTCTGCCGCTTAAGTTTTTGAGGGCTGATTTCTTGTCCTGTGATAAAAAGCCTTCTGTTTCGAGTGCCAAACCTTTCAGGAGAGCATTTTCAGGCTTTTGGCACCATTTTTGAGTGAATTGCCCAAAGTCAGATGTTTGCTGAAATTGTGACCCCGGGGCTTAGGGATTTTTCAAAAAAATATTTTCTGCCGGTTAGGTTTTTGAGGGCTGATTTCTTGTCCTGTGATAAAAAGCCTTCTGTTTCGAGTGCCAAACCTTTCAGGAGAGCATTTGAAACCGGTTGGCACCATTTTTGAGTGAATTGCCCAAAGTCAGATGTTTGCTGAAATTGTGACCCCGGGGCTTAGGGATTTTTTCAAAAAAATATTTTCTGCCGCTTAAGTTTTTGAGGGCTGATTTCTTGTCCTGTGATAAAAAGCCTTCTGTTTCGAGTGCCAAACCTTTCAGGAGAGCATTTTCAGGCTTTTGGCACCATCTTTAAGTGAATTGCCAAAGGTCAGATTTTTGCTGAAATTGTGACCCCGGGGCTTAGGGGTTTTTTCAAAAAAATATTTTCTACCGGTTAAGTTTTTGAGGGCTGATTTCTTGTCCTTTGATAAAAAGCCTTCTGTTTCGCGTGCCAAACCTTTCAGGAGAGCATTTTCAAGCTTTTGCCACCATTTTTGAATGAATTGCCAAAAGTCAGATTTTTGCTGAAATTGTGACCCCGGGGCTTAGGGATATTTTCAACTAAATATTTTCTGCCGGTTAAGTTTTTGAGGGCTGATTTCTTGTCCTGTGATAAAAAGCCTTCTGTTTCAAGTGCCAAACCTTTCAGGAGAGCATATTCAGGCTTTTGGCACCATCTTTGAGTGAATTGCCAAAAGTCAGATTTTTGCTGAAATTGTGACCCCGGGGCTTAGGGGTTTTTTCAAAAAAATATTTTCTACCGGTTAAGTTTTTGAGGGCTGATTTCTTGTCCTTTGATAAAAAGCCTTCTGTTTCGCGTGCCAAACCTTTCAGGAGAGCATTTTCAAGCTTTTGCCACCATTTTTGAGTGAATTGCCAAAAGTCAGATTTTTGCTGAAATTGTGCCCCCGGGGCTTAGGGATTTTTTCAAAAAAAAATTTCTGCCGGTTAAGTTTTTGAGGGCTGATTTCTTGTCCTGTGATTAAAAGCCTTCTGTTTCGCGTGCCAAACCTTTCAGGAGAGCATTTTCAAGCTTTTGGCACCATTTTTGAGTGAATTGCCAAAAGTCAGATTTTTGCTGAAATTGTGACCCCGGGGCTTAGGGATTTTTTCAAAGAAATATTTTCTGCCGGTTAGTTTTTTGAGGGCTGATTTCTTGTCCTGTGATAAAAAGCCTTCTGTTTCGAGTGCCAAACCTTTCCGGAGAGCATTATCAGGCTTTTGGCACCATTTTTGAGTGAATTGCCAAAATTCAGATTTTTGCTGAAGTTGTGACCCCGGGGCTTAGGGATTTTTTCAAAAAAATATTTTCTGCCGGTTAAGTTTTTGAGGGCTGATTTCTTGTCCTGTGATAAAAAGCCTTCTGTTTCGAGTGCCAAACCTTTCAGGAGAGCATTTTCAGGCTTTTGGCACCATTTTTGAGTGAATTGCCCAAAGTCAGATGTTTGCTGAAATTGTGACCCCGGGGCTTAGGGATTTTTTCAAAAAAATATTTTCTGCCGCTTATGTTTTTGAGGGATGATTTCTTGTCCTGTGACAAAAAGCCTTCTGTTTCGAGTGCCAAACCTTTCAGGAGAGCATTTTCAGGCTTTTGGCACCATCTTTGAGTGAATTGCCAAAAGTCAGATTTTTGCTGAAATTGTGACCCCGGGGCTTAGGGGTTTTTTCAAAAAAATATTTTCTACCGGTTAAGTTTTTGAGGGCTGATTTCTTGTCCTTTGATAAAAAGCCTTCTGTTTCGCGTGCCAAACCTTTCAGGAGAGCATTTTCAAGCTTTTGCCACCATTTTTGAATGAATTGCCAAAAGTCAGATTTTTGCTGAAATTGTGACCTCGGGGCTTAGGGATTTTTTCAAAAAAATATTTTCTGCCGCTTAGGTTTTTGAGGGCTGATTTCTTGTCCTGTGATAGAAAGCCTTCTGTTTCGAGTGCCAAACCTTTCAGGAGAGCATTTTCAGGCTTTTGGCACCATCTTTGAGTGAATTGCCAAAAGTCAGATTTTTGCTGAAATTGTGACCCCGGGGTTTAGGGATTTTTTCAAAAAAATATTTTCTGCCGGTTAAGTTTTTGAGTGCTGATTTCTCGTCCTGGGATAAAAAGCCTTCTGTTTCAAGTGCCAAACCTTTCAGGAGAGCATTTGAAACCGGTTGGCACCATTTTTGAGTGAACTGCCAAAAGTCAGATGTTTGCTGAAATTGTGACCTCGGGGCTTAGGGATTTTTTCAAAAAAATATTTTCTGCCGCTTAGGTTTTTGAGGGCTGATTTCTTGTCCTGTGATAAAAAGCCTTCTGTTTCGACTGCCATACCTTTCAGGAGAGCATTTTCAGGCTTTTGGCACCATCTTTGAGTGAATTGCCAAAAGTCAGATTTTTGCTGAAATTGTGACCCCCGGGCTTAGGGGTTTTTTCAAAAAAATATTTTCTACCGGTTAAGTTTTTGAGGGCTGATTTCTTGTCCTTTGATAAAAAGCCTTCTGTTTCGCGTGCCAAACCTTTCAGGAGAGCATTTTCAAGCTTTTGCCACCATTTTTGAATGAATTGACAAAAGTCAGATTTTTGCTGAAATTGTGACCCCGGGGCTTAGGGATTTTTACAAAAAAATATTTTCTGCCGGTTATGTTTTTGAGGGCTGATTTCTTGTCCTGTGATAAAAAGCCTTCTGTTTCAAGTGCCAAACCTTTCAGGAGAGCATTTTAAGGCTTTTGGCACCATCTTTGAGTGAATTGCCAAAAGTCAGATTTTTGCTGAAATTGTGACCCCGGGGCTTAGGGGTTTTTTCAAAAAAATATTTTCTGCCGGTTAAGTTTTTGAGTGCTGATTTCTCGTCCTGTGATAAAAAGCCTTCTGTTTCAAGTGCCAAACCTTTCCGGAGAGCATTTGAAAGCGGTTGGCACCATTTTTGAGTGAATCGCCAAAAGTCAGATGTTTGCTGAAATTGTGACCCCGGGGCTTAGGGATTTTTTCAAAAAAATATTTTCTGCCGGTTAAGTTTTTGAGGGCTGATTTCTTGTCCTGTGATAAAAAGCCTTCTGTTTCGAGTGCCAAACCTTTCAGGAGAGCATTTTCAGGCTTTTGGCACCATTTTTGAGTGAATTGCCCAAAGTCAGATGTTTGCTGAAATTGTGACCCCGGGGCTTAGGGATTTTTCAAAAAAATATTTTCTGCCGGTTAGGTTTTTGAGGGCTGATTTCTTGTCCTGTGATAAAAAGCCTTCTGTTTCGAGTGCCAAACCTTTCAGGAGAGCATTTGAAACCGGTTGGCACCATTTTTTAGTGAATTGCCAAAAGTCAGATGTTTGCTGAAATTGTGACCCCGGGGCTTAGGGATTTTTTCAAAAAAATATTTTCTGCCGCTTAAGTTTTTGAGGGCTGATTTCTTGTCCTGTGATAAAAAGCCTTCTGTTTCGAGTGCCAAACCTTTCAGGAGAGCATTTTCAGGCTTTTGGCACCATTTTTGAGTGAATTGCCCAAAGTCAGATGTTTGCTGAAATTGTGACCCCGGGGCTTAGGGATTTTTCAAAAAAATATTTTCTGCCGGTTAGGTTTTTGAGGGCTGATTTCTTGTCCTGTGATAAAAAGCCTTCTGTTTCGAGTGCCAAACCTTTCAGGAGAGCATTTGAAACCGGTTGGCACCATTTTTGAGTGAATTGCCCAAAGTCAGATGTTTGCTGAAATTGTGACCCCGGGGCTTAGGGATTTTTTCAAAAAAATATTTTCTGCCGCTTAAGTTTTTGAGGGCTGATTTCTTGTCCTGTGATAAAAAGCCTTCTGTTTCGAGTGCCAAACCTTTCAGGAGAGCATTTTCAAGCTTTTGCCACCATTTTTGAATGAATTGCCAAAAGTCAGATTTTTGCTGAAATTGTGACCTCGGGGCTTAGGGATTTTTTCAAAAAAATATTTTCTGCCGCTTAGGTTTTTGAGGGCTGATTTCTTGTCCTGTGATAGAAAGCCTTCTGTTTCGAGTGCCAAACCTTTCAGGAGAGCATTTTCAGGCTTTTGGCACCATCTTTGAGTGAATTGCCAAAAGTCAGATTTTTGCTGAAATTGTGACCCCGGGGTTTAGGGATTTTTTCAAAAAAATATTTTCTGCCGGTTAAGTTTTTGAGTGCTGATTTCTCGTCCTGGGATAAAAAGCCTTCTGTTTCAAGTGCCAAACCTTTCAGGAGAGCATTTGAAACCGGTTGGCACCATTTTTGAGTGAACTGCCAAAAGTCAGATGTTTGCTGAAATTGTGACCTCGGGGCTTAGGGATTTTTTCAAAAAAATATTTTCTGCCGCTTAGGTTTTTGAGGGCTGATTTCTTGTCCTGTGATAAAAAGCCTTCTGTTTCGAGTGCCATACCTTTCAGGAGAGCATTTTCAGGCTTTTGGCACCATCTTTGAGTGAATTGCCAAAAGTCAGATTTTTGCTGAAATTGTGACCCCCGGGTTTAGGGGTTTTTTCAAAAAAATATTTTCTACCGGTTAAGTTTTTGAGGGCTGATTTCTTGTCCTTTGATAAAAAGCCTTCTGTTTCGCGTGCCAAACCTTTCAGGAGAGCATTTTCAAGCTTTTGCCACCATTTTTGAATGAATTGCCAAAAGTCAGATTTTTGCTGAAATTGTGACCCCGGGGCTTAGGGATTTTTTCAAAAAAATATTTTCTGCCGGTTATGTTTTTGAGGGCTGATTTCTTGTCCTGTGATAAAAAGCCTTCTGTTTCAAGTGCCAAACCTTTCAGGAGAGCATTTTCAGGCTTTTGGCACCATCTTTGAGTGAATTGCCAAAAGTCAGATTTTTGCTGAAATTGTGACCCCGGGGCTTAGGGGTTTTTTCAAAAAAATATTTTCTGCCGGTTAAGTTTTTGAGTGCTGATTTCTCGTCCTGTGATAAAAAGCCTTCTGTTTCAAGTGCCAAACCTTTCAGGAGAGCATTTGAAACCGGTTGGCACCATTTTTGAGTGAATCGCCAAAAGTCAGATGTTTGCTGAAATTGTGACCCCGGGGCTTAGGGATTTTTTCAAAAAAATATTTTCTGCCGGTTAAGTTTTTAAGGGCTGATTTCTTGTCCTGTGATAAAAAGCCTTCTGTTTCGAGTGCCAAACCTTTCAGGAGAGCATTTTCAGGCTTTTGGCACCATTTTTGAGTGAATTGCCCAAAGTCAGATGTTTGCTGAAATTGTGACCCCGGGGCTTAGGGATTTTTCAAAAAAATATTTTCTGCCGGTTAGGTTTTTGAGGGCTGATTTCTTGTCCTGTGATAAAAAGCCTTCTGTTTCGAGTGCCAAACCTTTCAGGAGAGCATTTGAAACCGGTTGGCACCATTTTTTAGTGAATTGCCAAAAGTCAGATGTTTGCTGAAATTGTGACCCCGGGGCTTAGGGATTTTTTCAAAAAAATATTTTCTGCCGCTTAAGTTTTTGAGGGCTGATTTCTTGTCCTGTGATAAAAAGCCTTCTGTTTCGAGTGCCAAACCTTTCAGGAGAGCATTTTCAGGCTTTTGGCACCATTTTTGAGTGAATTGCCCAAAGTCAGATGTTTGCTGAAATTGTGACCCCGGGGCTTAGGGATTTTTCAAAAAAATATTTTCTGCCGGTTAGGTTTTTGAGGGCTGATTTCTTGTCCTGTGATAAAAAGCCTTCTGTTTCGAGTGCCAAACCTTTCAGGAGAGCATTTGAAACCGGTTGGCACCATTTTTGAGTGAATTGCCCAAAGTCAGATGTTTGCTGAAATTGTGACCCCGGGGCTTAGGGATTTTTTCAAAAAAATATTTTCTGCCGCTTAAGTTTTTGAGGGCTGATTTCTTGTCCTGTGATAAAAAGCCTTCTGTTTCGAGTGCCAAACCTTTCAGGAGAGCATTTTCAGGCTTTTGGCACCATCTTTAAGTGAATTGCCAAAAGTCAGATTTTTGCTGAAATTGTGACCCCGGGGCTTAGGGGTTTTTTCAAAAAAATATTTTCTACCGGTTAAGTTTTTGAGGGCTGATTTCTTGTCCTTTGATAAAAAGCCTTCTGTTTCGCGTGCCAAACCTTTCAGGAGAGCATTTTCAAGCTTTTGCCACCATTTTTGAATGAATTGCCAAAAGTCAGATTTTTGCTGAAATTGTGACCCCAGGGCTTAGGGATATTTTCAACTAAATATTTTCTGCCGGTTAAGTTTTTGAGGGCTGATTTCTTGTCCTGTGATAAAAAGCCTTCTGTTTCAAGTGCCAAACCTTTCAGGAGAGCATATTCAGGCTTTTGGCACCATCTTTGAGTGAATTGCCAAAAGTCAGATTTTTGCTGAAATTGTGACCCCGGGGCTTAGGGGTTTTTTCAAAAAAATATTTTCTACCGGTTAAGTTTTTGAGGGCTGATTTCTTGTCCTTTGATAAAAAGCCTTCTGTTTCGCGTGCCAAACCTTTCAGGAGAGCATTTTCAAGCTTTTGCCACCATTTTTGAGTGAATTGCCAAAAGTCAGATTTTTGCTGAAATTGTGACCCCGGGGCTTAGGGATTTTTTCAAAAAATATTTTCTGCCGGTTAAGTTTTTGAGGGCTGATTTCTTGTCCTGTGATTAAAAGCCTTCTGTTTCGCGTGCCAAACCTTTCAGGAGAGCATTTTCAAGCTTTTGGCACCATTTTTGAGTGAATTGCCAAAAGTCAGATTTTTGCTGAAATTGTGACCCCGGGGCTTAGGGATTTTTTCAAAGAAATATTTTCTGCCGGTTAGTTTTTTGAGGGCTGATTTCTTGTCCTGTGATAAAAAGCCTTCTGTTTCGAGTGCCAAACCTTTCCGGAGAGCATTATCAGGCTTTTGGCACCATTTTTGAGTGAATTGCCAAAATTCAGATTTTTGCTGAAGTTGTGACCCCGGGGCTTAGGGATTTTTTCAAAAAAATATTTTCTGCCGGTTAAGTTTTTGAGGGCTGATTTCTTGTCCTGTGATAAAAAGCCTTCTGTTTCGAGTGCCAAACCTTTCAGGAGAGCATTTTCAGGCTTTTGGCACCATTTTTGAGTGAATTGCCAAAATTCAGATTTTTGCTGAAATTGTGACCCCGGGGCTTAGGGATTTTTTCAAAGAAATATTTTCTGCCGGTTAGTTTTTTGAGGGCTGATTTCTTGTCCTGTGATAAAAAGCCTTCTGTTTCGAGTGCCAAACCTTTCCGGAGAGCATTATCAGGCTTTTGGCACCATTTTTGAGTGAATTGCCAAAATTCAGATTTTTGCTGAAGTTGTGACCCCGGGGCTTAGGGATTTTTTCAAAAAAATATTTTCTGCCGGTTAAGTTTTTGAGGGCTGATTTCTTGTCCTGTGATAAAAAGCCTTCTGTTTCGAGTGCCAAACCTTTCAGGAGAGCATTTTCAGGCTTTTGGCACCATTTTTGAGTGAATTGCCAAAATTCAGATTTTTGCTGAAATTGTGACCCCGGGGCTTAGGGATTTTTTCAAAAAAATATTTTCTGCCGGTTAAGTTTTTGAGTGCTGATTTCTCGTCCTGTGATAAAAAGCCTTCTGTTTCAAGTGCCAAACCTTTCAGGAGAGCATTTGAAACCGGTTGGCACCATTTTTGAGTGAATCGCCAAAAGTCAGATGTTTGCTGAAATTGTGACCCCGGGGCTTAGGGATTTTTTCAAAAAAATATTTTCTGCCGGTTAAGTTTTTGAGGGCTGATTTCTTGTCCTGTGATAAAAAGCCTTCTGTTTCGAGTGCCAAACCTTTCAGGAGAGCATTTTCAGGCTTTTGGCACCATTTTTGAGTGAATTGCCAAAAGTCAGATTTTTGCTGAAATTGTGACCCCGGGGCTTAGGGATTTTTTCAAAGAAATATTTTCTGCCGGTTAGTTTTTTGAGGGCTGATTTCTTGTCCTGTGATAAAAAGCCTTCTGTTTCGAGTGCCAAACCTTTCCGGAGAGCATTATCAGGCTTTTGGCACCATTTTTGAGTGAATTGCCAAAATTCAGATTTTTGCTGAAGTTGTGACCCCGGGGCTTAGGGATTTTTTCAAAAAAATATTTTCTGCCGGTTAAGTTTTTGAGGGCTGATTTCTTGTCCTGTGATAAAAAGCCTTCTGTTTCGAGTGCCAAACCTTTCAGGAGAGCATTTTCAGGCTTTTGGCACCATTTTTGAGTGAATTGCCAAAATTCAGATTTTTGCTGAAATTGTGACCCCGGGGCTTAGGGATTTTTTCAAAGAAATATTTTCTGCCGGTTAGTTTTTTGAGGGCTGATTTCTTGTCCTGTGATAAAAAGCCTTCTGTTTCGAGTGCCAAACCTTTCCGGAGAGCATTATCAGGCTTTTGGCACCATTTTTGAGTGAATTGCCAAAATTCAGATTTTTGCTGAAGTTGTGACCCCGGGGCTTAGGGATTTTTTCAAAAAAATATTTTCTGCCGGTTAAGTTTTTGAGGGCTGATTTCTTGTCCTGTGATAAAAAGCCTTCTGTTTCGAGTGCCAAACCTTTCAGGAGAGCATTTTCAGGCTTTTGGCACCATTTTTGAGTGAATTGCCAAAATTCAGATTTTTGCTGAAATTGTGACCCCGGGGCTTAGGGATTTTTTCAAAAAAATATTTTCTGCCGGTTAAGTTTTTGAGTGCTGATTTCTCGTCCTGTGATAAAAAGCCTTCTGTTTCAAGTGCCAAACCTTTCAGGAGAGCATTTGAAACCGGTTGGCACCATTTTTGAGTGAATCGCCAAAAGTCAGATGTTTGCTGAAATTGTGACCCCGGGGCTTAGGGATTTTTTCAAAAAAATATTTTCTGCCGGTTAAGTTTTTGAGGGCTGATTTCTTGTCCTGTGATAAAAAGCCTTCTGTTTCGAGTGCCAAACCTTTCAGGAGAGCATTTTCAGGCTTTTGGCACCATTTTTGAGTGAATTGCCCAAAGTCAGATGTTTGCTGAAATTGTGACCCCGGGGCTTAGGGATTTTTCAAAAAAATATTTTCTGCCGCTTAGGTTTTTGAGGGCTGATTTCTTGTCCTGTGATAAAAAGCCTTCTGTTTCGAGTGCCAAACCTTTCAGGAGAGCATTTGAAACCGGTTGGCACCATTTTTGAGTGAATTGCCCAAAGTCAGATGTTTGCTGAAATTGTGACCCCGGGGCTTAGGGATTTTTTCAAAAAAAGATTTTCTGCCGCTTAAGTTTTTGAGGGCTGATTTCTTGTCCTGTGATAAAAAGCCTTCTGTTTCGAGTGCCAAACCTTTCAGGAGAGCATTTTCAGGCTTTTGGCACCATTTTTGAGTGAATTGCCCAAAGTCAGATGTTTGCTGAAATTGTGACCCCGGGGCTTAGGGATTTTTCAAAAAAATACTTTCTGCCGGTGAGGTTTTTGAGGGCTGATTTCTTGTCCTGTGATAAAAAGCCTTCTGTTTCAAGTGCCAAACCTTTCAGGAGAGCATTTTCAGGCTTTTGGCACCATCTTTGAGTGAATTGCCAAAAGTCAGATTTTTGCTGAAATTGTGACCCCGGGGCTTAGGGGTTTTTTCAAAAAAATATTTTCTACCGGTTAAGTTTTTGAGGGCTGATTTCTTGTCCTGTGATAAAAAGCCTTCTGTTTCGCGTGCCAAACCTTTCAGGAGAGCATTTTCAAGCTTTTGCCACCATTTTTGAATGAATTGCCAAAAGTCAGATTTTTGCTGAAATTGTGACCCCGGGGCTTAGGGATTTTTTCAAAAAAATATTTTCTGCCGCTTATGTTTTTGAGGGATGATTTCTTGTCCTGTGACAAAAAGCCTTCTGTTTCGAGTGCCAAACCTTTCAGGAGAGCATTTTCAGGCTTTTGGCACCATTTTTGAGTGAATTGCCCAAAGTCAGATGTTTGCTGAAATTTTGACCCCGGGGCTTAGGGATTTTTCAAAAAAATATTTTCTGCCGCTTAGGTTTTTGAGGGCTGATTTCTTGTCCTGTGATAAAAAGCCTTCTGTTTCGAGTGCCAAACCTTTCAGGAGAGCATTTGAAACCGGTTGGCACCATTTTTGAGTGAATTGCCCAAAGTCAGATGTTTGCTGAAATTGTGACCCCGGGGCTTAGGGATTTTTTCAAAAAAATATTTTCTGCCGCTTAAGTTTTTGAGGGCTGATTTCTTGTCCTGTGATAAAAAGCCTTCTGTTTCGAGTGCCAAACCTTTCAGGAGAGCATTTTCAGGCTTTTGGCACCATTTTTGAGTGAATTGCCCAAAGTCAGATGTTTGCTGAAATTGTGACCCCGGGGCTTAGGGATTTTTCAAAAAAATACTTTCTGCCGGTGAGGTTTTTGAGGGCTGATTTCTTGTCCTGTGATAAAAAGCCTTCTGTTTCAAGTGCCAAACCTTTCAGGAGAGCATTTTCAGGCTTTTGGCACCATCTTTGAGTGAATTGCCAAAAGTCAGATTTTTGCTGAAATTGTGACCCCGGGGCTTAGGGGTTTTTTCAAAAAAATATTTTCTACCGGTTAAGTTTTTGAGGGCTGATTTCTTGTCCTGTGATAAAAAGCCTTCTGTTTCGCGTGCCAAACCTTTCAGGAGAGCATTTTCAAGCTTTTGCCACCATTTTTGAATGAATTGCCAAAAGTCAGATTTTTGCTGAAATTGTGACCCCGGGGCTTAGGGATTTTTTCAAAAAAATATTTTCTGCCGCTTATGTTTTTGAGGGATGATTTCTTGTCCTGTGACAAAAAGCCTTCTGTTTCGAGTGCCAAACCTTTCAGGAGAGCATTTTCAGGCTTTTGGCACCATCTTTGAGTGAATTGCCAAAAGTCAGATTTTTGCTGAAATTGTGACCCCGGGGCTTAGGGGTTTTTTCAAAAAAATATTTTCTACCGGTTAAGTTTTTGAGGGCTGATTTCTTGTCCTTTGATAAAAAGCCTTCTGTTTCGCGTGCCAAACCTTTCAGGAGAGCATTTTCAAGCTTTTGCCACCATTTTTGAATGAATTGCCAAAAGTCAGATTTTTGCTGAAATTGTGACCTCGGGGCTTAGGGATTTTTTCAAAAAAATATTTTCTGCCGCTTAGGTTTTTGAGGGCTGATTTCTTGTCCTGTGATAAAAAGCCTTCTGTTTCGAGTGCCAAACCTTTCAGGAGAGCATTTTCAGGCTTTTGGCACCATCTTTGAGTGAATTGCCAAAAGTCAGATTTTTGCTGAAATTGTGACCCCGGGGCTTAGGGAGTTTTTCAAAAAAATATTTTCTGCCGGTTATGTTTTTGAGGGCTGATTTCTTGTCCTGTGATAAGAAGCCTTCTGTTTCAAGTGCCAAACCTTTCAGGAGAGCATTTTCAGGCTTTTGGCACCATCTTTGAGTGAATTGCCAAAAGTCAGATTTTTGCTGAAATTGTGACCCCGGGGCTTAGGGGTTTTTTCAAAAAAATATTTTCTACCGGTTAAGTTTTTGAGGGCTGATTTCTTGTCCTTTGATAAAAAGCCTTCTGTTTCGCGTGCCAAACCTTTCAGGAGAGCATTTTCAAGCTTTTGCCACCATTTTTGAATGAATTGCCAAAAGTCAGATTTTTGCTGAAATTGTGACCTCGGGGCTTAGGGATTTTTTCAAAAAAATATTTTCTGCCGCTTAGGTTTTTGAGGGCTGATTTCTTGTCCTGTGATAGAAAGCCTTCTGTTTCGAGTGCCAAACCTTTCAGGAGAGCATTTTCAGGCTTTTGGCACCATCTTTGAGTGAATTGCCAAAAGTCAGATTTTTGCTGAAATTGTGACCCCGGGGCTTAGGGATTTTTTCAAAAAAATATTTTCTGCCGGTTAAGTTTTTGAGTGCTGATTTCTCGTCCTGGGATAAAAAGCCTTCTGTTTCAAGTGCCAAACCTTTCAGGAGAGCATTTGAAACCGGTTGGCACCATTTTTGAGTGAACTGCCAAAAGTCAGATGTTTGCTGAAATTGTGACCTCGGGGCTTAGGGATTTTTTCAAAAAAATATTTTCTGCCGCTTAGGTTTTTGAGGGCTGATTTCTTGTCCTGTGATAAAAAGCCTTCTGTTTCGAGTGCCAAACGTTTCAGGAGAGCATTTTCAGGCTTTTGGCACCATCTTTGATTGAATTGCCAAAAGTCAGATTTTTGCTGAAATTGTGACCCCGGGGTTTAGGAATTTTTTCAAAAAAATATTTTCTGCCGGTTAAGTTTTTGAGTGCTAATTTCTCGTCCTGGGATAAAAAGCCTTCTGTTTCAAGTGCCAAACCTTTCAGGAGAGCATTTGAAACCGGTTGGCACCATTTTTGAGTGAATTGCCAAAAGTCAGATGTTCGCTGAAATTGTGACCCCGGGGCTTAGGGATTTTTTCAAAAAAATATTTTCTGCCGGTTATGTTTTTGAGGGCTGATTTCTTGTCCTGTGATAAAAAGCCTTCTGTTTCGAGTGCCAAACCTTTCAGGAGAGCATTTTCAGGCTTTTGGCACCATCTTTGATTGAATTGCCAAAAGTCAGATTTTTGCTGAAATTGTGACCCCGGGGTTTAGGGATTTTTTCAAAAAAATATTTTCTGCCGGTTAAGTTTTTGAGTGCTGATTTCTCGTCCTGGGATAAAAAGCCTTCTGTTTCAAGTGCCAAACCTTTCAGGAGAGCATTTGAAACCGGTTGGCACCATTTTTGAGTGAATTGCCAAAAGTCAGATGTTTGCTGAAATTGTGACCCCGGGGCTTAGGGATTTTTTCAAAAAAATATTTTCTGCCGGTTAAGTTTTTGAGGGCTGATTTCTCGTCCTGTGATAAAAAGCCTTCTGTTTCAAGTGCCAAACCTTTCAGGAGAGCATTTGAAACCGGATGGCACCATTTTTGAGTGAATTGCCAAAAGTCAGATTTTTGCTGAAATTGTGACCCCGGGGCTTAGGGATTTTTTCAAAAAAATATTTTCTGCCGGTTAAGTTTTTGAGGGCTGATTTCTTGTCCTGTGATAAAAAGCCTTCTGTTTCAAGTGCCATACCTTTCAGGAGAGTATTTTCAGGCTTTTGGCACCATCTTTGAGTGAATTGCCAAAAGTCAGATTTTTGCTAAAATTGTGACCCCGGGGCTTAGGGTTTTTTTCAAAAAAATATTTTCTGCCGGTTATGTTTTTGAGGGCTGATTTCTTGTCCTGTGATAAGAAGCCTTCTGTTTCGAGTGCCAAACCCCGGCGCTCAGGGATTTTTTCAAAAAAATATTTTCTGCCGGTTAGGTTTTTGAGGGCTGATTTCTTGTCCTGTGATAAAAAGCCTTCTGTTTCGAGTGCCAAACCATTGAGGAGAGCATTTTCAGGCTTTTGGCACCATTTTTGGAGTGAATTGCCAAAAGTCAGATTTTTGCTAAAATTGTGACCCCGGGGCTTAGGGATTTTTTCAAAAAAATATTTTCTGCCGGTTAAGTTTTTGAGTGCTGATTTCTCGTCCTGGGATAAAAAGCCTTCTGTTTCAAGTGCCAAACCTTTCAGGAGAGCATTTGAAACCGGTTGGCACCATTTTTGAGTGAATTGCCAAAAGTCAGATGTTTGCTGAAATTGTGACCCCGGGGCTTAGGGATTTTTTCAAAAAAATATTTTCTGCCGGTTAAGTTTTTGAGGGCTGATTTCTCGTCCTGTGATAAAAAGCCTTCTGTTTCAAGTGCCAAACCTTTCAGGAGAGCATTTGAAACCGGATGGCACCATTTTTGAGTGAATTGCCAAAAGTCAGATTTTTGCTGAAATTGTGACCCCGGGGCTTAGGGATTTTTTCAAAAAAATATTTTCTGCCGGTTAAGTTTTTGAGGGCTGATTTCTTGTCCTGTGATAAAAAGCCTTCTGTTTCAAGTGCCATACCTTTCAGGAGAGTATTTTCAGGCTTTTGGCACCATCTTTGAGTGAATTGCCAAAAGTCAGATTTTTGCTAAAATTGTGACCCCGGGGCTTAGGGTTTTTTTCAAAAAAATATTTTCTGCCGGTTATGTTTTTGAGGGCTGATTTCTTGTCCTGTGATAAGAAGCCTTCTGTTTCGAGTGCCAAACCCCGGCGCTCAGGGATTTTTTCAAAAAAATATTTTCTGCCGGTTAGGTTTTTGAGGGCTGATTTCTTGTCCTGTGATAAAAAGCCTTCTGTTTCGAGTGCCAAACCATTGAGGAGAGCATTTTCAGGCTTTTGGCACCATTTTTGGAGTGAATTGCCAAAAGTCAGATTTTTGCTAAAATTGTGACCCCGGGGCTTAGGGATTTTTTCAAAAAAATATTTTCTACCGGTTAAGTTTTTGAGGGCTGATTTCTTGTCCTGTGATAAAAAGCCTTCTGTTTCGCGTGCCAAACCTTTCATGAGAGCATTTTCAAGCTTTTGCCACCATTTTTGAGTGAATTGCCAAAAGTCAGATTTTTGCTGAAATTGTGACCCCGGGGCTTAGGGATTTTTCAAAAAAATATTTTCTGCCGGTTAGGTTTTTGAGGGCTGATTTCTTGTCCTGTGATAAAAAGCCTTCTGTTTCGAGAGCCAAACCTTTCAGGAGAGCATTTGAAACCGGTTGGCACCATTTTTGAGTGAATTGCCCAAAGTCAGATGTTTGCTGAAATTGTGACCCCGTGGCTTAGGGATTTTTTCAAAAAAATATTTTCTGCCGCTTAAGTTTTTGAGGGCTGATTTCTTGTCCTTTGATAAAAAGCCTTCTGTTTCGCGTGCCAAACCTTTCAGGAGAGCATTTTCAAGCTTTTGCCACCATTTTTGAATGAATTGCCAAAAGTCAGATTTTTGCTGAAATTGTGACCCCGGGGCTTAGGGATATTTTCAACTAAATATTTTCTGCCGGTTAAGTTTTTGAGGGCTGATTTCTTGTCCTGTGATAAAAAGCCTTCTGTTTCAAGTGCCAAACCTTTCAGGAGAGCATATTCAGGCTTTTGGCACCATCTTTGAGTGAATTGCCAAAAGTCAGATTTTTGCTGAAATTGTGACCCCGGGGCTTAGGGGTTTTTTCAAAAAAATATTTTCTACCGGTTAAGTTTTTGAGGGCTGATTTCTTGTCCTTTGATAAAAAGCCTTCTGTTTCGCGTGCCAAACCTTTCAGGAGAGCATTTTCAAGCTTTTGCCACCATTTTTGAGTGAATTGCCAAAAGTCAGATTTTTGCTGAAATTGTGACCCCGGGGCTTAGGGATTTTTTCAAAAAAATATTTTCTGCCGGTTAAGTTTTTGAGGGCTGATTTCTTGTCCTGTGATTAAAAGCCTTCTGTTTCGCGTGCCAAACCTTTCAGGAGAGCATTTTCAAGCTTTTGGCACCATTTTTGAGTGAATTGCCAAAAGTCAGATTTTTGCTGAAATTGTGACCCCGGGGCTTAGGAATTTTTTCAAAAAAAAATTTCTACCGGTTAAGTTTTTGAGGGCTGATTTCTTGTCCTTTGATAAAAAGCCTTCTGTTTCGCGTGCCAAACCTTTCAGGAGAGCATTTTCAAGCTTTTGGCACCATTTTTGAGTGAATTGCCAAAAGTCAGATTTTTGCTGAAATTGTGACCCCGGGGCTTAGGGATTTTTTCAAAGAAATATTTTCTGCCGGTTAGTTTTTTGAGGGCTGATTTCTTGTCCTGTGATAAAAAGCCTTCTGTTTCGAGTGCCAAACCTTTCAGGAGAGCATTTTCAGGCTTTTGGCACCATCTTTGAGTGAATTGCCAAAAGTCAGATTTTTGCTGAAATTGTGACCCCGGGGCTTAGGGATTTTTTCAAAAAAATATTTTCTGCCGGTTAAGTTTTTGAGGGCTGATTTCTTGTCCTGTGATAAAAAGCCTTCTGTTTCGAGTGCCAAACCTTTCAGGAGAGCATTTTCAGGCTTTTGGCACCATTTTTGAGTGAATTGCCAAAATTCAGATTTTTGCTGAAATTGTGACCCCGGGGCTTAGG
Source organism: Podarcis liolepis (assembly GCF_965112155.1). NCBI lineage: Eukaryota > Metazoa > Chordata > Lepidosauria > Squamata > Lacertidae > Podarcis > Podarcis liolepis. The sequence goes on along the minus strand of NC_139566.1, from coordinate 34,818,232 downwards.
GATTTTTTCAAAAAAATATTTTCTGCCGGTTAAGTTTTTGAGTGCTGATTTCTCGTCCTGTGATAAAAAGCCTTCTGTTTCAAGTGCCAAACCTTTCAGGAGAGCATTTGAAACCGGTTGGCACCATTTTTGAGTGAATCGCCAAAAGTCAGATGTTTCCTGAAATTGTGACCCCGGGGCTTAGGGATTTTTTCAAAAAAATATTTTCTGCCGGTTAAGTTTTTGAGGGCTGATTTCTTGTCCTGTGATAAAAGGCCTTCTGTTTCAAGTGCCAAACCTTTCAGGAGAGCATATTCAGGCTTTTGGCACCATCTTTGAGTGAATTGCCAAAAGTCAGATTTTTGCTGAAATTGTGACCCCGGGGCTTAGGGGTTTTTTCAAAAAAATATTTTCTACCGGTTAAGTTTTTGAGGGCTGATTTCTTGTCCTTTGATAAAAAGCCTTCTGTTTCGCGTGCCAAACCTTTCAGGAGAGCATTTTCAAGCTTTTGCCACCATTTTTGAGTGAATTGCCAAAAGTCAGATTTTTGCTGAAATTGTGACCCCGGGGCTTAGGGATTTTTTCAAAAAAATATTTTCTGCCGGTTAAGTTTTTGAGGGCTGATTTCTTGTCCTGTGATTAAAAGCCTTCTGTTTCGCGTGCCAAACCTTTCAGGAGAGCATTTTCAAGCTTTTGGCACCATTTTTGAGTGAATTGCCAAAAGTCAGATTTTTGCTGAAATTGTGACCCCGGGGCTTAGGGATTTTTTCAAAGAAATATTTTCTGCCGGTTAGTTTTTTGAGGGCTGATTTCTTGTCCTGTGATAAAAAGCCTTCTGTTTCGAGTGCCAAACCTTTCCGGAGAGCATTATCAGGCTTTTGGCACCATTTTTGAGTGAATTGCCAAAATTCAGATTTTTGCTGAAGTTGTGACCCCGGGGCTTAGGAATTTTTTCAAAAAAAATTTTCTACCGGTTAAGTTTTTGAGGGCTGATTTCTTGTCCTTTGATAAAAAGCCTTCTGTTTCGCGTGCCAAACCTTTCAGGAGAGCATTTTCAAGCTTTTGGCACCATTTTTGCGTGAATTGCCAAAAGTCAGATTTTTGCTGAAATTGTGACCCCGGGGCTTAGGGATTTTTTCAAAGAAATATTTTCTGCCGGTTAGTTTTTTGAGGGCTGATTCCTTGTCCTGTGATAAAAAGCCTTCTGTTTCGAGTGCCAAACCTTTCAGGAGAGCATTTTCAGGCTTTTGGCACCATTTTTGAGTGAATTGCCAAAAGTCAGATTTTTGCTGAAATTGTGACCCCGGGGCTTAGGGATTTTTTCAAAAAAATATTTTCTGCCGGTTAAGTTTTTGAGTGCTGATTTCTCGTCCTGTGATAAAAAGCCTTCTGTTTCAAGTGCCAAACCTTTCAGGAGAGCTTTTGAAACCGGTTGGCACCATTTTTGAGTGAATCGCCAAAAGTCAGATGTTTCCTGAAATTGTGACCCCGGGGCTTAGGGATTTTTTCAAAAAAATATTTTCTGCCGGTTAAGTTTTTGAGGGCTGATTTCTTGTCCTGTGATAAAAAGCCTTCTGTTTCGAGTGCCAAACCTTTCAGGAGAGCATTTTCAGGCTTTTGGCACCATTTTTGAGTGAATTGCCAAAATTCAGATTTTTGCTGAAATTGTGACCCCGGGACTTAGGGATTTTTTCAAAAAAATATTTTCTACCGGTTAAGTTTTTGAGGGCTGATTTCTTGTCCTTTGATAAAAAGCCTTCTGTTTCGCGTGCCAAACCTTTCAGGAGAGCATTTTCAAGCTTTTGCCACCATTTTTGAATGAATGGCCAAAAGTCAGATTTTTGCTGAAATTGTGACCTCGGGGCTTAGGGATTTTTTCAAAAAAATATTTTCTGCCGCTTAGGTTTTTGAGGGCTGATTTCTTGTCCTGTGATAAAAAGCCTTCTGTATCGAGTGCCAAACCTTTCAGGAGAGCATTTTCAGGCTTTTGGCACCATCTTTGAGTGAATTGCCAAAAGTCAGATTTTTGCTGAAATTGTGACCCCGGGGCTTAGGGATTTTTTCAAAAAAATATTTTCTGCCGGTTAAGTTTTTGAGTGCTGATTTCTCGTCCTGTGATAAAAAGCCTTCTGTTTCAAGTGCCAAACCTTTCAGGAGAGCATTTGAAACCGGTTGGCACCATTTTTGAGTGAATTGCCAAAAGTCAGATGTTTGCTGAAATTGTGACCCCGGGGCTTAGGGATTTTTTCAAAAAAATATTTTCTGCCGGTTAAGTTTTTGAGTGCTGATTTCTCGTCCTGTGATAAAAAGCCTTCTGTTTCAAGTGCCAAACCTTTCAGGAGAGCATTTGAAACCGGTTGGCACCATTTTTGAGTGAATCGCCAAAAGTCAGATGTTTCCTGAAATTGTGACCCCGGGGCTTAGGGATTTTTTCAAAAAAATATTTTCTGCCGGTTAAGTTTTTGAGGGCTGATTTCTTGTCCTGTGATAAAAAGCCTTCTGTTTCGAGTGCCAAACCTTTCAGGAGAGCATTTTCAGGCTTTTGGCACCATTTTTGAGTGAATTGCCAAAATTCAGATTTTTGCTGAAATTGTGACCCCGGGACTTAGGGATTTTTTCAAAAAAATATTTTCTACCGGTTAAGTTTTTGAGGGCTGATTTCTTGTCCTTTGATAAAAAGCCTTCTGTTTCGCGTGCCAAACCTTTCAGGAGAGCATTTTCAAGCTTTTGCCACCATTTTTGAATGAATGGCCAAAAGTCAGATTTTTGCTGAAATTGTGACCTCGGGGCTTAGGGATTTTTTCAAAAAAATATTTTCTGCCGCTTAGGTTTTTGAGGGCTGATTTCTTGTCCTGTGATAAAAAGCCTTCTGTATCGAGTGCCAAACCTTTCAGGAGAGCATTTTCAGGCTTTTGGCACCATCTTTGAGTGAATTGCCAAAAGTCAGATTTTTGCTGAAATTGTGACCCCGGGGCTTAGGGATTTTTTCAAAAAAATATTTTCTGCCGGTTAAGTTTTTGAGTGCTGATTTCTCGTCCTGTGATAAAAAGCCTTCTGTTTCAAGTGCCAAACCTTTCAGGAGAGCATTTGAAACCGGTTGGCACCATTTTTGAGTGAATTGCCAAAAGTCAGATGTTTGCTGAAATTGTGACCCCGGGGCTTAGGGATTTTTTCAAAAAAATATTTTCTGCCGGTTATGTTTTTGAGGGCTGATTTCTTGTCCTGTGATAAAAAGCCTTCTGTTTCAAGTGCCAAACCTTTCAGGAGAGCATTTTCAGGCTTTTGGCACCATTTTTGAGTGAATTGCCAAAAGTCAGATTTTTGCTGAAATTGTGACCCCGGGGCTTAGGGGTTTTTTCAAAAAAATATTTTCTGCCGGTTAAGTTTTTGAGGGCTGATTTCTTGTCCTGTGATAAAAAGCCTTCTGTTTCAAGTGCCATACCTTTCAGGAGAGTATTTTCAGGCTTTTGGCACCATCTTTGAGTGATTTGCCAAAAGTCAGATTTTTGCTAAAATTGTGACCCCGGGGCTTAGGGTTTTTTTCAAAAAAATATTTTCTGCCGGTTATGTTTTTGAGGGCTGATTTCTTGTCCTGTGATAAGAAGCCTTCTGTTTCGAGTGCCAAACCATTGAGGAGAGCATTTTCAGGCTTTTGGCACCATTTTTGGAGTGAATTGCCAAAAGTCAGATTTTTGCTAAAATTGTGACCCCGGGGCTTAGGGATTTTTTCAAAAAAATATTTTCTACCGGTTAAGTTTTTGAGGGCTGATTTCTTGTCCTGTGATAAAAAGCCTTCTGTTTCGCGTGCCAAACCTTTCATGAGAGCATTTTCAAGCTTTTGCCACCATTTTTGAGTGAATTGCCAAAAGTCAGATTTTTGCTGAAATTGTGACCCCGGGGCTTAGGGATTTTTTCAAAAAAATATTTTCTGCCGCTTAGGTTTTTGAGGGCTGATTTCTTGTCCTGTGATAAAAAGCCTTCTGTTTCGAGTGCCAAACCTTTCAGGAGAGCATTTTCAGGCTTTTGGCACCATTTTTGAGTGAATTGCCCAAAGTCAGATGTTTGCTGAAATTGTGACCCCGGGGCTTAGGGATTTTTCAAAAAAATATTTTCTGCCGGTTAGGTTTTTGAGGGCTGATTTCTTGTCCTGTGATAAAAAGCCTTCTGTTTCGAGAGCCAAACCTTTCAGGAGAGCATTTGAAACCGGTTGGCACCATTTTTGAGTGAATTGCCCAAAGTCAGATGTTTGCTGAAATTGTGACCCCGTGGCTTAGGGATTTTTTCAAAAAAATATTTTCTGCCGCTTAAGTTTTTGAGGGCTGATTTCTTGTCCTTTGATAAAAAGCCTTCTGTTTCGCGTGCCAAACCTTTCAGGAGAGCATTTTCAGGCTTTTGCCACCATTTTTGAATGAATTGCCAAAAGTCAGATTTTTGCTGAAATTGTGACCCCGGGGCTTAGGGATATTTTCAACTAAATATTTTCTGCCGGTTAAGTTTTTGAGGGCTGATTTCTTGTCCTGTGATAAAAAGCCTTCTGTTTCAAGTGCCAAACCTTTCAGGAGAGCATTTTCAAGCTTTTGGCACCATTTTTGAGTGAATTGCCAAAAGTCAGATTTTTGCTGAAATTGTGACCCCGGGGCTTAGGGATTTTTTCAAAGAAATATTTTCTGCCGGTTAGTTTTTTGAGGGCTGATTTCTTGTCCTGTGATAAAAAGCCTTCTGTTTCGAGTGCCAAACCTTTCCGGAGAGCATTATCAGGCTTTTGGCACCATTTTTGAGTGAATTGCCAAAATTCAGATTTTTGCTGAAGTTGTGACCCCGGGGCTTAGGAATTTTTTCAAAAAATTTTTTCGACCGGTTAAGTTTTTGAGGGCTGATTTCTTGTCCTTTGATAAAAAGCCTTCTGTTTCGCGTGCCAAACCTTTCAGGAGAGCATTTTCAAGCTTTTGGCACCATTTTTGAGTGAATTGCCAAAAGTCAGATTTTTGCTGAAATTGTGACCCCGGGGCTTAGGGATTTTTTCAAAGAAATATTTTCTGCCGGTTAGTTTTTTGAGGGCTGATTTCTTGTCCTGTGATAAAAAGCCTTCTGTTTCGAGTGCCAAACCTTTCAGGAGAGCATTTTCAGGCTTTTGGCACTATCTTTGAGTGAATTGCCAAAAGTCAGATTTTTGCTGAAATTGTGACCCCGGGGCTTAGGGATTTTTTCAAAAAAATATTTTCTGCCGGTTAAGTTTTTGAGGGCTGATTTCTTGTCCTGTGATAAAAAGCCTTCTGTTTCGAGTGCCAAACCTTTCAGGAGAGCATTTTCAGGCTTTTGGCACCATTTTTGAGTGAATTGCCAAAATTCAGATTTTTGCTGAAATTGTGACCCCGGGGCTTAGGGATTTTTTCAAAAAAATATTTTCTGCCGGTTAAGTTTTTGAGTGCTGATTTCTCGTCCTGTGATAAAAAGCCTTCTGTTTCAAGTGCCAAACCTTTCAGGAGAGCATTTGAAACCGGATGGCACCATTTTTGAGTGAATCGCCAAAAGTCAGATGTTTCCTGAAATTGTGACCCCGGGGCTTAGGGATTTTTTCAAAAAAATATTTTCTGCCGGTTAAGTTTTTGAGGGCTGATTTCTTGTCCTGTGATAAAAAGCCTTCTGTTTCAAGTGCCAAACCTTTCAGGAGAGCATATTCAGGCTTTTGGCACCATCTTTGAGTGAATTGCCAAAAGTCAGATTTTTGCTGAAATTGTGACCCCGGGGCTTAGGGGTTTTTTCAAAAAAATATTTTCTACCGGTTAAGTTTTTGAGGGCTGATTTCTTGTCCTTTGATAAAAAGCCTTCTGTTTCGCGTGCCAAACCTTTCAGGAGAGCATTTTCAAGCTTTTGCCACCATTTTTGAGTGAATTGCCAAAAGTCAGATTTTTGCTGAAATTGTGACCCCGGGGCTTAGGGATATTTTCAAAAAAATATTTTCTGCCGGTTAAGTTTTTGAGGGCTGATTTCTTGTCCTGTGATTAAAAGCCTTCTGTTTCGCGTGCCAAACCTTTCAGGAGAGCATTTTCAAGCTTTTGGCACCATTTTTGAGTGAATTGCCAAAAGTCAGATTTTTGCTGAAATTGTGACCCCGGGGCTTACGGATTTTTTCAAAGAAATATTTTCTGCCGGTTAGTTTTTTGAGGGCTGATTTCTTGTCCTGTGATAAAAAGCCTTCTGTTTCGAGTGCCAAACCTTTCCGGAGAGCATTATCAGGCTTTTGGCACCATTTTTGAGTGAATTGCCAAAATTCAGATTTTTGCTGAAGTTGTGACCCCGGGGCTTAGGAATTTTTTCAAAAAAAATTTTCTACCGGTTAAGTTTTTGAGGGCTGATTTCTTGTCCTTTGATAAAAAGCCTTCTGTTTCGCGTGCCAAACCTTTCAGGAGAGCATTTTCAAGCTTTTGGCACCATTTTTGAGTGAATTGCCAAAAGTCAGATTTTTGCTGAAATTGTGACCCCGGGGCTTAGGGATTTTTTCAAAGAAATATTTTCTGCCGGTTAGTTTTTTGAGGGCTGATTTCTTATCCTGTGATAAAAAGCCTTCTGTTTCGAGTGCCAAACCTTTCAGGAGAGCATTTTCAGGCTTTTGGCACCATCTTTGAGTGAATTGCCAAAAGTCAGATTTTTACTGAAATTGTGACCCCGGGGCTTAGGGATTTTTTCAAAAAAATATTTTCTGCCGGTTAAGTTTTTGAGGGCTGATTTCTTGTCCTGTGATAAAAAGCCTTCTGTTTCGAGTGCCAAACCTTTCAGGAGAGCATTTTCAGGCTTTTGGCACCATTTTTGAGTGAATTGCCAAAATTCAGATTTTTGCTGAAATTGTGACCCCGGGGCTTAGGGATTTTTTCAAAAAAATATTTTCTGCCGGTTAAGTTTTTGAGTGCTGATTTCTTGTCCTGTGATAAAAAGCCTTCTGTTTCAAGTGCCAAACCTTTCAGGAGAGCATTTGAAACCGGTTGGCACCATTTTTGAGTGAATCGCCAAAAGTCAGATGTTTCCTGAAATTGTGACCCCGGGGCTTAGGGATTTTTTCAAAAAAATATTTTCTGCCGGTTAAGTTTTTGAGGGCTGATTTCTTGTCCTGTGATAAAAAGCCTTCTGTTTCGAGTGCCAAACCTTTCAGGAGAGCATTTTCAGGCTTTTGGCACCATTTTTGAGTGAATTGCCAAAATTCAGATTTTAGCTGAAATTGTGACCCCGGGACTTAGGGATTTTTTCAAAAAAATATTTTCTACCGGTTAAGTTTTTGAGGGCTGATTTCTTGTCCTGTGATTAAAAGCCTTCTGTTTCGCGTGCCAAACCTTTCAGGAGAGCATTTTCAAGCTTTTGGCACCATTTTTGAGTGAATTGCCAAAAGTCAGATTTTTGCTGAAATTGTGACCCCGGGGCTTACGGATTTTTTCAAAGAAATATTTTCTGCCGGTTAGTTTTTTGAGGGCTGATTTCTTGTCCTGTGATAAAAAGCCTTCTGTTTCGAGTGCCAAACCTTTCCGGAGAGCATTATCAGGCTTTTGGCACCATTTTTGAGTGAATTGCCAAAATTCAGATTTTTGCTGAAGTTGTGACCCCGGGGCTTAGGAATTTTTTCAAAAAAAATTTTCTACCGGTTAAGTTTTTGAGGGCTGATTTCTTGTCCTTTGATAAAAAGCCTTCTGTTTCGCGTGCCAAACCTTTCAGGAGAGCATTTTCAAGCTTTTGGCACCATTTTTGAGTGAATTGCCAAAAGTCAGATTTTTGCTGAAATTGTGACCCCGGGGCTTAGGGATTTTTTCAAAGAAATATTTTCTGCCGGTTAGTTTTTTGAGGGCTGATTTCTTGTCCTGTGATAAAAAGCCTTCTGTTTCGAGTGCCAAACCTTTCAGGAGAGCATTTTCAGGCTTTTGGCACCATCTTTGAGTGAATTGCCAAAAGTCAGATTTTTACTGAAATTGTGACCCCGGGGCTTAGGGATTTTTTCAAAAAAATATTTTCTGCCGGTTAAGTTTTTGAGGGCTGATTTCTTGTCCTGTGATAAAAAGCCTTCTGTTTCGAGTGCCAAACCTTTCAGGAGAGCATTTTCAGGCTTTTGGCACCATTTTTGAGTGAATTGCCAAAATTCAGATTTTTGCTGAAATTGTGACCCCGGGGCTTAGGGATTTTTTCAAAAAAATATTTTCTGCCGGTTAAGTTTTTGAGTGCTGATTTCTTGTCCTGTGATAAAAAGCCTTCTGTTTCAAGTGCCAAACCTTTCAGGAGAGCATTTGAAACCGGTTGGCACCATTTTTGAGTGAATCGCCAAAAGTCAGATGTTTCCTGAAATTGTGACCCCGGGGCTTAGGGATTTTTTCAAAAAAATATTTTCTGCCGGTTAAGTTTTTGAGGGCTGATTTCTTGTCCTGTGATAAAAAGCCTTCTGTTTCGAGTGCCAAACCTTTCAGGAGAGCATTTTCAGGCTTTTGGCACCATTTTTGAGTGAATTGCCAAAATTCAGATTTTAGCTGAAATTGTGACCCCGGGACTTAGGGATTTTTTCAAAAAAATATTTTCTACCGGTTAAGTTTTTGAGGGCTGATTTCTTGTCCTTTGATAAAAAGCCTTCTGTTTCGCGTGCCAAACCTTTCAGGAGAGCATTTTCAAGCTTTTGCCACCATTTTTGAATGAATGGCCAAAAGTCAGATTTTTGCTGAAATTGTGACCCCGGGGCTTAGGGATATTTTCAAAAAAATATTTTCTGCCGGTTAAGTTTTTGAGGGCTGATTTCTTGTCCTGTGATTAAAAGCCTTCTGTTTCGCGTGCCAAACCTTTCAGGAGAGCATTTTCAAGCTTTTGGCACCATTTTTGAGTGAATTGCCAAAAGTCAGATTTTTGCTGAAATTGTGACCCCGGGGCTTACGGATTTTTTCAAAGAAATATTTTCTGCCTGTTAGTTTTTTGAGGGCTGATTTCTTGTCCTGTGATAAAAAGCCTTCTGTTTCGAGTGCCAAACCTTTCCGGAGAGCATTATCAGGCTTTTGGCACCATTTTTGAGTGAATTGCCAAAATTCAGATTTTTGCTGAAGTTGTGACCCCGGGGCTTAGGAATTTTTTCAAAAAAAATTTTCTACCGGTTAAGTTTTTGAGGGCTGATTTCTTGTCCTTTGATAAAAAGCCTTCTGTTTCGCGTGCCAAACCTTTCAGGAGAGCATTTTCAAGCTTTTGGCACCATTTTTGAGTGAATTGCCAAAAGTCAGATTTTTGCTGAAATTGTGACCCCGGGGCTTAGGGATTTTTTCAAAGAAATATTTTCTGCCGGTTAGTTTTTTGAGGGCTGATTTCTTGTCCTGTGATAAAAAGCCTTCTGTTTCGAGTGCCAAACCTTTCAGGAGAGCATTTTCAGGCTTTTGGCACCATTTTTGAGTGAATTGCCAAAAGTCAGATGTTGGCTGAAATTGTGACCCCAGGGCTTAGGGATTTTTTCAAAAAAATATTTTCTTCCGGTTAAGTTTTTGAGGGCTGATTTCTTGTCCTGTGATAAAAAGCCTTCTGTTTCGAGTGCCAAACCTTTCAGGAGAGCATTTTCAGGCTTTTGGCACCATTTTTGAGTGAATTGCCAAAATTCAGATTTTTGCTGAAATTGTGACCCCGGGGCTTAGGGATTTTTTCAAAAAAATATTTTCTGCCGGTTAAGTTTTTGAGTGCTGATTTCTTGTCCTGTGATAAAAAGCCTTCTGTTTCAAGTGCCAAACCTTTCAGGAGAGCATTTGAAACCGGTTGGCACCATTTTTGAGTGAATCGCCAAAAGTCAGATGTTTCCTGAAATTGTGACCCCGGGGCTTAGGGATTTTTTCAAAAAAATATTTTCTGCCGGTTAAGTTTTTGAGGGCTGATTTCTTGTCCTGTGATAAAAAGCCTTCTGTTTCGAGTGCCAAACCTTTCAGGAGAGCATTTTCAGGCTTTTGGCACCATTTTTGAGTGAATTGCCAAAATTCAGATTTTAGCTGAAATTGTGACCCCGGGACTTAGGGATTTTTTCAAAAAAATATTTTCTACCGGTTAAGTTTTTGAGGGCTGATTTCTTGTCCTTTGATAAAAAGCCTTCTGTTTCGCGTGCCAAACCTTTCAGGAGAGCATTTTCAAGCTTTTGCCACCATTTTTGAATGAATGGCCAAAAGTCAGATTTTTGCTGAAATTGTGACCTCGGGGCTTAGGGATTTTTTCAAAAAAATATTTTCTGCCGCTTAGGTTTTTGAGGGCTGATTTCTTGTCCTGTGATAAAAAGCCTTCTGTTTCGAGTGCCAAACCTTTCAGGAGAGCATTTTCAGGCTTTTGGCACCATCTTTGAGTGAATTGCCAAAAGTCAGATTTTTGCTGAAATTGTGACCCCGGGGCTTAGGGATTTTTTCAAAAAAATATTTTCTGCCGGTTAAGTTTTTGAGTGCTGATTTCTCGTCCTGTGATAAAAAGCCTTCTGTTTCAAGTGCCAAACCTTTCAGGAGAGCATTTGAAACCGGTTGGCACCATTTTTGAGTGAATTGCCAAAAGTCAGATGTTTGCTGAAATTGTGACCCCGGGGCTTAGGGATTTTTTCAAAAAAATATTTTCTGCCGGTTATGTTTTTGAGGGCTGATTTCTTGTCCTGTGATAAAAAGCCTTCTGTTTCAAGTGCCAAACCTTTCAGGAGAGCATTTTCAGGCTTTTGGCACCATTTTTGAGTGAATTGCCAAAAGTCAGATTTTTGCTGAAATTGTGACCCCGGGGCTTAGGGGTTTTTTCAAAAAAATATTTTCTGCCGGTTAAGTTTTTGAGGGCTGATTTCTTGTCCTTTGATAAAAAGCCTTCTGTTTCGCGTGCCAAACCTTTCAGGAGAGCATTTTCAAGCTTTTGCCACCATTTTTGAATGAATTGCCAAAAGTCAGATTTTTGCTGAAATTGTGACCCCGGGGCTTAGGGATTTTTTCAAAAAAATATTTTCTGCCGCTTAGGTTTTTGAGGGCTGATTTCTTGTCCTGTGATAAAAAGCCTTCTGTTTCGAGTGCCAAACCTTTCAGGAGAGCATTTTCAGGCTTTTGGCACCATCTTTGAGTGAATTGCCAAAAGTCAGATTTTTGCTCAAATTGTGACCCCGGGGCTTAGGGATTTTTTCAAAAAAATATTTTCTGCCGGTTAAGTTTTTGAGGGCTGATTTCTTGTCCTGTGATAAAAAGCCTTCTGTTTCGAGTGCCAAACCTTTCAGGAGAGCATTTTCAGGCTTTTGGCACCATTTTTGAGTGAATTGCCAACATTCAGATTTTTGCTGAAATTGTGACCCCGGGGCTTAGGGATTTTTTCAAAAAAATATTTTCTGCCGGTTAAGTTTTTGAGTGCTGATTTCTCGTCCTATGATAAAAAGCCTTCTGTTTCAAGTGCCAAACCTTTCAAGAGAGCATTTGAAACCGGATGGCACCATTTTTGAGTGAATTGCCAAAAGTCAGATTTTTGCTGAAATTGTGACCCCGGGGCTTAGGGATTTTTTCAAAAAAATATTTTCTGCCGGTTAAGTTTTTGAGGGCTGATTTCTTGTCCTGTGATAAAAAGCCTTCTGTTTCAAGTGCCATACCTTTCAGGAGAGTATTTTCAGGCTTTTGGCACGATCTTTGAGTGAATTGCCAAAAGTCAGATTTTTGCTAAAATTGTGACCCCGGGGCTTAGGGTTTTTTTCAAAAAAATATTTTCTGCCGGTTATGTTTTTGAGGGCTGATTTCTTGTCCTGTGATAAAAAGCCTTCTGTTTCGAGTGCCAAACCCCGGCGCTCAGGGATTTTTTCAAAAAAATATTTTCTGCCGGTTAGGTTTTTGAGGGCTGATTTCTTCTCCTGTGATAAAAAGCCTTCTGTTTCGAGTGCCAAACCATTGAGGAGAGCATTTTCAGGCTTTTGGCACCATTTTTGGAGTGAATTGCCAAAAGTCAGATTTTTGCTGAAATTGTGACCCCGGGGCTTAGGGATTTTTTAAAAAAAAAATTTTCTACCGGTTAAGTTTTTGAGGGCTGATTTCTTGTCCTGTGATAAAAAGCCTTCTGTTTCGCGTGCCAAACCTTTCAGGAGAGCATTTTCAAGCTTTTGCCACCATTTTTGAGTGAATTGCCAAAAGTCAGATTTTTGCTGAAATTGTGACCCCGGGGCTTAGGGATTTTTTCAAAAAAATATTTTCTGCCGCTTAGGTTTTTGAGGGCTGATTTCTTGTCCTGTGATAAAAAGCCTTCTGTTTCGAGTGCCAAACCTTTCAGGAGAGCATTTTCAGGCTTTTGGCACCATTTTTGAGTGAATTGCCCAAAGTCAGATGTTTGCTGAAATTGTGACCCCGGGGCTTAGGGATTTTTTCAAAAAAATATTTTCTGCCGGTTAAGTTTTTGAGTGCTGATTTCTCGTCCTGTGATAAAAAGCCTTCTGTTTCAAGTGCCAAACCTTTCAGGAGAGCATTTGAAACCGGTTGGCACCATTTTTGAGTGAATTGCCAAAAGTCAGATGTTTGCTGAAATTATGACCCCGGGGCTTAGGGATTTTTTCAAAAAAATATTTTCTGCCGGTTATGTTTTTGAGGGCTGATTTCTTGTCCTGTGATAAAAAGCCTTCTGTTTCGAGTGCCAAACCCCGGGGCTTAGGGATTTTTTCAAAAAAATGTTTTCTGCCGGTTATGTTTTTGAGGGCTGATTTCTTGTCCTGTGATGAAAAGCCTTCTGTTTCGAGTGCCAAACCCCGGGGCTTAGGGATTTTTTCAAAAAAATATTTTCTGCCGGTTAGGTTTTTGAGGGCTGATTTCTTTTCCTGTGATAAAAAGCCTTCTGTTTCGAGTGCCAAACCCCGGGGCTTAGGGATTTTTTCAAAAAAATATTTTCTGCCGGTTATGTTTTTGAGGGCTGGTTTCTTGTCCTGTGATGAAAAGCCTTCTGTTTCGAGTGCCAAACCCCGGGGCTTAGGGATTTTTTCAAAAAAATATTTTCTGCCGGTTAAGTTTTTGAGGGCTGATTTCTTTTCCTGTGATAAAAAGCCTTATGTTTCGAGTGCCAAACCATTGAGGAGAGCATTTTCAGGCTTTTGGCACCATTTTTGAGTGAATTGCCAAAAGTCAGATTTTTGCTGAAATTGTGACCCCGGGGCTTAGGGATTTTTTCAAAAAAATATTTTCTGCCGGTTAAGTTTTTGAGGGCTGATTTCTTGTCCTGTGATAAAAAGCCTTCTGTTTCAAGTGCCAAACCCCGGGGCTTAGGGATTTTTCAAAAAAATATTTTCTGCCGGTTAGGTTTTTGAGGGCTGATTTCTTGTCCTGTGATAAAAAGCCTTCTGTTTCAAGTGCCAAACCTTTCAGGAGAGCATTTGAAACCGGTTGGCACCATTTTTGAGTGAATTGCCAAACGTCAGATGTTTGCTGAAATTGTGACCCCGGGGCTTAGGGATTTTTTCAAAAAAATATTTTCTGCCGGTTATGTTTTTGAGGGCTGATTTCTTGTCCTGTGATAAAAAGCCTTCTGTTTCGAGTGCCAAACCCCGGGGCTTAGGGATTTTTTCAAAAAAATATTTTCTGCCGGTTAGGTTTTTGAGGGCTGATTTCTTTTCCTGTGATAAAAAGCCTTCTGTTTCGAGTGCCATACCCCGGGGCTTAGGGATTTTTTCAAAAAAATATTTTCTGCCGGTTATGTTTTTGAGGGCTGATTTCTTGTCCTGTGATAAAAAGCCTTCTGTTTCGAGTGCCAAACCCCGGGGCTTAGGGATTTTTTCAAAAAAATGTTTTCTGCCGGTTAGGTTTTTGAGGGCTGATTTCTTTTCCTGTGATAAAAAGCCTTATGTTTCGAGTGCCAAACCATTGAGGAGAGCATTTTCAGGCTTTTGGCACCATTTTTGAGTGAATTGCCAAAAGTCAGATTTTTGCTGAAATTGTGACCCCGGGGCTTAGGGACTTTCTCAAAAAAATATTTTCTGCCGGTTAAGTTTTTGAGGGCTGATTTCTTGTCCTGTGATAAAAAGCCTTCTGTTTCAAGTGCCAAACCCCGGGGCTTAGGGATTTTTCAAAAAAATATTTTCTGCCGGTTAGGTTTTTGAGGGCTGATTTCTTGTCCTGTGATAAAAAGCCTTCTGTTTCGAGTGCCAAACCATTGAGGAGAGCATTTTCAGGCTTTTGGCACCATTTTTGAGTGAATTGCCAAAAGTCAGATTTTTGCTGAAATTGTGACCCCAGGGCTTAGGGATTTTTTCAAAAAAATATTTTCTACCGGTTAAGTTTTTGAGGGCTGATTTCTTGTCCTGTGATAAAAAGCCTTCTGTTTCGCGTGCCAAACCTTTCAGGAGAGCATTTTCAAGCTTTTGCCACGATTTTTGAGTGAATTGCCAAAAATCAGATTTTTGCTGAAATTGTGACCCCGGGGCTTAGGGATTTTTTCAAAAAAATATTTTCTGCCGCTTAGGTTTTTGAGGTTTGATTTCTTGTCCTGTGATAAAAAGCCTTCTGTTTCGAGTGCCAAACCTTTCAGGAGAGCATTTTCAGGCTTTTGGCACCATCTTTGAGTGAATTGCCAAAAGTCAGATTTTTGCTGAAATTGTGACCCCGGGGCTTTGGGATTTTTTCAAAAAAATATTTTCTGCCGCTTAGGTTTTTGAGGGCTGATTTCTTGTCCTGTGATAAAAAGCCTTCTGTTTCGAGTGCCAAACCTTTCAGGAGAGCATTTTCAGGCTTTTGGCACCATTTTTGAGTGAATTGCCCAAAGTCAGATGTTTGCTGAAATTGTGACCCCGGGGCTTAGGGATTTTTTCAAAAAAATATTTTCTGCCGGTTATGTTTTTGAGGGCTGATTTCTTGTCCTGTGATAAAAAGCCTTCTGTTTCGAGTGCCAAACCCCGGGGCTTAGGGATTTTTTCAAAAAAATATTTTCTGCCGGTTATGTTTTTGAGGGCTGATTTCTTGTCCTGTGATAAAAAGCCTTCTGTTTCGAGTGCCAAACCCCGGGGCTTAGGGATTTTTTCAAAAAAATATTTTCTGCCGGTTAGGTTTTTGAGGGCTGATTTCTTGTCCTGTGATAAAAAGCCTTCTGTTTCGAGTGCCAAACCATTGAGGAGAGCATTTTCAGGCTTTTGGCACCATTTTTGAGTGAATTGCCAAAAGTCAGATTTTTGCTGAAATTGTGACCCCGGGGCTTAGGGATTTTTTCAAAAAAATATTTTCTGCCGGTTAAGTTTTTGAGGGCTGATTTCTTGTCCTGTGATAAAAAGCCTTCTGTTTCAAGTGCCAAACCCCGGGGCTTAGGGATTTTTCAAAAAAATATTTTCTGCCGGTTAGGTTTTTGAGGGCTGATTTCTTGTCCTGTGATAAAAAGCCTTCTGTTTCGAGTGCCAAACCTTTCAGGAGAGCATTTTCAGGCTTTTGGCACCATTTTTGAGTGAATTGCCAACATTCAGATTTTTGCTGAAATTGTGACCCCGGGGCTTAGGGATTTTTTCAAAAAAATATTTTCTGCCGGTTAAGTTTTTGAGTGCTGATTTCTCGTCCTATGATAAAAAGCCTTCTGTTTCAAGTGCCAAACCTTTCAGGAGAGCATTTGAAACCGGATGGCACCATTTTTGAGTGAATTGCCAAAAGTCAGATTTTTGCTGAAATTGTGACCCCGGGGCTTAGGGATTTTTTCAAAAAAATATTTTCTGCCGGTTAAGTTTTTGAGGGCTGATTTCTTGTCCTGTGATAAAAAGCCTTCTGTTTCAAGTGCCATACCTTTCAGGAGAGTATTTTCAGGCTTTTGGCACCATCTTTGAGTGAATTGCCAAAAGTCAGATTTTTGCTAAAATTGTGACCCCGGGGCTTAGGGTTTTTTTCAAAAAAATATTTTCTGCCGGTTATGTTTTTGAGGGCTGATTTCTTGTCCTGTGATAAAAAGCCTTCTGTTTCGAGTGCCAAACCCCGGCGCTCAGGGATTTTTTCAAAAAAATATTTTCTGCCGGTTAGGTTTTTGAGGGCTGATTTCTTCTCCTGTGATAAAAAGCCTTCTGTTTCGAGTGCCAAACCATTGAGGAGAGCATTTTCAGGCTTTTGGCACCATTTTTGGAGTGAATTGCCAAAAGTCAGATTTTTGCTGAAATTGTGACCCCGGGGCTTAGGGATTTTTTCAAAAAAAAATTTTCTACCGGTTAAGTTTTTGAGGGCTGATTTCTTGTCCTGTGATAAAAAGCCTTCTGTTTCGCGTGCCAAACCTTTCAGGAGAGCATTTTCAAGCTTTTGCCACCATTTTTGAGTGAATTGCCAAAAGTCAGATTTTTGCTGAAATTGTGACCCCGGGGCTTAGGGATTTTTTCAAAAAAATATTTTCTGCCGCTTAGGTTTTTGAGGGCTGATTTCTTGTCCTGTGATAAAAAGCCTTCTGTTTCGAGTGCCAAACCTTTCAGGAGAGCATTTTCAGGCTTTTGGCACCATTTTTGAGTGAATTGCCCAAAGTCAGATGTTTGCTGAAATTGTGACCCCGGGGCTTAGGGATTTTTTCAAAAAAATATTTTCTGCCGGTTAAGTTTTTGAGTGCTGATTTCTCGTCCTGTGATAAAAAGCCTTCTGTTTCAAGTGCCAAACCTTTCAGGAGAGCATTTGAAACCGGTTGGCACCATTTTTGAGTGAATTGCCAAAAGTCAGATGTTTGCTGAAATTATGACCCCGGGGCTTAGGGATTTTTTCAAAAAAATATTTTCTGCCGGTTATGTTTTTGAGGGCTGATTTCTTGTCCTGTGATAAAAAGCCTTCTGTTTCGAGTGCCAAACCCCGGGGCTTAGGGATTTTTTCAAAAAAATGTTTTCTGCCGGTTATGTTTTTGAGGGCTGATTTCTTGTCCTGTGATGAAAAGCCTTCTGTTTCGAGTGCCAAACCCCGGGGCTTAGGGATTTTTTCAAAAAAATATTTTCTGCCGGTTAGGTTTTTGAGGGCTGATTTCTTTTCCTGTGATAAAAAGCCTTCTGTTTCGAGTGCCAAACCCCGGGGCTTAGGGATTTTTTCAAAAAAATATTTTCTGCCGGTTATGTTTTTGAGGGCTGGTTTCTTGTCCTGTGATGAAAAGCCTTCTGTTTCGAGTGCCAAACCCCGGGGCTTAGGGATTTTTTCAAAAAAATATTTTCTGCCGGTTAAGTTTTTGAGGGCTGATTTCTTTTCCTGTGATAAAAAGCCTTCTGTTTCGAGTGCCAAACCATTGAGGAGAGCATTTTCAGGCTTTTGGCACCATTTTTGAGTGAATTGCCAAAAGTCAGATTTTTGCTGAAATTGTGACCCCGGGGCTTAGGGATTTTTTCAAAAAAATATTTTCTGCCGGTTAAGTTTTTGAGGGCTGATTTCTTGTCCTGTGATAAAAAGCCTTCTGTTTCAAGTGCCAAACCCCGGGGCTTAGGGATTTTTCAAAAAAATATTTTCTGCCGGTTAGGTTTTTGAGGGCTGATTTCTTGTCCTGTGATAAAAAGCCTTCTGTTTCAAGTGCCAAACCTTTCAGGAGAGCATTTGAAACCGGTTGGCACCATTTTTGAGTGAATTGCCAAACGTCAGATGTTTGCTGAAATTGTGACCCCGGGGCTTAGGGATTTTTTCAAAAAAATATTTTCTGCCGGTTATGTTTTTGAGGGCTGATTTCTTGTCCTGTGATAAAAAGCCTTCTGTTTCGAGTGCCAAACCCCGGGGCTTAGGGATTTTTTCAAAAAAATATTTTCTGCCGGTTAGGTTTTTGAGGGCTGATTTCTTTTCCTGTGATAAAAAGCCTTCTGTTTCGAGTGCCATACCCCGGGGCTTAGGGATTTTTTCAAAAAAATATTTTCTGCCGGTTATGTTTTTGAGGGCTGATTTCTTGTCCTGTGATAAAAAGCCTTCTGTTTCGAGTGCCAAACCCCGGGGCTTAGGGATTTTTTCAAAAAAATATTTTCTGCCGGTTAGGTTTTTGAGGGCTGATTTCTTTTCCTGTGATAAAAAGCCTTATGTTTCGAGTGCCAAACCATTGAGGAGAGCATTTTCAGGCTTTTGGCACCATTTTTGAGTGAATTGCCAAAAGTCAGATTTTTGCTGAAATTGTGACCCCGGGGCTTAGGGACTTTTTCAAAAAAATATTTTCTGCCGGTTAAGTTTTTGAGGGCTGATTTCTTGTCCTGTGATAAAAAGCCTTCTGTTTCAAGTGCCAAACCCCGGGGCTTAGGGATTTTTCAAAAAAATATTTTCTGCCGGTTAGGTTTTTGAGGGCTGATTTCTTGTCCTGTGATAAAAAGCCTTCTGTTTCGAGTGCCAAACCATTGAGGAGAGCATTTTCAGGCTTTTGGCACCATTTTTGAGTGAATTGCCAAAAGTCAGATTTTTGCTGAAATTGTGACCCCAGGGCTTAGGGATTTTTTCAAAAAAATATTTTCTACCGGTTAAGTTTTTGAGGGCTGATTTCTTGTCCTGTGATAAAAAGCCTTCTGTTTCGCGTGCCAAACCTTTCAGGAGAGCATTTTCAAGCTTTTGCCACCATTTTTGAGTGAATTGCCAAAAATCAGATTTTTGCTGAAATTGTGACCCCGGGGCTTAGGGATTTTTTCAAAAAAATATTTTCTGCCGCTTAGGTTTTTGAGGTTTGATTTCTTGTCCTGTGATAAAAAGCCTTCTGTTTCGAGTGCCAAACCTTTCAGGAGAGCATTTTCAGGCTTTTGGCACCATCTTTGAGTGAATTGCCAAAAGTCAGATTTTTGCTGAAATTGTGACCCCGGGGCTTAGGGATTTTTTCAAAAAAATATTTTCTGCCGCTTAGGTTTTTGAGGGCTGATTTCTTGTCCTGTGATAAAAAGCCTTCTGTTTCGAGTGCCAAACCTTTCAGGAGAGCATTTTCAGGCTTTTGGCACCATTTTTGAGTGAATTGCCCAAAGTCAGATGTTTGCTGAAATTGTGACCCCGGGGCTTAGGGATTTTTTCAAAAAAATATTTTCTGCCGGTTATGTTTTTGAGGGCTGATTTCTTGTCCTGTGATAAAAAGCCTTCTGTTTCGAGTGCCAAACCCCGGGGCTTAGGGATTTTTTCAAAAAAATATTTTCTGCCGGTTATGTTTTTGAGGGCTGATTTCTTGTCCTGTGATAAAAAGCCTTCTGTTTCGAGTGCCAAACCCCGGGGCTTAGGGATTTTTTCAAAAAAATATTTTCTGCCGGTTAGGTTTTTAAGGGCTGATTTCTTGTCCTGTGATAAAAAGCCTTCTGTTTCGAGTGCCAAACCATTGAGGAGAGCATTTTCAGGCTTTTGGCACCATTTTTGAGTGAATTGCCAAAAGTCAGATTTTTGCTGAAATTGTGACCCCGGGGCTTAGGGATTTTTTCAAAAAAATATTTTCTGCCGGTTAAGTTTTTGAGGGCTGATTTCTTGTCCTGTGATAAAAAGCCTTCTGTTTCAAGTGCCAAACCCCGGGGCTTAGGGATTTTTCAAAAAAATATTTTCTGCCGGTTAGGTTTTTGAGGGCTGATTTCTTGTCCTGTGATAAAAAGCCTTCTGTTTCGAGTGCCAAACCTTTCAGGAGAGCATTTTCAGGCTTTTGGCACCATTTTTGAGTGAATTGCCAACATTCAGATTTTTGCTGAAATTGTGACCCCGGGGCTTAGGGATTTTTTCAAAAAAATATTTTCTGCCGGTTAAGTTTTTGAGTGCTGATTTCTCGTCCTATGATAAAAAGCCTTCTGTTTCAAGTGCCAAACCTTTCAGGAGAGCATTTGAAACCGGATGGCACCATTTTTGAGTGAATTGCCAAAAGTCAGATTTTTGCTGAAATTGTGACCCCGGGGCTTAGGGATTTTTTCAAAAAAATATTTTCTGCCGGTTAAGTTTTTGAGGGCTGATTTCTTGTCCTGTGATAAAAAGCCTTCTGTTTCAAGTGCCATACCTTTCAGGAGAGTATTTTCAGGCTTTTGGCACCATCTTTGAGTGAATTGCCAAAAGTCAGATTTTTGCTAAAATTGTGACCCCGGGGCTTAGGGTTTTTTTCAAAAAAATATTTTCTGCCGGTTATGTTTTTGAGGGCTGATTTCTTGTCCTGTGATAAAAAGCCTTCTGTTTCGAGTGCCAAACCCTGGCGCTCAGGGATTTTTTCAAAAAAATATTTTCTGCCGGTTAGGTTTTTGAGGGCTGATTTCTTCTCCTGTGATAAAAAGCCTTCTGTTTCGAGTGCCAAACCATTGAGGAGAGCATTTTCAGGCTTTTGGCACCATTTTTGGAGTGAATTGC
Organism: Podarcis liolepis; assembly: GCF_965112155.1. NCBI lineage: Eukaryota > Metazoa > Chordata > Lepidosauria > Squamata > Lacertidae > Podarcis > Podarcis liolepis. The sequence continues at coordinate 34,798,058 of NC_139566.1, read as the reverse complement.
CAAAAGTCAGATTTTTGCTGAAATTGTGACCCCGGGGCTTAGGGATTTTTTCAAAAAAAAATTTTCTACCGGTTAAGTTTTTGAGGGCTGATTTCTTGTCCTGTGATAAAAAGCCTTCTGTTTCGCGTGCCAAACCTTTCAGGAGAGCATTTTCAAGCTTTTGCCACCATTTTTGAGTGAATTGCCAAAAGTCAGATTTTTGCTGAAATTGTGACCCCGGGGCTTAGGGATTTTTTCAAAAAAATATTTTCTGCCGCTTAGGTTTTTGAGGGCTGATTTCTTGTCCTGTGATAAAAAGCCTTCTGTTTCGAGTGCCAAACCTTTCAGGAGAGCATTTTCAGGCTTTTGGCACCATTTTTGAGTGAATTGCCCAAAGTCAGATGTTTGCTGAAATTGTGACCCCGGGGCTTAGGGATTTTTTCAAAAAAATATTTTCTGCCGGTTAAGTTTTTGAGTGCTGATTTCTCGTCCTGTGATAAAAAGCCTTCTGTTTCAAGTGCCAAACCTTTCAGGAGAGCATTTGAAACCGGTTGGCACCATTTTTGAGTGAATTGCCAAAAGTCAGATGTTTGCTGAAATTATGACCCCGGGGCTTAGGGATTTTTTCAAAAAAATATTTTCTGCCGGTTATGTTTTTGAGGGCTGATTTCTTGTCCTGTGATAAAAAGCCTTCTGTTTCGAGTGCCAAACCCCGGGGCTTAGGGATTTTTTCAAAAAAATATTTTCTGCCGGTTATGTTTTTGAGGGCTGATTTCTTGTCCTGTGATGAAAAGCCTTCTGTTTCGAGTGCCAAACCCCGGGGCTTAGGGATTTTTTCAAAAAAATATTTTCTGCCGGTTAGGTTTTTGAGGGCTGATTTCTTTTCCTGTGATAAAAAGCCTTCTGTTTCGAGTGCCAAACCCCGGGGCTTAGGGATTTTTTCAAAAAAATATTTTCTGCCGGTTAAGTTTTTGAGGGCTGGTTTCTTTTCCTGTGATAAAAAGCCTTATGTTTCGAGTGCCAAACCATTGAGGAGAGCATTTTCAGGCTTTTGGCACCATTTTTGAGTGAATTGCCAAAAGTCAGATTTTTGCTGAAATTGTGACCCCGGGGCTTAGGGATTTTTTCAAAAAAATATTTTCTGCCGGTTAAGTTTTTGAGGGCTGATTTCTTGTCCTGTGATAAAAAGCCTTCTGTTTCAAGTGCCAAACCCCGGGGCTTAGGGATTTTTCAAAAAAATATTTTCTGCCGGTTAGGTTTTTGAGGGCTGATTTCTTGTCCTGTGATAAAAAGCCTTCTGTTTCAAGTGCCAAACCTTTCAGGAGAGCATTTGAAACCGGTTGGCACCATTTTTGAGTGAATTGCCAAACGTCAGATGTTTGCTGAAATTGTGACCCCGGGGCTTAGGGATTTTTTCAAAAAAATATTTTCTGCCGGTTAGGTTTTTGAGGGCTGATTTCTTTTCCTGTGATAAAAAGCCTTCTGTTTCGAGTGCCATACCCCGGGGCTTAGGGATTTTTTCAAAAAAATATTTTCTGCCGGTTATGTTTTTGAGGGCTGATTTCTTGTCCTGTGATAAAAAGCCTTCTGTTTCGAGTGCCAAACCCCGGGGCTTAGGGATTTTTTCAAAAAAATATTTTCTGCCGGTTAGGTTTTTGAGGGCTGATTTCTTTTCCTGTGATAAAAAGCCTTATGTTTCGAGTGCCAAACCATTGAGGAGAGCATTTTCAGGCTTTTGGCACCATTTTTGAGTGAATTGCCAAAAGTCAGATTTTTGCTGAAATTGTGACCCCGGGGCTTAGGGACTTTTTCAAAAAAATATTTTCTGCCGGTTAAGTTTTTGAGGGCTGATTTCTTGTCCTGTGATAAAAAGCCTTCTGTTTCAAGTGCCAAACCCCGGGGCTTAGGGATTTTTCAAAAAAATATTTTCTGCCGGTTAGGTTTTTGAGGGCTGATTTCTTGTCCTGTGATAAAAAGCCTTCTGTTTCGAGTGCCAAACCATTGAGGAGAGCATTTTCAGGCTTTTGGCACCATTTTTGAGTGAATTGCCAACATTCAGATTTTTGCTGAAATTGTGACCCCGGGGCTTAGGGATTTTTTCAAAAAAATATTTTCTGCCGGTTAAGTTTTTGAGTGCTGATTTCTCGTCCTATGATAAAAAGCCTTCTGTTTCAAGTGCCAAACCTTTCAGGAGAGCATTTGAAACCGGATGGCACCATTTTTGAGTGAATTGCCAAAAGTCAGATTTTTGCTGAAATTGTGACCCCGGGGCTTAGGGATTTTTTCAAAAAAATATTTTCTGCCGGTTAAGTTTTTGAGGGCTGATTTCTTGTCCTGTGATAAAAAGCCTTCTGTTTCAAGTGCCATACCTTTCAGGAGAGTATTTTCAGGCTTTTGGCACCATCTTTGAGTGAATTGCCAAAAGTCAGATTTTTGCTAAAATTGTGACCCCGGGGCTTAGGGTTTTTTTCAAAAAAATATTTTCTGCCGGTTATGTTTTTGAGGGCTGATTTCTTGTCCTGTGATAAAAAGCCTTCTGTTTCGAGTGCCAAACCCCGGCGCTCAGGGATTTTTTCAAAAAAATATTTTCTGCCGGTTAGGTTTTTGAGGGCTGATTTCTTCTCCTGTGATAAAAAGCCTTCTGTTTCGAGTGCCAAACCATTGAGGAGAGCATTTTCAGGCTTTTGGCACCATTTTTGGAGTGAATTGCCAAAAGTCAGATTTTTGCTGAAATTGTGACCCCGGGGCTTAGGGATTTTTTCAAAAAAAAATTTTCTACCGGTTAAGTTTTTGAGGGCTGATTTCTTGTCCTGTGATAAAAAGCCTTCTGTTTCGCGTGCCAAACCTTTCAGGAGAGCATTTTCAAGCTTTTGCCACCATTTTTGAGTGAATTGCCAAAAGTCAGATTTTTGCTGAAATTGTGACCCCGGGGCTTAGGGATTTTTTCAAAAAAATATTTTCTGCCGCTTAGGTTTTTGAGGGCTGATTTCTTGTCCTGTGATAAAAAGCCTTCTGTTTCGAGTGCCAAACCTTTCAGGAGAGCATTTTCAGGCTTTTGGCACCATTTTTGAGTGAATTGCCCAAAGTCAGATGTTTGCTGAAATTGTGACCCCGGGGCTTAGGGATTTTTTCAAAAAAATATTTTCTGCCGGTTAAGTTTTTGAGTGCTGATTTCTCGTCCTGTGATAAAAAGCCTTCTGTTTCAAGTGCCAAACCTTTCAGGAGAGCATTTGAAACCGGTTGGCACCATTTTTGAGTGAATTGCCAAAAGTCAGATGTTTGCTGAAATTATGACCCCGGGGCTTAGGGATTTTTTCAAAAAAATATATTCTGCCGGTTATGTTTTTGAGGGCTGATTTCTTGTCCTGTGATAAAAAGCCTTCTGTTTCGAGTGCCAAACCCCGGGGCTTAGGGATTTTTTCAAAAAAATATTTTCTGCCGGTTATGTTTTTGAGGGCTGATTTCTTGTCCTGTGATGAAAAGCCTTCTGTTTCGAGTGCCAAACCCCGGGGCTTAGGGATTTTTTCAAAAAAATATTTTCTGCCGGTTAGGTTTTTGAGGGCTGATTTCTTTTCCTGTGATAAAAAGCCTTATGTTTCGAGTGCCAAACCATTGAGGAGAGCATTTTCAGGCTTTTGGCACCATTTTTGAGTGAATTGCCAAAAGTCAGATTTTTGCTGAAATTGTGACCCCGGGGCTTAGGGACTTTTTCAAAAAAATATTTTCTGCCGGTTAAGTTTTTGAGGGCTGATTTCTTGTCCTGTGATAAAAAGCCTTCTGTTTCAAGTGCCATACCCCGGGGCTTAGGGATTTTTCAAAAAAATATTTTCTGCCGGTTAGGTTTTTGAGGGCTGATTTCTTGTCCTGTGATAAAAAGCCTTCTGTTTCGAGTGCCAAACCATTGAGGAGAGCATTTTCAGGCTTTTGGCACCATTTTTGAGTGAATTGCCAACATTCAGATTTTTGCTGAAATTGTGACCCCGGGGCTTAGGGATTTTTTCAAAAAAATATTTTCTGCCGGTTAAGTTTTTGAGTGCTGATTTCTCGTCCTATGATAAAAAGCCTTCTGTTTCAAGTGCCAAACCTTTCAGGAGAGCATTTGAAACCGGATGGCACCATTTTTGAGTGAATTGCCAAAAGTCAGATTTTTGCTGAAATTGTGACCCCGGGGCTTAGGGATTTTTTCAAAAAAATATTTTCTGCCGGTTAAGTTTTTGAGGGCTGATTTCTTGTCCTGTGATAAAAAGCCTTCTGTTTCAAGTGCCATACCTTTCAGGAGAGTATTTTCAGGCTTTTGGCACCATCTTTGAGTGAATTGCCAAAAGTCAGATTTTTGCTAAAATTGTGACCCCGGGGCTTAGGGTTTTTTTCAAAAAAATATTTTCTGCCGGTTATGTTTTTGAGGGCTGATTTCTTGTCCTGTGATAAAAAGCCTTCTGTTTCGAGTGCCAAACCCCGGCGCTCAGGGATTTTTTCAAAAAAATATTTTCTGCCGGTTAGGTTTTTGAGGGCTGATTTCTTCTCCTGTGATAAAAAGCCTTCTGTTTCGAGTGCCAAACCATTGAGGAGAGCATTTTCAGGCTTTTGGCACCATTTTTGGAGTGAATTGCCAAAAGTCAGATTTTTGCTGAAATTGTGACCCCGGGGCTTAGGGATTTTTTCAAAAAAATTTTTTCTACCGGTTAAGTTTTTGAGGGCTGATTTCTTGTCCTGTGATAAAAAGCCTTCTGTTTCGCGTGCCAAACCTTTCAGGAGAGCATTTTCAAGCTTTTGCCACCATTTTTGAGTGAATTGCCAAAAGTCAGATTTTTGCTGAAATTGTGACCCCGGGGCTTAGGGATTTTTTCAAAAAAATATTTTCTGCCGCTTAGGTTTTTGAGGGCTGATTTCTTGTCCTGTGATAAAAAGCCTTCTGTTTCGAGTGCCAAACCTTTCAGGAGAGCATTTTCAGGCTTTTGGCACCATTTTTGAGTGAATTGCCCAAAGTCAGATGTTTGCTGAAATTGTGACCCCGGGGCTTAGGGATTTTTTCAAAAAAATATTTTCTGCCGGTTAAGTTTTTGAGTGCTGATTTCTCGTCCTGTGATAAAAAGCCTTCTGTTTCAAGTGCCAAACCTTTCAGGAGAGCATTTGAAACCGGTTGGCACCATTTTTGAGTGAATTGCCAAAAGTCAGATGTTTGCTGAAATTATGACCCCGGGGCTTAGGGATTTTTTCAAAAAAATATTTTCTGCCGGTTATGTTTTTGAGGGCTGATTTCTTGTCCTGTGATAAAAAGCCTTCTGTTTCGAGTGCCAAACCCCGGGGCTTAGGGATTTTTTCAAAAAAATATTTTCTGCCGGTTATGTTTTTGAGGGCTGATTTCTTGTCCTGTGATGAAAAGCCTTCTGTTTCGAGTGCCAAACCCCGGGGCTTAGGGATTTTTTCAAAAAAATATTTTCTGCCGGTTAGGTTTTTGAGGGCTGATTTCTTTTCCTGTGATAAAAAGCCTTCTGTTTCGAGTGCCAAACCCCGAGGCTTAGGGATTTTTTCAAAAAAATATTTTCTGCCGGTTAAGTTTTTGAGGGCTGATTTCTTTTCCTGTGATAAAAAGCCTTATGTTTCGAGTGCCAAACCATTGAGGAGAGCATTTTCAGGCTTTTGGCACCATTTTTGAGTGAATTGCCAAAAGTCAGATTTTTGCTGAAATTGTGACCCCGGGGCTTAGGGATTTTTTCAAAAAAATATTTTCTGCCGGTTAAGTTTTTGAGGGCTGATTTCTTGTCCTGTGATAAAAAGCCTTCTGTTTCAAGTGCCAAACCCCGGGGCTTAGGGATTTTTCAAAAAAATATTTTCTGCCGGTTAGGTTTTTGAGGGCTGATTTCTTGTCCTGTGATAAAAAGCCTTCTGTTTCGAGTGCCAAACCATTGAGGAGAGCATTTTCAGGCTTTTGGCACCATTTTTGAGTGAATTGCCAACATTCAGATTTTTGCTGAAATTGTGACCCCGGGGCTTAGGGATTTTTTCAAAAAAATATTTTCTGCCGGTTAAGTTTTTGAGTGCTGATTTCTCGTCCTATGATAAAAAGCCTTCTGTTTCAAGTGCCAAACCTTTCAGGAGAGCATTTGAAACCGGATGGCACCATTTTTGAGTGAATTGCCAAAAGTCAGATTTTTGCTGAAATTGTGACCCCGGGGCTTAGGGATTTTTTCAAAAAAATATTTTCTGCCGGTTAAGTTTTTGAGGGCTGATTTCTTGTCCTGTGATAAAAAGCCTTCTGTTTCAAGTGCCATACCTTTCAGGAGAGTATTTTCAGGCTTTTGGCACCATCTTTGAGTGAATTGCCAAAAGTCAGATTTTTGCTAAAATTGTGACCCCGGGGCTTAGGGTTTTTTTCAAAAAAATATTTTCTGCCGGTTATGTTTTTGAGGGCTGATTTCTTGTCCTGTGATAAAAAGCCTTCTGTTTCGAGTGCCAAACCCCGGCGCTCAGGGATTTTTTCAAAAAAATATTTTCTGCCGGTTAGGTTTTTGAGGGCTGATTTCTTCTCCTGTGATAAAAAGCCTTCTGTTTCGAGTGCCAAACCATTGAGGAGAGCATTTTCAGGCTTTTGGCACCATTTTTGGAGTGAATTGCCAAAAGTCAGATTTTTGCTGAAATTGTGACCCCGGGGCTTAGGGATTTTTTCAAAAAAATTTTTTCTACCGGTTAAGTTTTTGAGGGCTGATTTCTTGTCCTGTGATAAAAAGCCTTCTGTTTCGCGTGCCAAACCTTTCAGGAGAGCATTTTCAAGCTTTTGCCACCATTTTTGAGTGAATTGCCAAAAGTCAGATTTTTGCTGAAATTGTGACCCCGGGGCTTAGGGATTTTTTCAAAAAAATATTTTCTGCCGCTTAGGTTTTTGAGGGCTGATTTCTTGTCCTGTGATAAAAAGCCTTCTGTTTCGAGTGCCAAACCTTTCAGGAGAGCATTTTCAGGCTTTTGGCACCATTTTTGAGTGAATTGCCCAAAGTCAGATGTTTGCTGAAATTGTGACCCCGGGGCTTAGGGATTTTTTCAAAAAAATATTTTCTGCCGGTTAAGTTTTTGAGTGCTGATTTCTCGTCCTGTGATAAAAAGCCTTCTGTTTCAAGTGCCAAACCTTTCAGGAGAGCATTTGAAACCGGTTGGCACCATTTTTGAGTGAATTGCCAAAAGTCAGATGTTTGCTGAAATTATGACCCCGGGGCTTAGGGATTTTTTCAAAAAAATATTTTCTGCCGGTTATGTTTTTGAGGGCTGATTTCTTGTCCTGTGATAAAAAGCCTTCTGTTTCGAGTGCCAAACCCCGGGGCTTAGGGATTTTTTCAAAAAAATATTTTCTGCCGGTTATGTTTTTGAGGGCTGATTTCTTGTCCTGTGATGAAAAGCCTTCTGTTTCGAGTGCCAAACCCCGGGGCTTAGGGATTTTTTCAAAAAAATATTTTCTGCCGGTTAGGTTTTTGAGGGCTGATTTCTTTTCCTGTGATAAAAAGCCTTCTGTTTCGAGTGCCAAACCCCGGGGCTTAGGGATTTTTTCAAAAAAATATTTTCTGCCGGTTAAGTTTTTGAGGGCTGATTTCTTTTCCTGTGATAAAAAGCCTTATGTTTCGAGTGCCAAACCATTGAGGAGAGCATTTTCAGGCTTTTGGCACCATTTTTGAGTGAATTGCCAAAAGTCAGATTTTTGCTGAAATTGTGACCCCGGGGCTTAGGGATTTTTTCAAAAAAATATTTTCTGCCGGTTAAGTTTTTGAGGGCTGATTTCTTGTCCTGTGATAAAAAGCCTTCTGTTTCAAGTGCCAAACCCCGGGGCTTAGGGATTTTTCAAAAAAATATTTTCTGCCGGTTAGGTTTTTGAGGGCTGATTTCTTGTCCTGTGATAAAAAGCCTTCTGTTTCAAGTGCCAAACCTTTCAGGAGAGCATTTGAAACCGGTTGGCACCATTTTTGAGTGAATTGCCAAACGTCAGATGTTTGCTGAAATTGTGACCCCGGGGCTTAGGGATTTTTTCAAAAAAATATTTTCTGCCGGTTATGTTTTTGAGGGCTGATTTCTTGTCCTGTGATAAAAAGCCTTCTGTTTCGAGTGCCAAACCCCGGGGCTTAGGGATTTTTTCAAAAAAATATTTTCTGCCGGTTAGGTTTTTGAGGGCTGATTTCTTTTCCTGTGATAAAAAGCCTTCTGTTTCGAGCGCCATACCCCGGGGCTTAGGGATTTTTTCAAAAAAATATTTTCTGCCGGTTATGTTTTTGAGGGCTGATTTCTTGTCCTGTGATAAAAAGCCTTCTGTTTCGAGTGCCAAACCCCGGGGCTTAGGGATTTTTTCAAAAAAATATTTTCTGCCGGTTAGGTTTTTGAGGGCTGATTTCTTTTCCTGTGATAAAAAGCCTTATGTTTCGAGTGCCAAACCATTGAGGAGAGCATTTTCAGGCTTTTGGCACCATTTTTGAGTGAATTGCCAAAAGTCAGATTTTTGCTGAAATTGTGACCCCGGGGCTTAGGGACTTTTTCAAAAAAATATTTTCTGCCGGTTAAGTTTTTGAGGGCTGATTTCTTGTCCTGTGATAAAAAGCCTTCTGTTTCAAGTGCCAAACCCCGGGGCTTAGGGATTTTTCAAAAAAATATTTTCTGCCGGTTAGGTTTTTGAGGGCTGATTTCTTGTCCTGTGATAAAAAGCCTTCTGTTTCGAGTGCCAAACCATTGAGGAGAGCATTTTCAGGCTTTTGGCACCATTTTTGAGTGAATTGCCAAAAGTCAGATTTTTGCTGAAATTGTGACCCCAGGGCTTAGGGATTTTTTCAAAAAAATATTTTCTACCGGTTAAGTTTTTGAGGGCTGATTTCTTGTCCTGTGATAAAAAGCCTTCTGTTTCGCGTGCCAAACCTTTCAGGAGAGCATTTTCAAGCTTTTGCCACCATTTTTGAGTGAATTGCCAAAAATCAGATTTTTGCTGAAATTGTGACCCCGGGGCTTAGGGATTTTTTCAAAAAAATATTTTCTGCCGCTTAGGTTTTTGAGGTTTGATTTCTTGTCCTGTGATAAAAAGCCTTCTGTTTCGAGTGCCAAACCTTTCAGGAGAGCATTTTCAGGCTTTTGGCACCATCTTTGAGTGAATTGCCAAAAGTCAGATTTTTGCTGAAATTGTGACCCCGGGGCTTTGGGATTTTTTCAAAAAAATATTTTCTGCCGCTTAGGTTTTTGAGGGCTGATTTCTTGTCCTGTGATAAAAAGCCTTCTGTTTCGAGTGCCAAACCTTTCAGGAGAGCATTTTCAGGCTTTTGGCACCATTTTTGAGTGAATTGCCCAAAGTCAGATGTTTGCTGAAATTGTGACCCCGGGGCTTAGGGATTTTTTCAAAAAAATATTTTCTGCCGGTTAAGTTTTTGAGTGCTGATTTCTCGTCCTGTGATAAAAAGCCTTCTGTTTCAAGTGCCAAACCTTTCAGGAGAGCATTTGAAACCGGTTGGCACCATTTTTGAGTGAATTGCCAAAAGTCAGATGTTTGCTGAAATTGTGACCCCGGGGCTTAGGGATTTTTTCAAAAAAATATTTTCTGCCGGTTATGTTTTTGAGGGCTGATTTCTTGTCCTGTGATAAAAAGCCTTCTGTTTCGAGTGCCAAACCCCGGGGCTTAGGGATTTTTTCAAAAAAATATTTTCTGCCGGTTATGTTTTTGAGGGCTGATTTCTTGTCCTGTGATAAAAAGCCTTCTGTTTCGAGTGCCAAACCCCGGGGCTTAGGGATTTTTTCAAAAAAATATTTTCTGCCGGTTAGGTTTTTGAGGGCTGATTTCTTGTCCTGTGATAAAAAGCCTTCTGTTTCGAGTGCCAAACCATTGAGGAGAGCATTTTCAGGCTTTTGGCACCATTTTTGAGTGAATTGCCAAAAGTCAGATTTTTGCTGAAATTGTGACCCCAGGGCTTAGGGATTTTTTCAAAAAAAAATTTTCTACCGGTTAAGTTTTTGAGGGCTGATTTCTTGTCCTGTGATAAAAAGCCTTCTGTTTCGCGTGCCAAACCTTTCAGGAGAGCATTTTCAAGCTTTTGCCACCATTTTTGAGTGAATTGCCAAAAGTCAGATTTTTGCTGAAATTGTGACCCCGGGGCTTAGGGATTTTTTCAAAAAAATATTTTCTGCCGCTTAGGTTTTTGAGGGCTGATTTCTTGTCCTGTGATAAAAAGCCTTCTGTTTCGAGTGCCAAACCTTTCAGGAGAGCATTTTCAGGCTTTTGGCACCATCTTTGAGTGAATTGCCAAAAGTCAGATTTTTGCTGAAATTGTGACCCCGGGGCTTAGGGATTTTTTCAAAAAAATATTTTCTGCCGCTTAGGTTTTTGAGGGCTGATTTCTTGTCCTGTGATAAAAAGCCTTCTGTGTCGAGTGCCAAACCTTTCAGGAGAGCATTTTCAGGCTTTTGGCACCATTTTTGAGTGAATTGCCCAAAGTCAGATGTTTGCTGAAATTGTGACCCCGGGGCTTAGGGATTTTTTCAAAAAAATATTTTCTGCCGGTTAAGTTTTTGAGTGCTGATTTCTCATCCTGTGATAAAAAGCCTTCTGTTTCAAGTGCCAAACCTTTCAGGAGAGCATTTGAAACCGGTTGGCACCATTTTTGAGTGAATTGCCAAAAGTCAGATGTTTGCTGAAATTGTGACCCCGGGGCTTAGGGATTTTTTCAAAAAAATATTTTCTGCCGGTTATGTTTTTGAGGGCTGATTTCTTGTCCTGTGATAAAAAGCCTTCTGTTTCGAGTGCCAAACCCCGGGGCTTAGGGATTTTTTCAAAAAAATATTTTCTGCCGGTTAGGTTTTTGAGGGCTGATTTCTTTTCCTGTGATAAAAAGCCTTCTGTTTCGAGTGCCAAACCCCGGGGCTTAGGGATTTTTTCAAAAAAATATTTTCTGCCGGTTATGTTTTTGAGGGCTGATTTCTTGTCCTGTGATAAAAAGCCTTCTGTTTCGAGTGCCAAACCCCGGGGCTTAGGGATTTTTTCAAAAAAATATTTTCTGCCGGTTAGGTTTTTGAGGGCTGATTTCTTTTCCTGTGATAAAAAGCCTTATGTTTCGAGTGCCAAACCATTGAGGAGAGCATTTTCAGGCTTTTGGCACCATTTTTGAGTGAATTGCCAAAAGTCAGATTTTTGCTGAAATTGTGACCCCGGGGCTTAGGGATTTTTTCAAAAAAATATTTTCTGCCGGTTAAGTTTTTGAGGGCTGATTTCTTGTCCTGTGATAAAAAGCCTTCTGTTTCAAGTGCCAAACCCCGGAGCTTAGGGATTTTTCAAAAAAATATTTTCTGCCGGTTAGGTTTTTGAGGGCTGATTTCTTGTCCTGTGATAAAAAGCCTTCTGTTTCGAGTGCCAAACCTTTGAGGAGAGCATTTTCAAGCTTTTGGCACCATTTTTGAGTGAATTGCCAAAAGTCAGATTTTTGCTGAAATTGTGACCCCGGGGCTAAGGGATTTTTTCAAAAAAATATTTTCTGCCGGTTATGTTTTTGAGGGCTGATTTCTTGTCCTGTGATAAAAAGCCTTCTGTTTCAAGTGCCAAACCTTTCAGGAGAGCATTTGAAACCGGTTGGCACCATTTTTGAGTGAATTGCCAAACGTCAGATGTTTGCTGAAATTGTGACCCCGGGGCTTAGGGATTTTTTCAAAAAAATATTTTCTGCCGGTTATGTTTTTGAGGGCTGATTTCTTGTCCTGTGATAAAAAGCCTTCTGTTTCGAGTGCCAAACCCCGGGACTTAGGGATTTTTTCAAAAAAATATTTTCAGCCGGTTAGGTTTTTGAGGGCTGATTTCTTTTCCTGTGATAAAAAGCCTTATGTTTCGAGTGCCAAACCATTGAGGAGAGCATTTTCAGGCTTTTGGCACCATTTTTGAGTGAATTGCCAAAAGTCAGATGTTTGCTGAAATTGTGACCCCGGGGCTTAGGGATTTTTTCAAAAAAATATTTTCTGCCGGTTATGTTTTTGAGGGCTGATTTCTTGTCCTGTGATAAAAAGCCTTCTGTTTCGAGTGCCAAACCCCGGGGCTTAGGGATTTTTTCAAAAAAATATTTTCTGCCGGTTAGGTTTTTGAGGGCTGATTTCTTTTCCTGTGATAAAAAGCCTTCTGTTTCGAGTGCCAAACCCCGGGGCTTAGGGATTTTTTCAAAAAAATATTTTCTGCCGGTTATGTTTTTGAGGGCTGATTTCTTGTCCTGTGATAAAAAGCCTTCTGTTTCGAGTGCCAAACCCCGGGGCTTAGGGATTTTTTCAAAAAAATATTTTCTGGCGGTTAGGTTTTTGAGGGCTGATTTCTTTTCCTGTGATAAAAAGCCTTATGTTTCGAGTGCCAAACCATTGAGGAGAGCATTTTCAGGCTTTTGGCACCATTTTTGAGTGAATTGCCAAAAGTCAGATTTTTGCTGAAATTGTGACCCCGGGGCTTAGGGATTTTTTCAAAAAAATATTTTCTGCCGGTTAAGTTTTTGAGGGCTGATTTCTTGTCCTGTGATAAAAAGCCTTCTGTTTCAAGTGCCAAACCCCGGAGCTTAGGGATTTTTCAAAAAAATATTTTCTGCCGGTTAGGTTTTTGAGGGCTGATTTCTTGTCCTGTGATAAAAAGCCTTCTGTTTCAAGTGCCAAACCTTTCAGGAGAGCATTTGAAACCGGTTGGCACCATTTTTGAGTGAATTGCCAAACGTCAGATGTTTGCTGAAATTGTGACCCCGGGGCTTAGGGATTTTTTCAAAAAAATATTTTCTGCCGCTTAGGTTTTTGAGGGCTGATTTCTTGTCCTGTGATAAAAAGCCTTCTGTTTCGAGTGCCAAACCTTTCAGGAGAGCATTTTCAGGCTTTTGGCACCATCTTTGAGTGAATTGCCAAAAGTCAGATTTTTGCTGAAATTGTGACCCCGGGGCTTAGGGATTTTTTCAAAAAAATATTTTCTGCCGCTTAGGTTTTTGAGGGCTGATTTCTTGTCCTGTGATAAAAAGCCTTCTGTTTCGAGTGCCAAACCTTTCAGGAGAGCATTTTCAGGCTTTTGGCACCATTTTTGAGTGAATTGCCCAAAGTCAGATGTTTGCTGAAATTGTGACCCCGGGGCTTAGGGATTTTTTCAAAAAAATATTTTCTGCCGGTTAAGTTTTTGAGTGCTGATTTCTCGTCCTGTGATAAAAAGCCTTCTGTTTCAAGTGCCAAACCTTTCAGGAGAGCATTTGAAACCGGTTGGCACCATTTTTGAGTGAATTGCCAAAAGTCAGATGTTTGCTGAAATTGTGACCCCGGGGCTTAGGGATTTTTTCAAAAAAATATTTTCTGCCGGTTATGTTTTTGAGGGCTGATTTCTTGTCCTGTGATAAAAAGCCTTCTGTTTCGAGTGCCAAACCCCGGGGCTTAGGGATTTTTTCAAAAAAATATTTTCTGCCGGTTAGGTTTTTGAGGGCTGATTTCTTGTCCTGTGATAAAAAGCCTTCTGTTTCAAGTGCCAAACCTTTCAGGAGAGCATTTGAAACCGGTTGGCACCATTTTTGAGTGAATTGCCAAACGTCAGATGTTTGCTGAAATTGTGACCCCGGGGCTTAGGGATTTTTTCAAAAAAATATTTTCTGCCGCTTAGGTTTTTGAGGGCTGATTTCTTGTCCTGTGATAAAAAGCCTTCTGTTTCGAGTGCCAAACCCCGGGGCTTAGGGATTTTTTCAAAAAAATATTTTCTGCCGGTTATGTTTTTGAGGGCTGATTTCTTGTCCTGTGATAAAAAGCCTTCTGTTTCGAGTGCCAAACCCCGGGGCTTAGGGATTTTTTCAAAAAAATATTTTCTGCCGCTTAGGTTTTTGAGGGCTGATTTCTTGTCCTGTGATAAAAAGCCTTCTGTTTCGAGTGCCAAACCTTTCAGGAGAGCATTTTCAGGCTTTTGGCACCATTTTTGAGTGAATTGCCAAAAGTCAGATTTTTGCTGAAATTGTGACCCCGGGGCTTAGGGATTTTTTCAAAAAAATATTTTCTGCCGGTTAAGTTTTTGAGGGCTGATTTCTTGTCCTGTGATAAAAAGCCTTCTGTTTCAAGTGCCAAACCCCGGGGCTTAGGGATTTTTAAAAAAAATATTTTCTGCCGGTTAGGTTTTTGAGGGCTGATTTCTTGTCCTGTGATAAAAAGCCTTCTGTTTCGAGTGCCAAACCTTTGAGGAGAGCATTTTCAAGCTTTTGGCACCATTTTTGAGTGAATTGCCAAAAGTCAGATTTTTGCTGAAATTGTGACCCCGGGGCTAAGGGATTTTTTCAAAAAAATATTTTCTGCCGGTTATGTTTTTGAGGGCTGATTTCTTGTCCTGTGATAAAAAGCCTTCTGTTTCAAGTGCCAAACCTTTCAGGAGAGCATTTGAAACCGGTTGGCACCATTTTTGAGTGAATTGCCAAACGTCAGATGTTTGCTGAAATTGTGACCCCGGGGCTTAGGGATTTTTTCAAAAAAATATTTTCTGCCGGTTATGTTTTTGAGGGCTGATTTCTTGTCCTGTGATAAAAAGCCTTCTGTTTCGAGTGCCAAACCCCGGGACTTAGGGATTTTTTCAAAAAAATATTTTCAGCCGGTTAGGTTTTTGAGGGCTGATTTCTTTTCCTGTGATAAAAAGCCTTATGTTTCGAGTGCCAAACCATTGAGGAGAGCATTTTCAGGCTTTTGGCACCATTTTTGAGTGAATTGCCAAAAGTCAGATGTTTGCTGAAATTGTGACCCCGGGGCTTAGGGATTTTTTCAAAAAAATATTTTCTCCCGGTTATGTTTTTGAGGGCTGATTTCTTGTCCTGTGATAAAAAGCCTTCTGTTTCGAGTGCCAAACCCCGGGGCTTAGGGATTTTTTCAAAAAAATATTTTCTGCCGGTTAGGTTTTTGAGGGCTGATTTCTTTTCCTGTGATAAAAAGCCTTCTGTTTCGAGTGCCAAACCCCGGGGCTTAGGGATTTTTTCAAAAAAATATTTTCTGCCGGTTATGTTTTTGAGGGCTGATTTCTTGTCCTGTGATAAAAAGCCTTCTGTTTCGAGTGCCAAACCCCGGGGCTTAGGGATTTTTTCAAAAAAATATTTTCTGGCGGTTAGGTTTTTGAGGGCTGATTTCTTTTCCTGTGATAAAAAGCCTTATGTTTCGAGTGCCAAACCATTGAGGAGAGCATTTTCAGGCTTTTGGCACCATTTTTGAGTGAATTGCCAAAAGTCAGATTTTTGCTGAAATTGTGACCCCGGGGCTTAGGGATTTTTTCAAAAAAATATTTTCTGCCGGTTAAGTTTTTGAGGGCTGATTTCTTGTCCTGTGATAAAAAGCCTTCTGTTTCAAGTGCCAAACCCCGGAGCTTAGGGATTTTTCAAAAAAATATTTTCTGCCGGTTAGGTTTTTGAGGGCTGATTTCTTGTCCTGTGATAAAAAGCCTTCTGTTTCGAGTGCCAAACCTTTGAGGAGAGCATTTTCAAGCTTTTGGCACCATTTTTGAGTGAATTGCCAAAAGTCAGATTTTTGCTGAAATTGTGACCCCGGGGCTAAGGGATTTTTTCAAAAAAATATTTTCTGCCGGTTATGTTTTTGAGGGCTGATTTCTTGTCCTGTGATAAAAAGCCTTCTGTTTCAAGTGCCAAACCTTTCAGGAGAGCATTTGAAACCGGTTGGCACCATTTTTGAGTGAATTGCCAAACGTCAGATGTTTGCTGAAATTGTGACCCCGGGGCTTAGGGATTTTTTCAAAAAAATATTTTCTGCCGGTTATGTTTTTGAGGGCTGATTTCTTGTCCTGTGATAAAAAGCCTTCTGTTTCGAGTGCCAAACCCCGGGGCTTAGGGATTTTTTCAAAAAAATATTTTCTGCCGGTTATGTTTTTGAGGGCTGATTTCTTGTCCTGTGATAAAAAGCCTTCTGTTTCGAGTGCCAAACCCCGGGGCTTAGGGATTTTTTCAAAAAAATATTTTCTGCCGGTTAGGTTTTTGAGGGCTGATTTCTTTTCCTGTGATAAAAAGCCTTATGTTTCGAGTGCCAAACCATTGAGGAGAGCATTTTCAGGCTTTTGGCACCATTTTTGAGTGAATTGCCAAAAGTCAGATTTTTGCTGAAATTGTGACCCCGGGGCTTAGGGATTTTTTCAAAAAAATATTTTCTGCCGGTTAAGTTTTTGAGGGCTGATTTCTTGTCCTGTGATAAAAAGCCTTCTGTTTCAAGTGCCAAACCCCGGGGCTTAGGGATTTTTCAAAAAAATATTTTCTGCCGGTTAGGTTTTTGAGGGCTGATTTCTTGTCCTGTGATAAAAAGCCTTCTGTTTCGAGTGCCAAACCATTGAGGAGAGCATTTTCAGGCTTTTGGCACCATTTTTGAGTGAATTGCCAAAAGTCAGATTTTTGCTGAAATTGTGACCCCAGGGCTTAGGGATTTTTTCAAAAAAATATTTTCTACCGGTTAAGTTTTTGAAAGCTGATTTCTTGTCCTGTGATAAAAAGCCTTCTGTTTCGCGTGCCAAACCTTTCAGGAGAGCATTTTCAAGCTTTTGCCACCATTTTTGAGTGAATTGCCAAAAGTCAGATTTTTGCTGAAATTGTGACCCCGGGGCTTAGGGATTTTTTCAAAAAAATATTTTCTGCCGCTTAGGTTTTTGAGGGCTGATTTCTTGTCCTGTGATAAAAAGCCTTCTGTTTCGAGTGCCAAACCTTTCAGGAGAGCATTTTCAGGCTTTTGGCACCATCTTTGAGTGAATTGCCAAAAGTCAGATTTTTGCTGAAATTGTGACCCCGGGGCTTAGGGATTTTTTCAAAAAAATATTTTCTGCCGCTTAGGTTTTTGAGGGCTGATTTCTTGTCCTGTGATAAAAAGCCTTCTGTTTCGAGTGCCAAACCTTTCAGGAGAGCATTTTCAGGCTTTTGGCACCATTTTTGAGTGAATTGCCCAAAGTCAGATGTTTGCTGAAATTGTGACCCCGGGGCTTAGGGATTTTTTCAAAAAAATATTTTCTGCCGGTTAAGTTTTTGAGTGCTGATTTCTCGTCCTGTGATAAAAAGCCTTCTGTTTCAAGTGCCAAACCTTTCAGGAGAGCATTTGAAACCGGTTGGCACCATTTTTGAGTGAATTGCCAAAAGTCAGATGTTTGCTGAAATTGTGACCCCGGGGCTTAGGGATTTTTTCAAAAAAATATTTTCTGCCGGTTATGTTTTTGAGGGCTGATTTCTTGTCCTGTGATAAAAAGCCTTCTGTTTCGAGTGCCAAACCCCGGGGCTTAGGGATTTTTTCAAAAAAATATTTTCTGCCGGTTAGGTTTTTGAGGGCTGATTTCTTTTCCTGTGATAAAAAGCCTTCTGTTTCGAGTGCCAAACCCCGGGGCTTAGGGATTTTTTCAAAAAAATATTTTCTGCCGGTTATGTTTTTGAGGGCTGATTTCTTGTCCTGTGATAAAAAGCCTTCTGTTTCGAGTGCCAAACCCCGGGGCTTAGGGATTTTTTCAAAAAAATATTTTCTGCCGGTTATGTTTTTGAGGGCTGATTTCTTTTCCTGTGATAAAAAGCCTTATGTTTCGAGTGCCAAACCATTGAGGAGAGCATTTTCAGGCTTTTGGCACCATTTTTGAGTGAATTGCCAAAAGTCAGATTTTTGCTGAAATTGTGACCCCGGGGCTTAGGGATTTTTTCAAAAAAATATTTTCTGCCGGTTAAGTTTTTGAGGGCTGATTTCTTGTCCTGTGATAAAAAGCCTTCTGTTTCAAGTGCCAAACCCCGGAGCTTAGGGATTTTTCAAAAAAATATTTTCTGCCGGTTAGGTTTTTGAGGGCTGATTTCTTGTCCTGTGATAAAAAGCCTTCTGTTTCGAGTGCCAAACCTTTGAGGAGAGCATTTTCAAGCTTTTGGCACCATTTTTGAGTGAATTGCCAAAAGTCAGATTTTTGCTGAAATTGTGACCCCGGGGCTAAGGGATTTTTTCAAAAAAATATTTTCTGCCGGTTATGTTTTTGAGGGCTGATTTCTTGTCCTGTGATAAAAAGCCTTCTGTTTCAAGTGCCAAACCTTTCAGGAGAGCATTTGAAACCGGTTGGCACCATTTTTGAGTGAATTGCCAAACGTCAGATGTTTGCTGAAATTGTGACCCCGGGGCTTAGGGATTTTTTCAAAAAAATATTTTCTGCCGGTTATGTTTTTGAGGGCTGATTTCTTGTCCTGTGATAAAAAGACTTCTGTTTCGAGTGCCAAACCCCGGGGCTTAGGGATTTTTTCAAAAAATATTTTCAGCCGGTTAGGTTTTTGAGGGCTGATTTCTTTTCCTGTGATAAAAAGCCTTATGTTTCGAGTGCCAAACCATTGAGGAGAGCATTTTCAGGCTTTTGGCACCATTTTTGAGTGAATTGCCAAAAGTCAGATTTTTGCTGAAATTGTGATCCCGGGGCTTAGGGATTTTTTCAAAAAAATATTTTCTGCCGGTTAAGTTTTTGAGGGCTGATTTCTTGTCCTGTGATAAAAAGCCTTCTGTTTCAAGTGCCAAACCCCGGGGCTTAGGGATTTTTCAAAAAAATATTTTCTGCCGGTTAGGTTTTTGAGGGCTGATTTCTTGTCCTGTGATAAAAAGCCTTCTGTTTCGAGTGCCAAACCATTGAGGAGAGCATTTTCAAGCTTTTGGCACCATTTTTGAGTGAATTGCCAAAAGTCAGATTTTTGCTGAAATTGTGACCCCAGGGCTTAGGGATTTTTTCAAAAAAATATTTTCTACCGGTTAAGTTTTTGAGGGCTGATTTCTTGTCCTGTGATAAAAAGCCTTCTGTTTCGCGTGCCAAACCTTTCAGGAGAGCATTTTCAGGCTTTTGGCACCATCTTTGAGTGAATTGCCAAAAGTCAGATTTTTGCTGAAATTGTGACCCCGGGGCTTAGGGATTTTTTCAAAAAAATATTTTCTGCCGGTTAAGTTTTTGAGGGCTGATTTCTTGTCCTGTGATAAAAAGCCTTCTGTTTCGAGTGCCAAACCTTTCAGGAGAGCATTTTCAGGCTTTTGGCACCATTTTTGAGTGAATTGCCCAAAGTCAGATGTTTGCTGAAATTGTGACCCCGGGGCTTAGGGATTTTTTCAAAAAAATATTTTCTGCCGGTTAAGTTTTTGAGTGCTGATTTCTCGTCCTGTGATAAAAAGCCTTCTGTTTCAAGTGCCAAACCTTTCAGGAGAGCATTTGAAACCGGTTGGCACCATTTTTGAGTGAATTGCCAAAAGTCAGATGTTTGCTGAAATTGTGACCCCGGGGCTTAGGGATTTTTTCAAAAAAATATTTTCTGCCGGTTATATTTTTGAGGGCTGATTTCTTGTCCTGTGATAAAAAGCCTTCTGTTTCGAGTGCCAAACCTTTCAGGAGAGCATTTTCAGGCTTTTGGCACCATCTTTGAGTGAATTGCCAAAAGTCAGATTTTTGCTGAAATTGTGACCCCGGGGCTTAGGGATTTTTTCAAAAAAATATTTTCTGCCGCTTAGGTTTTTGAGGGCTGATTTCTTGTCCTGTGATAAAAAGCCTTCTGTTTCGAGTGCCAAACCTTTCAGGAGAGCATTTTCAGGCTTTTGGCACCATTTTTGAGTGAATTGCCCAAAGTCAGATGTTTGCTGAAATTGTGACCCCGGGGCTTAGGGATTTTTTCAAAAAAATATTTTCTGCCGGTTAAGTTTTTGAGTGCTGATTTCTCGTCCTGTGATAAAAAGCCTTCTGTTTCAAGTGCCAAACCTTTCAGGAGAGCATTTGAAACCGGTTGGCACCATTTTTGAGTGAATTGCCAAAAGTCAGATGTTTGCTGAAATTGTGACCCCGGGGCTTAGGGATTTTTTCAAAAAAATATTTTCTGCCGGTTATGTTTTTGAGGGCTGATTTCTTGTCCTGTGATAAAAAGCCTTCTGTTTCGAGTGCCAAACCCCGGGGCTTAGGGATTTTTTCAAAAAAATATTTTCTGCCGGTTAGGTTTTTGAGGGCTGATTTCTTTTCCTGTGATAAAAAGCCTTCTGTTTCGAGTGCCAAACCCCGGGGCTTAGGGATTTTTTCAAAAAAATATTTTCTGCCGGTTATGTTTTTGAGGGCTGATTTCTTGTCCTGTGATAAAAAGCCTTCTGTTTCGAGTGCCAAACCCCGGGGCTTAGGGATTTTTTCAAAAAAATATTTTCTGCCGGTTATGTTTTTGAGGGCTGATTTCTTTTCCTGTGATAAAAAGCCTTATGTTTCGAGTGCCAAACCATTGAGGAGAGCATTTTCAGGCTTTTGGCACCATTTTTGAGTGAATTGCCAAAAGTCAGATTTTTGCTGAAATTGTGACCCCGGGGCTTAGGGATTTTTTCAAAAAAATATTTTCTGCCGGTTAAGTTTTTGAGGGCTGATTTCTTGTCCTGTGATAAAAAGCCTTCTGTTTCAAGTGCCAAACCCCGGAGCTTAGGGATTTTTCAAAAAAATATTTTCTGCCGGTTAGGTTTTTGAGGGCTGATTTCTTGTCCTGTGATAAAAAGCCTTCTGTTTCGAGTGCCAAACCTTTGAGGAGAGCATTTTCAAGCTTTTGGCACCATTTTTGAGTGAATTGCCAAAAGTCAGATTTTTGCTGAAATTGTGACCCCGGGGCTAAGGGATTTTTTCAAAAAAATATTTTCTGCCGGTTATGTTTTTGAGGGCTGATTTCTTGTCCTGTGATAAAAAGCCTTCTGTTTCAAGTGCCAAACCTTTCAGGAGAGCATTTGAAACCGGTTGGCACCATTTTTGAGTGAATTGCCAAACGTCAGATGTTTGCTGAAATTGTGACCCCGGGGCTTAGGGATTTTTTCAAAAAAATATTTTCTGCCGGTTATGTTT
Organism: Podarcis liolepis; assembly: GCF_965112155.1. Taxonomy (NCBI): domain Eukaryota; kingdom Metazoa; phylum Chordata; class Lepidosauria; order Squamata; family Lacertidae; genus Podarcis; species Podarcis liolepis. The sequence continues at coordinate 34,777,285 of NC_139566.1, read as the reverse complement.
TTGAGGGCTGATTTCTTGTCCTGTGATAAAAAGACTTCTGTTTCGAGTGCCAAACCCCGGGGCTTAGGGATTTTTTCAAAAAATATTTTCAGCCGGTTAGGTTTTTGAGGGCTGATTTCTTTTCCTGTGATAAAAAGCCTTATGTTTCGAGTGCCAAACCATTGAGGAGAGCATTTTCAGGCTTTTGGCACCATTTTTGAGTGAATTGCCAAAAGTCAGATTTTTGCTGAAATTGTGATCCCGGGGCTTAGGGATTTTTTCAAAAAAATATTTTCTGCCGGTTAAGTTTTTGAGGGCTGATTTCTTGTCCTGTGATAAAAAGCCTTCTGTTTCAAGTGCCAAACCCCGGGGCTTAGGGATTTTTCAAAAAAATATTTTCTGCCGGTTAGGTTTTTGAGGGCTGATTTCTTGTCCTGTGATAAAAAGCCTTCTGTTTCGAGTGCCAAACCATTGAGGAGAGCATTTTCAAGCTTTTGGCACCATTTTTGAGTGAATTGCCAAAAGTCAGATTTTTGCTGAAATTGTGACCCCAGGGCTTAGGGATTTTTTCAAAAAAATATTTTCTACCGGTTAAGTTTTTGAGGGCTGATTTCTTGTCCTGTGATAAAAAGCCTTCTGTTTCGCGTGCCAAACCTTTCAGGAGAGCATTTTCAGGCTTTTGGCACCATCTTTGAGTGAATTGCCAAAAGTCAGATTTTTGCTGAAATTGTGACCCCGGGGCTTAGGGATTTTTTCAAAAAAATATTTTCTGCCGGTTAAGTTTTTGAGGGCTGATTTCTTGTCCTGTGATAAAAAGCCTTCTGTTTCGAGTGCCAAACCTTTCAGGAGAGCATTTTCAGGCTTTTGGCACCATTTTTGAGTGAATTGCCCAAAGTCAGATGTTTGCTGAAATTGTGACCCCGGGGCTTAGGGATTTTTTCAAAAAAATATTTTCTGCCGGTTAAGTTTTTGAGTGCTGATTTCTCGTCCTGTGATAAAAAGCCTTCTGTTTCAAGTGCCAAACCTTTCAGGAGAGCATTTGAAACCGGTTGGCACCATTTTTGAGTGAATTGCCAAAAGTCAGATGTTTGCTGAAATTGTGACCCCGGGGCTTAGGGATTTTTTCAAAAAAATATTTTCTGCCGGTTATATTTTTGAGGGCTGATTTCTTGTCCTGTGATAAAAAGCCTTCTGTTTCGAGTGCCAAACCCCGGGGCTTAGGGATTTTTTCAAAAAAATATTTTCTGCCGGTTAGGTTTTTGAGGGCTGATTTCTTTTCCTGTGATAAAAAGCCTTCTGTTTCGAGTGCCAAACCCCGGGGCTTAGGGATTTTTTCAAAAAAATATTTTCTGCCGGTTAGGTTTTTGAGGGCTGATTTCTTATCCTTTGATAAAAAGCCTTCTGTTTCGAGTGCCAAACCTTTCAGGAGAGCATTTTCAAGCTTTTGGCACCATTTTTGAGTGAATTGCCAAAAGTCAGATTTTTGCTGAAATTGTGACCCCGGGGCTTAGGGATTTTTTCAAAGAAATATTTTCTGCCGGTTAGTTTTTTGAGGGCTGATTTCTTGTCCTGTGATAAAAAGCCTTCTGTTTCGAGTGCTAAACCTTTCAGGAGAGCATTTTCAGGCTTTTGGCACCATCTTTGAGTGAATTGCCAAAAGTCAGATTTTTGCTGAAATTGTGACCCCGGGGCTTAGGGATTTTTTCAAAAAAATATTTTCTGCCGGTTAAGTTTTTGAGTGCTGATTTCTCGTCCTGTGATAAAAAGCCTTCTGTTTCGAGTGCCAAACCTTTCAGGAGAGCATTTGAAACCGGTTGGCACCATTTTTGAGTGAATTGCCCAAAGTCAGATGTTTGCTGAAATTGTGACCCCGGGGCTTAGGGATTTTTTCAAAAAAATATTTTCTGCCGGTTAAGTTTTTGAGGGCTGATTTCTTGTCCTGTGATAAAAAGCCTTCTGTTTCGAGTGCCAAACCTTTCAGGAGAGCATTTTCAGGCTTTTGGCACCATTTTTGAGTGAATTGCCCAAAGTCAGATGTTTGCTGAAATTGTGACCCCGGGGCTTAGGGATTTTTCAAAAAAATATTTTCTGCCGGTTAGGTTTTTGAGGGCTGATTTCTTGTCCTGTGATAAAAAGCCTTCTGTTTCGAGTGCCAAACCTTTCAGGAGAGCATTTGAAACCGGTTGGCACCATTTTTGAGTGAATTGCCCAAAGTCAGATGTTTGCTGAAATTGTGACCCCGGGGCTTAGGGATTTTTTCAAAAAAATATTTTCTGCCGGTTAGGTTTTTGAGGGCTGATTTCTTGTCCTGTGATAAAAAGCCTTCTGTTTCGAGTGCCAAACCTTTCAGGAGAGCATTTTCAGGCTTTTGGCACCATTTTTGAGTGAATTGCCCAAAGTCAGATGTTTGCTGAAATAGGGATTTTTCAAAAAAATATTTTCTGCCGGTTAAGTTTTTGAGGGCTGATTTCTTGTCCTGTGATAAAAAGCCTTCTGTTTCAAGTGCCAAATCCCGGGGCTTAGGGATTTTTCAAAAAAATATTTTCTGCCGGTTATGTTTTTGAGGGCTGATTTCTTGTCCTGTGATAAAAAGCCTTCTGTTTCAAGTGCCGAAACTTTCAGGAGAGCATTTTCAGGCTTTTGGCACCATCTTTGAGTGAATTGCCAAAAGTCAGATTTTTGCTAAAATTGTGACCCCGGGGCTTAGGGATTTGTTCAAAAAAATATTTTCTGCCGGTTATGTTTTTGAGGGCTGATTTCTTGTCCTGTGATAAAAAGCCTTCTGTTTCGAGTGCCAAACCTTTCAGGAGAGCATTTTCAGGCTTTTGGCACCATTTTTGAGTGAATTGCCAAAAGTCAGATTTTTGCTGAAATTGTGACCCCGGGGCTTAGGGATTTTTTCAAAAAAATATTTTCTGCCGGTTAGGTTTTTGAGGGCTGATTTCTTGTCCTGTGATAAAAAGCCTTCTGTTTCGCGTGCCAAACCTTTCAGGAGAGCATTTTCAGGCTTTTGGCACCATCTTTGAGTGAATTGCCAAAAGTCAGATTTTTGCTGAAATTGTGACCCCGGGGCTTAGGGATTTTTTCAAAAAAATATTTTCTGCCGGTTAAGTTTTTGAGGGCTGATTTCTTGTCCTGTGATAAAAAGCCTTCTGTTTCGAGTGCCAAACCTTTCAGGAGAGCATTTTCAGGCTTTTGGCACCATTTTTGAGTGAATTGCCCAAAGTCAGATGTTTGCTGAAATTGTGACCCCGGGGCTTAGGGATTTTTTCAAAAAAATATTTTCTGCCGGTTAAGTTTTTGAGTGCTGATTTCTCGTCCTGTGATAAAAAGCCTTCTGTTTCAAGTGCCAAACCTTTCAGGAGAGCATTTGAAACCGGTTGGCAACATTTTTGAGTGAATTGCCAAAAGTCAGATGTTTGCTGAAATTGTGACCCCGGGGCTTAGGGATTTTTTCAAAAAAATATTTTCTGCCGGTTATGTTTTTGAGGGCTGATTTCTTGTCCTGTGATAAAAAGCCTTCTGTTTCGAGTGCCAAACCCCGGCGCTCAGGGATTTTTTCAAAAAAATATTTTCTGCCGGTTATGTTTTTGAGGGCTGATTTCTTGTCCTGTGATAAAAAGCCTTCTGTTTCGAGTGCCAAACCCCGGGGCTTAGGGATTTTTTCAAAAAAATATTTTCTGCCGGTTAGGTTTTTGAGGGCTGATTTCTTTTCCTGTGATAAAAAGCCTTATGTTTCGAGTGCCAAACCATTGAGGAGAGCATTTTCAGGCTTTTGGCACCATTTTTGAGTGAATTGCCAAAAGTCAGATTTTTGCTGAAATTGTGACCCCGGGGCTTAGGGATTTTTTCAAAAAAATATTTTCTGCCGGTTAAGTTTTTGAGGGCTGATTTCTTGTCCTGTGATAAAAAGCCTTCTGTTTCAAGTTCCAAACCCCGGAGCTTAGGGATTTTTCAAAAAAATATTTTCTGCCGGTTAGGTTTTTGAGGGCTGATTTCTTGTCCTGTGATAAAAAGCCTTCTGTTTCGAGTGCCAAACCTTTGAGGAGAGCATTTTCAAGCTTTTGGCACCATTTTTGAGTGAATTGCCAAAAGTCAGATTTTTGCTGAAATTGTGACCCCGGGGCTAAGGGATTTTTTCAAAAAAATATTTTCTGCCGGTTATGTTTTTGAGGGCTGATTTCTTGTCCTGTGATAAAAAGCCTTCTGTTTCAAGTGCCAAACCTTTCAGGAGAGCATTTGAAACCGGTTGGCACCATTTTTGAGTGAATTGCCAAACGTCAGATGTTTGCTGAAATTGTGACCCCGGGGCTTAGGGATTTTTTCAAAAAAATATTTTCTGCCGGTTATGTTTTTGAGGGCTGATTTCTTGTCCTGTGATAAAAAGCCTTCTGTTTCGAGTGCCAAACCCCGGGGCTTAGGGATTTTTTCAAAAAAATATTTTCTGCCGGTTAGGTTTTTGAGGGCTGATTTCTTTTCCTGTGATAAAAAGCCTTATGTTTCGAGTGCCAAACCATTGAGGAGAGCATTTTCAGGCTTTTGGCACCATTTTTGAGTGAATTGCCAAAAGTCAGATTTTTGCTGAAATTGTGATCCCGGGGCTTAGGGATTTTTCAAAAAAATATTTTCTGCCGGTTAGGTTTTTGAGGGCTGATTTCTTGTCCTGTGATAAAAAGCCTTCTGTTTCGAGTGCCAAACCATTGAGGAGAGCATTTTCAGGCTTTTGGCACCATTTTTGAGTGAATTGCCAAAAGTCAGATTTTTGCTGAAATTGTGACCCCAGGGCTTAGGGATTTTTTCAAAAAAATATTTTCTACCGGTTAAGTTTTTGAGGGCTGATTTCTTGTCCTGTGATAAAAAGCCTTCTGTTTCGCGTGCCAAACCTTTCAGGAGAGCATTTTCAGGCTTTTGGCACCATCTTTGAGTGAATTGCCAAAAGTCAGATTTTTGCTGAAATTGTGACCCCGGGGCTTAGGGATTTTTTCAAAAAAATATTTTCTGCCGGTTAAGTTTTCGAGGGCTGATTTCTTGTCCTGTGATAAAAAGCCTTCTGTTTCGAGTGCCAAACCTTTCAGGAGAGCATTTTCAGGCTTTTGGCACCATTTTTGAGTGAATTGCCCAAAGTCAGATGTTTGCTGAAATTGTGACCCCGGGGCTTAGGGATTTTTTCAAAAAAATATTTTCTGCCGGTTAAGTTTTTGAGTGCTGATTTCTCGTCCTGTGATAAAAAGCCTTCTGTTTCAAGTGCCAAACCTTTCAGGAGAGCATTTGAAACCGGTTCGCACCATTTTTGAGTGAATTGCCAAAAGTCAGATGTTTGCTGAAATTGTGACCCCGGGGCTTAGGGATTTTTTCAAAAAAATATTTTCTGCCGGTTATGTTTTTGAGGGCTGATTTCTTGTCCTGTGATAAAAAGCCTTCTGTTTCGAGTGCCAAACCCCGGGGCTTAGGGATTTTTTCAAAAAAATATTTTCTGCCGGTTAGGTTTTTGAGGGCTGATTTCTTTTCCTGTGATAAAAAGCCTTCTGTTTCGAGTGCCAAACCCCGGGGCTTAGGGATTTTTTCAAAAAAATATTTTCTGCCGGTTAGGTTTTTGAGGGCTGATTTCTTATCCTTTGATAAAAAGCCTTCTGTTTCGAGTGCCAAACCTTTCAGGAGAGCATTTTCAAGCTTTTGGCACCATTTTTGAGTGAATTGCCAAAAGTCAGATTTTTGCTGAAATTGTGACCCCGGGGCTTAGGGATTTTTTCAAAGAAATATTTTCTGCCGGTTAGTTTTTTGAGGGCTGATTTCTTGTCCTGTGATAAAAAGCCTTCTGTTTCGAGTGCTAAACCTTTCAGGAGAGCATTTTCAGGCTTTTGGCACCATCTTTGAGTGAATTGCCAAAAGTCAGATTTTTGCTGAAATTGTGACCCCGGGGCTTAGGGATTTTTTCAAAAAAATATTTTCTGCCGGTTAAGTTTTTGAGTGCTGATTTCTCGTCCTGTGATAAAAAGCCTTCTGTTTCGAGTGCCAAACCTTTCAGGAGAGCATTTGAAACCGGTTGGCACCATTTTTGAGTGAATTGCCCAAAGTCAGATGTTTGCTGAAATTGTGACCCCGGGGCTTAGGGATTTTTTCAAAAAAATATTTTCTGCCGGTTAAGTTTTTGAGGGCTGATTTCTTGTCCTGTGATAAAAAGCCTTCTGTTTCGAGTGCCAAACCTTTCAGGAGAGCATTTTCAGGCTTTTGGCACCATTTTTGAGTGAATTGCCCAAAGTCAGATGTTTGCTGAAATTGTGACCCCGGGGCTTAGGGATTTTTCAAAAAAATATTTTCTGCCGGTTAGGTTTTTGAGGGCTGATTTCTTGTCCTGTGATAAAAAGCCTTCTGTTTCGAGTGCCAAACCTTTCAGGAGAGCATTTGAAACCGGTTGGCACCATTTTTGAGTGAATTGCCCAAAGTCAGATGTTTGCTGAAATTTTGACCCCGGGGCTTAGGGATTTTTTCAAAAAAATATTTTCTGCCGCTTAAGTTTTTGAGGGCTGATTTCTTGTCCTGTGATAAAAAGCCTTCTGTTTCGAGTGCCAAACCTTTCAGGAGAGCATTTTCAGGCTTTTGGCACCATTTTTGAGTGAATTGCCCAAAGTCAGATGTTTGCTGAAATAGGGATTTTTCAAAAAAATATTTTCTGCCGGTTAAGTTTTTGAGGGCTGATTTCTTGTCCTGTGATAAAAAGCCTTCTGTTTCAAGTGCCAAACCCCGGGGCTTAGGGATTTTTCAAAAAAATATTTTCTGCCGGTTAGGTTTTTGAGGGCTGATTTCTTGTCCTGTGATAAAAAGCCTTCTGTTTCGAGTGCCAAACCTTTGAGGAGAGCATTTTCAAGCTTTTGGCACCATTTTTGAGTGAATTGCCAAAAGTCAGATTTTTGCTGAAATTGTGACCCCGGGGCTAAGGGATTTTTTCAAAAAAATATTTTCTGCCGGTTATGTTTTTGAGGGCTGATTTCTTGTCCTGTGATAAAAAGCCTTCTGTTTCAAGTGCCGAACCTTTCAGGAGAGCATTTTCAGGCTTTTGGCACCATTTTTGAGTGGATTGCCAAAAGTCAGATTTTTGCTGAAATTGTGACCCCGGGGCTTAGGGATTTTTTCAAAAAAATATTTTCTGCCGGTTAGGTTTTTGAGGGCTGATTTCTTGTCCTGTGATAAAAAGCCTTCTGTTTCGCGTGCCAAACCTTTCAGGAGAGCATTTTCAGGCTTTTGGCACCATCTTTGAGTGAATTGCCAAAAGTCAGATTTTTGCTGAAATTGTGACCCCGGGGCTTAGGGATTTTTTCAAAAAAATATTTTCTGCCGGTTAAGTTTTTGAGGGCTGATTTCTTGTCCTGTGATAAAAAGCCTTCTGTTTCGAGTGCCAAACCTTTCAGGAGAGCATTTTCAGGCTTTTGGCACCATTTTTGAGTGAATTGCCCAAAGTCAGATGTTTGCTGAAATTGTGACCCCGGGGCTTAGGGATTTTTTCAAAAAAATATTTTCTGCCGGTTAAGTTTTTGAGTGCTGATTTCTCGTCCTGTGATAAAAAGCCTTCTGTTTCAAGTGCCAAACCTTTCAGGAGAGCATTTGAAACCGGTTGGCACCATTTTTGAGTGAATTGCCAAAAGTCAGATGTTTGCTGAAATTGTGACCCCGGGGCTTAGGGATTTTTTCAAAAAAATATTTTCTGCCGGTTATGTTTTTGAGGGCTGATTTCTTGTCCTGTGATAAAAAGCCTTCTGTTTCGAGTGCCAAACCCCGGGGCTTAGGGATTTTTTCAAAAAAATATTTTCTGCCGGTTAGGTTTTTGAGGGCTGATTTCTTTTCCTGTGATAAAAAGCCTTCTGTTTCGAGTGCCAAACCCCGGGGCTTAGGGATTTTTTCAAAAAAATATTTTCTGCCGGTTAGGTTTTTGAGGGCTGATTTCTTATCCTTTGATAAAAAGCCTTCTGTTTCGAGTGCCAAACCTTTCAGGAGAGCATTTTCAAGCTTTTGGCACCATTTTTGAGTGAATTGCCAAAAGTCAGATTTTTGCTGAAATTGTGACCCCGGGGCTTAGGGATTTTTTCAAAAAAATATTTTCTGCCGGTTAAGTTTTTGAGGGCTGATTTCTTGTCCTGTGATAAAAAGCCTTCTGTTTCGCGTGCTAAACCTTTCAGGAGAGCATTTTCAGGCTTTTGGCACCATCTTTGAGTGAATTGCCAAAAGTCAGATTTTTGCTGAAATTGTGACCCCGGGGCTTAGGGATTTTTTCAAAAAAATATTTTCTGCCGGTTAAGTTTTTGAGTGCTGATTTCTCGTCCTGTGATAAAAAGCCTTCTGTTTCGAGTGCCAAACCTTTCAGGAGAGCATTTGAAACCGGTTAGCACCATTTTTGAGTGAATTGCCCAAAGTCAGATGTTTGCTGAAATTGTGACCCCGGGGCTTAGGGATTTTTTCAAAAAAATATTTTCTGCCGGTTAAGTTTTTGAGGGCTGATTTCTTGTCCTGTGATAAAAAGCCTTCTGTTTCGAGTGCCAAACCTTTCAGGAGAGCATTTTCAGGCTTTTGGCACCATTTTTGAGTGAATTGCCCAAAGTCAGATGTTTGCTGAAATTGTGACCCCGGGGCTTAGGGATTTTTCAAAAAAATATTTTCTGCCGGTTAGGTTTTTGAGGGCTGATTTCTTGTCCTGTGATAAAAAGCCTTCTGTTTCGAGTGCCAAACCTTTCAGGAGAGCATTTGAAACCGGTTGGCACCATTTTTGAGTGAATTGCCCAAAGTCAGATGTTTGCTGAAATTGTGACCCCGGGGCTTAGGGATTTTTTCAAAAAAATATTTTCTGCCGGTTAAGTTTTTGAGGGCTGATTTCTTGTCCTGTGATAAAAAGCCTTCTGTTTCGAGTGCCAAACCTTTCAGGAGAGCATTTTCAGGCTTTTGGCACCATTTTTGAGTGAATTGCCCAAAGTCAGATGTTTGCTGAAATTGTGACCCCGGGGCTTAGGGATTTTTCAAAAAAATATTTTCTGCCGGTTAGGTTTTTGAGGGCTGATTTCTTGTCCTGTGATAAAAAGCCTTCTGTTTCGAGTGCCAAACCTTTCAGGAGAGCATTTGAAACCGGTTGGCACCATTTTTGAGTGAATTGCCCAAAGTCAGATGTTTGCTGAAATTGTGACCCCGGGGCTTAGGGATTTTTTCAAAAAAATATTTTCTGCCGCTTAAGTTTTTGAGGGCTGATTTCTTGTCCTGTGATAAAAAGCCTTCTGTTTCGAGTGCCAAACCTTTCAGGAGAGCATTTTCAGGCTTTTGGCACCATTTTTGAGTGAATTGCCCAAAGTCAGATGTTTGCTGAAATAGGGATTTTTCAAAAAAATATTTTCTGCCGGTTAAGTTTTTGAGGGCTGATTTCTTGTCCTGTGATAAAAAGCCTTCTGTTTCAAGTGCCAAACCCCGGGGCTTAGGGATTTTTCAAAAAAATATTTTCTGCCGGTTAGGTTTTTGAGGGCTGATTTCTTGTCCTGTGATAAAAAGCCTTCTGTTTCGAGTGCCAAACCTTTGAGGAGAGCATTTTCAAGCTTTTGGCACCATTTTTGAGTGAATTGCCAAAAGTCAGATTTTTGCTGAAATTGTGACCCCGGGGCTAAGGGATTTTTTCAAAAAAATATTTTCTGCCGGTTATGTTTTTGAGGGCTGATTTCTTTTCCTGTGATAAAAAGCCTTCTGTTTCAAGTGCTGAACCTTTCAGGAGAGCATTTTCAGGCTTTTGGCACCATCTTTGAGTGAATTGCCAAAAGTCAGATTTTTGCTAAAATTGTGACCCCGGGGCTTAGGGATTTGTTCAAAAAAATATTTTCTGCCGGTTATGTTTTTGAGGGCTGATTTCTTGTCCTGTGATAAAAAGCCTTCTGTTTCGAGTGCCAAACCTTTCAGGAGAGCATTTTCAGGCTTTTGGCACCATTTTTGAGTGAATTGCCAAAAGTCAGATTTTTGCTGAAATTGTGATCCCGGGGCTTTGGGATTTTTTCAAAAAAATATTTTCTGCCGGTTATGTTTTTGAGGGCTGATTTCTTGTCCTGTGATAAAAAGCCTTCTGTTTCGAGTGCCAAACCCCGGGGCTTAGGGATTTTTTCAAAAAAATATTTTCTGCCGGTTAGGTTTTTGAGGGCTGATTTCTTTTCCTGTGATAAAAAGCCTTCTGTTTCGAGTGCCAAACCCCGGGGCTTAGGGATTTTTTCAAAAAAATATTTTCTGCCGGTTAGGTTTTTGAGGGCTGATTTCTTATCCTTTGATAAAAAGCCTTCTGTTTCGAGTGCCAAACCTTTCAGGAGAGCATTTTCAAGCTTTTGGCACCATTTTTGAGTGAATTGCCAAAAGTCAGATTTTTGCTGAAATTGTGACCCCGGGGCTTAGGGATTTTTTCAAAGAAATATTTTCTGCCGGTTAGTTTTTTGAGGGCTGATTTCTTGTCCTGTGATAAAAAGCCTTCTGTTTCGAGTGCCAAACCTTTCAGGAGAGCATTTTCAGGCTTTTGGCACCATCTTTGAGTGAATTGCCAAAAGTCAGATTTTTGCTGAAATTGTGACCCCGGGGCTTAGGGATTTTTTCAAAAAAATATTTTCTGCCGGTTAAGTTTTTGAGTGCTGATTTCTCGTCCTGTGATAAAAAGCCTTCTGTTTCGAGTGCCAAACCTTTCAGGAGAGCATTTGAAACCGGTTGGCACCATTTTTGAGTGAATTGCCCAAAGTCAGATGTTTGCTGAAATTGTGACCCCGGGGCTTAGGGATTTTTCAAAAAAATATTTTCTGCCGGTTAGGTTTTTGAGGGCTGATTTCTTGTCCTGTGATAAAAAGCCTTCTGTTTCGAGTGCCAAACCTTTCAGGAGAGCATTTGAAACCGGTTGGCACCATTTTTGAGTGAATTGCCCAAAGTCAGATGTTTGCTGAAATTGTGACCCCGGGGCTTAGGGATTTTTTCAAAAAAATATTTTCTGCCGCTTAAGTTTTTGAGGGCTGATTTCTTGTCCTGTGATAAAAAGCCTTCTGTTTTGAGTGCCAAACCTTTCAGGAGAGCATTTTCAGGCTTTTGGCACCATTTTTGAGTGAATTGCCCAAAGTCAGATGTTTGCTGAAATAGGGATTTTTCAAAAAAATATTTTCTGCCGGTTAAGTTTTTGAGGGCTGATTTCTTGTCCTGTGATAAAAAGCCTTCTGTTTCAAGTGCCAAACCCCGGGGCTTAGGGATTTTTCAAAAAAATATTTTCTGCCGGTTAGGTTTTTGAGGGCTGATTTCTTGTCCTGTGATAAAAAGCCTTCTGTTTCGAGTGCCAAACCTTTGAGGAGAGCATTTTCAAGCTTTTGGCACCATTTTTGAGTGAATTGCCAAAAGTCAGATTTTTGCTGAAATTGTGACCCCGGGGCTAAGGGATTTTTTCAAAAAAATATTTTCTGCCGGTTATGTTTTTGAGGGCTGATTTCTTGTCCTGTGATAAAAAGCCTTCTGTTTCAAGTGCCGAACCTTTCAGGAGAGCATTTTCAGGCTTTTGGCACCATCTTTGAGTGAATTGCCAAAAGTCAGATTTTTGCTAAAATTGTGACCCCGGGGCTTAGGGATTTGTTCAAAAAAATATTTTCTGCCGGTTATGTTTTTGAGGGCTGATTTCTTGTCCTGTGATAAAAAGCCTTCTGTTTCGAGTGCCAAACCTTTCAGGAGAGCATTTTCAGGCTTTTGGCACCATTTTTGAGTGGATTGCCAAAAGTCAGATTTTTGCTGAAATTGTGACCCCGGGGCTTAGGGATTTTTTCAAAAAAATATTGTCTGCCGGTTAGGTTTTTGAGGGCTGATTTCTTGTCCTGTGATAAAAAGCCTTCTGTTTCGAGTGCCAAACCATTGAGGAGAGCATTTTCAGGCTTTTGGCACCATTTTTGAGTGAATTGCCCAAAGTCAGATTTTTGCTGAAATTGTGACCCCAGGGCTTAGGGATTTTTTCAAAAAAATATTTTCTACCGGTTAAGTTTTTGAGGGCTGATTTCTTGTCCTGTGATAAAAAGCCTTCTGTTTCGCGTGCCAAACCTTTCAGGAGAGCATTTTCAAGCTTTTGCCACCATTTTTGAGTGAATTGCCAAAAGTCAGATTTTTGCTGAAATTGTGACCCCGGGGCTTAGGGATTTTTTCAAAAAAATATTTTCTGCCGCTTAGGTTTTTGAGGGCTGATTTCTTGTCCTGTGATAAAAAGCCTTCTGTTTCGAGTGCCAAACCTTTCAGGAGAGCATTTTCAGGCTTTTGGCACCATCTTTGAGTGAATTGCCAAAAGTCAGATTTTTGCTGAAATTGTGACCCTGGGGCTTTGGGATTTTTTCAAAAAAATATTTTCTGCCGGTTAAGTTTTTGAGGGCTGATTTCTTGTCCTGTGATAAGAAGCCTTCTGTTTCGAGTGCCAAACCTTTCAGGAGAGCATTTTCAGGCTTTTGGCACCATTTTTGTGTGAATTGCCCAAAGTCAGATGTCTGCTGAAATTGTGACCCCGGGGCTTAGGGATTTTTTCAAAAAAATATTTTCTGCCGGTTAAGTTTTTGAGTGCTGATTTCTCGTCCTGTGATAAAAAGCCTTCTGTTTCAAGTGCCAAACCTTTCAGGAGAGCATTTGAAACCGGTTGGCACCATTTTTGAGTGAATTGCCAAAAGTCAGATGTTTGCTGAAATTGTGACCCCGGGGCTTAGGGATTTTTTCAAAAAAATATTTTCTGCCGGTTATGTTTTTGAGGGCTGATTTCTTGTCCTGTGATAAAAAGCCTTCTGTTTCGAGTGCCAAACCCCGGAGCTTAGGGATTTTTTCAAAAAAATATTTTCTGCCGGTTAGGTTTTTGAGGGCTGATTTCTTTTCCTGTGATAAAAAGCCTTCTGTTTCGAGTGCCAAACCCCGGGGCTTAGGGATTTTTTCAAAAAAATATTTTCTGCCGGTTAGGTTTTTGAGGGCTGATTTCTTGTCCTTTGATAAAAAGCCTTCTGTTTCGAGTGCCAAACCTTTCAGGAGAGCATTTTCAAGCTTTTGGCACCATTTTTGAGTGAATTGCCAAAAGTCAGATTTTTGCTGAAAGTGTGACCCCGGGGCTTAGGGATTTTTTCAAAGAAATATTTTCTGCCGGTTAGTTTTTTGAGGGCTGATTTTTTGTCCTGTGATAAAAAGCCTTCTGTTTCGAGTGCCGAACCTTTCAGGAGAGCATTTTCAGGCTTTTGGCACCATCTTTGAGTGAATTGCCAAAAGTCAGATTTTTGCTGAAATTGTGACCCCGGGGCTTAGGGATTTTTTCTAAAAAATATTTTCTGCCGGTTAGGTTTTTGAGGGCTGATTTCTTGTCCTGTGATAAAAAGCCTTCTCTTTCGAGTGCCAAACCTTTCAGGAGAGCATTTTCAGGCTTTTGGCACCATTTTTGAGTGAATTGCCCAAAGTCAGATGTTTGCTGAAATTGTGACCCCGGGGCTTAGGGATTTTTCAAAAAAATATTTTATGCCGGTTAGGTTTTTGAGGGCTGATTTCTTGTCCTGTGATAAAAAGCCTTCTGTTTCGAGTGCCAAACCTTTCAGGAGAGCATTTGAAACCGGTTGGCACCATTTTTGAGTGAATTGCCAAAAGTCAGATTTTTGCTGAAATTGTGACCCCGGGGCTAAGGGATTTTTTCAAAAAAATATTTTCTGCCGCTTAAGTTTTTAAGGGCTGATTTCTTGTCCTGTGATAAAAAGCCTTCTGTTTCGAGTGCCAAACCCCGGGGCTTAGGGATTTTTTCAAAAAAATATTTTCTGCCGGTTAGGTTTTTGAGGGCTGATTTCTTTTCCTGTGATAAAAAGCCTTCTGTTTCGAGTGCCAAACCCCGGGGCTTAGGGATTTTTTCAAAAAAATATTTTCTGCCGGTTAGGTTTTTGAGGGCTGATTTCTTGTCCTTTGATAAAATCCTTCTGTTTCGAGTGCCAAACCTTTGAGGAGAGCATTTTCAAGCTTTTGGCACCATTTTTGAGTGAATTGCCAAAAGTCAGATTTTTGCTGAAATTGTGACCCCGGGGCTTAGGGATTTTTTCAAAAAAATATTTTCTGCCGGTTAAGTTTTTGAGGGCTGATTTCTTGTCACAATTTCAGCAAAAATCTGACTTTTGGCAATTCACTCAAATATGGTGCCAAAAGCCTGAAAATGCTCTCCTGAAAGGTTTAGCACTCGAAACAGAAGGCTTTTTATCACAGGACAAGAAATCAGCCCTCAAAAAACTAACCGGCAGAAAATATTTCTTTGAAAAAATCCCTAAGCCCCGGGGTCACAATTTCCAAAAGTCAGATTTCTGCCGGTTATGTTTTTGAGGGCTGGTTTCTTGTCCTGTGATAAAAAGCCTTCTGTTTCAAGTGCCAAACCCCGGGGCTTAGGGATTTTTCAAAAAAATATTTTCTGCCGGTTAGGTTTTTGAGGGCTGATTTCTTGTCCTGTGATAAAAAGCCTTCTGTTTCGAGTGCCAAACCTTTGAGGAGAGCATTTTCAAGCTTTTGGCACCATTTTTGAGTGAATTGCCAAAAGTCAGATTTTTGCTGAAATTGTGACCCCGGGGCTAAGGGATTTTTTCAAAAAAATATTTTCTGCCGGTTATGTTTTTGAGGGCTGATTTCTTGTCCTGTGATAAAAAGCCTTCTGTTTCAAGTGCCGAACCTTTCAGGAGAGCATTTTCAGGCTTTTGGCACCATCTTTGAGTGAATTGCCAAAAGTCAGATTTTTGCTAAAATTGTGACCCCGGGGCTTAGGGATTTGTTCAAAAAAATATTTTCTGCCGGTTATGTTTTTGAGGGCTGATTTCTTGTCCTGTGATAAAAAGCCTTCTGTTTCGAGTGCCAAACCTTTTAGGAGAGCATTTTCAGGCTTTTGGCACCATTTTTGAGTGAATTGCCAAAAGTCAGATTTTTGCTGAAATTGTGACCCCGGGGCTTAGGGATTTTTTCAAAAAAATATTTTCTGCCGGTTATGTTTTCGAGGGCTGATTTCTTGTCCTGTGATAAAAAGCCTTCTGTTTCGAGTGCCAAACCCCGGGGCTTAGGGATTTTTTCAAAAAAATATTTTCTGCCGGTTAGGTTTTTGAGGGCTGATTTCTTTTCCTGTGATAAAAAGCCTTCTGTTTCGAGTGCCAAACCCCGGGGCTTAGGGATTTTTTCAAAAAAATATTTTCTGCCGGTTAGGTTTTTGAGGGCTGATTTCTTATCCTTTGATAAAAAGCCTTCTGTTTCGAGTGCCAAACCTTTCAGGAGAGCATTTTCAAGCTTTTGGCACCATTTTTGAGTGAATTGCCAAAAGTCAGATTTTTGCTGAAATTGTGACCCCGGGGCTTAGGGATTTTTTCAAAGAAATATTTTCTGCCGGTTAGTTTTTTGAGGGCTGATTTCTTGTCCTGTGATAAAAAGCCTTCTGTTTCGAGTGCTAAACCTTTCAGGAGAGCATTTTCAGGCTTTTGGCACCATCTTTGAGTGAATTGCCAAAAGTCAGATTTTTGCTGAAATTGTGACCCCGGGGCTTAGGGATTTTTTCAAAAAAATATTTTCTGCCGGTTAAGTTTTTGAGTGCTGATTTCACGTCCTGTGATAAAAAGCCTTCTGTTTCGAGTGCCAAACCTTTCAGGAGAGCATTTGAAACCGGTTGGCACCATTTTTGAGTGAATTGCCCAAAGTCAGATGTTTGCTGAAATTGTGACCCCGGGGCTTAGGGATTTTTTCAAAAAAATATTTTCTGCCGGTTAAGTTTTTGAGGGCTGATTTCTTGTCCTGTGATAAAAAGCCTTCTGTTTCGAGTGCCAAACCTTTCAGGAGAGCATTTTCAGGCTTTTGGCACCATTTTTGAGTGAATTGCCCAAAGTCAGATGTTTGCTGAAATTGTGACCCCGGGGCTTAGGGATTTTTCAAAAAAATATTTTCTGCCGGTTAGGTTTTTGAGGGCTGATTTCTTGTCCTGTGATAAAAAGCCTTCTGTTTCGAGTGCCAAACCTTTCAGGAGAGCATTTGAAACCGGTTGGCACCATTTTTGAGTGAATTGCCCAAAGTCAGATGTTTGCTGAAATTGTGACCCCGGGGCTTAGGGATTTTTTCAAAAAAATATTTTCTGCCGCTTAAGTTTTTGAGGGCTGATTTCTTGTCCTGTGATAAAAAGGCTTCTGTTTCGAGTGCCAAACCTTTCAGGAGAGCATTTTCAGGCTTTTGGCACCATTTTTGAGTGAATTGCCCAAAGTCAGATGTTTGCTGAAATAGGGATTTTTCAAAAAAATATTTTCTGCCGGTTAAGTTTTTGAGGGCTGATTTCTTGTCCTGTGATAAAAAGCCTTCTGTTTCAAGTGCCAAACCCCGGGGCTTAGGGATTTTTCAAAAAAATATTTTCTGCCGGTTAGGTTTTTGAGGGCTGATTTCTTGTCCTGTGATAAAAAGCCTTCTGTTTCGAGTGCCAAACCTTTGAGGAGAGCATTTTCAAGCTTTTGGCACCATTTTTGAGTGAATTGCCAAAAGTCAGATTTTTGCTGAAATTGTGACCCCGGGGCTAAGGGATTTTTTCAAAAAAATATTTTCTGCCGGTTATGTTTTTGAGGGCTGATTTCTTGTCCTGTGATAAAAAGCCTTCTGTTTCAAGTGCTGAACCTTTCAGGAGAGCATTTTCAGGCTTTTGGCACCATCTTTGAGTGAATTGCCAAAAGTCAGATTTTTGCTAAAATTGTGACCCCGGGGCTTAGGGATTTCTTCAAAAAAATATTTTCTGCCGGTTATGTTTTTGAGGGCTGATTTCTTGTCCTGTGATAAAAAGCCTTCTGTTTCGAGTGCCAAACCTTTCAGGAGAGCATTTTCAGGCTTTTGGCACCATTTTTGAGTGAATTGCCAAAAGTCAGATTTTTGCTGAAATTGTGACCCCGGGGCTTAGGGATTTTTTCAAAAAAATATTTTCTGCCGGTTATGTTTTTGAGGGCTGATTTCTTGTCCTGTGATAAAAAGCCTTCTGTTTCGAGTGCCAAACCCCGGGGCTTAGGGATTTTTTCAAAAAAATGTTTTCTGCCGGTTAGGTTTTTGAGGGCTGATTTCTTTTCCTGTGATAAAAAGCCTTCTGTTTCGAGTGCCAAACCCCGGGGCTTAGGGATTTTTTCAAAAAAATATTTTCTGCCGGTTAGGTTTTTGAGGGCTGATTTCTTATCCTTTGATAAAAAGCCTTCTGTTTCGAGTGCCAAACCTTTCAGGAGAGCATTTTCAAGCTTTTGGCACCATTTTTGAGTGAATTGCCAAAAGTCAGATTTTTGCTGAAATTGTGACCCCGGGGCTTAGGGATTTTTTCAAAGAAATATTTTCTGCCGGTTAGTTTTTTGAGGGCTGATTTCTTGTCCTGTGATAAAAAGCCTTCTGTTTCGAGTGCTAAACCTTTCAGAAGAGCATTTTCAGGCTTTTGGCACCATCTTTGAGTGAATTGCCAAAAGTCAGATTTTTGCTGAAATTGTGACCCCGGGGCTTAGGGATTTTTTCAAAAAAATATTTTCTGCCGGTTAAGTTTTTGAGTGCTGATTTCTCGTCCTGTGATAAAAAGCCTTCTGTTTCGAGTGCCAAACCTTTCAGGAGAGCATTTGAAACCGGTTGGCACCATTTTTGAGTGAATTGCCCAAAGTCAGATGTTTGCTGAAATTGTGACCCCGGGGCTTAGGGATTTTTTCAAAAAAATATTTTCTGCCGGTTAAGTTTTTGAGGGCTGATTTCTTGTCCTGTGATAAAAAGCCTTCTGTTTCGAGTGCCAAACCTTTCAGGAGAGCATTTTCAGGCTTTTGGCACCATTTTTGAGTGAATTGCCCAAAGTCAGATGTTTGCTGAAATTGTGACCCCGGGGCTTAGGGATTTTTCAAAAAAATATTTTCTGCCGGTTAGGTTTTTGAGGGCTGATTTCTTGTCCTGTGATAAAAAGCCTTCTGTTTCGAGTGCCAAACCTTTCAGGAGAGCATTTGAAACCGGTTGGCACCATTTTTGAGTGAATTGCCCAAAGTCAGATGTTTGCTGAAATTGTGACCCCGGGGCTTAGGGATTTTTTCAAAAAAATATTTTCTGCCGCTTAAGTTTTTGAGGGCTGATTTCTTGTCCTGTGATAAAAAGCCTTCTGTTTCGAGTGCCAAACCTTTCAGGAGAGCATTTTCAGGCTTTTGGCACCATTTTTGAGTGAATTGCCCAAAGTCAGATGTTTGCTGAAATAGGGATTTTTCAAAAAAATATTTTCTGCCGGTTAAGTTTTTGAGGGCTGATTTCTTGTCCTGTGATAAAAAGCCTTCTGTTTCAAGTGCCAAACCCCGGGGCTTAGGGATTTTTCAAAAAAATATTTTCTGCCGGTTAGGTTTTTGAGGGCTGATTTCTTGTCCTGTGATAAAAAGCCTTCTGTTTCAAGTGCCAAACCTTTGAGGAGAGCATTTTCAAGCTTTTGGCACCATTTTTGAGTGAATTGCCAAAAGTCAGATTTTTGCTGAAATTGTGACCCCGGGGCTAAGGGATTTTTTCAAAAAAATATTTTCTGCCGGTTATGTTTTTGAGGGCTGATTTCTTGTCCTGTGATAAAAAGCCTTCTGTTTCAAGTGCCGAACCTTTCAGGAGAGCATTTTCAGGCTTTTGGCACCATCTTTGAGTGAATTGCCAAAAGTCAGATTTTTGCTAAAATTGTGACCCCGGGGCTTAGGGATTTGTTCAAAAAAATATTTTCTGCCGGTTATGTTTTTGAGGGCTGATTTCTTGTCCTGTGATAAAAAGCCTTCTGTTTCGAGTGCCAAACCATTGAGGAGAGCATTTTCAGGCTTTTGGCACCATTTTTGAGTGAATTGCCCAAAGTCAGATTTTTGCTGAAATTGTGACCCCAGGGCTTAGGGATTTTTTCAAAAAAATATTTTCTACCGGTTAAGTTTTTGAGGGCTGATTTCTTGTCCTGTGATAAAAAGCCTTCTGTTTCGCGTGCCAAACCTTTCAGGAGAGCATTTTCAAGCTTTTGCCACCATTTTTGAGTGAATTGCCAAAAGTCAGATTTTTGCTGAAATTGTGACCCCGGGGCTTAGGGATTTTTTCAAAAAAATATTTTCTGCCGGTTAAGTTTTTGAGGGCTGATTTCTTGTCCTGTGATAAAAAGCCTTCTGTTTCGAGTGCCAAACCTTTCAGGAGAGCATTTTCAGGCTTTTGGCACCATCTTTGAGTGAATTGCCAAAAGTCAGATTTTTGCTGAAATTGTGACCCTGGGGCTTTGGGATTTTTTCAAAAAAATATTTTCTGCCGGTTAAGTTTTTGAGGGCTGATTTCTTGTCCTGTGATAAGAAGCCTTCTGTTTCGAGTGCCAAACCTTTCAGGAGAGCATTTTCAGGCTTTTGGCACCATTTTTGTGTGAATTGCCCAAAGTCAGATGTCTGCTGAAATTGTGACCCCGGGGCTTAGGGATTTTTTCAAAAAAATATTTTCTGCCGGTTAAGTTTTTGAGTGCTGATTTCTCGTCCTGTGATAAAAAACCTTCTGTTTCAAGTGCCAAACCTTTCAGGAGAGCATTTGAAACCGGTTGGCACCATTTTTGAGTGAATTGCCAAAAGTCAGATGTTTGCTGAAATTGTGACCCCGGGGCTTAGGGATTTTTTCAAAAAAATATTTTCTGCCGCTTAAGTTTTTAAGGGCTGATTTCTTGTCCTGTGATAAAAAGCCTTCTGTTTCGAGTGCCAAACCCCGGGGCTTAGGGATTTTTTCAAAAAAATATTTTCTGCCGGTTAGGTTTTTGAGGGCTGATTTCTTTTCCTGTGATAAAAAGCCTTCTGTTTCGAGTGCCAAACCCCGGGGCTTAGGGATTTTTTCAAAAAAATATTTTCTGCCGGTTAGGTTTTTGAGGGCTGATTTCTTGTCCTTTGATAAAAAGCCTTCTGTTTCGAGTGCCAAACCTTTGAGGAGAGCATTTTCAAGCTTTTGGCACCATTTTTGAGTGAATTGCCAAAAGTCAGATTTTTGCTGAAATTGTGACCCCGGGGCTTAGGGATTTTTTCAAAGAAATATTTTCTGCCGGTTAAGTTTTTGAGGGCTGATTTCTTGTCACAATTTCAGCAAAAATCTGACTTTTGGCAATTCACTCAAATATGGTGCCAAAAGCCTGAAAATGCTCTCCTGAAAGGTTTAGCACTCGAAACAGAAGGCTTTTTATCACAGGACAAGAAATGAGCCCTCAAAAAACTAACCGGCAGAAAATATTTCTTTGAAAAAATCCCTAAGCCCCGGGGTCACAATTTCCAAAAGTCAGATTTCTGCCGGTTATGTTTTTGAGGGCTGATTTCTTGTCCTGTGATAAAAAGCCTTCTGTTTCAAGTGCCAAACCCCGGGGCTTAGGGATTTTTCAAAAAAATATTTTCTGCCGGTTAGGTTTTTGAGGGCTGATTTCTTGTCCTGTGATAAAAAGCCTTCTGTTTCGAGTGCCAAACCTTTGAGGAGAGCATTTTCAAGCTTTTGGCACCATTTTTGAGTGAATTGCCAAAAGTCAGATTTTTGCTGAAATTGTGACCCCGGGGCTAAGGGATTTTTTCAAAAAATATTTTCTGCCGGTTATGTTTTTGAGGGCTGATTTCTTGTCCTGTGATAAAAAGCCTTCTGTTTCGAGTGCCAAACCTTTCAGGAGAGCATTTTCAGGCTTTTGGCACCATTTTTGAGTGAATTGCCAAAAGTCAGATTTTTGCTGAAATTGTGACCCCGGGGCTTAGGGATTTTTTAAAAAAAATATTTTCTGCCGGTTATGTTTTTGAGGGCTGATTT
This sequence comes from Podarcis liolepis, assembly GCF_965112155.1. Taxonomy (NCBI): domain Eukaryota; kingdom Metazoa; phylum Chordata; class Lepidosauria; order Squamata; family Lacertidae; genus Podarcis; species Podarcis liolepis. The sequence goes on along the minus strand of NC_139566.1, from coordinate 34,756,531 downwards.
CTTGTCCTGTGATAAAAAGCCTTCTGTTTCGAGTGCCAAACCCCGGGGCTTAGGGATTTTTTCAAAAAAATATTTTCTGCCGGTTAGGTTTTTGAGGGCTGATTTCTTTTCCTGTGATAAAAAGCCTTCTGTTTCGAGTGCCAAACCCCGGGGCTTAGGGATTTTTTCAAAAAAATATTTTCTGCCGGTTAGGTTTTTGAGGGCTGATTTCTTATCCTTTGATAAAAAGCCTTCTGTTTCGAGTGCCAAACCTTTCAGGAGAGCATTTTCAAGCTTTTGGCACCATTTTTGAGTGAATTGCCAAAAGTCAGATTTTTGCTGAAATTGTGACCCCGGGGCTTAGGGATTTTTTCAAAGAAATATTTTCTGCCGGTTAGTTTTTTGAGGGCTGATTTCTTGTCCTGTGATAAAAAGCCTTCTGTTTCGAGTGCTAAACCTTTCAGGAGAGCATTTTCAGGCTTTTGGCACCATCTTTGAGTTAATTGCCAAAAGTCAGATTTTTGCTGAAATTGTGACCCCGGGGCTTAGGGATTTTTTCAAAAAAATATTTTCTGCCGGTTAAGTTTTTCAGTGCTGATTTCTCGTCCTGTGATAAAAAGCCTTCTGTTTCGAGTGCCAAACCTTTCAGGAGAGCATTTTCAGGCTTTTGGCACCATTTTTGAGTGGATTGCCAAAAGTCAGATTTTTGCTGAAATTGTGACCCCGGGGCTTAGGGATTTTTTCAAAAAAATATTTTCTGCCGCTTAAGTTTTTGAGGGCTGATTTCTTGTCCTGTGATAAAAAGCCTTCTGTTTCGAGTGCCAAACCTTTCAGGAGAGCATTTTCAGGCTTTTGGCACCATTTTTGAGTGAATTGCCCAAAGTCAGATGTTTGCTGAAATAGGGATTTTTCAAAAAAATATTTTCTGCCGGTTAAGTTTTTGAGGGCTGATTTCTTGTCCTGTGATAAAAAGCCTTCTGTTTCAAGTGCCAAACCCCGGGGCTTAGGGATTTTTCAAAAAAATATTTTCTGCCGGTTAGGTTTTTGAGGGCTGATTTCTTGTCCTGTGATAAAAAGCCTTCTGTATCGAGTGCCAAACCTTTGAGGAGAGCATTTTCAAGCTTTTGGCACCATTTTTGAGTGAATTGCCAAAAGTCAGATTTTTGCTGAAATTGTGACCCCGGGGCTAAGGGATTTTTTCAAAAAAATATTTTCTGCCGGTTATGTTTTTGAGGGCTGATTTCTTGTCCTGTGATAAAAAGCCTTCTGTTTCAAGTGCCGAACCTTTCAGGAGAGCATTTTCAGGCTTTTGGCACCATCTTTGAGTGAATTGCCAAAAGTCAGATTTTTGCTAAAATTGTGACCCCGGGGCTTAGGGATTTGTTCAAAAAAATATTTTCTGCCGGTTATGTTTTTGAGGGCTGATTTCTTGTCCTGTGATAAAAAGCCTTCTGTTTCGAGTGCCAAACCTTTCAGGAGAGCATTTTCAGGCTTTTGGCACCATTTTTGAGTGGATTGCCAAAAGTCAGATTTTTGCTGAAATTGTGACCCCGGGGCTTAGGGATTTTTTCAAAAAAATATTTTCTGCCGGTTATGTTTTTGAGGGCTGATTTCTTGTCCTGTGATAAAAAGCCTTCTGTCTCGAGTGCCAAACCATTGAGGAGAGCATTTTCAGGCTTTTGGCACCATTTTTGAGTGAATTGCCCAAAGTCAGATTTTTGCTGAAATTGTGACCCCAGGGCTTAGGGATTTTTTCAAAAAAATATTTTCTACCGTTTAAGTTTCTGAGGGCTGATTTCTTGTCCTGTGATAAAAAGCCTTCTGTTTCGCGTGCCAAACCTTTCAGGAGAGCATTTTCAAGCTTTTGCCACCATTTTTGAGTGAATTGCCAAAAGTCAGATTTTTGCTGAAATTGTGACCCCGGGGCTTAGGGATTTTTTCAAAAAAATATTTTCTGCCGCTTAGGTTTTTGAGGGCTGATTTCTTGTCCTGTGATAAAAAGCCTTCTGTTTCGAGTGCCAAACCTTTCAGGAGAGCATTTTCAGGCTTTTGGCACCATCTTTGAGTGAATTGCCAAAAGTCAGATTTTTGCTGAAATTGTGACCCTGGGGCTTTGGGATTTTTTCAAAAAAATATTTTCTGCCGGTTAAGTTTTTGAGGGCTGATTTCTTGTCCTGTGATAAAAAGCCTTCTGTTTCGAGTGCCAAACCTTTCAGGAGAGCATTTTCAGGCTTTTGGCACCATTTTTGTGTGAATTGCCCAAAGTCAGATGTCTGCTGAAATTGTGACCCCGGGGCTTAGGGATTTTTTCAAAAAAATATTTTCTGCCGGTTAAGTTTTTGAGTGCTGATTTCTCGTCCTGTGATAAAAAGCCTTCTGTTTCAAGTGCCAAACCTTTCAGGAGAGCATTTGAAACCGGTTGGCACCATTTTTGAGTGAATTGCCAAAAGTCAGATGTTTGCTGAAATTGTGACCCCGGGGCTTAGGGATTTTTTCAAAAAAATATTTTCTGCCGGTTATGTTTTTGAGGGCTGATTTCTTGTCCTGTGATAAAAAGCCTTCTGTTTCGAGTGCCAAACCCCGGAGCTTAGGGATTTTTTCAAAAAAATATTTTCTGCCGGTTAGGTTTTTGAGGGCTGATTTCTTTTCCTGTGATAAAAAGCCTTCTGTTTCGAGTGCCAAACCCCGGGGCTTAGGGATTTTTTCAAAAAAATATTTTCTGCCGGTTAGGTTTTTGAGGGCTGATTTCTTGTCCTTTGATAAAAAGCCTTCTGTTTCGAGTGCCAAACCTTTCAGGAGAACATTTTCAGGCTTTTGGCACCATCTTTGAGTGAATTGCCAAAAGTCAGATTTTTGCTGAAATTGTGACCCCGGGGCTTAGGGATTTTTTCAAAAAAATATTTTCTGCCGGTTAAGTTTTTGAGGGCTGATTTCTTGTCCTGTGATAAAAAGCCTTCTCTTTCGAGTGCCAAACCTTTCAGGAGAGCATTTTCAGGCTTTTGGCACCATTTTTGAGTGAATTGCCCAAAGTCAGATGTTTGCTGAAATTGTGACCCCGGGGCTTAGGGATTTTTCAAAAAAATATTTTCTGCCGGTTAGGTTTTTGAGGGCTGATTTCTTGTCCTGTGATAAAAAGCCTTCTGTTTCGAGTGCCAAACCTTTCAGGAGAGCATTTGAAACCGCTTGGCACCATTTTTGAGTGAATTGCCCAAAGTCAGATGTTTGCTGAAATTGTGACCCCGGGGCTTAGGGATTTTTTTAAAAAAAATATTTTCTGCCGCTTAAGTATTTAAGGGCTGATTTCTTGTCCTGTGATAAAAAGCCTTCTGTTTCGAGTGCCAAACCCCGGGGCTTAGGGATTTTTTCAAAAAAATATTTTCTGCCGGTTAGGTTTTTGAGGGCTGATTTCTTTTCCTGTGATAAAAAGCCTTCTGTTTCGAGTGCCAAACCCCGGGGCTTAGGGATTTTTTCAAAAAAATATTTTCTGCCGGTTAGGTTTTTGAGGGCTGATTTCTTCTCGTGTGATAAAAAGCCTTCTGTTTCCATCACCAAAGCTTTCAGGAGAGCATTTTCAAGCTTTTGGCACCATTTTTGAGTGAATTGCCAAAAGTCAGATTTTTGCTGAATTTGTGACCCCGGGGCTTAGGGATTTTTTCAAAAAAATATTTTCTGCCGGTTAAGTTTTTGAGGGCTGATTTCTTGTCACAATTTCAGCAAAAATCTGACTTTTGGCAATTCACTCAAAGATGGTGCCAAAAGCCTGAAAATGCTCTCCTGAAAGGTTTAGCACTCGAAACAGAAGGCTTTTTATCACAGGACAAGAAATCAGCCCTCAAAAAACTAACCGGCAGAAAATATTTCTTTGAAAAAATCCCTAAGCCCCGGGGTCACAATTTCCAAAAGTCAGATTTCTGCCGGTTATGTTTTTGAGGGCTGATTTCTTGTCCTGTGATAAAAAGCCTTCTGTTTCGAGTGCCAAACCCCGGGGCTTAGGGATTTTTTCAAAAAAATATTTTCAGCCGGTTAAGTTTTTGAGGGCTGATTTCTTGTCCTGTGATAAAAAGCCTTCTGTTTCGAGTGCCAAACCTTTCAGGAGAGCATTTTCAGGCTTTTGGCACCATTTTTGAGTGAATTGCCCAAAGTCAGATGTTTGCTGAAATTGTGACCCCGGGGCTTAGGGATTTTTCAAAAAAATATTTTCTGCCGGTTAGGTTTTTGAGGGCTGATTTCTTGTCCTGTGATAAAAAGCCTTCTGTTTCGAGAGCCAAACCTTTCAGGAGAGCATTTGAAACCGGTTGGCACCATTTTTGAGTGAATTGCCCAAAGTCAGATGTTTGCTGAAATTGTGACCCCGGGGCTTAGGGATTTTTTCAAAAAAATATTTTCTGCCGCTTAAGTTTTTGAGGGCTGATTTCTTGTCCTGTGATAAAAAGCCTTCTGTTTCGAGTGCCAAACCTTTCAGGAGAGCATTTTCAGGCTTTTGGCACCATTTTTGAGTGAATTGCCCAAAGTCAGATGTTTGCTGAAATAGGGATTTTTCAAAAAAATATTTTCTGCCGGTTAAGTTTTTGAGGGCTGATTTCTTGTCCTGTGATAAAAAGCCTTCTGTTTCAAGTGCCAAACCCCGGGGCTTAGGGATTTTTCAAAAAAATATTTTCTGCCGGTTAGGTTTTTGAGGGCTGATTTCTTGTCCTGTGATAAAAAGCCTTCTGTTTCGAGTGCCAAACCTTTGAGGAGAGCATTTTCAAGCTTTTGGCACCATTTTTGAGTGAATTGCCAAAAGTCAGATTTTTGCTGAAATTGTGACCCCGGGGCTAAGGGATTTTTTCAAAAAAATATTTTCTGCCGGTTATGTTTTTGAGGGCTGATTTCTTGTCCTGTGATAAAAAGCCTTCTGTTTCAAGTGCCGAACCTTTCAGGAGAGCATTTTCAGGCTTTTGGCACCATCTTTGAGTGAATTGCCAAAAGTCAGATTTTTGCTAAAATTGTGACCCCGGGGCTTAGGGATTTGTTCAAAAAAATATTTTCTGCCGGTTATGTTTTTGAGGGCTGATTTCTTGTCCTGTGATAAAAAGCCTTCTGTTTCGAGTGCCAAACCTTTCAGGAGAGCATTTTCAGGCTTTTGGCACCATTTTTGAGTGGATTGCCAAAAGTCAGATTTTTGCTGAAATTGTGACCCCGGGGCTTAGGGATTTTTTCAAAAAAATATTTTCTGCCGGTTATGTTTTTGAGGGCTGATTTCTTGTCCTGTGATAAAAAGCCTTCTGTCTCGAGTGCCAAACCATTGAGGAGAGCATTTTCAGGCTTTTGGCACCATTTTTGAGTGAATTGCCCAAAGTCAGATTTTTGCTGAAATTGTGACCCCAGGGCTTAGGGATTTTTTCAAAAAAATATTTTCTACCGGTTAAGTTTCTGAGGGCTGATTTCTTGTCCTGTGATAAAAAGCCTTCTGTTTCGCGTGCCAAACCTTTCAGGAGAGCATTTTCAAGCTTTTGCCACCATTTTTGAGTGAATTGCCAAAAGTCAGATTTTTGCTGAAATTGTGACCCCGGGGCTTAGGGATTTTTTCAAAAAAATATTTTCTGCCGCTTAGGTTTTTGAGGGCTGATTTCTTGTCCTGTGATAAAAAGCCTTCTGTTTCGAGTGCCAAACCTTTCAGGAGAGCATTTTCAGGCTTTTGGCACCATCTTTGAGTGAATTGCCAAAAGTCAGATTTTTGCTGAAATTGTGACCCTGGGGCTTTGGGATTTTTTCAAAAAAATATTTTCTGCCGGTTAAGTTTTTGAGGGCTGATTTCTTGTCCTGTGATAAAAAGCCTTCTGTTTCGAGTGCCAAACCTTTCAGGAGAGCATTTTCAGGCTTTTGGCACCATTTTTGTGTGAATTGCCCAAAGTCAGATGTCTGCTGAAATTGTGACCCCGGGGCTTAGGGATTTTTTCAAAAAAATATTTTCTGCCGGTTAAGTTTTTGAGTGCTGATTTCTCGTCCTGTGATAAAAAGCCTTCTGTTTCAAGTGCCAAACCTTTCAGGAGAGCATTTGAAACCGGTTGGCACCATTTTTGAGTGAATTGCCAAAAGTCAGATTTTTGCTGAAATTGTGACCCCGGGGCTTAGGGATTTTTTCAAAAAAATATTTTCTGCCGGTTATGTTTTTGAGGGCTGATTTCTTGTCCTGTGATAAAAAGCCTTCTGTCTCGAGTGCCAAACCATTGAGGAGAGCATTTTCAGGCTTTTGGCACCATTTTTGAGTGAATTGCCCAAAGTCAGATTTTTGCTGAAATTGTGACCCCAGGGCTTAGGGATTTTTTCAAAAAAATATTTTCTACCGGTTAAGTTTCTGAGGGCTGATTTCTTGTCCTGTGATAAAAAGCCTTCTGTTTCGCGTGCCAAACCTTTCAGGAGAGCATTTTCAAGCTTTTGCCACCATTTTTGAGTGAATTGCCAAAAGTCAGATTTTTGCTGAAATTGTGACCCCGGGGCTTAGGGATTTTTTCAAAAAAATATTTTCTGCCGCTTAGGTTTTTGAGGGCTGATTTCTTGTCCTGTGATAAAAAGCCTTCTGTTTCGAGTGCCAAACCTTTCAGGAGAGCATTTTCAGGCTTTTGGCACCATCTTTGAGTGAATTGCCAAAAGTCAGATTTTTGCTGAAATTGTGACCCTGGGGCTTTGGGATTTTTTCAAAAAAATATTTTCTGCCGGTTAAGTTTTTGAGGGCTGATTTCTTGTCCTGTGATAAAAAGCCTTCTGTTTCGAGTGCCAAACCTTTCAGGAGAGCATTTTCAGGCTTTTGGCACCATTTTTGTGTGAATTGCCCAAAGTCAGATGTCTGCTGAAATTGTGACCCCGGGGCTTAGGGATTTTTTCAAAAAAATATTTTCTGCCGGTTAAGTTTTTGAGTGCTGATTTCTCGTCCTGTGATAAAAAGCCTTCTGTTTCAAGTGCCAAACCTTTCAGGAGAGCATTTGAAACCGGTTGGCACCATTTTTGAGTGAATTGCCAAAAGTCAGATGTTTGCTGAAATTGTGACCCCGGGGCTTAGGGATTTTTTCAAAAAAATATTTTCTGCCGGTTATGTTTTTGAGGGCTGATTTCTTGTCCTGTGATAAAAAGCCTTCTGTTTCGAGTGCCAAACCCCGGAGCTTAGGGATTTTTTCAAAAAAATATTTTCTGCCGGTTAGGTTTTTGAGGGCTGATTTCTTTTCCTGTGATAAAAAGCCTTCTGTTTCGAGTGCCAAACCCCGGGGCTTAGGGATTTTTTCAAAAAAATATTTTCTGCCGGTTAGGTTTTTGAGGGCTGATTTCTTGTCCTTTGATAAAAAGCCTTCTGTTTCGAGTGCCAAACCTTTCAGGAGAACATTTTCAGGCTTTTGGCACCATCTTTGAGTGAATTGCCAAAAGTCAGATTTTTGCTGAAATTGTGACCCCGGGGCTTAGGGATTTTTTCAAAAAAATATTTTCTGCCGGTTAAGTTTTTGAGGGCTGATTTCTTGTCCTGTGATAAAAAGCCTTCTCTTTCGAGTGCCAAACCTTTCAGGAGAGCATTTTCAGGCTTTTGGCACCATTTTTGAGTGAATTGCCCAAAGTCAGATGTTTGCTGAAATTGTGACCCCGGGGCTTAGGGATTTTTCAAAAAAATATTTTCTGCCGGTTAGGTTTTTGAGGGCTGATTTCTTGTCCTGTGATAAAAAGCCTTCTGTTTCGAGTGCCAAACCTTTCAGGAGAGCATTTGAAACCGCTTGGCACCATTTTTGAGTGAATTGCCCAAAGTCAGATGTTTGCTGAAATTGTGACCCCGGGGCTTAGGGATTTTTTTAAAAAAAATATTTTCTGCCGCTTAAGTATTTAAGGGCTGATTTCTTGTCCTGTGATAAAAAGCCTTCTGTTTCGAGTGCCAAACCCCGGGGCTTAGGGATTTTTTCAAAAAAATATTTTCTGCCGGTTAGGTTTTTGAGGGCTGATTTCTTTTCCTGTGATAAAAAGCCTTCTGTTTCGAGTGCCAAACCCCGGGGCTTAGGGATTTTTTCAAAAAAATATTTTCTGCCGGTTAGGTTTTTGAGGGCTGATTTCTTCTCGTGTGATAAAAAGCCTTCTGTTTCCATCACCAAAGCTTTCAGGAGAGCATTTTCAAGCTTTTGGCACCATTTTTGAGTGAATTGCCAAAAGTCAGATTTTTGCTAAATTTGTGACCCCGGGGCTTAGGGATTTTTTTAAAAAAATATTTTCTGCCGGTTAAGTTTTTGAGGGCTGATTTCTTGTCACAATTTCAGCAAAAATCTGACTTTTGGCAATTCACTCAAAGATGGTGCCAAAAGCCTGAAAATGCTCTCCTGAAAGGTTTAGCACTCGAAACAGAAGGCTTTTTATCACAGGACAAGAAATCAGCCCTCAAAAAACTAACCGGCAGAAAATATTTCTTTGAAAAAATCCCTAAGCCCCGGGGTCACAATTTCCAAAAGTCAGATTTCTGCCGGTTATGTTTTTGAGGGCTGATTTCTTGTCCTGTGATAAAAAGCCTTCTGTTTCGAGTGCCAAACCCCGGGGCTTAGGGATTTTTTCAAAAAAATATTTTCAGCCGGTTAGGTTTTTGAGGGCTGATTTCTTGTCCTGTGATAAAAAGCCTTCTGTTTCGAGTGCCAAACCTTTGAGGAGAGCATTTTCAAGCTTTTGGCACCATTTTTGAGTGAATTGCCAAAAGTCAGATTTTTGCTGAAATTGTGACCCCGGGGCTAAGGGATTTTTTCAAAAAAATATTTTCTGCCGGTTATGTTTTTGAGGGCTGATTTCTTGTCCTGTGATAAAAAGCCTTCTGTTTCAAGTGCCGAACCTTTCAGGAGAGCATTTTCAGGCTTTTGGCACCATCTTTGAGTGAATTGCCAAAAGTCAGATTTTTGCTAAAATTGTGACCCCGGGGCTTAGGGATTTGTTCAAAAAAATATTTTCTGCCGGTTATGTTTTTGAGGGCTGATTTCTTGTCCTGTGATAAAAAGCCTTCTGTTTCGAGTGCCAAACCATTGAGGAGAGCATTTTCAGGCTTTTGGCACCATTTTTGAGTGAATTGCCAAAAGTCAGATTTTTGCTGAAATTGTGACCCCAGGGCTTAGGGATTTTTTCAAAAAAATATTTTCTACCGGTTAAGTTTTTGAGGGCTGATTTCTTGTCCTGTGATAAAAAGCCTTCTGTTTCGCGTGCCAAACCTTTCAGGAGAGCATTTTCAAGCTTTTGCCACCATTTTTGAGTGAATTGCCAAAAGTCAGATTTTTGCTGAAATTGTGACCCCGGGGCTTAGGGATTTTTTCAAAAAAACATTTTCTGCCGCTTAGGTTTTTGAGGGCTGATTTCTTGTCCTGTGATAAAAAGCCTTCTGTTTCGAGTGCCAAACCTTTCAGGAGAGCATTTTCAGGCTTTTGGCACCATCTTTGAGTGAATTGCCAAAAGTCAGATTTTTGCTGAAATTGTGACCCTGGGGCTTTGGGATTTTTTCAAAAAAATATTTTCTGCCGGTTAAGTTTTTGAGGGCTGATTTCTTGTCCTGTGATAAAAAGGCTTCTGTTTCGAGTGCCAAACCTTTCAGGAGAGCATTTTCAGGCTTTTGGCACCATTTTTGTGTGAATTGCCCAAAGTCAGATGTCTGCTGAAATTGTGACCCCGGGGCTTAGGGATTTTTTCAAAAAAATATTTTCTGCCGGTTAAGTTTTTGAGTGCTGATTTCTCGTCCTGTGATAAAAAGCCTTCTGTTTCAAGTGCCAAACCTTTCAGGAGAGCATTTGAAACCGGTTGGCACCATTTTTGAGTGAATTGCCAAAAGTCAGATGTTTGCTGAAATTGTGACCCCGGGGCTTAGGGATTTTTTCAAAAAAATATTTTCTGCCGGTTATGTTTTTGAGGGCTGATTTCTTGTCCTGTGATAAAAAGCCTTCTGTTTCGAGTGCCAAACCCCGGAGCTTAGGGATTTTTTCAAAAAAATATTTTCTGCCGGTTAGGTTTTTGAGGGCTGATTTCTTTTCCTGTGATAAAAAGCCTTCTGTTTCGAGTGCCAAACCCCGGGGCTTAGGGATTTTTTCAAAAAAATATTTTCTGCCGGTTAGGTTTTTGAGGGCTGATTTCTTGTCCTTTGATAAAAAGCCTTCTGTTTCGAGTGCCAAACCTTTCAGGAGAGCATTTTCAAGCTTTTGGCACCATTTTTGAGTGAATTGCCAAAAGTCAGATTTTTGCTGAAATTGTGACCCCGGGGCTTAGGGATTTTTTCAAAGAAATATTTTCTGCCGGTTAGTTTTTTGAGGGCTGATTTCTTGTCCTGTGATAAAAAGCCTTCTGTTTCGAGTGCCAAACCTTTCAGGAGAGCATTTTCAGGCTTTTGGCACCATCTTTGAGTGAATTGCCAAAAGTCAGATTTTTGCTGAAATTGTGACCCCGGGGCTTAGGGATTTTTTCAAAAAAATATTTTCTGTCGGTTAAGTTTTTGAGTGCTGATTTCTCGTCCTGTGATAAAAAGCCTTCTGTTTCGAGTGCCAAACCTTTCAGGAGAGCATTTGAAACCGGTTGGCACCATTTTTGAGTGAATTGCCCAAAGTCAGATGTTTGCTGAAATTGTGACCCCGGGGCTTAGGGATTTTTTCAAAAAAATATTTTCTGCTGGTTAAGTTTTTGAGGGCTGATTTCTTGTCCTGTGATAAAAAGCCTTCTCTTTCGAGTGCCAAACCTTTCAGGAGAGCATTTTCAGGCTTTTGGCACCATTTTTGAGTGAATTGCCCAAAGTCAGATGTTTGCTGAAATTGTGACCCCGGGGCTTAGGGATTTTTCAAAAAAAAAATTTCTGCCGGTTAGGTTTTTGAGGGCTGATTTCTTGTCCTGTGATAAAAAGCCTTCTGTTTCGAGTGCCAAACCTTTCAGGAGAGCATTTGAAACCGGTTGGCACCATTTTTGAGTGAATTGCCCAAAGTCAGATGTTTGCTGAAATTGTGACCCCGGGGCTTAGGGATTTTTTCAAAAAAATATTTTCTGCCGCTTAAGTTTTTAAGGGCTGATTTCTTGTCCTGTGATAAAAAGCCTTCTGTTTCGAGTGCCAAACCCCGGGGCTTAGGGATTTTTTCAAAAAAATATTTTCTGCCGGTTAGGTTTTTGAGGGCTGATTTCTTTTCCTGTGATAAAAAGCATTCTGTTTCGAGTGCCAAACCCTGGGGCTTAGGGATTTTTTCAAAAAAATATTTTCTGCCGGTTAGGTTTTTGAGGGCTGATTTCTTGTCCTTTGATAAAAAGCCTTCTGTTTCGAGTGCCAAACCTTTGAGGAGAGCATTTTCAAGCTTTTGGCACCATTTTTGAGTGAATTGCCAAAAGTCAGATTTTTGCTGAAATTGTGACCCCGGGGCTTAGGGATTTTTTCAAAAAAATATTTTCTGCCGGTTAAGTTTTTGAGGGCTGATTTCTTGTCCTTTGATAAAAAGCCTTCTCTTTCGAGTGCCAAACCTTTCAGGAGAGCATCTGAAACCGGTTGGCACCATTTTTGAGTGAATTGCCCAAAGTCAGATGTTTGCTGAAATTGTGACCCCGGGGCTTAGGGATTTTTTCAAAAAAATATTTTCTGCCGGTTAAGTTTTTGAGGGCTGATTTCTTGTCCTGTGATAAAAAGCCTTCTCTTTCGAGTGCCAAACCTTTCAGAAGAGCATTTTCAGGCTTTTGGCACCATTTTTGAGTGAATTGCCCAAAGTCAGATGTTTGCTGAAATTGTGACCCCGGGGCTTAGGGATTTTTCAAAAAAATATTTTCTGCCGGTTAGGTTTTTGAGGGCTGATTTCTTGTCCTGTGATAAAATGCCTTCTGTTTCGAGTGCCAAACCTTTCAGGAGAGCATTTTCAGGCTTTTGGCACCATTTTTGTGTGAATTGCCAAAAGTCAGATTTTTGCTGAAATTGTGACCCCGGGGCTTTGGGATTTTTTCAAAAAAATATTTTCTGCCGGTTAAGTTTTTGAGGGCTGATTTCTTGTCCTGTGATAAAAAGCCTTCTGTTTCGAGTGCCAAACCTTTCAGGAGAGCATTTTCAGGCTTTTGGCACCATTTTTGTGTGAATTGCCAAAAGTCAGATGTTTGCTGAAATTGTGACCCCGGGGCTTAGGGATTTTTTCAAAAAAATATTTTCTGCCGGTTATGTTTTTGAGGGCTGATTTCTTGTCCTGTGATAAAAAGCCTTCTGTTTCGAGTGCCAAACCCCGGAGCTTAGGGATTTTTTCAAAAAAATATTTTCTGCCGGTTAGGTTTTTGAGGGCTGATTTCTTTTCCTGTGATAAAAAGCCTTCTGTTTCGAGTGCCAAACCCCGGGGCTTAGGGATTTTTTCAAAAAAATATTTTCTGCCGGTTAGGTTTTTGAGGGCTGATTTCTTGTCCTTTGATAAAAAGCCTTCTGTTTCGAGTGCCAAACCTTTCAGGAGAGCATTTTCAAGCTTTTGGCACCATTTTTGAGTGAATTGCCAAAAGTCAGATTTTTGCTGAAATTGTGACCCCGGGGCTTAGGGATTTTTTCAAAGAAATATTTTCTGCCGGTTAGTTTTTTGAGGGCTGATTTCTTGTCCTGTGATAAAAAGCCTTCTGTTTCGAGTGCCAAACCTTTCAGGAGAGCATTTGAAACCGGTTGGCACCATTTTTGAGTGAATTGCCCAAAGTCAGATGTTTGCTGAAATTGTGACCCCGGGGCTTAGGGATTTTTTCAAAAAAATATTTTCTGCCGCTTAAGTTTTTGAGGGCTGATTTCTTGTCCTGTGATAAAAAGCCTTCTGTTTCGAGTGCCAAACCCCGGGGCTTAGGGATTTTTTCAAAAAAATATTTTCTGCCGGTTAGGTTTTTGAGGGCTGATTTCTTGTCCTTTGATAAAAAGTCTTCTGTTTCGCGTGCCAAACCTTTCAGGAGAGCATTTTCAAGCTTTAGGCACCATTTTTGAGTGAATTGCCAAAAGTCAGATTTTTGCTGAAATTGTGACCCCGGGGCTTAGGGATTTTTTCAAAGAAATATTTTCTGCCGGTTAGTTTTTTGAGGGCTGATTTCTTGTCCTGTGATAAAAAGCCTTCTGTTTCGAGTGCCAAACCTTTCAGGAGAGCATTTTCAGGCTTTTGGCACCATCTTTGAGTGAATTGCCAAAAGTCAGATTTTTGCTGAAATTGTGACCCCGGGGCTTAGGGATTTTTTCAAAAAAATATTTTCTGCCGGTTAAGTTTTTGAGGGCTGATTTCTTGTCCTGTGATAAAAAGCCTTCTGTTTCGAGTGCCAAACCTTTCAGGAGAGCATTTTCAGGCTTTTGGCACCATTTTTGAGTGAATTGCCAAAATTCAGTTTTTTGTTGAAATTGTGACCCCGGGGCTTAGGGATTTTTTCAAAAAAATATTTTCTGCCGGTTAAGTTTTTGAGTGCTGATTTCTCGTCCTGTGATAAAAAGCCTTCTGTTTCAAGTGCCAAACCTTTCAGGAGAGCATTTGAAACCGGTTGGCACCATTTTTGAGTGAATTGCCAAAAGTCAGATGTTTGCTGAAATTGTGACCCCGGGGCTTAGGGATTTTTTCAAAAAAATATTTTCTGCCGGTTAAGTTTTTGAGGGCTGATTTCTTGTCCTGTGATAAAAAGCCTTCTGTTTCAAGTGCCAAACCTTTCAGGAGAGCATTTTCAGGCTTTTGGCACCATTTTTGAGTGAATTGCCCAAAGTCAGATGTTTGCTGAAATTGTGACCCCGGGGCTTAGGGATTTTTCAAAAAAATATTTTCTGCCGGTTAGGTTTTTGAGGGCTGATTTCTTGTCCTGTGATAAAAAGCCTTCTGTTTCGAGTGCCAAACCTTTCAGGAGAGCATTTGAAACCGGTTGGCACCATTTTTGAGTGAATTGCCCAAAGTCAGATGTTTGCTGAAATTGTGACCCCGGGGCTTAGGGATTTTTCAAAAAAATATTTTCTGCCGGTTAGGTTTTTGAGGGCTGATTTCTTGTCCTTTGATAAAAAGCCTTCTGTTTCGCGTGCCAAACCTTTCAGGAGAGCATTTTCAAGCTTTAGGCACCATTTTTGAGTGAATTGCCAAAAGTCAGATTTTTGCTGAAATTGTGACCCCGGGGCTTAGGGATTTTTTCAAAGAAATATTTTCTGCCGGTTAAGTTTTTGACGGCTGATTTCTTGTCCTGTGATAAAAAGCCTTCTGTTTCGAGTGCCAAACCTTTCAGGAGAGCATTTTCAGGCTTTTGGCACCATTTTTGAGTGAATTGCCAAAATTCAGTTTTTTGCTGAAATTGTGACCCCGGGGCTTAGGGATTTTTTCAAAAAAATATTTTCTGCCGGTTAAGTTTTTGAGGGCTGATTTCTCGTCCTGTGATAAAAAGCCTTCTGTTTCGAGTGCCAAACCTTTCAGGAGAGCATTTTCAGGCTTTTGGCACCATTTTTGAGTGAATTGCCCAAAGTCAGATGTTTGCTGAAATTGTGACCCCGGGGCTTAGGGATTTTTCAAAAAAATATTTTCTGCCGGTTAGGTTTTTGAGGGCTGATTTCTTGTCCTGTGATAAAAAGCCTTCTGTTTCGAGTGCCAAACCTTTCAGGAGAACATTTGAAACCGGTTGGCACCATTTTTGAGTGAATTGCCCAAAGTCAGATGTTTGCTGAAATTGTGACCCCGGGGCTTAGGGATTTTTTCAAAAAAATATTTTCTGCCGCTTAAGTTTTTGAGGGCTGATTTCTTGTCCTGTGATAAAAAGCCTTCTGTTTCGAGTGCCAAACCTTTCAGGAGAGCATTTTCAGGCTTTTGGCACCATTTTTGAGTGAATTGCCAAAATTCAGTTTTTTGTTGAAATTGTGACCCCGGGGCTTAGGGATTTTTTCAAAAAAATATTTTCTGCCGGTTAAGTTTTTGAGTGCTGATTTCTCGTCCTGTGATAAAAAGCCTTCTGTTTCAAGTGCCAAACCTTTCAGGAGAGCATTTGAAACCGGTTGGCACCATTTTTGAGTGAATTGCCAAAAGTCAGATGTTTGCTGAAATTGTGACCCCGGGGCTTAGGGATTTTTTCAAAAAAATATTTTCTGCCGGTTAAGTTTTTGAGGGCTGATTTCTTGTCCTGTGATAAAAAGCCTTCTGTTTCAAGTGCCAAACCTTTCAGGAGAGCATTTTCAGGCTTTTGGCACCATTTTTGAGTGAATTGCCCAAAGTCAGATGTTTGCTGAAATTGTGACCCCGGGGCTTAGGGATTTTTCAAAAAAATATTTTCTGCCGGTTAGGTTTTTGAGGGCTGATTTCTTGTCCTGTGATAAAAAGCCTTCTGTTTCGAGTGCCAAACCTTTCAGGAGAGCATTTGAAACCGGTTGGCACCATTTTTGAGTGAATTGCCCAAAGTCAGATGTTTGCTGAAATTGTGACCCCGGGGCTTAGGGATTTTTCAAAAAAATATTTTCTGCCGGTTAGGTTTTTGAGGGCTGATTTCTTGTCCTTTGATAAAAAGCCTTCTGTTTCGCGTGCCAAACCTTTCAGGAGAGCATTTTCAAGCTTTAGGCACCATTTTTGAGTGAATTGCCAAAAGTCAGATTTTTGCTGAAATTGTGACCCCGGGGCTTAGGGATTTTTTCAAAGAAATATTTTCTGCCGGTTAAGTTTTTGACGGCTGATTTCTTGTCCTGTGATAAAAAGCCTTCTGTTTCGAGTGCCAAACCTTTCAGGAGAGCATTTTCAGGCTTTTGGCACCATTTTTGAGTGAATTGCCAAAATTCAGTTTTTTGCTGAAATTGTGACCCCGGGGCTTAGGGATTTTTTCAAAAAAATATTTTCTGCCGGTGAAGTTTTTGAGTGCTGATTTCTCGTCCTGTGATAAAAAGCCTTCTGTTTCAAGTGCCAAACCTTTCAGGAGAGCATTTGAAACCGGTTGGCACCATTTTTGAGTGAATTGCCAAAAGTCAGATGTTTGCTGAAATTGTGACCCCGGGGCTTAGGGATTTTTTCAAAAAAATATTTTCTGCCGGTTAAGTTTTTGAGGGCTGATTTCTTGTCCTGTGATAAAAAGCCTTCTGTTTCGAGTGCCAAAGCTTTCAGGAGAACATTTGAAACCGGTTGGCACCATTTTTGAGTGAATTGCCCAAAGTCAGATGTTTGCTGAAATTGTGACCCCGGGGCTTAGGGATTTTTTCAAAAAAATATTTTCTGCCGCTTAAGTTTTTGAGGGCTGATTTCTTGTCCTGTGATAAAAAGCCTTCTGTTTCAAGTGCCAAACCTTTGAGGAGAGCATTTTCAAGCTTTTGGCACCATTTTTCAGTGAATTGCCAAAAGTCAGATTTTTGCTGAAATTGTGACCCCGGGGCTTAGGGATTTTTTCAAAAAAATATTTTCTGCCGGTTAAGTTTTTGAGGGCTGATTTCTTGTCCTGTGATAAAAAGCCTTCTGTTTCAAGTGCCAAACCTTTGAGGAGAGCATTTTCAAGCTTTTGGCACCATTTTTGAGTGAATTGCCAAAAGTCAGATTTTTGCTGAAATTGTGACCCCGGGGCTTAGGGATTTTTTCAAAAAATTATTTTCTGCCGGTTAAGTTTTTGAGGGCTGATTTCTTGTCCTGTGATAAAAAGCCTTCTGTTTCAAGTGCCAAACCTTTCAGGAGAGCATTTTCAGGCTTTTGGCACCATCTTTGAGTGAATTGCCAAAAGTCAGATTTTTGCTAAAATTGTGACCCCGGGGCTTAGGGATTTTTTCAAAAAAATATTTTCTGCCGGTTAAGTTTTTGAGTGCTGATTTCTCGTCCTGTGATAAAAAGCCTTCTGTTTCAAGTGCCAAACCTTTCAGGAGAGCATTTGAAACCGGTTGGCACCATTTTTGAGTGAATTGCCAAAATTCAGTTTTTTGCTGAAATTGTGACCCCGGGCCGGCTTAGGGATTTTTTCAAGAAAATATTTTCTGCCGGTTAAGTTTTTGAGTGCTGATTTCTCGTCCTGTGATAAAAAGCCTTCTGTTTCAAGTGCCAAACCTTTCAGGAGAGCATTTGAAACCGGTTGGCACCATTTTTGAGTGAATTGCAAAAAGTCAGATGTTTGCTGAAATTGTGACCCCGGGGCTTAGGGATTTTTTCAAAAAAATATTTTCTGCCGGTTAAGTTTTTGAGGGCTGATTTCTTGTCCTGTGATAAAAAGCCTTCTGTTTCGAGTGCCAAACCTTTCAGGAGAGCATTTTCAGGCTTTTGGCACCATTTTTGAGTGAATTGCCCAAAGTCAGATGTTTGCTGAAATTGTGACCCCGGGGCTTAGGGATTTTTCAAAAAAATATTTTCTGCCGGTTAGGTTTTTGAGGGCTGATTTCTTGTCCTGTGATAAAAAGCCTTCTGTTTCGAGTGCCAAACCTTTCAGGAGAACATTTGAAACCGGTTGGCACCATTTTTGAGTGAATTGCCCAAAGTCAGATGTTTGCTGAAATTGTGACCCCGGGGCTTAGGGATTTTTTCAAAAAAATATTTTCTGCCGCTTAAGTTTTTGAGGGCTGATTTCTTGTCCTGTGATAAAAAGCCTTCTGTTTCGAGTGCCAAACCTTTCAGGAGAGCTTTTCAGGCTTTTGGCACCATTTTTGAGTGAATTGCCCAAAGTCAGATGTTTGCTGAAATTGTGACCCCGGGGCTTAGGGATTTTTTCAAAAAAATATTTTCTGCCGATTAAGTTTTTGAGTGCTGATTTCTTGTCCTGTGATAAAAAGCCTTCTGTTTCAAGTGCCAAACCTTTGAGGAGAGCATTTTCAAGCTTTTGGCACCATTTTTGAGTGAATTGCCAAAAGTCAGATTTTTGCTGAAATTGTGACCCCGGGGCTTAGGGATTTTTTCAAAAAAATATTTTCTGCCGGTTAAGTTTTTGAGTGCTGATTTCTCGTCCTGTGATAAAAAGCCTTCTGTTTCAAGTGCCAAACCTTTCAGGAGAGCATTTGAAACCGGTTGGCACCATTTTTGAGTGAATTGCCAAAAGTCAGATGTTTGCTGAAATTGTGACCCCGGGGCTTAGGGATTTTTTCAAAAAAATATTTTCTGCCGGTTAAGTTTCTGAGGGCTGATTTCTTGTCCTGTGATCAAAAGCCTTCTGTTTCAAGTGCCAAACCTTTCAGGAGAGCATTTTCAGGCTTTTGGCACCATCTTTGAGTGAATTGCCAAAAGTCAGATTTTTGCTAAAATTGTGACCCCGGGGCTTAGGGATTTTTTCAAAAAAATATTTTCTGCCGGTTAAGTTTTTGAGTGCTGATTTCTCGTCCTGTGATAAAAAGCCTTCTGTTTCAAGTGCCAAACCTTTCAGGAGAGCATTTGAAACCGGTTGGCACCATTTTTGAGTGAATTGCCAAAAGTCAGATGTTTGCTGAAATTGTGACCCCGGGGCTTAGGGATTTTTTCAAAAAAATATTTTCTTCCGGTTAAGTTTTTGAGGGCTGATTTCTTGTCCTGTGATAAAAAGCCTTCTGTTTCGAGTGCCAAACCTTTCAGGAGAGCATTTTCAGGCTTTTGGCACCATTTTTGAGTGAATTGCCCAAAGTCAGATGTTTGCTGAAATTGTGACCCCGGGGCTTAGGGATTTTTCAAAAAAATATTTTCTGCCGGTTAGGTTTTTGAGGGCTGATTTCTTGTCCTGTGATAAAAAGCCTTCTGTTTCGAGTGCCAACCTTTCAGGAGAGCATTTGAAACCGGTTGGCACCATTTTTGAGTGAATTGCCCAAAGTCAGATGTTTGCTGAAATTGTGACCCCGGGGCTTAGGGATTTTTTCAAAAAAATATTTTCTGCCGGTTAAGTTTTTGAGGGCTGATTTCTTGTCCTGTGATAAAAAGCCTTCTGTTTCGAGTGCCAAACCTTTCAGGAGAGCATTTTCAGGCTTTTGGCACCATTTTTGAGTGAATTGCCCAAAGTCAGATGTTTGCTGAAATTGTGACCCCGGGGCTTAGGGATTTTTCAAAAAAATATTTTCTGCCGGTTAGGTTTTTGAGGGCTGATTTCTTGTCCTGTGATAAAAAGCCTTCTATTTCGAGTGCCAAACCTTTCAGGAGAACATTTGAAACCGGTTGGCACCATTTTTGAGTGAATTGCCCAAAGTCAGATGTTTGCTGAAATTGTGACCCCGGGGCTTAGGGATTTTTTCAAAAAAATATTTTCTGCCGCTTAAGTTTTTGAGGGCTGATTTCTTGTCCTGTGATAAAAAGCCTTCTGTTTCGAGTGCCAAACCTTTCAGGAGAGCTTTTCAGGCTTTTGGCACCATTTTTGAGTGAATTGCCCAAAGTCAGATGTTTGCTGAAATTGTGACCCCGGGGCTTAGGGATTTTTTCAAAAAAATATTTTCTGCCGGTTAAGTTTTTGAGTGCTGATTTCTTGTCCTGTGATAAAAAGCCTTCTGTTTCAAGTGCCAAACCTTTGAGGAGAGCATTTTCAAGCTTTTGGCACCATTTTTGAGTGAATTGCCAAAAGTCAGATTTTTGCTGAAATTGTGACCCCGGGGCTTAGGGATTTTTTCAAAAAAATATTTTCTGCCGGTTAAGTTTTTGAGTGCTGATTTCTCGTCCTGTGATAAAAAGCCTTCTGTTTCAAGTGCCAAACCTTTCAGGAGAGCATTTGAAACCGGTTGGCACCATTTTTGAGTGAATTGCCAAAAGTCAGATGTTTGCTGAAATTGTGACCCCGGGGCTTAGGGATTTTTTCAAAAAAATATTTTCTGCCGGTTAAGTTTCTGAGGGCTGATTTCTTGTCCTGTGATCAAAATCCTTCTGTTTCAAGTGCCAAACCTTTCAGGAGAGCATTTTCAGGCTTTTGGCACCATCTTTGAGTGAATTGCCAAAAGTCAGATTTTTGCTAAAATTGTGACCCCGGGGCTTAGGGATTTTTTCAAAAAAATATTTTCTGCCGGTTAAGTTTTTGAGTGCTGATTTCTCGTCCTGTGATAAAAAGCCTTCTGTTTCAAGTGCCAAACCTTTCAGGAGAGCATTTGAAACCGGTTGGCACCATTTTTGAGTGAATTGCCAAAAGTCAGATTTTTGCTAAAATTGTGACCCCGGGGCTTAGGGATTTTTTCAAAAAAATATTTTCTTCCGGTTAAGTTTTTGAGGGCTGATTTCTTGTCCTGTGATAAAAAGCCTTCTGTTTCGAGTGCCAAACCTTTCAGGAGAGCATTTTCAGGCTTTTGGCACCATTTTTGAGTGAATTGCCCAAAGTCAGATGTTTGCTGAAATTGTGACCCCGGGGCTTAGGGATTTTTCAAAAAAATATTTTCTGCCGGTTAGGTTTTTGAGGGCTGATTTCTTGTCCTGTGATAAAAAGCCTTCTGTCTCGAGTGCAAAACCTTTCAGGAGAGCATTTTCAAGCTTTTGGCACCATTTTTGAGTGAATTGCCAAAAGTCAGATTTTTGCTGAAATTGTGACCCCGGGGCTTAGGGATTTTTTCAAAAAAATATTTTCTGCCGGTTAAGTTTTTGAGGGCTGATTTCTCGTCCTGTGATAAAAAGCCTTCTGTTTCAAGTGCCAAACCTTTGAGGAGAACATTTTCAAGCTTTTGGCACCATTTTTGAGTGAATTGCCCAAAGTCAGATGTTTGCTGAAATTGTGACCCCGGGGCTTAGGGATTTTTTCAAAAAAATATTTTCTGCCGCTTAAGTTTTTGAGGGCTGATTTCTTGTCCTGTGATAAAAAGCCTTCTGTTTCGAGTGCCAAACCTTTCAGGAGAGCATTTTCAGGCTTTTGGCACCATCTTTGAGTGAATTGCCAAAAGTCAGATTTTTGCTAAAATTGTGACCCCGGGGCTTAGGGATTTTTTCAAAAAAATATTTTCTGCCGGTTAGGTTTTTGAGGGCTGATTTCTTGTCCTGTGATAAAAAGCCTTCTGTTTCGAGTGCCAACCTTTCAGGAGAGCATTTGAAACCGGTTGGCACCATTTTTGAGTGAATTGCCCAAAGTCAGATGTTTGCTGAAATTGTGACCCCGGGGCTTAGGGATTTTTTCAAAAAAATATTTTCTGCCGCTTAAGTTTTTGAGGGCTGATTTCTTGTCCTGTGATAAAAAGCCTTCTGTTTCGAGTGCCAAACCTTTCAGGAGAGCATTTTCAGGCTTTTGGCACCATTTTTGAGTGAATTGCCCAAAGTCAGATGTTTGCTGAAATTGTGACCCCGGGGCTTAGGGATTTTTCAAAAAAATATTTTCTGCCGGTTAGGTTTTTGAGGGCTGATTTCTTGTCCTGTGATAAAAAGCCTTCTGTCTCGAGTGCAAAACCTTTCAGGAGAGCATTTTCAAGCTTTTGGCACCATTTTTGAGTGAATTGCCAAAAGTCAGATTTTTGCTGAAATTGTGACCCCGGGGCTTAGGGATTTTTTCAAAAAAATATTTTCTGCCGGTTAAGTTTTTGAGGGCTGATTTCTCGTCCTGTGATAAAAAGCCTTCTGTTTCAAGTGCCAAACCTTTCAGGAGAGCATTTTCAAGCTTTTGGCACCATTTTTGAATGAATTGCTAAAAGTCAGATTTTTGCTGAAATTGTGACCCCGGGGCTTAGGGATTTTTTCAAAAAAATATTTTCTGCCGGTTATGTTTTTGAGGGCTGATTTCTTGTCCTGTGATAAAAAGCCTTCTGTTTCAAGTGCCAAACCTTTCAGGAGAGCATTTTCAGGCTTTTGGCACCATCTTTGAGTGAATTGCCAAAAGTCAGATTTTTGCTGAAATTGTGACCCCGGGGCTTAGGGATTTTTTCAAAAAAATATTTTCTGCCGGTTAAGTTTTTGAGGGCTGATTTCTTGTCCTGTGATAAAAAGCCTTCTGTTTCAAGTGCCAAACCTTTCAGGAGAGCATTTTCAGGCTTTTGGCACCATCTTTGACTGAATTGCCAAAAGTCAGATTTTTGCTAAAATTGTGACCCCGGGGCTTAGGGATTTTTTCAAAAAAATATTTTCTGCCGGTTATGTTTTTGAGGGCTGATTTCTTGTCCTGTGATAAAAAGCCTTCTGTTTCGAGTGCCAAACCTTTCAGGAGAGCATTTTCAGGCTTTTGGCACCATTTTTGAGTGAATTGCCAAAAGTCAGATTTTTGCTGAAATTGTGACCCCGGGGCTTAGGGGTTTTTTCAAAAAAATATTTTCTGCCTGTTAAGTTTTTGAGGGCTGATTTCTTGTCCTGTGATAAAAAGCCTTCTGTTTCAAGTGCCAAACCTTTCAGGAGAGCATTTTCAGGCTTTTGGCACCATCTTTGAGTGAATTGCCAAAAGTCAGATTTTTGCTGAAATTGTGACCCCGGGGCTTAGGGGTTTTTTCAAAAAAATATTTTCTACCGGTTAAGTTTTTGAGGGCTGATTTCTCGTCCTGTGGTAAAAAGCCTTCTGTTTCAAGTGCCAAACCTTTCAGGAGAGCATTTGAAACCGGTTGGCACCATTTTTGAGTGAATTGCCAAAAGTCAGATGTTGGCTGAAATTGTGACCCCAGGGCTTAGGGATTTTTTCAAAAAAATATTTTCTTCCGGTTAAGTTTTTGAGGGCTGATTTCTTGTCCTGTGATAAAAAGCCTTCTGTTTCGAGTGCCAAACCTTTCAGGAGAGCATTTTCAGGCTTTTGGCACCATCTTTGAGTGAATTGCCCAAAGTCAGATGTTTGCTGAAATTGTGACCCCGGGGCTTAGGGATTTTTCAAAAAAATATTTTCTGCCGGTTAGGTTTTTGAGGGCTGATTTCTTGTCCTGTGATAAAAAGCCTTCTGTTTCGAGTGCCAACCTTTCAGGAGAGCATTTGAAACCGGTTGGCACCATTTTTGAGTGAATTGCCCAAAGTCAGATGTTTGCTGAAATTGTGACCCCGGGGCTTAGGGATTTTTTCAAAAAAATATTTTCTGCCGCTTAAGTTTTTGAGGGCTGATTTCTTGTCCTGTGATAAAAAGCCTTCTGTTTCGAGTGCCAAACCTTTCAGGAGAGCATTTTCAGGCTTTTGGCACCATTTTTGAGTGAATTGCCCAAAGTCAGATGTTTGCTGAAATTGTGACCCCGGGGCTTAGGGATTTTTCAAAAAAGTATTTTCTGCC
The DNA here is from genome assembly GCF_965112155.1 of Podarcis liolepis. NCBI lineage: Eukaryota > Metazoa > Chordata > Lepidosauria > Squamata > Lacertidae > Podarcis > Podarcis liolepis. Next base: position 34,733,569 of record NC_139566.1, on the reverse strand, counting down.
GGTTAGGTTTTTGAGGGCTGATTTCTTGTCCTGTGATAAAAAGCCTTCTGTCTCGAGTGCAAAACCTTTGAGGAGAGCATTTTCAAGCTTTTGGCACCATTTTTGAGTGAATTGCCAAAAGTCAGATTTTTGCTGAAATTGTGACCCCGGGGCTTAGGGATTTTTTCAAAAAAATATTTTCTGCCGGTTAAGTTTTTGAGGGCTGATTTCTCGTCCTGTGATAAAAAGCCTTCTGTTTCAAGTGCCAAACCTTTGAGGAGAGCATTTTCAAGCTTTTGGCACCATTTTTGAGTGAATTGCCAAAAGTCAGATTTTTGCTGAAATTGTGACCCCGGGGCTTAGGGATTTTTTCAAAAAAATATTTTCTGCCGGTTAAGTTTTTGAGGGCTGATTTCTTGTCCTGTGATAAAAAGCCTTCTGTTTCAAGTGCCAAACCTTTCAGGAGAGCATTTTCAGGCTTTTGGCACCATCTTTGACTGAATTGCCAAAAGTCAGATTTTTGCTAAAATTGTGACCCCGGGGCTTAGGGATTTTTTCAAAAAAATATTTTCTGCCGGTTATGTTTTTGAGGGCTGATTTCTTGTCCTGTGATAAAAAGCCTTCTGTTTCGAGTGCCAAACCTTTCAGGAGAGCATTTTCAGGCTTTTGCCACCATTTTTGAGTGAATTGCCAAAAGTCAGATTTTTGCTGAAATTGTGACCCCGGGGCTTAGGGGTTTTTTCAAAAAAATATTTTCTGCCTGTTAAGTTTTTGAGGGCTGATTTCTTGTCCTGTGATAAAAAGCCTTCTGTTTCAAGTGCCAAACCTTTCAGGAGAGCATTTTCAAGCTTTTGCCACCATTTTTGAATGAATTGCTAAAAGTCAGATTTTTGCTGAAATTGTGACCCCGGGGCTTAGGGATTTTTTCAAAAAAATATTTTCTGCCGGTTATGTTTTTGAGGGCTGATTTCTTGTCCTGTGATAAAAAGCCTTCTGTTTCAAGTGCCAAACCTTTCAGGAGAGCATTTTCAGGCTTTTGGCACCATCTTTGAGTGAATTGCCAAAAGTCAGATTTTTGCTGAAATTGTGACCCCGGGGCTTAGGGGTTTTTTCAAAAAAATATTTTCTACCGGTTAAGTTTTTGAGGGCTGATTTCTCGTCCTGTGATAAAAAGCCTTCTGTTTCGAGTTCCAAACCTCTCAGGAGAGCATTTTCAAGCTTTTGGCACCATTTTTGAGAATTTTTTCAAAAAAATATTTTTTGCCGGTTAAGTTTTTGAGGGCTGATTTCTTCTCGTGTGAAAAAAAGCCTTCTGTTTCCATCACCAAAGCTTTCAGGGGAGCATTTGCAACCGGTTGGCACCATTTTTGAGTGAATTGCCAAAAGTCAGATTTTTGCTGAAATTGTGACCCCGGGGCTTAGGGATTTTTTCAAAAAAATATTTTCTGCCGGTTAAGTTTTTGAGGGCTGATTTCTTGTCCTGTGATAAAAAGCCTTCTGTTTCGAGTTCCAAACCTTTCAGGAGAACATTTTCAAGCTTTTGGCACCATTTTTGAGGATTTTTTCAAAAACATATTTTCTGCCGGTTAAGTTTTTGAGGACTGATTTCTTCACGTGTGAAAAAAAGCCTTCTGTTTCCATCACCAAAGCTTTCAGGAGAGCATTTGTAACCGGTTGGCCCCATTTTTGAGTAAATTGCCAAAAGTCAGATTTTTGCTGAAATTGTGACCCCGGGGCTTAGGGATTTTTTTCAGAAAAATATTTTCTGCCGGTTATGTTTTTGAGGGCTGATTTCTTGTCCTGTGATAAAAAGCCTTCTGTATCGAGTGCCAAACCTTTCAGGAGAGCATTTTCAAGCTTTTGGCACCATTTTTGAGTGAATTGCAAAAATTCAGATTTTTGCAGAAATTGTGACCCCGGGGCTTAGGGATTTTTTCAAAAAAATATTTTCTGCCGGTTAGGTTTTTGAGGGCTGATTTCTTGTCCTGTGATAAAAAGCCTTCTGTTTCGAGTTCCAAACCTTTCAGGAGAGCATTTTCAAGCTTTTGGCACCATTTTTGAGGATTTTTTCAAAAAAATATTTTTTGCCGGTTAAGATTTTGAGGGCTGATTTCTTGTCCTGTGATAAAAAGCCTTCTGTTTCGAGTGCCAAAGCTTTCAGGAGAGCATTTTCAAGCTTTTGGCACCATTTTTGAGTGAATTGCCAAAAGTCAGATTTTTGCTGAAATTGTGACCCCGGGGCTTAGGGATTTTTTCAAAAAAATATTTTCTGCCGGTTAGGTTTTTGAGGGCTGATTTCTTGTCCTGTGATAAAAAGCCTTCTGTTTCGAGTTCCAAACCTTTCAGGAGAGCATTTTCAAGCTTTGGCACCATTTTTGAGGATTTTTTCAAAAAAATATTTTTTGCCGGTTAAGATTTTGAGGGCTGATTTCTTGTCCTGTGATAAAAAGCCTTCTGTTTCGAGTGCCAAAGCTTTCAGGAGAGCATTTTCAAGCTTTTGGCACCATTTTTGAGTGAATTGCCAAAAGTCAGATTTTTGCTGAAATTGATTTCTTGTCCTGTGATAAAAAGCCTTCTGTTTCGAGTTCCAAACCTTTCAGGAGAGCATTTTCAAGCTTTTGGCACCATTTTTGAGGATTTTTTCAAAAAAATATTTTTTGCCGGTTAAGATTTTGAGGGCTGATTTCTTGTCCTGTGATAGAAAGCCTTCTGTTTCGAGTGCCAAAGCTTTCAGGAGAGCATTTTCAAGCTTTTGGCACCATTTTTGAGTGAATTGCCAAAAGTCAGATTTTTGCTGAAATTGTGACCCCGGGGCTTAGGGATTTTTTCAAAAAAATATTTTCTGCCGGTTAAGTTTTTGAGGGCTGATTTCTTGTCCTGTGATAAAAAGCCTTCTGTTTCGAGTGCCAAAGCTTTCAGGAGAGCATTTTCAAGCTTTTGGCACCATTTTTGAGTGAATTGCCAAAAGTCAGATTTTTGCTGAAATTGTGACCCCGGGGCTTAGGGATTTTTTCAAAAAAATATTTTCTGCCGGTTATGTTTTTGAGGGCTGATTTCTTGTCCTGTGATAAAAAGCCTTCTGTATCGAGTGCCAAACCTTTCAGGAGAGCATTTTCAAGCTTTTGGCACCATTTTTGAGTGAATTGCCAAAAGTCAGATTTTTGCTGAAATTGTGACCCCAGGGCTTAGGGATTTTTTCAACTAAATATTTTCTGTCGGTTAAGTTTTTGAGTGCTGATTTCTTGTACTGTGATAAAAAGCCTTCTGTTTCGAGTGCCAAACCTTTCAGGAGAGCATTTTCAAGCTTTTTGCACCATTTTTGAGTGAATTGCCAAAAGTCAGATTTTTTTTCAAAAAAATATTTTCTGCCGGTTAAGTTTTTGAGGGCTGATTTCTTGTCCTGTGATAAAAAGCCTTCTGTTTCGAGTGCCAAAGCTTTCAGGAGAGCATTTTCAAGCTTTTGGCACCATTTTTGAGTGAATTGCCAAAAGTCAGATTTTTGTTGAAATTGTGACCCCGGGGCTTAGGGATTTTTTCAAAAAAATATTTTCTGCCGGTTAGGTTTTTGAGGGCTGATTTCTTGTCCTGTGATAAAAAGCCTTCTGTTTCGAGTGCCAAAGCTTTCAGGAGAGCATTTTCAAGCTTTTGGCACCATTTTTGAGTGAATTGCCAAAAGTCAGATTTTTTCTGAAATTGTGACCCCGGGGCTTAGGGATTTTTTCAAAAAAATATTTTCTGCCGGTTAAGTTTTTGAGGGCTGATTCTTGTCCTGTGATAAAAAGCCTTCTGTATCGAGTGCCAAACCGTTCAGGAGAGCATTTTCAAGCTTTTGGCACCATTTTTGAGTGAATTGCCAAAAGTCAGATTTTTGCTGAAATTGTGACCCCGGGGCTTAGGGATTTTTTCAAAAAAATATTTTCTGCCGGTTATGTTTTTGAGGGCTGATTTCTTGTCCTGTGATAAAAAGCCTTCTGTATCGAGTGCCAAACCTTTCAGGAGAGCATTTTCAAGCTTTTGGCACCATTTTTGAGTGAATTGCCAAAAGTCAGATTTTTGCTGAAATTGTGACCCCAGGGCTTAGGGATTTTTTCAACTAAATATTTTCTGTCGGTTAAGTTTTTGAGTGCTGATTTCTTGTACTGTGATAAAAAGCCTTCTGTTTCGAGTGCCAAACCTTTCAGGAGAGCATTTTCAAGCTTTTTGCACCATTTTTGAGTGAATTGCCAAAAGTCAGATTTTTTTTCAAAAAAATATTTTCTGCCGGTTAAGTTTTTGAGGGCTGATTTCTTGTCCTGTGATAAAAAGCCTTCTGTTTCGAGTGCCAAAGCTTTCAGGAGAGCATTTTCAAGCTTTTGGCACCATTTTTGAGTGAATTGCCAAAAGTCAGATTTTTGTTGAAATTGTGACCCCGGGGCTTAGGGATTTTTTCAAAAAAATATTTTCTGCCGGTTAGGTTTTTGAGGGCTGATTTCTTGTCCTGTGATAAAAAGCCTTCTGTTTCGAGTGCCAAAGCTTTCAGGAGAGCATTTTCAAGCTTTTGGCACCATTTTTGAGTGAATTGCCAAAAGTCAGATTTTTGCTGAAATTGTGACCCCGGGGCTTAGGGATTTTTTCAAAAAAATATTTTCTGCCGGTTAAGTTTTTGAGGGCTGATTCTTGTCCTGTGATAAAAAGCCTTCTGTATCGAGTGCCAAACCGTTCAGGAGAGCATTTTCAAGCTTTTGGCACCATTTTTGAGTGAATTGCCAAAAGTCAGATTTTTGCTGAAATTGTGACCCCGGGGCTTAGGGATTTTTTCAAAAAAATATTTTCTGCCGGTTATGTTTTTGAGGGCTGATTTCTTGTCCTGTGATAAAAAGCCTTCTGTTTCGAGTGCCAAACCTTTCAGGAGAGCATTTTCAAGCTTTTGGCACCATTTTTGAGGATTTTTTCAAAAAAAATTTTTTGCCGGTTAAGTTTTTGAGGGCTGATTTCTTCTCGTGTGATAAAAAGCCTTCTGTTTCCATCACCAAAGCTTTCAGGAGAGCATTTTCAAGCTTTTGGCACCATTTTTGAGTGAATAGCCAAAAGTCAGATTTTTCTGAAATTGTGACCCCGGGGCTTAGGGATTTTTTCAAAAAAATATTTTCTGTCGGTTAGGTTTTTGAGGGCTGATTTCTTGTCCTGTGATAAAAAGCCTTCTGTTTCGAGTTCCAAAGCTTTCAGGAGAGCATTTTCAAGCTTTTGGCACCATTTTTGAGTGAATTGCCAAAAGTCAGATTTTTGCTGAAATTGTGACCCCGGGGCTTAGGGAATTTTTCAAAAAAATATTTTCTGCCGGTTAAGTTTTTGAGGGCTGATTTCTTCTCCTGTGATAAAAAGCCTTCTGTATCGAGTGCCAAACCTTTCAGGAGAGCATTTTCAAGCTTTTGGCACCATTTTTGAGTGAATTGCCAAAAGTCAGATTTTTGTTGAAATTGTGACCCCGGGGCTTAGGGATTTTTTCAGAAAAATATTTTCTGCCGGTTATGTTTTTGAGGGCTGATTTCTTGTCCTGTGATAAAAAGCCTTCTGTATCGAGTGCCAAACCTTTCAGGAGAGCATTTTCAAGCTTTTGGCACCATTTTTGAGTGAATTGCCAAAAGTCAGATTTTTGCAGAAATTGTGACCCCGGGGCTTAGGGATTTTTTCAAAAAAATATTTTCTGCCGGTTAGGTTTTTGAGGGCTGATTTCTTGTCCTGTGATAAAAAGCCTTCTGTTTCGAGTTCCAAACCTTTCAGGAGAGCATTTTCAAGCTTTTGGCACCATTTTTGAGGATTTTTTCAAAAAAATATTTTTTGCCGGTTAAGATTTTGAGGGCTGATTTCTTGTCCTGTGATAAAAAGCCTTCTGTTTCGAGTGCCAAAGCTTTCAGGAGAGCATTTTCAAGCTTTTGGCACCATTTTTGAGTGAATTGCCAAAAGTCAGATTTTTGCTGAAATTGTGACCCCGGGGCTTAGGGATTTTTTCAAAAAAATATTTTCTGCCGGTTAAGTTTTTGAGGGCTGATTCTTGTCCTGTGATAAAAAGCCTTCTGTATCGAGTGCCAAACCGTTCAGGAGAGCATTTTCAAGCTTTTGGCACCATTTTTGAGTGAATTGCCAAAAGTCAGATTTTTGCTGAAATTGTGACCCCGGGGCTTAGGGATTTTTTCAAAAAAATATTTTCTGCCGGTTAAGTTTTTGAGGGCTGATTTCTTGTCCTGTGATAAAAAGCCTTCTGTTTCGAGTGCCAAAGCTTTCAGGAGAGCATTTTCAAGCTTTTGGCACCATTTTTGAGTGAATTGCCAAAAGTCAGATTTTTGCTGAAATTGTGACCCCGGGGCTTAGGGATTTTTTCAAAAAAATATTTTCTGCCGGTTATGTTTTTGAGGGCTGATTTCTTGTCCTGTGATAAAAAGCCTTCTGTATCGAGTGCCAAACCTTTCAGGAGAGCATTTTCAAGCTTTTGGCACCATTTTTGAGTGAATTGCCAAAAGTCAGATTTTTGCTGAAATTGTGACCCCAGGGCTTAGGGATTTTTTCAACTAAATATTTTCTGTCGGTTAAGTTTTTGAGGGCTGATTTCTTGTACTGTGATAAAAAGCCTTCTGTTTCGAGTGCCAAACCTTTCAGGAGAGCATTTTCAAGCTTTTTGCACCATTTTTGAGTGAATTGCCAAAAGTCAGATTTTTTTTCAAAAAAATATTTTCTGCCGGTTAAGTTTTTGAGGGCTGATTTCTTGTCCTGTGATAAAAAGCCTTCTGTTTCGAGTGCCAAAGCTTTCAGGAGAGCATTTTCAAGCTTTTGGCACCATTTTTGAGTGAATTGCCAAAAGTCAGATTTTTGTTGAAATTGTGACCCCGGGGCTTAGGGATTTTTTCAAAAAAATATTTTCTGCCGGTTAGGTTTTTGAGGGCTGATTTCTTGTCCTGTGATAAAAAGCCTTCTGTTTCGAGTGCCAAAGCTTTCAGGAGAGCATTTTCAAGCTTTTGGCACCATTTTTGAGTGAATTGCCAAAAGTCAGATTTTTGCTGAAATTGTGACCCCGGGGCTTAGGGATTTTTCAAAAAAATATTTTCTGCCGGTTAAGTTTCTGAGGGCTGATTTCTTGTCCTGTGATCAAAATCCTTCTGTTTCAAGTGCCAAACCTTTCAGGAGAGCATTTTCAGGCTTTTGGCACCATCTTTTAGTGAATTGCCAAAAGTCAGATTTTTGCTAAAATTGTGACCCCGGGGCTTAGGGATTTTTTCAAAAAAATATTTTCTTCCGGTTAAGTTTTTGAGTGCTGATTTCTCGTCCTGTGATAAAAAGCCTTCTGTTTCAAGTGCCAAACCTTTCAGGAGAGCATTTGAAACCGGTTGGCACCATTTTTGAGTGAATTGCCAAAAGTCAGATGTTTGCTGAAATTGTGACCCCGGGGCTTAGGGATTTTTTCAAAAAAATATTTTCTTCCGGTTAAGTTTTTGAGGGCTGATTTCTTGTCCTGTGATAAAAAGCCTTCTGTTTCGAGTGCCAAACCTTTCAGGAGAGCATTTTCAGGCTTTTGGCACCATTTTTGAGTGAATTGCCCAAAGTCAGATGTTTGCTGAAATTGTGACCCCGGGGCTTAGGGATTTTTCAAAAAAATATTTTCTGCCGGTTAGGTTTTTGAGGGCTGATTTCTTGTCCTGTGATAAAAAGCCTTCTGTCTCGAGTGCAAAACCTTTCAGGAGAGCATTTTCAAGCTTTTGGCACCATTTTTGAGTGAATTGCCAAAAGTCAGATTTTTGCTGAAATTGTGACCCCGGGGCTTAGGGATTTTTTCAAAAAAATATTTTCTGCCGGTTAAGTTTTTGAGGGCTGATTTCTCGTCCTGTGATAAAAAGCCTTCTGTTTCAAGTGCCAAACCTTTGAGGAGAGCATTTTCAAGCTTTTGGCACCATTTTTGAGTGAATTGCCAAAAGTCAGATGTTTGCTGAAATTGTGACCCCGGGGCTTAGGGATTTTTTCAAAAAAATATTTTCTGCCGGTTATGTTTTTGAGGGCTGATTTCTTGTCCTGTGATAAAAAGCCTTCTGTTTCGAGTGCCAAACCTTTCAGGAGAGCATTTTCAGGCTTTTGCCACCATTTTTGAGTGAATTGCCAAAAGTCAGATTTTTGCTGAAATTGTGACCCCGGGGCTTAGGGGTTTTTTCAAAAAAATATTTTCTGCCTGTTAAGTTTTTGAGGGCTGATTTCTTGTCCTGTGATAAAAAGCCTTCTGTTTCAAGTGCCAAACCTTTCAGGAGAGCATTTTCAAGCTTTTGCCACCATTTTTGAATGAATTGCTAAAAGTCAGATTTTTGCTGAAATTGTGACCCCGGGGCTTAGGGATTTTTTCAAAAAAATATTTTCTGCCGGTTATGTTTTTGAGGGCTGATTTCTTGTCCTGTGATAAAAAGCCTTCTGTTTCAAGTGCCAAACCTTTCAGGAGAGCATTTTCAGGCTTTTGGCACCATCTTTGAGTGAATTGCCAAAAGTCAGATTTTTGCTGAAATTGTGACCCCGGGGCTTAGGGATTTTTTCAAAAAAATATTTTCTGCCGGTTAAGTTTTTGAGGGCTGATTTCTTGTCCTGTGATAAAAAGCCTTCTGTTTCAAGTGCCAAACCTTTCAGGAGAGCATTTTCAGGCTTTTGGCACCATCTTTGACTAAATTGCCAAAAGTCAGATTTTTGCTAAAATTGTGACCCCGGGGCTTAGGGATTTTTTCAAAAAAATATTTTCTGCCGGTTATGTTTTTGAGGGCTGATTTCTTGTCCTGTGATAAAAAGCCTTCTGTTTCGAGTGCCAAACCTTTCAGGAGAGCATTTTCAGGCTTTTGGCACCATTTTTGAGTGAATTGCCAAAAGTCAGATTTTTGCTGAAATTGTGACCCCGGGGCTTAGGGGTTTTTTCAAAAAAATATTTTCTGCCTGTTAAGTTTTTGAGGGCTGATTTCTTGTCCTGTGATAAAAAGCCTTCTGTTTCAAGTGCCAAACCTTTCAGGAGAGCATTTTCAGGCTTTTGGCACCACCTTTGAGTGAATTGCCAAAAGTCAGATTTTTGCTGAAATTGTGACCCCGGGGCTTAGGGGTTTTTTCAAAAAAATATTTTCTACCGGTTAAGTTTTTGAGGGCTGATTTCTCGTCCTGTGATAAAAAGCCTTCTGTTTCAAGTGCCAAACCTTTCAGGAGAGCATTTGAAACCGGTTGGCACCATTTTTGAGTGAATTGCCAAAAGTCAGATGTTTGCTGAAATTGTGACCCCGGGGCTTAGGGATTTTTTCAAAAAAATATTTTCTTCCGGTTAAGTTTTTGAGGGCTGATTTCTTGTCCTGTGATAAAAAGCCTTCTGTTTCGAGTGCCAAACCTTTCAGGAGAGCATTTTCAGGCTTTTGGCACCATCTTTGAGTGAATTGCCCAAAGTCAGATGTTTGCTGAAATTGTGACCCCGGGGCTTAGGGATTTTTCAAAAAAATATTTTCTGCCGGTTAGGTTTTTGAGGGCTGATTTCTTGTCCTGTGATAAAAAGCCTTCTGTTTCGAGTGCCAACCTTTCAGGAGAGCATTTGAAACCGGTTGGCACCATTTTTGAGTGAATTGCCCAAAGTCAGATGTTTGCTGAAATTGTGACCCCGGGGCTTAGGGATTTTTTCAAAAAAATATTTTCTGCCGCTTAAGTTTTTGAGGGCTGATTTCTTGTCCTGTGATAAAAAGCCTTCTGTTTCGAGTGCCAAACCTTTCAGGAGAGCATTTTCAGGCTTTTGGCACCATTTTTGAGTGAATTGCCCAAAGTCAGATGTTTGCTGAAATTGTGACCCCGGGGCTTAGGGATTTTTCAAAAAAATATTTTCTGCCGGTTAGGTTTTTGAGGGCTGATTTCTTGTCCTGTGATAAAAAGCCTTCTGTCTCGAGTGCAAAACCTTTCAGGAGAGCATTTTCAAGCTTTTGGCACCATTTTTGAGTGAATTGCCAAAAGTCAGATTTTTGCTGAAATTGTGACCCGGGGGCTTAGGGATTTTTTCAAAAAAATATTTTCTGCCGGTTAAGTTTTTGAGGGCTGATTTCTCGTCCTGTGATAAAAAGCCTTCTGTTTCAAGTGCCAAACCTTTGAGGAGAGCATTTTCAAGCTTTTGGCACCATTTTTGAGTGAATTGCCAAAAGTCAGATTTTTGCTGAAATTGTGACCCCGGGGCTTAGGGATTTTTTCAAAAAAATATTTTCTGCCGGTTAAGTTTTTGAGGGCTGATTTCTTGTCCTGTGATAAAAAGCCTTCTGTTTCAAGTGCCAAACCTTTCAGGAGAGCATTTTCAGGCTTTTGGCACCATCTTTGACTGAATTGCCAAAAGTCAGATTTTTGCTAAAATTGTGACCCCGGGGCTTAGGGATTTTTTCAAAAAAATATTTTCTGCCGGTTATGTTTTTGAGGGCTGATTTCTTGTCCTGTGATAAAAATCCTTCTGTTTCGAGTGCCAAACCTTTCAGGAGAGCATTTTCAGGCTTTTGCCACCATTTTTGAGTGAATTGCCAAAAGTCAGATTTTTGCTGAAATTGTGACCCCCGGGGCTTAGGGGTTTTTTCAAAAAAATATTTTCTGCCGGTTAAGTTTTTGAGGGCTGATTTCTTGTCCTGTGATAAAAAGCCTTCTGTTTCAAGTGCCAAACCTTTCAGGAGAGCATTTTCAAGCTTTTGCCACCATTTTTGAATGAATTGCTAAAAGTCAGATTTTTGCTGAAATTGTGACCCCGGGGCTTAGGGATTTTTTCAAAAAAATATTTTCTGCCGGTTATGTTTTTGAGGGCTGATTTCTTGTCCTGTGATAAAAAGCCTTCTGTTTCAAGTGCCAAACCTTTCAGGAGAGCATTTTCAGGCTTTTGGCACCATCTTTGAGTGAATTGCCAAAAGTCAGATTTTTGCTGAAATTGTGACCCCGGGGCTTAGGGGTTTTTTCAAAAAAATATTTTCTACCGGTTAAGTTTTTGAGGGCTGATTTCTTGTCCTTTGATAAAAAGCCTTCTGTTTCGCGTGCCAAACCTTTCAGGAGAGCATTTTCAAGCTTTTGCCACCATTTTTGAATGAATTGCCAAAAGTCAGATTTTTGCTGAAATTGTGACCCCGGGGCTTAGGGATTTTTTCAAAAAAATATTTTCTGCCGCTTAGGTTTTTGAGGGCTGATTTCTTGTCCTGTGATAAAAAGCCTTCTGTTTCGAGTGCCAAACCTTTCAGGAGAGCATTTTCAGGCTTTTGGCACCATCTTTGAGTGAATTGCCAAAAGTCAGATTTTTGCTGAAATTGTGACCCCGGGGCTTAGGGATTTTTTCAAAAAAATATTTTCTGCCGGTTAAGTTTTTGAGTGCTGATTTCTCGTCCTGTGATAAAAAGCCTTCTGTTTCAAGTGCCAAACCTTTCAGGAGAGCATTTGAAACCGGATGGCACCATTTTTGAGTGAATTGCCAACATTCAGATTTTTGCTGAAATTGTGACCCCGGGGCTTAGGGATTTTTTCAAAAAAATATTTTCTGCCGGTTAAGTTTTTGAGGGCTGATTTCTTGTCCTGTGATAAAAAGCCTTCTGTTTCGAGTGCCAAACCTTTCAGGAGAGCATTTTCAGGCTTTTGGCACCATCTTTGAGTGAATTGCCAAAAGTCAGATTTTTGCTAAAATTGTGACCCCGGGGCTTAGGGATTTTTTCAAAAAAATATTTTCTGCCGGTTAAGTTTTTGAGGGCTGATTTCTTGTCCTGTGATAAAAAGCCTTCTGTTTCGAGTGCCAAACCTTTCAGGGGAGCATTTTCAGGCTTTTGGCACCATTTTTGAGTGAATTGCCAAAAGTCAGATTTTTGCTGAAATTGTGACCCCGGGGCTTAGGGATTTTTTCAAAAAAATATTTTCTGCCGGTTAAGTTTTTGAGTGCTGATTTCTCGTCCTGTGATAAAAAGCCTTCTGTTTCGAGTTCCAAACCTTTCAGGAGAGCATTTTCAAGCTTTTGGCACCATTTTTGAGAATTTTTTCAAAAAAATATTTTTTGCCGGTTAAGTTTTTGAGGGCTGATTTCTTCTCGTGTGAAAAAAAGCCTTCTGTTTCCATCACCAAAGCTTTCAGGGGAGCATTTGCAACCGGTTGGCACCATTTTTGAGTGAATTGCCAAAAGTCAGATTTTTGCTGAAATTGTGACCCCGGGGCTTAGGGATTTTTTCAAAAAAATATTTTCTGCCGGTTAAGTTTTTGAGGGCTGATTTCTTGTCCTGTGATAAAAAGCCTTCTGTTTCGAGTGCCAAACCTTTCAGGAGAGCATTTTCAAGCTTTTGGCACCATTTTTGAGTGAATTGCCAAAAGTCAGATTTTTGCTGAAATTGTGACCCCGGGGCTTAGGGATTTTTTTGAAAAAAATATTTTCTGCCGGTTATGTTTTTGAGGACTGATTTCTTTTCCTGTGATAAAAAACCTTCTGTTTCGAGTGCGAAACCTTTCAGGAGAACATTTTCAAGCTTTTGGCACCATTTTTGAGGATTTTTTCAAAAACATATTTTCTGCCGGTTAAGTTTTTGAGGACTGATTTCTTCACGTGTGAAAAAAAGCCTTCTGTTTCGAGTGCCAAAGCTTTCAGGAGAGCATTTGTAACCGGTTGGCCCCATTTTTGAGTGAATTGCCAAAAGTCAGATTTTTGCTGAAATTGTGACCCCGGGGCTTAGGGATTTTTTTCAGAAAAATATTTTCTGCCGGTTATGTTTTTGAGGGCTGATTTCTTGTCCTGTGATAAAAAGCCTTCTGTTTCGAGTGCCAAACTGTCAGGAGAGCATTTTCAACCTTTTGGCACCATTTCTGAGTGAATTGCCAAAAGTCAGATTTTTGCTGAAATTGTGATCCCGGGGCTTAGGGATTTTTTTTAAAAAATATTTTCTGCTGGTTAAGTTTTTGAGGGCTGATTTCTTGTCCTGTGATAAAAAGCCTTCTGTTTCGAGTGCCAAACTGTCAGGAGAGCATTTTCAACCTTTTGGCACCATTTCTGAGTGAATTGCCAAAAGTCAGATTTTTGCTGAAATTGTGATCCCGGGGCTTAGGGATTTTTTCAAAAAAATATTTTCTGCTGGTTAAGTTTTTGAGGGCTGATTTCTTGTCCTGTGATAAAAAGCCTTCTGTTTCGAGTGCCAAAGCTTTCAGGGGATCATTTGCAAGCTTCTGGCACCATTTTTGAGTGAATTGCCAAAAGTCAGATTTTTGCTGAAATTGTGACCCCGGGGCTTAGGGATTTTTTTAAAAAAATATTTTCTGCCTGTTAAGTTTTTGAGGGCTGATTTCTTCTCCTGTGATAAAAAGCCTTCTGTTTCGAGTGCCAAACTTTCAGGAGAGCATTTTCAACCTTCTGGCACCATTTTTGAGTGAATTGCCAAAAGTCAGATTTTTGCTGAAATTGTGACCCCGGGCTTAGGGATTTTTTCAAAAAAATATTTTCTGCCGGTTAAGGTTTTGAGGGCTGATTTCTTGTCCTTTGATAAAAAGCCTTATGTTCCGAGTGCCAAACTTTCAGGAGAGCATTTTCAACCTTTTGGCACCATTTCTGAGTGAATTGCCAAAAGTCAGATTTTTGCTGAAATTGTGACCCCGGGGCTTAGGGATTTTTTCAAAAAAATATTTTCTGCCGGTTAAGTTTTTGAGGGCTGATTTCTTGTCCTGTGATAAAAAGCCTTCTGTTTCGAGTGCTAAAGCTTTCAGGGGATCATTTGCAAGCTTCTGGCACCATTTTTGAGTGAATTGCCAAAAGTCAGATTTTTGCTGAAATTGTGACCCCGGGGCTTAGGGATTTTTTTAAAAAAATATTTTCTGCCTGTTAAGTTTTTGAGGGCTGATTTCTTCTCCTGTGATAAAAAGCCTTCTGTTTCGAGTGCCAAACTTTCAGGAGAGCATATTCAACCTTTTGGCACCATTTTTGAGTGAATTGCCAAAAGTCAGATTTTTGCTGAAATTGTGACCCCGGGCTTAGGGATTTTTTCAAAAAAATATTTTTTGCCGGTTAAGGTTTTGAGGGCTGATTTCTTCTCCTTTGATAAAAAGCCTTCTGTTCCGAGTGCCAAACTTTCAGGAGAGCATTTTCAACCTTTTGGCACCATTTCTGAGTGAATTGCCAAAAGTCAGATTTTTGCTGAAATTGTGACCCCGGGGCTTAGGGATTTTTTCAAAAAAATATTTTCTGCCGGTTAATTTTTTGAGGGCTGATTTCTTGTCCTGTGATAAAAAGCCTTCTGTTTCGAGTGCCAAAGCTTTCAGGGGATCATTTGCAAGCGTCTGGCACCATTTTTGAGTGAATTGCCAAAAGTCAAATTTTTGCTGAAATTGTGACCCCGGGGCTTAGGGATTTTTTTAAAAAAATATTTTCTGCCTGTTAAGTTTTTGAGGGCTGATTTCTTCTCCTGTGATAAAAAGCCTTCTGTTTCGAGTGCCAAACTTTCAGGAGAGCATTTTCAACCTTCTGGCACCATTTTTGAGTGAATTGCCAAAAGTCAGATTTTTGCTGAAATTGTGACCCCGGGCTTAGGGATTTTTTCAAAAAAATATTTTCTGCCGGTTAAGGTTTTGAGGGCTGATTTCTTGTCATGTGATAAAAAGCCTTCTGTTTCGAGTGCCAAAGCTTTCAGGGGATCATTTGCAAGCTTCTGGCACCATTTTTGAGTGAATTGCCAAAAGTCAGATTTTTGCTGAAATTGTGACCCCGGGGCTTAGGGATTTTTTCAAAAAAATATTTTCTGCCGGTTAAGTTTTTGAGGGCTGATTTCTTGTCCTGTGATAAAAAGCCTTCTGTTTCGAGTGCCAAACCTTTCAGGAGAGCATTTTCAACCTTTTGGCACCATTTCTGAGTGAATTGCCAAAAGTCAGATTTTTGCTGAAATTGTGACCCCGGGGCTTAGGGATTTTTTCAAAAAAATATTTTCTGCCGGTTAAGTTTTTGAGGGCTGATTTCTTGTCCTGTGATAAAAAGCCTTCTGTTTCGAGTGCCAAAGCTTTCAGGGGATCATTTGCAAGCTTCTGGCACCATTTTTGAGTGAATTGCCAAAAGTCAGATTTTTGCTGAAATTGTGACCCCGGGGCTTAGGGATTTTTTCAAAAAAATATTTTCTGCCTGTTAAGTTTTTGAGGGCTGATTTCTTCTCCTGTGATAAAAAGCCTTCTGTTTCGAGTGCCAAACTTTCAGGAGAGCATTTTCAACCTTCTGGCACCATTTTTGAGTGAATTGCCAAAAATCAGATTTTTGCTGAAATTGTGACCCCGGGGCTTAGGGATGTTTTCAAAAAAATATTTTCTGCCGGTTAAGGTTTTGAGGGCTGATTTCTTGTCATGTGATAAAAAGCCTTCTGTTTCGAGTGCCAAAGCTTTCAGGGGATCATTTGCAAGCTTCTGGCACCATTTTTGAGTGAATTGCCAAAAGTCAGATTTTTGCTGAAATTGTGACCCCGGGGCTTAGGGATTTTTTCAAAAAAATATTTTCTGCCGGTTAAGTTTTTGAGGGCTGATTTCTTGTCCTGTGATAAAAAGCCTTCTGTTTCGAGTGCCAAACCTTTCAGGAGAGCATTTTCAACCTTTTGGCACCATTTCTGAGTGAATTGCCAAAAGTCAGATTTTTGCTGAAATTGTGACCCCGGGGCTTAGGGATTTTTTCAAAAAAATATTTTCTGCCGGTTAAGTTTTTGAGGGCTGATTTCTTGTCCTGTGATAAAAAGCCTTCTGTTTTGAGTGCCAAACTGTCAGGAGAGCATTTTCAACCTTTTGGCACCATTTCTGAGTGAATTGCCAAAAGTCAGATTTTTGCTGAAATTGTGATCCCGGGGCTTAGGGATTTTTTTAAAAAAAATATTTTCTGCTGGTTAAGTTTTTGAGGGCTGATTTCTTGTCCTGTGATAAAAAGCCTTCTGTTTCGAGTGCCAAAGCTTTCAGGGGATCATTTGCAAGCGTCTGGCACCATTTTTGAGTGAATTGCCAAAAGTCAAATTTTTGCTGAAATTGTGACCCCGGGGCTTAGGGATTTTTTTAAAAAAATATTTTCTGCCTGTTAAGTTTTTGAGGGCTGATTTCTTCTCCTGTGATAAAAAGCCTTCTGTTTCGAGTGCCAAACTTTCAGGAGAGCATTTTCAACCTTCTGGCACCATTTTTGAGTGAATTGCCAAAAGTCAGATTTTTGCTGAAATTGTGACCCCGGGCTTAGGGATTTTTTCAAAAAAATATTTTCTGCCGGTTAAGGTTTTGAGGGCTGATTTCTTGTCATGTGATAAAAAGCCTTCTGTTTCGAGTGCCAAAGCTTTCAGGGGATCATTTGCAAGCTTCTGGCACCATTTTTGAGTGAATTGCCAAAAGTCAGATTTTTGCTGAAATTGTGACCCCGGGGCTTAGGGATTTTTTCAAAAAAATATTTTCTGCCGGTTAAGTTTTTGAGGGCTGATTTCTTGTCCTGTGATAAAAAGCCTTCTGTTTCGAGTGCCAAACCTTTCAGGAGAGCATTTTCAACCTTTTGGCACCATTTCTGAGTGAATTGCCAAAAGTCAGATTTTTGCTGAAATTGTGACCCCGGGGCTTAGGGATTTTTTCAAAAAAATATTTTCTGCCGGTTAAGTTTTTGAGGGCTGATTTCTTGTCCTGTGATAAAAAGCCTTCTGTTTCGAGTGCCAAACTGTCAGGAGAGCATTTTCAACCTTTTGGCACCATTTCTGAGTGAATTGCCAAAAGTCAGATTTTTGCTGAAATTGTGATCCCGGGGCTTAGGGATTTTTTTAAAAAAAATATTTTCTGCTGGTTAAGTTTTTGAGGGCTGATTTCTTGTCCTGTGATAAAAAGCCTTCTGTTTCGAGTGCCAAAGCTTTCAGGGGATCATTTGCAAGCTTCTGGCACCATTTTTGAGTGAATTGCCAAAAGTCAGATTTTTGCTGAAATTGTGACCCCGGGGCTTACGGATTTTTTCAAAAAAATATTTTCTGCCTGTTAAGTTTTTGAGGGCCGATTTCTTCTCCTGTGATAAAAAGCCTTCTGTTTCGAGTGCCAAACTTTCAGGAGAGCATTTTCAACCTTCTGGCACCATTTTTGAGTGAATTGCCAAAAATCAGATTTTTGCTGAAATTGTGACCCCGGGGCTTAGGGATGTTTTCAAAAAAATATTTTCTGCCGGTTAAGGTTTTGAGGGCTGATTTCTTGTCATGTGATAAAAAGCCTTCTGTTTCGAGTGCCAAAGCTTTCAGGGGATCATTTGCAAGCTTCTGGCACCATTTTTGAGTGAATTGCCAAAAGTCAGATTTTTGCTGAAATTGTGACCCCGGGGCTTAGGGATTTTTTCAAAAAAATATTTTCTGCCGGTTAAGTTTTTGAGGGCTGATTTCTTGTCCTGTGATAAAAAGCCTTCTGTTTCGAGTGCCAAACCTTTCAGGAGAGCATTTTCAACCTTTTGGCACCATTTCTGAGTGAATTGCCAAAAGTCAGATTTTTGCTGAAATTGTGACCCCGGGGCTTAGGGATTTTTTCAAAAAAATATTTTCTGCCGGTTAAGTTTTTGAGGGCTGATTTCTTGTCCTGTGATAAAAAGCCTTCTGTTTCGAGTGCCAAACTGTCAGGAGAGCATTTTCAACCTTTTGGCACCATTTCTGAGTGAATTGCCAAAAGTCAGATTTTTGCTGAAATTGTGATCCCGGGGCTTAGGGATTTTTTTAAAAAAAATATTTTCTGCCGGTTAAGTTTTTGAGGGCTGATTTCTTGTCCTGTGATAAAAAGCCTTCTGTTTCGAGTGCCAAAGCTTTCAGGGGATCATTTGCAAGCTTCTGGCACCATTTTTGAGTGAATTGCCAAAAGTCAGATTTTTGCTGAAATTGTGACCCCGGGGCTTAGGGATTTTTTTAAAAAAATATTTTCTGCCTGTTAAGTTTTTGAGGGCTGATTTCTTCTCCTGTGATAAAAAGCCTTCTGTTTCGAGTGCCAAACTTTCAGGAGAGCATTTTCAACCTTCTGGCACCATTTTTGAGTGAATTGCCAAAAATCAGATTTTTGCTGAAATTGTGACCCCGGGGCTTAGGGATGTTTTCAAAAAAATATTTTCTGCCGGTTAAGGTTTTGAGGGCTGATTTCTTGTCATGTGATAAAAAGCCTTCTGTTTCGAGTGCCAAAGCTTTCAGGGGATCATTTGCAAGCTTCTGGCACCATTTTTGAGTGAATTGCCAAAAGTCAGATTTTTGCTGAAATTGTGACCCCGGGGCTTAGGGATTTTTTCAAAAAAATATTTTCTGCCGGTTAAGTTTTTGAGGGCTGATTTCTTGTCCTGTGATAAAAAGCCTTCTGTTTCGAGTGCCAAACCTTTCAGGAGAGCATTTTCAACCTTTTGGCACCATTTCTGAGTGAATTGCCAAAAGTCAGATTTTTGCTGAAATTGTGACCCCGGGGCTTAGGGATTTTTTCAAAAAAATATTTTCTGCCGGTTAAGTTTTTGAGGGCTGATTTCTTGTCCTGTGATAAAAAGCCTTCTGTTTCGAGTGCCAATCTGTCAGGAGAGCATTTTCAACCTTTTGGCACCATTTCTGAGTGAATTGCCAAAAGTCAGATTTTTGCTGAAATTGTGATCCCGGGGCTTAGGGATTTTTTTAAAAAAAATATTTTCTGCCGGTTAAGTTTTTTAGGGCTGATTTCTTGTCCTGTGATAAAAAGCCTTCTGTTTCGAGTGCCAAAGCTTTCAGGGGATCATTTGCAAGCTTCTGGCACCATTTTTGAGTGAATTGCCAAAAGTCAGATTTTTGCTGAAATTGTGACCCCGGGGCTTAGGGATTTTTTTAAAAAAATATTTTCTGCCTGTTAAGTTTTTGAGGGCTGATTTCTTCTCCTGTGATAAAAAGCCTTCTGTTTCGAGTGCCAAACTTTCAGGAGAGCATTTTCAACCTTCTGGCACCATTTTTGAGTGAATTGCCAAAAGTCAGATTTTTGCTGAAATTGTGACCCCGGGGCTTAGGGATTTTTTCAAAAAAAATATTTTCTGCCGGTTAAGTTTTTGAGGGCTGATTTCTTGTCCTTTGATAAAAAGCCTTCTGTTCCGAGTGCCAAACTTTCAGGAGAGCATTTTCAACCTTTTGGCACCATTTCTGAGTGAATTGCCAAAAGTCAGATTTTTGCTGAAATTGTGACCCCGGGGCTTAGGGATTTTTTCAAAAAAATATTTTCTGCCGGTTAAGTTTTTGAGGGCTGATTTCTTGTCCTGTGATAAAAAGCCTTCTGTTTCGAGTGCCAAACTGTCAGGAGAGCATTTTCAACCTTTTGGCACCATTTCTGAGTGAATTGCCAAAAGTCAGATTTTTGCTGAAATTGTGATCCCGGGGCTTAGGGATTTTTTTAAAAACATATTTTCTGCTGGTTAAGTTTTTGAGGGCTGATTTCTTGTCCTGTGATAAAAAGCCTTCTGTTTCGAGTGCCAAAGCTTTCAGGGGATCATTTGCAAGCTTCTGGCACCATTTTTGAGTGAATTGCCAAAAGTCAGATTTTTGCTGAAATTGTGACCCCGGGGTTTAGGGATTTTTTCAAAAAAATATTTTCTGCCGGTTAAGTTGTTGAGGGCTGATTTCTTGTCCTGTGATAAAAAGACTTCTGTTTCCATCGCCAAAGCTTTCAGGGGAGCATTTTCAAGCTTTTGGCACCATTTTTGAGTGAATTGCCAAAAGACATATTTTTGCTGAAATTGTGACCCCGGGGCTTAGGGATTTTTTCAAAAAAATATTTTCTGCCGGTTAAGTTTTTGAGGGTTGATTTCTTGTCCTGTGATAAAAAGCCTTCTGTTTTGAGTGCCAAACCTTTCAAGAGAGCATTTTCAAGCTTTTGGCACCACTTTTGAGTGAATTGCCAAAAGTCAGATTTTTGCTGGAATTGTGACCCCGGGGCTTAGGGATTTTTTCAAAAAAATATTTTCTGCCTGTTAAGTTTTTGAGGGCTGATTTCTTGTCCTGTGATAAAAAGCCTTCTGTTTCGAGTGCCAAAGCTTTCAGGGGAGCATTTTCAAGCTTTTGGCACCATTTTTGAGTGAATTGCCAAAAGACATATTTTTGCTGAAATTGTGACCCCGGGGCTTAGGGATTTTTTCAAAAAAATATTTTCTGCCGGTTAAGTTTTTGAGGGTTGATTTCTTGTCCTGTGATAAAAAGCCTTCTGTTTTGAGTGCCAAACCTTTCAAGAGAGCATTTTCAAGCTTTTGGCACCACTTTTGAGTGAATTGCCAAAAGTCAGATTTTTGCTGGAATTGTGACCCCGGGGCTTAGGGATTTTTTCAAAAAAATATTTTCTGCCTGTTAAGTTTTTGAGGGCTGATTTCTTGTCCTGTGATAAAAAGCCTTCTGTTTCGAGTGCCAAACCTTTCAGGAGAGCATTTTCAGGCTTTTGGCACCATTTTTGAGTGAATTGCCAAAAGACATATTTTTGCTGAAATTGTGACCCCGGGGCTTAGGGATTTTTTCAAAAAAATATTTTCTGCCGGTTAAGTTTTTGAGGGTTGATTTCTTGTCCTGTGATAAAAAGCCTTCTGTTTTGAGTGCCAAACCTTTCAAGAGAGCATTTTCAAGCTTTTGGCACCACTTTTGAGTGAATTGCCAAAAGTCAGATTTTTGCTGGAATTGTGACCCCGGGGCTTAGGGATTTTTTCAAAAAAATATTTTCTGCCGGTTAAGTTTTTGAGGGCTGATTTCTTGTCCTGTGATAAAAAGCCTTCTGTTTCGAGTGCCAAACCTTTCAGGAGAGCATTTTCAGGCTTTTGGCAGCATTTTTGAGTGAATTGCCAAAAGTCAGATTTTTGCTGAAATTGTGACCCCGGGGCTTAGGGATTTTTTCAAAAAAATATTTTCTGCCGGTTAAGTTTTTGAGGGCTGATTTCTTGTCCTGTGATAAAAAGCCTTCTGTTTCGAGTGCCAAACCTTTCAGGAGAGCATTTTCAGGCTTTTGCACCACTTTTGAGTGAATTGCCAAAAGTCAGATTTTTGCTGAAATTGTGACCCCGAGGCTTAGGGATTTTTTCAAAAAAATATTTTCTGCCGCTTAGGTTTTTGAGGGCTGATTTATTTTCCTTTAATAAAAAGACTTCTGTTTCCATCGCCAAAGCTTTCAAGGGAGCATTTTCAAGCTTTTGGCACCATTTTTGACTGAATTGCCAAAAGTCAGATTTTTCCTGGAATTGTGACCCTGGGGCTTAGGGATTTTTTCAAAAAAATATTTTCTGCCGGTTAAGTTGTTGAGGGCTGATTTCTTGTCCTGTGATAAAAAGCCTTCTGTTTCGAGTGCCAAACCTTTCAGGAGAGCATTTTCAGGCTTTTGGCACCATTTTTGAGTGAATTGCCAAAAGTCAGATTTTTGCTGAAATTGTGACCCCGGGGCTTAGGGATTTTTTCAAAAAAATATTTTCTGCCGGTTAAGTTTTTGAGGGCTGATTTCTTGTCCTTTTATAAAAAGACTTCAGTTTCCATCGCCAAACCTTTCAGGGGAGCATTTTCAAGCTTTTGGCACCATTTTTGAGTGAATTGCCAAAAGTAGGTTTTTGCTGGAATTGTGACCCCGGGGCTTAGGGATTTTTTTAAAAAAATATTTTCTGCCGGTTAAGTTTTTGAGGGCTGATTTCTTGTCCTGTGATAAAAAGCCTTCTGTTTTGAGTGCCAAACATTTCAGGAGAGCATTTTCAAGCTTTTGGCACCACTTTTGAGTGAATTGCCAAAAGTCAGATTTTTGCTGGAATTGTGACCCCGGGGCTTAGGGATTTTTTCAAAAAAATATTTTCTGCCGGTTAAGTTTTTGAGGGCTGATTTCTTGTCCTGTGATAAAAAGCCTTCTGTTTCGCGTGCCAAACCTTTCAGGAGAGCATTTTCAGGCTTTTGGCACCACTTCTGAGTGAATTGCCAAAAGTCAGATTTTTGCTGGAATTGTGACCCCGGGGCTTAGGGATTTTTTCAAAAAAACATTTTCTGCCGGTTAAGTTTTTGAGGGCTGATTTCTTGTCCTGTGATAAAAAGCCTTCTGTTTCGAGTGCCAAACCTTTCAGGAGAGCATTTTCAACCTTTTGGCACCATTTCTGAGTGAATTGCCAAAAGTCAGATTTTTGCTGAAATTGTGATCCCGGGGCTTAGGGATTTTTTTAAAAACATATTTTCTGCTGGTTAAGTTTTTGAGGGCTGATTTCTTGTCCTGTGATAAAAAGCCTTCTGTTTCGAGTGCCAAAGCTTTCAGGGGATCATTTGCAAGCTTCTGGCACCATTTTTGAGTGAATTGCCAAAAGTCAGATTTTTGCTGAAATTGTGACCCCGGGGCTTAGGGATTTTTTTAAAAAAATATTTTCTGCCTGTTAAGTTTTTGAGGGCTGATTTCTTCTCCTGTGATAAAAAGCCTTCTGTTTCGAGTGCCAAACTTTCAGGAGAGCATTTTCAACCTTCTGGCACCATTTTTGAGTGAATTGCCAAAAATCAGATTTTTGCTGAAATTGTGACCCCGGGGCTTAGGGATGTTTTCAAAAAAATATTTACTGCCGGTTAAGGTTTTGAGGGCTGATTTCTTGTCATGTGATAAAAAGCCTTCTTTTTCTAGTGCCAAAGCTTTCAGGGCATCATTTGCAAGCTTCTGGCACCATTTTTGAGTGAATTGCCAAAAGTTAGATTTTTGCTGGAATTGTGACCCCGGGGTTTAGGGATTTTTTCAAAAAAATATTTTCTGCCGGTTAAGTTGTTGAGGGCTGATTTCTTGTCCTGTGATAAAAAGACTTCTGTTTCCATCGCCAAAGCTTTCAGGGGAGCATTTTCAAGCTTTTGGCACCATTTTTGAGTGAATTGCCAAAAGACATATTTTTGCTGAAATTGTGACCCCGGGGCTTAGGGATTTTTTCAAAAAAATATTTTCTGCCGGTTAAGTTTTTGAGGGTTGATTTCTTGTCCTGTGATAAAAAGCCTTCTGTTTTGAGTGCCAAACCTTTCAAGAGAGCATTTTCAAGCTTTTGGCACCACTTTTGAGTGAATTGCCAAAAGTCAGATTTTTGCTGGAATTGTGACCCCGGGGCTTAGGGATTTTTTCAAAAAAATATTTTCTGCCTGTTAAGTTTTTGAGGGCTGATTTCTTGTCCTGTGATAAAAAGCCTTCTGTTTCGAGTGCCAAAGCTTTCAGGGGAGCATTTTCAAGCTTTTGGCACCATTTTTGAGTGAATTGCCAAAAGACATATTTTTGCTGAAATTGTGACCCCGGGGCTTAGGGATTTTTTCAAAAAAATATTTTCTGCCGGTTAAGTTTTTGAGGGTTGATTTCTTGTCCTGTGATAAAAAGCCTTCTGTTTTGAGTGCCAAACCTTTCAAGAGAGCATTTTCAAGCTTTTGGCACCACTTTTGAGTGAATTGCCAAAAGTCAGATTTTTGCTGGAATTGTGACCCCGGGGCTTAGGGATTTTTTCAAAAAAATATTTTCTGCCTGTTAAGTTTTTGAGGGCTGATTTCTTGTCCTGTGATAAAAAGCCTTCTGTTTCGAGTGCCAAACCTTTCAGGAGAGCATTTTCAACCTTTTGGCACCATTTCTGAGTGAATTGCCAAAAGTCAGATTTTTGCTGAAATTGTGATCCCGGGGCTTAGGGATTTTTTTAAAAACATATTTTCTGCTGGTTAAGTTTTTGAGGGCTGATTTCTTGTCCTGTGATAAAAAGCCTTCTGTTTCGAGTGCCAAAGCTTTCAGGGGATCATTTGCAAGCTTCTGGCACCATTTTTGAGTGAATTGCCAAAAGTCAGATTTTTGCTGAAGTTGTGACCCCGGGGCTTAGGGATTTTTTTAAAAAAATATTTTCTGCCTGTTAAGTTTTTGAGGGCTGATTTCTTCTCCTGTGATAAAAAGCCTTCTGTTTCGAGTGCCAAACTTTCAGGAGAGCATTTTCAACCTTCTGGCACCATTTTTGAGTGAATTGCCAAAAATCAGATTTTTGCTGAAATTGTGACCCCGGGGCTTAGGGATGTTTTCAAAAAAATATTTACTGCCGGTTAAGGTTTTGAGGGCTGATTTCTTGTCATGTGATAAAAAGCCTTCTTTTTCTAGTGCCAAAGCTTTCAGGGCATCATTTGCAAGCTTCTGGCACCATTTTTGAGTGAATTGCCAAAAGTTAGATTTTTGCTGGAATTGTGACCCCGGGGTTTAGGGATTTTTTCAAAAAAATATTTTCTGCCGGTTAAGTTGTTGAGGGCTGATTTCTTGTCCTGTGATAAAAAGACTTCTGTTTCCATCGCCAAAGCTTTCAGGGGAGCATTTTCAAGCTTTTGGCACCATTTTTGAGTGAATTGCCAAAAGACATATTTTTGCTGAAATTGTGACCCCGGGGCTTAGGGATTTTTTCAAAAAAATATTTTCTGCCGGTTAAGTTTTTGAGGGTTGATTTCTTGTCCTGTGATAAAAAGCCTTCTGTTTTGAGTGCCAAACCTTTCAAGAGAGCATTTTCAAGCTTTTGGCACCACTTTTGAGTGAATTGCCAAAAGTCAGATTTTTGCTGGAATTGTGACCCCGGGGCTTAGGGATTTTTTCAAAAAAATATTTTCTGCCTGTTAAGTTTTTGAGGGCTGATTTCTTGTCCTGTGATAAAAAGCCTTCTGTTTCGAGTGCCAAAGCTTTCAGGGGAGCATTTTCAAGCTTTTGGCACCATTTTTGAGTGAATTGCCAAAAGACATATTTTTGCTGAAATTGTGACCCCGGGGCTTAGGGATTTTTTCAAAAAAATATTTTCTGCCGGTTAAGTTTTTGAGGGTTGATTTCTTGTCCTGTGATAAAAAGCCTTCTGTTTTGAGTGCCAAACCTTTCAAGAGAGCATTTTCAAGCTTTTGGCACCACTTTTGAGTGAATTGCCAAAAGTCAGATTTTTGCTGGAATTGTGACCCCGGGGCTTAGGGATTTTTTCAAAAAAATATTTTCTGCCTGTTAAGTTTTTGAGGGCTGATTTCTTGTCCTGTGATAAAAAGCCTTCTGTTTCGAGTGCCAAACCTTTCAGGAGAGCATTTTCAGGCTTTTGGCACCATTTTTGAGTGAATTGCCAAAAGACATATTTTTGCTGAAATTGTGACCCCGGGGCTTAGGGATTTTTTCAAAAAAATATTTTCTGCCGGTTAAGTTTTTGAGGGTTGATTTCTTGTCCTGTGATAAAAAGCCTTCTGTTTTGAGTGCCAAACCTTTCAAGAGAGCATTTTCAAGCTTTTGGCACCACTTTTGAGTGAATTGCCAAAAGTCAGATTTTTGCTGGAATTGTGACCCCGGGGCTTAGGGATTTTTTCAAAAAAATATTTTCTGCCGGTTAAGTTTTTGAGGGCTGATTTCTTGTCCTGTGATAAAAAGCCTTCTGTTTCGAGTGCCAAACCTTTCAGGAGAGCATTTTCAGGCTTTTGGCAGCATTTTTGAGTGAATTGCCAAAAGTCAGATTTTTGCTGAAATTGTGACCCCGGGGCTTAGGGATTTTTTCAAAAAAATATTTTCTGCCGGTTAAGTTTTTGAGGGCTGATTTCTTGTCCTGTGATAAAAAGCCTTCTGTTTCGAGTGCCAAACCTTTCAGGAGAGCATTTTCAGGCTTTTGGCACCATTTTTGAGTGAATTGCCAAAAGTCAGATTTTTGCTGAAATTGTGACCCCGAGGCTTAGGGATTTTTTC
This sequence comes from Podarcis liolepis, assembly GCF_965112155.1. Taxonomy (NCBI): domain Eukaryota; kingdom Metazoa; phylum Chordata; class Lepidosauria; order Squamata; family Lacertidae; genus Podarcis; species Podarcis liolepis. The sequence goes on along the minus strand of NC_139566.1, from coordinate 34,707,964 downwards.
AAAAAAATATTTTCTGCCGGTTAAGTTTTTGAGGGCTGATTTCTTGTCCTTTTATAAAAAGACTTCAGTTTCCATCGCCAAACCTTTCAGGGGAGCATTTTCAAGCTTTTGGCACCATTTTTGAGTGAATTGCCAAAAGTAGGTTTTTGCTGGAATTGTGACCCCGGGGCTTAGGGATTTTTTTAAAAAAATATTTTCTGCCGGTTAAGTTTTTGAGGGCTGATTTCTTGTCCTGTGATAAAAAGCCTTCTGTTTTGAGTGCCAAACATTTCAGGAGAGCATTTTCAAGCTTTTGGCACCACTTTTGAGTGAATTGCCAAAAGTCAGATTTTTGCTGGAATTGTGACCCCGGGGCTTAGGGATTTTTTCAAAAAAATATTTTCTGCCGGTTAAGTTTTTGAGGGCTGATTTCTTGTCCTGTGATAAAAAGCCTTCTGTTTCGCGTGCCAAACCTTTCAGGAGAGCATTTTCAGGCTTTTGGCACCACTTCTGAGTGAATTGCCAAAAGTCAGATTTTTGCTGGAATTGTGACCCCGGGGCTTAGGGATTTTTTCAAAAAAACATTTTCTGCCGGTTAAGTTTTTGAGGGCTGATTTCTTGTCCTGTGATAAAAAGCCTTCTGTTTCGAGTGCCAAACCTTTCAGGAGAGCATTTTCAGGCTTTTGGCACCATTTTTGAGTGAATTGCCAAAAGTCAGATTTTTGCTGAAATTGTGACCCCGGGGCTTAGGGATTTTTTCAAAAAAATATTTTCTGCTGGTTAAGTTTTTGAGGGCTGATTTCTTGTCCTTTTATAAAAAGACTTCAGTTTCCATTGCCAAAGCTTTCAGGGGAGCATTTTCAAGCTTTTGGCACCATTTTTGAGTGAATTGCCAAAAGTCAGATTTTTGCTGGAATTGTGACCCCGGGGCTTAGGGATTTTTTTAAAAAAATATTTTCTGCCGGTTAAGTTTTTGAGGGCTGATTTCTTGTCCTGTGATAAAAAGACTTCTGTTTTGAGTGCCAAACATTTCAGGAGAGCATTTTCAAGCTTTTGGCACCACTTTTGAGTGAATTGCCAAAAGTCAGATTTTTGCTGGAATTGTGACCCCGGGGCTTAGGGATTTTTTCAAAAAAATATTTTCTGCCGGTTAAGTTTTTGACGGCTGATTTCTTGTCCTGTGATAAAAAGCCTTCTGTTTCGCGTGCCAAACCTTTCAGGAGAGCATTTTCAGGCTTTTGGCAGCATTTTTGAGTGAATTGCAAAAAGCCAGATTTTTGCTGAAATTGTGACCCCGGGGCTTAGGGATTTTTTCAAAAAAATGTTTTCTGCCGGTTAGGTTTTTGAGCGCTGATTTATTTTCCTTTTATAAAAAGACTTCTGTTTCCATCGCCAAAGCTTTCAGGGGAGCATTTTCAAGCTTTTGGCACCATTTTTGAGTGAATTGCCAAAAGTCAGATTTTTGCTGGAATTGTGACCCCGGGGCTTAGGGATTTTTTCAAAAAAATATTTTCTGCCGGTTAAGTTGTTGAGGGCTGATTTCTTGTCCTGTGATAAAAAGACTTCTGTTTCCATCGCCAAAGCTTTCAGGGGAGCATTTTCAAGCTTTTGGCACCATTTTTGAGTGAATTGCCAAAAGTCAGATTTTTGCTGGAATTGTGACCCCGGGGCTTAGGGATTTTTTCAAAAAAATATTTTCTGCCGGTTAAGTTTTTGAGGGTTGATTTCTTGTCCTGTGATAAAAAGCCTTCTGTTTTGAGTGCCAAACCTTTCAGGAGAGCATTTTCAAGCTTTTGGCACCACTTTTGAGTGAATTGCCAAAAGTCAGATTTTTGCTGGAATTGTGACCCCGGGGCTTAGGGATTTTTTCAAAAAAATATTTTCTGCCGGTTAAGTTTTTGAGGGCTGATTTCTTGTCCTGTGATAAAAAGCCTTCTGTTTCGAGTGCCAAACCTTTCAGGAGAGCATTTTTAGGCTTTTGGCAGCATTTTTGAGTGAATTGCCAAAAGACATATTTTTGCTGAAATTGTGACCCCGGGGCTTAGGGATTTTTTCAAAAAAATATTTTCTGCCGGTTAAGTTTTTGAGGGTTGATTTCATGTCCTGTGATAAAAAGACTTCTGTTTCCATCACCAAAGCCTTCAGTGGAGCATTTTCAAGCTTTTTTCACCATTTTTGAGTGAATTGCCAAAAGTGAGATTTTTGCTGAAATTGTGACCCCGGGGCTTAGGGATTTTTTCAAAAAAATATTTTCTGCCGGTTAAGTTTTTGAGGGCTGATTTCTTGTCCTGTGATAAAAAGCCTTCTGTTTCGCGTGCCAAACCTTTCAGGAGAGCATTTTCAGGCTTTTGGCAGCATATTTGAGTGAATTGCCAAAAGTCAGATTTTTGCTGAAATTGTGACCCCGGGGCTTAGGGATTTTTTCAAAAAAATATTTTCTGCCGGTTAAGTTTTTGAGGGTTGATTTCTTGTCCTGTGATAAAAAGCCTTCTGTTTTGAGTGCCAAACCTTTCAAGAGAGCATTTTCAAGCTTTTGGCACCACTTTTGAGTGAATTGCCAAAAGTCAGATTTTTGCTGGAATTGTGACCCCGGGGCTTAGGGATTTTTTCAAAAAAATATTTTCTGCCGGTTAAGTTTTTGAGGGCTGATTTCTTGTCCTGTGATAAAAAGCCTTCTGTTTCGAGTGCCAAAGCTTTCAGGAGAGCATTTTCAGGCTTTTGGCAGCATTTTTGAGTGAATTGCCAAAAGTCAGATTTTTGCTGAAATTGTGACCCCGGGGCTTAGGGATTTTTTCAAAAAAATATTTTCTGCCGGTTAAGTTTTTGAGGGCTGATTTCTTGTCCTGTGATAAAAAGCCTTCTGTTTCGAGTGCCAAACCTTTCAGGAGAGCATTTTCAGGCTTTTGCACCACTTTTGAGTGAATTGCCAAAAGTCAGATTTTTGCTGAAATTGTGACCCCGAGGCTTAGGGATTTTTTCAAAAAAATATTTTCTGCCGCTTAGGTTTTTGAGGGCTGATTTATTTTCCTTTGATAAAAAGACTTCTGTTTCCATCGCCAAAGCTTTCAAGGGAGCATTTTCAAGCTTTTGGCACCATTTTTGACTGAATTGCCAAAAGTCAGATTTTTCCTGGAATTGTGACCCTGGGGCTTAGGGATTTTTTCAAAAAAATATTTTCTGCCGGTTAAGTTGTTGAGGGCTGATTTCTTGTCCTGTGATAAAAAGCCTTCTGTTTCGCGTGCCAAACCTTTCAGGAGAGCATTTTCAGGCTTTTGGCAGCATATTTGAGTGAATTGCCAAAAGTCAGATTTTTGCTGAAATTGTGACCCCGGGTCTTAGGGATTTTTTCAAAAAAATATTTTCTGCCGGTTAAGTTTTTGAGGGCTGATTTCTTGTCCTGTGATAAAAAGACTTCTGTTTCCATCGCCAAAGCTTTCAGGGGAGCATTTTCAAGCTTTTGGCACCATTTTTGAGTGAATTGCCAAAAGACAGATTTTTGCTGAAATTGTGACCCCGGGGCTTAGGGATTTTTTCAAAAAAATATTTTCTGCCGGTTAAGTTTTTGAGGGTTGATTTCTTGTCCTGTGATAAAAAGCCTTCTGTTTTGAGTGCCAAACCTTTCAAGAGAGCATTTTCAAGCTTTTGGCACCACTTTTGAGTGAATTGCCAAAAGTCAGATTTTTGCTGGAATTGTGACCCCGGGGCTTAGGGATTTTTTCAAAAAAATATTTTCTGCCGGTTAAGTTTTTGAGGGCTGATTTCTTGTCCTGTGATAAAAAGCCTTCTGTTTCGAGTGCCAAACCTTTCAGGAGAGCATTTTCAGGCTTTTGGCAGCATTTTTGAGTGAATTGCCAAAAGTCAGATTTTTGCTGAAATTGTGACCCCGGGGCTTAGGGATTTTTTCAAAAAAATATTTTCTGCCGGTTAAGTTTTTGAGGGCTGATTTCTTGTCCTGTGATAAAAAGCCTTCTGTTTCGAGTGCCAAACCTTTCAGGAGAGCATTTTCAGGCTTTTGCACCACTTTTGAGTGAATTGCCAAAAGTCAGATTTTTGCTGAAATTGTGACCCCGAGGCTTAGGGATTTTTTCAAAAAAATATTTTCTGCCGGTTAAGTTTTTGAGGGCTGATTTCTTGTCCTGTGATAAAAAGCCTTCTGTTTTGAGTGCCAAACATTTCAGGAGAGCATTTTCAAGCTTTTGGCACCACTTTTGAGTGAATTGCCAAAAGTCAGATTTTTGCTGGAATTGTGACCCCGGGGCTTAGGGATTTTTTCAAAAAAATATTTTCTGCCGGTTAAGTTTTTGAGGGCTGATTTCTTGTCCTGTGATAAAAAGCCTTCTGTTTCGCGTGCCAAACCTTTCAGGAGAGCATTTTCAGGCTTTTGGCACCACTTTTGAGTGAATTGCCAAAAGTCAGATTTTTGCTGGAATTGTGACCCCGGGGCTTAGGGATTTTTTCAAAAAAATATTTTCTGCCGGTTAAGTTTTTGAGGGCTGATTTCTTGTCCTGTGATAAAAAGCCTTCTGTTTCGAGTGCCAAACCTTTCAGGAGAGCATTTTCAAGCTTTTGGCACCATTTTTGAGTGAATTGCCAAAAGTCAGATTTTTGCTGAAATTGTGACCCCGGGGCTTAGGGATTTTTTCAAAAAAATATTTTCTGCCGGTTAAGTTTTTGAGGGCTGATTTCTTGTCCTTTTATAAAAAGACTTCAGTTTCCATCGCCAAAGCTTTCAGGGGAGCATTTTCAAGCTTTTGGCACCATTTTTGAGTGAATTGCCAAAAGTCAGATTTTTGCTGGAATTGTGACCCCGGGGCTTAGGGATTTTTTTAAAAAAATATTTTCTGCCGGTTAAGTTTTTGAGGGCTGATTTCTTGTCCTGTGATAAAAAGCCTTCTGTTTTGAGTGCCAAACATTTCAGGAGAGCATTTTCAAGCTTTTGGCACCACTTTTGAGTGAATTGCCAAAAGTCAGATTTTTGCTGGAATTGTGACCCCGGGGCTTAGGGATTTTTTCAAAAAAATATTTTCTGCCGGTTAAGTTTTTGAGGGCTGATTTCTTGTCCTGTGATAAAAAGCCTTCTGTTTCGCGTGCCAAACCTTTCAGGAGAGCATTTTCAGGCTTTTGGCACCACTTTTGAGTGAATTGCCAAAAGTCAGATTTTTGCTGGAATTGTGACCCCGGGGCTTAGGGATTTTTTCAAAAAAATATTTTCTGCCGGTTAAGTTTTTGAGGGCTGATTTCTTGTCCTGTGATAAAAAGCCTTCTGTTTCGAGTGCCAAACCTTTCAGGAGAGCATTTTCAGGCTTTTGGCACCATTTTTGAGTGAATTGCCAAAAGTCAGATTTTTGCTGAAATTGTGACCCCGGGGCTTAGGGATTTTTTCAAAAAAATATTTTCTGCCGGTTAAGTTTTTGAGGGCTGATTTCTTGTCCTTTTATAAAAAGACTTCAGTTTCCATCGCCAAAGCTTTCAGGGGAGCATTTTCAAGCTTTTGGCACCATTTTTGAGTGAATTGCCAAAAGTCAGATTTTTGCTGGAATTGTGACCCCGGGGCTTAGGGATTTTTTTAAAAAAATATTTTCTGCCGGTTAAGTTTTTGAGGGCTGATTTCTTGTCCTGTGATAAAAAGACTTCTGTTTCCATCGCCAAAGCTTTCAAGAGAGCATTTTCAAGCTTTTGGCACCATTTTTGAGTGAATTGCCAAAAGACATATTTTTGCTGAAATTGTGACCCCGGGGCTTAGGGATTTTTTCAAAAAAATATTTTCTGCCGGTTAAGTTTTTGAGGGTTGATTTCTTGTCCTGTGATAAAAAGCCTTCTGTTTTGAGTGCCAAACATTTCAGGAGAGCATTTTCAAGCTTTTGGCACCACTTTTGAGTGAATTGCCAAAAGTCAGATTTTTGCTGGAATTGTGACCCCGGGGCTTAGGGATTTTTTCAAAAAAATATTTTCTGCCGGTTAAGTTTTTGACGGCTGATTTCTTGTCCTGTGATAAAAAGCCTTCTGTTTCGCGTGCCAAACCTTTCAGGAGAGCATTTTCAGGCTTTTGGCAGCATTTTTGAGTGAATTGCAAAAAGCCAGATTTTTGCTGAAATTGTGACCCCGGGGCTTAGGGATTTTTTCAAAAAAATGTTTTCTGCCGGTTAGGTTTTTGAGCGCTGATTTATTTTCCTTTTATAAAAAGACTTCTGTTTCCATCGCCAAAGCTTTCAGGGGAGCATTTTCAAGCTTTTGGCACCATTTTTGAGTGAATTGCCAAAAGTCAGATTTTTGCTGGAATTGTGACCCCGGGGCTTAGGGATTTTTTCAAAAAAATATTTTCTGCCGGTTAAGTTTTTGAGGGTTGATTTCTTGTCCTGTGATAAAAAGCCTTCTGTTTTGAGTGCCAAACCTTTCAGGAGAGCATTTTCAAGCTTTTGGCACCACTTTTGAGTGAATTGCCAAAATCAGATTTTTGCTGGAATTGTGACCCCGGGGCTTAGGGATTTTTTCAAAAAAATATTTTCTGCCGGTTAAGTTTTTGAGGGCTGATTTCTTGTCCTGTGATAAAAAGCCTTCTGTTTCGAGTGCCAAACCTTTCAGGAGAGCATTTTCAGGCTTTTGGCACCATTTTTGAGTGAATTGCCAAAAGACATATTTTTACTGAAATTGTGACCCCGGGGCTTAGGGATTTTTTCAAAAAAATATTTTCTGCCGGTTAAGTTTTTGAGGGTTGATTTCTTGTCCTGTGATAAAAAGCCTTCTGTTTTGAGTGCTAAACCTTTCAGGAGAGCATTTTCAAGCTTTTGGCACCACTTTTGAGTGAATTGCCAAAAGTCAGATTTTTGCTGGAATTGTGACCCCGGGGCTTAGGGATTTTTTCAAAAAAATATTTTCTGTCGGTTAAGTTTTTGAGGGCTGATTTCTTGTCCTGTGATAAAAAGCCTTCTGTTTCGCGTGCCAAACCTTTCAGGAGAGCATTTTCAGGCTTTTGGCAGCATTTTTGAGTGAATTGCCAAAAGTCAGATTTTTGCTGAAATTGTGACCCCGGGGCTTAGGGATTTTTTCAAAAAAATGTTTTCTGCCGGTTAGGTTTTTGAGCGCTGATTTATTTTCCTTTTATAAAAAGACTTCTGTTTCCATCGCCAAAGCTTTCAGGGGAGCATTTTCAAGCTTTTGGCACCATTTTTGAGTGAATTGCCAAAAGTCAGATTTTTGCTGGAATTGTGACCCCGGGGCTTAGGGATTTTTTCAAAAAAATATTTTCTGCCGGTTAAGTTTTTGAGGGCTGATTTCTTGTCCTGTGATAAAAAGACTTCTGTTTCCATCGCCAAAGCTTTCAGGGGAGCATTTTCAAGCTTTTGGCACCATTTTTGAGTGAATTGCCAAAAGACATATTTTTGCTGAAATTGTGACCCCGGGGCTTAGGGATTTTTTCAAAAAAATATTTTCTGCCGGTTAAGTTTTTGAGGGTTGATTTCTTGTCCTGTGATAAAAAGCCTTCTGTTTTGAGTGCCAAACCTTTCAAGAGAGCATTTTCAAGCTTTTGGCACCACTTTTGAGTGAATTGCCAAAAGTCAGATTTTTGCTGGAATTGTGACCCCGGGGCTTAGGGATTTTTTCAAAAAAATATTTTCTGCCGGTTAAGTTTTTGAGGGCTGATTTCTTGTCCTGTGATAAAAAGCCTTCTGTTTCGAGTGCCAAACCTTTCAGGAGAGCATTTTCAGGCTTTTGGCACCATTTTTGAGTGAATTGTCAAAAGACATATTTTTGCTGAAATTGTGACCCCGGGGCTTAGGGATTTTTTCAAAAAAATATTTTCTGCCGGTTAAGTTTTTGAGGGCTGATTTCTTGTCCTGTGATAAAAAGCCTTCTGTTTCGCGTGCCAAACCTTTCAGGAGAGCATTTTCAGGCTTTTGGCAGCATTTTTGAGTGAATTACCAAAAGTCAGATTTTTGCTGAAATTGTGACCCCGGGGCTTAGGGATTTTTTCAAAAAAATGTTTTCTGCCACTTAGGTTTTTGAGGGCTGATTTATTTTCCTTTTATAAAAAGACTTCTGTTTCCATCGCCAAAGCTTTCAGGGGAGCATTTTCAAGCTTTTGGCACCATTTTTGAGTGAATTGCCAAAAGTCAGATTTTTGCTGGAATTGTGACCCCGGGGCTTAGGGATTTTTTCAAAAAAATATTTTCTGCCGGTTAAGTTTTTGAGGGCTGATTTCTTGTCCTGTGATAAAAAGACTTCTGTTTCCATCGCCAAAGCTTTCAGGGGAGCATTTTCAAGCTTTTGGCACCATTTTTGAGTGAATTGCCAAAAGACAGATTTTTGCTGAAATTGTGACCCCGGGGCTTAGGGATTTTTTTAAAAAAATATTTTCTGCCGGTTAAGTTTTTGAGGGCTGATTTCTTGTCCTGTGATAAAAAGCCTTCTGTTTTGAGTGCCAAACCTTTCAAGAGAGCATTTTCAAGCTTTTGGCACCACTTTTGAGTGAATTGCCAAAAGTCAGATTTTTGCTGGAATTGTGACCCCGGGGCTTAGGGATTTTTTCAAAAAAATATTTTCTGCCGGTTAAGTTTTTGAGGGCTGATTTCTTGTCCTGTGTTAAAAAGCCTTCTGTTTCGAGTGCCAAACCTTTCAGGAGAGCATTTTCAGGCTTTTGGCACCATTTTTGAGTGAATTGTCAAAAGACATATTTTTGCTGAAATTGTGACCCCGGGGCTTAGGGATTTTTTCAAAAAAATATTTTCTGCCGGTTAGGTTTTTGAGTGCTGATTTATTTTCCTTTTATAAAAAGACTTCTGTTTCCATCGCCAAAGCTTTCAGGGGAGCATTTTCAAGCTTTTGGCACCATTTTTGAGTGAATTGTCAAAAGTCAGATTTTTGCTGGAATTGTGACCCCGGGGCTTGGGGATTTTTTCAAAAAAATATTTTCTGCCGGTTAAGTTTTTGAGGGCTGATTTCTTGTCCTGTGATAAAAAGACTTTTGTTTCCATCGCCAAAGCTTTCAGGGGAGCATTTTCAAGTTTTTGGCACCATTTTTGAGTGACTTGCCAAAAGACATATTTTTGCTGAAATTGTGACCCCGGGGCTTAGGGATTTTTTCAAAAAAATATTTTCTGCCGGTTAGGTTTTTGAGGGTTGATTTCTTGTCCTGTGATAAAAAGCCTTCTGTTTTGAGTGCCAAACCTTTCAAGAGAGCATTTTCAAGCTTTTGGCACCACTTTTGAGTGAATTGCCAAAAGTCAGATTTTTGCTGGAATTGTGACCCCGGGGCTTAGGGATTTTTGCAAAAAAATATTTTCTGCCGGTTAAGTTTTTGAGGGCTGATTTCTTGTCCTGTGATAAAAAGCCTTCTGTTTCGAGTGCCAAACCTTTCAGGGGATCATTTGCAAGCTTCTGGCACCATTTTTGAGTGAACTGCCAAAAGTCAGATTTTTGCTGAAATTGTGACCACAGGGCTTAGGGATTTTTTCAAAAAAATATTTTCTGCCGGTTAAGTTTTTGAGTGCTGATTTCTTGTCCTGTGATAAAAAGCCTTCTGTTTCGAGTGCCAAACCTTTCAGGAGAGCATTTAAAAAAAATATTTTCTGCCGGTTAAGTTTTTGAGGGCTGATTTCTTGTCCTCTGATAAAAAGCCTTCTGTTTCGAGTGCTAAAGCTTTCAGGGGATCATTTGCAAGCTTCTGGCACCATTTTTGAGTGAACTGCCAAAAGTCAGATTTTTGCTGAAATTGTGACCACAGGGCTTAGGGATTTTTTCAAAAAAATATGTTCTGCCGGTTAAGTTTTTGAGGGCTGATTTCTTGTCCTGTGATAAAAAGCCTTCTGTTTCGAGTGCCAAACTGTCAGGAGAGCATTTTCAACCTTTTGGCACCATTTCTGAGTGAATTGCCAAAAGTCAGATTTTTGCTGAAATTGTGATCCCGGGGCTTAGGGATTTTTTTAAAAAAATATTTTCTGCCGTTTAAGTTTTTGAGGGCTGATTTCTTGTCCTGTGATAAAAAGCCTTCTGTTTCGAGTGCCAAAGCTTTCAGGGGATCATTTGCAAGCTTCTGGCACCATTTTTGAGTGAATTGCCAAAAGTCAGATTTTTGCTGAAATTGTGACCCCGGGGCTTAGGGATTTTTTAAAAAAAATATTTTCTGCCTGTTAAGTTTTTGAGGGCTGATTTCTTCTCCTGTGATAAAAAGCCTTCTGTTTCGAGTGCCAAACTTTCAGGGGATCATTTGCAAGCTTCTGGCACCATTTTTGAGTGAATTGCCAAAAGTCAGATTTTTGCTGAAATTGTGACCACAGGGCTTAGGGATTTTTTCAAAAAAATATTTTCTGCCGGTTAAGTTTTTGAGGGCTGATTTCTTGTCCTGTGATAAAAAGCCTTCTGTTTCGAGTGCCAAACCTTTCAGGAGAGCATTTTCAGGCTTTTGGCACCATCTTTGAGTGAATTGCCAGAAGTCAGATTTTTGCTAAAATTGTGACCCCGGGGCTTAGGGATTTTAAAAAAAAAATATTTTCTGCTGGTTAAGTTTTTGAGGGCTGATTTCTTGTCCTGTGATAAAAAGCCTTCTGTTTCGAGTGCCAAAGCTTTCAGGGGATCATTTGCAAGCTTCTGGCACCATTTTTGAGTGAATTGCCAAAAGTCAGATTTTTGCTGAAATTGTGACCCCGGGGCTTAGGGATATTTTAAAAAAAATATTTTCTGCCTGTTAAGTTTTTGAGGGCTGATTTCTTCTCCTGTGATAAAAAGCCTTCTGTTTCGTGTGCCAAACTTTCAGGAGAGCATTTTCAACCTTCTGGCACCATTTTTGAGTGAATTGCCAAAAGTCAGATTTTTGCTGAAATTGTGACCCCGGGCTTAGGGATTTTTTCAAAAAAATATTTTCTGCCGGTTAAGGTTTTGAGGGCTGATTTCTTGTCCTTTGATAAAAAGCCTTCTGTTCCGAGTGCCAAACTTTCAGGAGAGCATTTTCAACCTTTTGGCACCATTTCTGAGTGAATTGCCAAAAGTCAGATTTTTGCTGAAATTGTGACCCCGGGGCTTAGGGATTTTTTCAAAAAAATATTTTCTGCCGGTTAAGTTTTTGAGGGCTGATTTCTTGTCCTGTGATAAAAAGCCTTCTGTTTCGAGTGCTAAAGCTTTCAGGGGATCATTTGCAAGCTTCTGGCACCATTTTTGAGTGAATTGCCAAAAGTCAGATTTTTGCTGAAATTGTGACCACAGGGCTTAGGGATTTTTTCAAAAAAATATTTTCTGCCGGTTAAGTTTTTGAGGGCTGATTTCTTGTCCTGTGATAAAAAGCCTTCTGTTTCGAGTGCCAAACTGTCAGGAGAGCATTTTCAACCTTTTGGCACCATTTCTGAGTGAATTGCCAAAAGTCAGATTTTTGCTGAAATTGTGACCCCGGGGCGTAGGGATTTTTTTAAAAATTTTTTTCTGCCGGTTAAGTTTTTGAGGGCTGATTTCTTGTCCTGTGATAAAAAGCCTTCTGTTTCAAGGGCCAAAGCTTTCAGGGGATCATTTGCAAGCTTCTGGCACTATTTTTGAGTGAATTGCCAAAAGTCAGATTTTTGCTGAAATTGTGACCCCGGGGCTTAGGGATATTTTAAAAAAAATATTTTCTGCTGGTTAAGTTTTTGAGGGCTGATTTCTTGTCCTGTGATAAAAAGCCTTCTGTTTCGAGTGCCAAAGCTTTCAGGGGATCATTTGCAAGCTTCTGGCACCATTTTTGAGTGAATTGCCAAAAGTCAGATTTTTGCTGAAATTGTGACCCCGGGGCTTAGGGATTTTTTAAAAAAAATATTTTCTGCCTGTTAAGTTTTTGAGGGCTGATTTCTTGTCCTCTGATAAAAAGCCTTCTGTTTCGAGTGCTAAAGCTTTCAGGGGATCATTTGCAAGCTTCTGGCACCATTTTTGAGTGAACTGCCAAAAGTCAGATTTTTGCTGAAATTGTGACCACAGGGCTTAGGGATTTTTTCAAAAAAATATGTTCTGCCGGTTAAGTTTTTGAGGGCTGATTTCTTGTCCTGTGATAAAAAGCCTTCTGTTTCGAGTGCCAAAGCTTTCAGGGGATCATTTGCAAGCTTCTGGCACCATTTTTGAGTGAATTGCCAAAAGTCAGATTTTTGCTGAAATTGTGACCCCGGGGCTTAGGGATTTTTTTAAAAAAATATTTTCTGCCTGTTAAGTTTTTGAGGGCTGATTTCTTCTCCTGTGATAAAAAGCCTTCTGTTTCGAGTGCCAAACTTTCAGGGGATCATTTGCAAGCTTCTGGCACCATTTTTGAGTGAATTGCCAAAAGTCAGATTTTTGCTGAAATTGTGACCACAGGGCTTAGGGATTTTTTCAAAAAAATATTTTCTGCCGGTTAAGTTTTTGAGGGCTGATTTCTTGTCCTGTGATAAAAAGCCTTCTGTTTCGAGTGCCAAACCTTTCAGGAGAGCATTTTCAGGCTTTTGGCACCATCTTTGAGTGAATTGCCAGAAGTCAGATTTTTGCTAAAATTGTGACCCCGGGGCTTAGGGATTTTAAAAAAAAAATATTTTCTGCTGGTTAAGTTTTTGAGGGCTGATTTCTTGTCCTGTGATAAAAAGCCTTCTGTTTCGAGTGCCAAAGCTTTCAGGGGATCATTTGCAAGCTTCTGGCACCATTTTTGAGTGAATTGCCAAAAGTCAGATTTTTGCTGAAATTGTGACCCCGGGGCTTAGGGATATTTTAAAAAAAATATTTTCTGCCTGTTAAGTTTTTGAGGGCTGATTTCTTCTCCTGTGATAAAAAGCCTTCTGTTTCGTGTGCCAAACTTTCAGGAGAGCATTTTCAACCTTCTGGCACCATTTTTGAGTGAATTGCCAAAAGTCAGATTTTTGCTGAAATTGTGACCCCGGGCTTAGGGATTTTTTCAAAAAAATATTTTCTGCCGGTTAAGGTTTTGAGGGCTGATTTCTTGTCCTTTGATAAAAAGCCTTCTGTTCCGAGTGCCAAACTTTCAGGAGAGCATTTTCAACCTTTTGGCACCATTTCTGAGTGAATTGCCAAAAGTCAGATTTTTGCTGAAATTGTGACCCCGGGGCTTAGGGATTTTTTCAAAAAAATATTTTCTGCCGGTTAAGTTTTTGAGGGCTGATTTCTTGTCCTGTGATAAAAAGCCTTCTGTTTCGAGTGCTAAAGCTTTCAGGGGATCATTTGCAAGCTTCTGGCACCATTTTTGAGTGAATTGCCAAAAGTCAGATTTTTGCTGAAATTGTGACCACAGGGCTTAGGGATTTTTTCAAAAAAATATTTTCTGCCGGTTAAGTTTTTGAGGGCTGATTTCTTGTCCTGTGATAAAAAGCCTTCTGTTTCGAGTGCCAAACTGTCAGGAGAGCATTTTCAACCTTTTGGCACCATTTCTGAGTGAATTGCCAAAAGTCAGATTTTTGCTAAAATTGTGACCCCGGGGCGTAGGGATTTTTTTAAAAAAAATTTTCTGCCGGTTAAGTTTTTGAGGGCTGATTTCTTGTCCTGTGATAAAAAGCCTTCTGTTTCAAGGGCCAAAGCTTTCAGGGGATCATTTGCAAGCTTCTGGCACTATTTTTGAGTGAATTGCCAAAAGTCAGATTTTTGCTGAAATTGTGACCCCGGGGCTTAGGGATATTTTTAAAAAAATATTTTCTGCTGGTTAAGTTTTTGAGGGCTGATTTCTTGTCCTGTGATAAAAAGCCTTCTGTTTCGAGTGCCAAAGCTTTCAGGGGATCATTTGCAAGCTTCTGGCACCATTTTTGAGTGAATTGCCAAAAGTCAGATTTTTGCTGAAATTGTGACCCCGGGGCTTAGGGATTTTTTAAAAAAAATATTTTCTGCCTGTTAAGTTTTTGAGGGCTGATTTCTTCTCCTGTGATAAAAAGCCTTCTGTTTCGAGTGCCAAACTTTCAGGAGAGCATTTTCAGGCTTTTGGCACCATCTTTGAGTGAATTGCCAGAAGTCAGATTTTTGCTAAAATTGTGACCCCGGGGCTTAGGGATTTTAAAAAAAAAATATTTTCTGCTGGTTAAGTTTTTGAGGGCTGATTTCTTGTCCTGTGATAAAAAGCCTTCTGTTTCGAGTGCCAAAGCTTTCAGGGGATCATTTGCAAGCTTCTGGCACCATTTTTGAGTGAATTGCCAAAAGTCAGATTTTTGCTGAAATTGTGACCCCGGGGCTTAGGGATTTTTTAAAAAAAATATTTTCTGCCTGTTAAGTTTTTGAGGGCTGATTTCTTCTCCTGTGATAAAAAGCCTTCTGTTTCGAGTGCCAAACTTTCAGGAGAGCATTTTCAACCTTCTGGCACCATTTTTGAGTGAATTGCCAAAAGTCAGATTTTTGCTGAAATTGTGACCCCGGGCTTAGGGATTTTTTCAAAAAAATATTTTCTGCCGGTTAAGGTTTTGAGGGCTGATTTCTTGTCCTTTGATAAAAAGCCTTCTGTTCCGAGTGCCAAACTTTCAGGAGTGCATTTTCAACCTTTTGGCACCATTTCTGAGTGAATTGCCAAAAGTCAGATTTTTGCTGAAATTGTGACCCCGGGGCTTAGGGATTTTTTCAAAAAAATATTTTCTGCCGGTTAAGTTTTTGAGGGCTGATTTCTTGTCCTGTGATAAAAAGCCTTCTGTTTCGAGTGCTAAAGCTTTCAGGGGATCATTTGCAAGCTTCTGGCACCATTTTTGAGTGAATTGCCAAAAGTCAGATTTTTGCTGAAATTGTGACCACAGGGCTTAGGGATTTTTTCAAAAAAATATTTTCTGCCGGTTAAGTTTTTGAGGGCTGATTTCTTGTCCTGTGATAAAAAGCCTTCTGTTTCGAGTGCCAAACTGTCAGGAGAGCATTTTCAACCTTTTGGCACCATTTCTGAGTGAATTGCCAAAAGTCAGATTTTTGCTGAAATTGTGACCCCGGGGCGTAGGGATTTTTTTAAAAATTTTTTTCTGCCGGTTAAGTTTTTGAGGGCTGATTTCTTGTCCTGTGATAAAAAGCCTTCTGTTTCAAGGGCCAAAGCTTTCAGGGGATCATTTGCAAGCTTCTGGCACCATTTTTGAGTGAATTGCCAAAAGTCAGATTTTTGCTGAAATTGTGACCCCGGGGCTTAGGGATATTTTAAAAAAAATATTTTTGCCGGTTAAGTTTTTGAGGGCTGATTTCTTGTCCTGTGATAAAAAGCCTTCTGTTTCGAGTGCTAAAGCTTTCAGGGGATCATTTGCAAGCTTCTGGCACCATTTTTGAGTGAATTGCCAAAAGTCAGATTTTTGCTGAAATTGTGACCACAGGGCTTAGGGATTTTTTCAAAAAAATATTGTCTGCCGGTTAAGTTTTTGAGGGCTGATTTCTTGTCCTGTGATAAAAAGCCTTCTGTTTCGAGTGCCAAACTGTCAGGAGAGCATTTTCAACCTTTTGGCACCATTTCTGAGTGAATTGCCAAAAGTCAGATTTTTGCTGAAATTGTGATCCCGGGGCTTAGTGATTTTTTTAAAAAAATATTTTCTGCCGGTTAAGTTTTTGAGGGCTGATTTCTTGTCCTGTGATAAAAAGCCTTCTGTTTCGAGTGCCAAAGCTTTCAGGGGATCATTTGCAAGCTTCTGGCACCATTTTTGAGTGAATTGCCAAAAGTCAGATTTTTGCTGAAATTGTGACCACAGGGCTTAGGGATTTTTTCAAAAAAATATTTTCTGCCGGTTAAGTTTTTGAGGGCGGATTTCTTGTCCTGTGATAAAAAGCCTTCTGTTTCGCGTGCCAAACCTTTCAGGAGAGCATTTTCAGGCTTTTGGCACCACTTCTGAGTGAATTGCCAAAAGTCAGATTTTTGCTGGAATTGTGACCCCGGGGCTTAGGGATTTTTGCAAAAAAATATTTTCTGCCGGTTAAGTTTTTGAGGGCTGATTTCTTGTCCTGTGATAAAAAGCCTTCTGTTTCGAGTGCCAAACCTTTCAGGGGATCATTTGCAAGCTTCTGGCACCATTTTTGAGTGAACTGCCAAAAGTCAGATTTTTGCTGAAATTGTGACCACAGGGCTTAGGGATTTTTTCAAAAAAATATTTTCTGCCGGTTAAGTTTTTGAGTGCTGATTTCTTGTCCTGTGATAAAAAGCCTTCTGTTTCGAGTGCCAAACCTTTCAGGAGAGCATTTAAAAAAAATATTTTCTGCCGGTTAAGTTTTTGAGGGCTGATTTCTTGTCCTCTGATAAAAAGCCTTCTGTTTCGAGTGCTAAAGCTTTCAGGGGATCATTTGCAAGCTTCTGGCACCATTTTTGAGTGAACTGCCAAAAGTCAGATTTTTGCTGAAATTGTGACCACAGGGCTTAGGGATTTTTTCAAAAAAATATGTTCTGCCGGTTAAGTTTTTGAGGGCTGATTTCTTGTCCTGTGATAAAAAGCCTTCTGTTTCGAGTGCCAAACTGTCAGGAGAGCATTTTCAACCTTTTGGCACCATTTCTGAGTGAATTGCCAAAAGTCAGATTTTTGCTGAAATTGTGATCCCGGGGCTTAGGGATTTTTTTAAAAAAATATTTTCTGCCGTTTAAGTTTTTGAGGGCTGATTTCTTGTCCTGTGATAAAAAGCCTTCTGTTTCGAGTGCCAAAGCTTTCAGGGGATCATTTGCAAGCTTCTGGCACCATTTTTGAGTGAATTGCCAAAAGTCAGATTTTTGCTGAAATTGTGACCCCGGGGCTTAGGGATTTTTTTAAAAAAATATTTTCTGCCTGTTAAGTTTTTGAGGGCTGATTTCTTCTCCTGTGATAAAAAGCCTTCTGTTTCGAGTGCCAAACTTTCAGGGGATCATTTGCAAGCTTCTGGCACCATTTTTGAGTGAATTGCCAAAAGTCAGATTTTTGCTGAAATTGTGACCACAGGGCTTAGGGATTTTTTCAAAAAAATATTTTCTGCCGGTTAAGTTTTTGAGGGCTGATTTCTTGTCCTGTGATAAAAAGCCTTCTGTTTCGAGTGCCAAACCTTTCAGGAGAGCATTTTCAGGCTTTTGGCACCATCTTTGAGTGAATTGCCAGAAGTCAGATTTTTGCTAAAATTGTGACCCCGGGGCTTAGGGATTTTAAAAAAAAAATATTTTCTGCTGGTTAAGTTTTTGAGGGCTGATTTCTTGTCCTGTGATAAAAAGCCTTCTGTTTCGAGTGCCAAAGCTTTCAGGGGATCATTTGCAAGCTTCTGGCACCATTTTTGAGTGAATTGCCAAAAGTCAGATTTTTGCTGAAATTGTGACCCCGGGGCTTAGGGATTTTTTAAAAAAAATATTTTCTGCCTGTTAAGTTTTTGAGGGCTGATTTCTTCTCCTGTGATAAAAAGCCTTCTGTTTCGTGTGCCAAACTTTCAGGAGAGCATTTTCAACCTTCTGGCACCATTTTTGAGTGAATTGCCAAAAGTCAGATTTTTGCTGAAATTGTGACCCCGGGCTTAGGGATTTTTTCAAAAAAATATTTTCTGCCGGTTAAGGTTTTGAGGGCTGATTTCTTGTCCTTTGATAAAAAGCCTTCTGTTCCGAGTGCCAAACTTTCAGGAGAGCATTTTCAACCTTTTGGCACCATTTCTGAGTGAATTGCCAAAAGTCAGATTTTTGCTGAAATTGTGACCCCGGGGCTTAGGGATTTTTTCAAAAAAATATTTTCTGCCGGTTAAGTTTTTGAGGGCTGATTTCTTGTCCTGTGATAAAAAGCCTTCTGTTTCGAGTGCTAAAGCTTTCAGGGGATCATTTGCAAGCTTC
This sequence comes from Podarcis liolepis, assembly GCF_965112155.1. Taxonomy (NCBI): domain Eukaryota; kingdom Metazoa; phylum Chordata; class Lepidosauria; order Squamata; family Lacertidae; genus Podarcis; species Podarcis liolepis. The sequence goes on along the minus strand of NC_139566.1, from coordinate 34,690,293 downwards.
TGGCACCATTTTTGAGTGAATTGCCAAAAGTCAGATTTTTGCTGAAATTGTGACCACAGGGCTTAGGGATTTTTTCAAAAAAATATTTTCTGCCGGTTAAGTTTTTGAGGGCTGATTTCTTGTCCTGTGATAAAAAGCCTTCTGTTTCGAGTGCCAAACTGTCAGGAGAGCATTTTCAACCTTTTGGCACCATTTCTGAGTGAATTGCCAAAAGTCAGATTTTTGCTGAAATTGTGACCCCGGGGCGTAGGGATTTTTTTAAAAAAATTTTTCTGCCGGTTAAGTTTTTGAGGGCTGATTTCTTGTCCTGTGATAAAAAGCCTTCTGTTTCAAGGGCCAAAGCTTTCAGGGGATCATTTGCAAGCTTCTGGCACCATTTTTGAGTGAATTGCCAAAAGTCAGATTTTTGCTGAAATTGTGACCCCGGGGCTTAGGGATATTTTAAAAAAAATATTTTCTGCTGGTTAAGTTTTTGAGGGCTGATTTCTTGTCCTGTGATAAAAAGCCTTCTGTTTCGAGTGCCAAAGCTTTCAGGGGATCATTTGCAAGCTTCTGGCACCATTTTTGAGTGAATTGCCAAAAGTCAGATTTTTGCTGAAATTGTGACCCCGGGGCTTAGGGATTTTTTAAAAAAAATATTTTCTGCCTGTTAAGTTTTTGAGGGCTGATTTCTTCTCCTGTGATAAAAAGCCTTCTGTTTCGAGTGCCAAACTTTCAGGAGAGCATTTTCAGGCTTTTGGCACCATCTTTGAGTGAATTGCCAGAAGTCAGATTTTTGCTAAAATTGTGACCCCGGGGCTTAGGGATTTTAAAAAAAAAATATTTTCTGCTGGTTAAGTTTTTGAGGGCTGATTTCTTGTCCTGTGATAAAAAGCCTTCTGTTTCGAGTGCCAAAGCTTTCAGGGGATCATTTGCAAGCTTCTGGCACCATTTTTGAGTGAATTGCCAAAAGTCAGATTTTTGCTGAAATTGTGACCCCGGGGCTTAGGGATTTTTTAAAAAAAATATTTTCTGCCTGTTAAGTTTTTGAGGGCTGATTTCTTCTCCTGTGATAAAAAGCCTTCTGTTTCGAGTGCCAAACTTTCAGGAGAGCATTTTCAACCTTCTGGCACCATTTTTGAGTGAATTGCCAAAAGTCAGATTTTTGCTGAAATTGTGACCCCGGGCTTAGGGATTTTTTCAAAAAAATATTTTCTGCCGGTTAAGGTTTTGAGGGCTGATTTCTTGTCCTTTGATAAAAAGCCTTCTGTTCCGAGTGCCAAACTTTCAGGAGTGCATTTTCAACCTTTTGGCACCATTTCTGAGTGAATTGCCAAAAGTCAGATTTTTGCTGAAATTGTGACCCCGGGGCTTAGGGATTTTTTCAAAAAAATATTTTCTGCCGGTTAAGTTTTTGAGGGCTGATTTCTTGTCCTGTGATAAAAAGCCTTCTGTTTCGAGTGCTAAAGCTTTCAGGGGATCATTTGCAAGCTTCTGGCACCATTTTTGAGTGAATTGCCAAAAGTCAGATTTTTGCTGAAATTGTGACCACAGGGCTTAGGGATTTTTTCAAAAAAATATTTTCTGCCGGTTAAGTTTTTGAGGGCTGATTTCTTGTCCTGTGATAAAAAGCCTTCTGTTTCGAGTGCCAAACTGTCAGGAGAGCATTTTCAACCTTTTGGCACCATTTCTGAGTGAATTGCCAAAAGTCAGATTTTTGCTGAAATTGTGACCCCGGGGCGTAGGGATTTTTTTAAAAAATTTTTTCTGCCGGTTAAGTTTTTGAGGGCTGATTTCTTGTCCTGTGATAAAAAGCCTTCTGTTTCAAGGGCCAAAGCTTTCAGGGGATCATTTGCAAGCTTCTGGCACCATTTTTGAGTGAATTGCCAAAAGTCAGATTTTTGCTGAAATTGTGACCCCGGGGCTTAGGGATATTTTAAAAAAAATATTTTTGCCGGTTAAGTTTTTGAGGGCTGATTTCTTGTCCTGTGATAAAAAGCCTTCTGTTTCGAGTGCTAAAGCTTTCAGGGGATCATTTGCAAGCTTCTGGCACCATTTTTGAGTGAATTGCCAAAAGTCAGATTTTTGCTGAAATTGTGACCACAGGGCTTAGGGATTTTTTCAAAAAAATATTGTCTGCCGGTTAAGTTTTTGAGGGCTGATTTCTTGTCCTGTGATAAAAAGCCTTCTGTTTCCATCGCGAAACCTTTCAGGAGAGCATTTTCAACCTTTTGGCACCATTTCTGAGTGAATTGCCAAAAGTCAGATTTTTGTTGAAATTGTGATCCCGGGGCTTAGGGATTTTTTTTAAAAAATATTTTCTGCCGTTTAAGTTTTTGAGGGCTGATTTCTTGTCCTGTGATAAAAAGCCTTCTGTTTCGAGTGCCAAAGCTTTCAGGGGATCATTTGCAAGCTTCTGGCACCATTTTTGAGTGAATTGCCAAAAGTCAGATTTTTGCTGAAATTGTGACCCCGGGGCTTAGGGATTTTTTTAAAAAAATATTTTCTGCCTGTTAAGTTTTTGAGGGCTGATTTCTTCTCCTGTGATAAAAAGCCTTCTGTTTCGAGTGCCAAACTTTCAGGGGATCATTTGCAAGCTTCTGGCACCATTTTTGAGTGAATTGCCAAAAGTCAGATTTTTGCTGAAATTGTGACCACAGGGCTTAGGGATTTTTTCAAAAAAATATTTTCTGCCGGTTAAGTTTTTGAGGGCTGATTTCTTGTCCTGTGATAAAAAGCCTTCTGTTTCGAGTGCCAAACCTTTCAGGAGAGCATTTTCAGGCTTTTGGCACCATCTTTGAGTGAATTGCCAGAAGTCAGATTTTTGCTAAAATTGTGACCCCGGGGCTTAGGGATTTTTTTAAAAAAATATTTTCTGCTGGTTAAGTTTTTGAGGGCTGATTTCTTGTCCTGTGATAAAAAGCCTTCTGTTTCGAGTGCCAAAGCTTTCAGGGGATCATTTGCAAGCTTCTGGCACCATTTTTGAGTGAATTGCCAAAAGTCAGATTTTTGCTGAAATTGTGACCCCGGGGCTTAGGGATTTTTTTAAAAAAATATTTTCTGCCTGTTAAGTTTTTGAGGGCTGATTTCTTCTCCTGTGATAAAAAGCCTTCTGTTTCGAGTGCCAAACTTTCAGGAGAGCATTTTCAACCTTCTGGCACCATTTTTGAGTGAATTGCCAAAAGTCAGATTTTTGCTGAAATTGTGACCCCGGGCTTAGGGATTTTTTCAAAAAAATATTTTCTGCCGGTTAAGGTTTTGAGGGCTGATTTCTTGTCCTTTGATAAAAAGCCTTCTGTTCCGAGTGCCAAACTTTCAGGAGAGCATTTTCAACCTTTTGGCACCATTTCTGAGTGAATTGCCAAAAGTCAGATTTTTGCTGAAATTGTGACCACAGGGCTTAGGGATTTTTTCAAAAAAATATTTTCTGCCGGTTAAGTTTTTGAGGGCTGATTTCTTGTCCTGTGATAAAAAGCCTTCTGTTTCGAGTGCCAAACTGTCAGGAGAGCATTTTCAACCTTTTGGCACCATTTCTGAGTGAATTGCCAAAAGTCAGATTTTTGCTGAAATTGTGATCCCGGGGCTTAGTGATTTTTTAAAAAAAATATTTTCTGCCGGTTAAGTTTTTGAGGGCTGATTTCTTGTCCTGTGATAAAAAGCCTTCTGTTTCGAGTGCCAAAGCTTTCAGGGGATCATTTGCAAGCTTCTGGCACCATTTTTGAGTGAATTGCCAAAAGTCAGATTTTTGCTGAAATTGTGACCACAGGGCTTAGGGATTTTTTCAAAAAAATATTTTCTGCCGGTTAAGTTTTTGAGGGCGGATTTCTTGTCCTGTGATAAAAAGCCTTCTGTTTCGAGTGCCAAACTGTCAGGAGAGCATTTTCAACCTTTTGGCACCATTTCTGAGTGAATTGCCAAAAGTCAGATTTTTGCTGAAATTGTGACCCCGGGGCGTAGGGATTTTTTTAAAAAAATATTTTCTGCCGGTTAAGTTTTTGAGGGCTGATTTCTTGTCCTGTGATAAAAAGCCTTCTGTTTCGAGTGCCAAACCTTTCAGGAGAGCATTTTCAAGCTTTTGGCACCACTTTTGAGTGAATTGCCAAAAGTCAGATTTTTGCTGGAATTGTGACCCCGGGGCTTAGGGATTTTTTCAAAAAAATATTTTCTGCCGGTTAAGTTTTTGAGGGCTGATTTCTTGTCCTGTGATAAAAAGCCTTCTGTTTCGAGTGCCAAACCTTTCAGGAGAGCATTTTCAGGCTTTTGGCAGCATTTTTGAGTGAATTGCCAAAAGTCAGATTTTTGCTGAAATTGTGACCCCGGGGCTTAGGGATTTTTTCAAAAAAATGTTTTCTGCCGGTTAGGTTTTTGAGCGCTGATTTATTTTCCTTTTATAAAAAAGACTTCTGTTTCCATCGCCAAAGCTTTCAGGGGAGCATTTTCAAGCTTTTGGCACCCTTTTTGAGTGAATTGCTAAAAGTCAGATTTTTGCTGAAATTGTGACCCCGGGGCTTAGGGATTTTTTCAAAAAAATATTTTCTGCCGCTTAGGTTTTTGAGGGCTGATTTATTTTCCTTTGATAAAAAGACTTCTGTTTCCATCGCCAAAGCTTTCAAGGGAGCATTTTCAAGCTTTTGGCACCATTTTTGAGTGAATTGCCAAAAGTCAGATTTTTGCTGGAATTGTGACCCTGGGGCTTAGGGATTTTTTCAAAAAAATATTTTCTGCCGGTTAAGTTTTTGAGGGCTGATTTCTTGTCCTGTGATAAAAAGCCTTCTGTTTCGAGTGCCAAACCTTTCAGGAGAGCATTTTCAGGCTTTTGGCAGCATTTTTGAGTGAATTGCCAAAAGTCAGATTTTTGCTGAAATTGTGACCCCGGGGCTTAGGGATTGTTTCAAAAAAATATTTTCTGCCGGTTAGGTTTTTGAGGGCTGATTTCTTGTCCTGTGATAAAAAGCCTTCTGTTTCAAGTGCCAAACCTTTCAGGAGAGCATTTTCAGGCTTTTGGCACCATCTTTGAGTGATTTGCCAAAAGTCAGATTGTTGCTGAAATTGTGACCCCGGGGCTTAGGGATTTTTTCAAAAAAGTATTTTCTGCCGGTTAAGTTTTTGTACAGCTTGGGGCGCCTTTGGAGAACGGGAGGCCGGAATCTGAGGCAAGCAGGCAAGCAAGCTGAAAGACGCTGCAGAGAGCTTGGGACTGTGCCTAACGTTTGAAGGCAAGCTGACGACGATGCTGGAGTTCTGCCTAAAGTCGTGAGAGGCAGGGGAGCTGATCTGCTAAACCGGGAGCTGGAGAGCGGCTGTTTGTTTACGTGAGTACGCTGGGCCCCGGGGGAAGATGGCAGTTGGCCAGGAGGTGATTCAAGCTCCGTTTGAACAGCTTGAGGAACGGGAAGACAATGGCAGACAGCCAGGTCTTGGAGGACATTGCGTTTGAGCAGCTCACTCTAAGAAGTTGAGCAAGGGCTGTCTGGGGATGTTCTGCTGTGTTTGCTGTGAAGCTTCAGCAGGAGGACAGAGCCCTGGGGAAGGAATACAAAAGCCTGGAGATGGCTGGAGCCCCTGTTCCTGATGTTTTAGCCTCAGGGAGTGCTAGTGAGCAAGTCGGGGGGGCGGAAAGTTCCAAAGGCAAGTTTGAAAAGTTTTCCACTGAACCTGCTGGAATGAAGCGGCAGGTCAGGGGGGGCGGATCTGGCAAGGAGTGCTTTTCCGGAAGAAGGAGGGCCAGGCCAGCTGGGAGGAGCCCCAGGCAGTGTTTTTCCACTGGAGTTCAACATCTGCGTGGCAGTTGCCCCCACCGGAGCAGAGAGCCAAGGCAGGATGTTGCCAAGAGTTGTTTGCGTCGAAAGTCGAAGCCTGGGAAACAAGACACTGCTAGATGCGTCAAGGTCAGACATCTGCTGCAGGAGGAGATAACGGCTGCAGAGTTGTCTGGGAACTCTGGGATAAGCCCAGTCTTCGGAGCAACGGAAGAAGTTGCGGTTTCAGAGGCTGCCAAGGACAGAGGGGGCAGCGGGACATTTGTTGGCATGGCAACTGTGAAGAACAACTCCAGCCAGGACATGGTGATGCGCTGGGTTTTGGATACTACTGTCAGTCGTCACCTGGAGGAGCTAGAGGTCTACGTTGTGCCGGGACTGAAGTGTTGTCTTTTATCTGTATCAGCTCTAATGAAGCAGGGATACAATGTTTGTTCTGAAAATGACACCTGTTCCATTTTCAGAGGAGGGAGACAACGGGTCAACGTGCAGAGGGAGAACAAGGTCTTTGTTCTGGAGTCACCTCTGGAGGGTGGTGGGAATGCTGGAAAAGCACAGGCGCAGTGTGCTAAGGTTCCCAGTCATGTGCAAAAGTTGCACAGGTGCACAAAAGGGTGTAAAATCACACAATGTGGGAGGTCCCAAGGGTGCAGGGCATGCAAAGGTGCAAAGGTGCTTGGTTTTCCCGGGTTTGGGAGGGTAACCAAAGAGCCCTTTGAGCTTGTTCACACAGATCTGTCAGGACCCAAGAGGTCTGAGAGTCTGGGTGGGGTGAGGTATGTGCTGTCGCTGACAGGTGACCACAGCCAGGTTGGCTGGAGTTTCTCTCTCAAATCACAGGGGGAGGTGGCGCAACTGATCCAGGATTGGGTTGCGGAGGTGGAACGAAGGTTCTCCACCAGGGTGCAAGGGTTCAAGAGCGACCGAGGGTCACAGTTTACTGGGTCTGCTCTGGAGGAGTTTTTCCAGGAAAAGGGAATACGTCACCAGGTGACGGGTGCAAAGTCTCCTCAAGAGGAGGAGAGGGAGGAAGTGGCTGATCCCGGTGACGGGGACCAGGTCCAGAATCAGGGTTCAGATCCCGGTGATGGGGACCAGGTCCAGGGTCAGGGGTCAGGGCAGGTTTGGGCATCTCCAAGGGTTGTGAAAGGAATGTCCAGGTGTGAGGCTTCATCTCCGGTAAGCGTAATGGAGAAAGCTCACGGACGGGTTGTCAAGTCAGAGGGGGAAAGGTCTGACGGAGAAGACACAACTGCTGGCCCAAGTGGGTCAGGGGGGTTTCAGGTCACGGGTGCGTGGAAAAGTGTCGCACAGTGTGATTCTGGGGGTGTTGGTGGGGTTCAACAGGTGCCTGGTAAAGATGCCGGGAAGAGGCTCAAGGCAAAAGGGAAAGGTGTTGAACTCAAAAGGGTCTTGTCAGAATGGTTCGGCAAGAGGGGGTGTTGGAGTTGGAACTTAAGAGGTTAAGTTGTTCCCATGATGCCTCACCATTCTGACGTCAATTTTAGAAGCTGGGGAGGAGCTTTGGGCAAAGTTTGCCAGTCCCACTATGTGAGCTGTGGGGAACAGACGCAGTGCTGTGATGGCTGCAACTAGTCCAGGAGTATCCTGGGGAATATCGGAATAAAGAGCTGTAAATAGACAAACCAGGACTCTGTGTGAGTTTGTCTGGAAGCCAAGCAACGTGACAGTTTACACCGCTGTGCAAAACTCTGCTCAGCCGTGACGGAGAGCTCGGAGCAGAGCATGCGGCAGAAGAAGCGTGCCGGGCAGGGAAGAGCTAATTGAGGGCCATAAATCAATTAGCGGGAGTCACGGCTGATAACAATAGCCATAGATTTCTTGTCCTGTGATAAAAAGCCTTCTGTTTCAAGTGCCAAACCTTTCAGGAGAGCATTTTCAGGCTTTTGCACCATCTTTGAGTGAATTGCCAAAAGTCAGATTTTTGCTGGAATTGTGACCCCGGGGCTTAGGGATTTTTTCAAAAAAATATTTTCTGCCGGTTAAGTTTTTGAGGGCTGATTTCTTGTCCTGTGATACAAAGCCTTCTGTTTCGAGTGCCAAACCTTTGAGGAGAGCATTTGCAACTGGTTGGCACCATTTTTGAGTGAATTGCCAAAAGTCAGATTTTTGCTGAAATTGTGACCCCGGGGCTTAGGGATTTTTTCAAAAAAATGTTTTCTGCCGGTTAGGATTTTGAGCACTGATTTATTTTCCTTTTATAAAAAAGACTTCTGTTTCCATCGCCAAAGCTTTCAGGGGAGCATTTTCAAGCTTTTGGCACCATTTTTGAGTGAATTGCCAAAAGTCAGATTTTTGCTGAAATTGTGACCCCGGGGCTTAGGGATTTTTTCAAAAAAATATTTTCTGCCGGTTAAGTTTTTGAGGGCTGATTTCTTCTCCTCTGATAAAAAGCCTTCTGTTTCAAGTGCCAAACCTTTCAGGAGAGCATTTTCAGGCTTTTGGCACCATCTTTGAGTGAATTGCCAAAAGTCAGATTTTTGCTGAAATTGTGACCCCGAGGCTTAGGGATTGTTTCAAAAAAATATTTTCTGCCGGTTAGGTTTTTGAGGGCTGATTTCTTGTCCTGTGATAAAAAGCCTTCTGTTTCGAGTGCCAAACCCCGGGGCTTAGGGATTTTTTCAAAAAAATATTTTCTGCCGGTTAAGTTTTTGAGGGCTGATTTCTTGTCCTGTGATAAAAAGCCTTCTGTTTCGAGTGCCAAACCATTGAGGAGAGCATTTTCAGGCTTTTGGCACCATTTTTGAGTGAATTGCCAAAAGTCAGATTGTTGCTGAAATTGTGACCCCGGGGCTTAGGGATTTTTTCAAAAAAATATTTTCTGCCGGTTAAGTTTTGGAGGGCTGATTTCTTGTCCTGTGATAAAAAGCCTTCTGTTTCAAGTGCCAAACCTTTCAGGAGAGCATTTTCAGGCTTTTGGCACCATCTTTGAGTGATTTGACAAAAGTCAGATTGTTGCTGAAATTGTGACCCCGGGGCTTAGGGATTTTTTCAAAAAAGTATTTTCTGCCGGTTAAGTTTTTGAGGGCTGATTTCTTGTCCTGTGATAAAAAGCCTTCTGTTTCAAGTGCCAAACCTTTCAGGAGAGCATTTTCAGGCTTTTGCACCATCTTTGAGTGAATTGCCAAAAGTCAGATTTTTGCTGGAATTGTGACCCCGGGGCTTAGGGATTTTTTCAAAAAAATATTTTCTGCCGGTTAAGTTTTTGAGGGCTGATTTCTTGTCCTGTGATACAAAGCCTTCTGTTTCGAGTGCCAAACCTTTGAGGAGAGCATTTGCAACTGGTTGGCACCATTTTTGAGTGAATTGCCAAAAGTCAGATTTTTGTTGAAATTGTTACCCCGGGGCTTAGGGATTTTTTCAAAAAAATATTTTCTGCCGGTTAAGTTTTTGAGGGCTGATTTCTTCTCCTCTGATAAAAAGCCTTCTGTTTCAAGTGCCAAACCTTTCAGGAGAGCATTTTCAGGCTTTTGGCACCATCTTTGAGTGAATTGCCAAAAGTCAGATTTTTGCTGAAATTGTGACCCCGGGGCTTAGGGATTGTTTCAAAAAAAATATTTTCTGCCGGTTAGGTTTTTGAGGGCTGATTTCTTGTCCTGTGATAAAAAGCCTTCTGTTTCGAGTGCCAAACCCCTGACAAGAAATCAGCCCTCAAAAACTTAACCGGCAGAAAATACTTTTTTGAAAAAATCCCTAAGCCCCGGGGTCACAATTTCAGCAAAAATCTGACTTTTGGCAATTCACTCAAAGATGGTGCCAAAAGCCTGAAAATGCTCTCCTGAAAGGTTTGGCACTTGAAACAGAAGGCTTTTTATCACAGGACAAGAAATCAGCCCTCAAAAACTTAACCGGCAGAAAATATTTTTTTGAAAAAATCCCTAAGCCCCGGGGTCACAATTCCAGCAAAAATCTGACTTTTGGCAATTCACTCAAAAATGGTGCCAAAAGCTTGAAAATGCTCCCCTGAAAGCTTTGGCGATGGAAACAGAAGTCTTTTTATAAAAGGAAAATAAATCAGTGCTGAAATTGTGACCCCGAGGTTTAGGGATTTTTTCAAAAAAATATTTTCTGCCGCTTAGGTTTTTGAGGGCTGATTTATTTTCCTTTGATAAAAAGACTTCTGTTTCCATCGCCAAAGCTTTCAAGGGAGCATTTTCAAGCTTTTGGCACCATTTTTGAGTGAATTGCCAAAAGTCAGATTTTTGCTGGAATTGTGACCCTGGGGCTTAGGGATTTTTTCAAAAAAATATTTTCTGCCGGTTAAGTTTTTGAGGGCTGATTTCTTGTCCTGTGATAAAAAGCCTTCTGTTTCGAGTGCCAAACCTTTCAGGAGAGCATTTTCAGGCTTTTGGCAGCATTTTTGAGTGAATTGCTAAAAGTCAGATTTTTGCTGAAATTGTGACCCCGGGGCTTAGGGATTTTTTCAAAAAAATGTTTTCTGCCGGTTAGGTTTTTGAGCGCTGATTTATTTTCCTTTTATAAAAAGACTTCTGTTTCCATCGCCAAAGCTTTCAGGGGAGCATTTTCAAGCTTTTGGCACCATTTCTGAGTGAATTGCCAAAAGTCAGATTTTTGCTGAAATTGTGACCCCGGGGCTTAGGGATTTTTTCAAAAAAATATATTCTGCCGGTTAAGTTTTTGAGGGTTGATTTCTGGTCCTGTGATAAAAAACCTTCTGTTTCGAGTGTCAAACCTTTCAGGAGAGCATTTTCAAGCTTCTGGTACCACTTTTGAGTGAATTGCCAAAAGTCAGATTTTTGCTGGAATTGTGACCCCGGGGCTTAGGGATTTTTTCAAAAAAATATTTTCTGCCGGTTAAGTTTTTGAGGGCTGATTTCTTGTCCTGTGATAAAAAGACTTCTGTTTCCATCGCCAAAGCTTTCAGGGGAGCATTTTCAAGCTTTTGGCACCACTTTTGAGTGAATTGCCAAAAGTCAGATTTTTGCTGAAATTGTGACCCCGGGGCTTAGGGATTTTTTCAAAAAAATATTTTCTGCCGGTTAAGTTTTTGTGGGCTGATTTCTTGTCCTGTGATAAAAAGCCTTCTGTTTCGAGTGCCAAACCTTTCAGGAGAGCATTTTCAGGCTTTTGGCAGCATTTTTGAGTGAATTGCTAAAAGTCAGATTTTTGCTGAAATTGTGACCCCGGGGCTTAGGGATTTTTTCAAAAAAATGTTTTCTGCCGGTTAGGTTTTTGAGCGCTGATTTCTTGTCCTGTGATAAAAAGACTTCTGTTTCCATCGCCAAAGCTTTCAGGGGAGCATTTTCAAGCTTTTGGCACCATTTCTGAGTGAATTGCCAAAAGTCAGATTTTTGCTGAAATTGTGACCCCGGGGCTTAGGGATTTTTTCAAAAAAATATTTTCTGCCGGTTAAGTTTTTGAGGGCTGATTTCTTGTCCTGTGATAAAAAGCCTTCTGTTTCAAGTGCCAAACCTTTCAGGAGAGCATTTTCAGGCTTTTGGCACCATCTTTGAGTGAATTGCCAAAAGTCAGATTTTTGCTGAAATTGTGACCCCGGGGCTTAGGGATTTTTTCAAAAAAGTATTTTCTGCCGGTTAAGTTTTTGAGGGCTGATTTCTTGTCCTGTGATAAAAAGCCTTCTGTTTCAAGTGCCAAACCTTTCAGGAGAGCATTTTCAGGCTTTTGGCACCATCTTTGAGTGAATTGCCAAAAGTCAGATTTTTGCTGGAATTGTGACCCCGGGGCTTAGGGATTTTTTCAAAAAAATATTTTCTGCCGGTTAAGTTTTGGAGGGCTGATTTCTTGTCCTGTGATACAAAGCCTTCTGTTTCGAGTCCCAAACCTTTGAGGAGAGCATTTGCAACTGGTTGGCACCATTTTTGAGTGAATTGCCAAAAGTCAGATTTTTGTTGAAATTGTTACCCCGGGGTTAGGGATTTTTTCAAAAAAATATTTTCTGCCGGTTAAGTTTTTGAGGGCTGATTTCTTGTCCTGTGATAAAAAGACTTCTGTTTCCATCGCCAAACCTTTCAGGAGAGCATTTTAAGCTTTTGGCACCATTTTTGAGTGAATTGCCAAAAGACATATTTTTGCTGAAATTGTGACCCCTTGGCTTAGGGATTTTTTCAAAAAAATATTTTCTGCCGGTTAAGTTTTTGAGGGCTGATTTCTTGTCCTGTGATAAAAAGCCTTCTGTTTCAAGTGCCAAACCTTTCAGGAGAGCATTTTCAGGCTTTTGGCACCATCTTTGAGTGAATTGCCAAAAGTCAGATTTTTGCTGGAATTGTGACCCCGGGGCTTAGGGATTTTTTCAAAAAAATATTTTCTGCCGGTTAAGTTTTGGAGGGCTGATTTCTTGTCCTGTGATACAAAGCCTTCTGTTTCGAGTCCCAAACCTTTGAGGAGAGCATTTGCAACTGGTTGGCACCATTTTTGAGTGAATTGCCAAAAGTCAGATTTTTGTTGAAATTGTTACCCCGGGGTTAGGGATTTTTTCAAAAAAATATTTTCTGCCGGTTAAGTTTTTGAGGGCTGATTTCTTGTCCTGTGATAAAAAGACTTCTGTTTCCATCGCCAAACCTTTCAGGAGAGCATTTTAAGCTTTTGGCACCATTTTTGAGTGAATTGCCAAAAGACATATTTTTGCTGAAATTGTGACCCCTTGGCTTAGGGATTTTTTCAAAAAAATATTTTCTGCCGGTTAAGTTTTTGAGGGCTGATTTCTTGTCCTGTGATAAAAAGCCTTCTGTTTCAAGTGCCAAACCTTTCAGGAGAGCATTTTCAAGCTTTTGGCACCACTTCTGAGTGAATTGCCAAAAGTCAGATTTTTGCTGGAATTGTGACCCCGGGGCTTAGGGATTTTTTCAAAAAAATATTTCCTGCCGGTTAAGTTTTTGAGGGCTGATTTCTTGTCCTGTGATACAAAGCCTTCTGTTTCGAGTGCCAAACCTTTCAGGGGAGCATTTTCAAGCTTTTGGCACCATTTTTGAGTGAATTGCTAAAAGTCAGATTTTTGCTGAAATTGTGACCCCGATGTTTAGGGATTTTTTCAAAAAAATATTTTCTGCCGCTCAGGTTTTTGAGGGCTGATTTATTTTCCTTTGATAAAAAGACTTCTGTTTCCATCGCCAAAGCTTTCAAGGGAGCATTTTCAAGCTTTTGGCACCATTTTTGAGTGAATTGCCAAAAGTCAGATTTTTGCTGAAATTGTGACCCCGGGGCTTAGGGATTTTTTCAAAAAAATATTTTCTGCCGGTTAAGTTTTTGAGGGTTGATTTCTGGTCCTGTGATAAAAAGCCTTCTGTTTCGAGTGCCAAACCTTTCAGGAGAGCATTTTCAAGCTTTTGGCACCACTTTTGAGTGAATTGCCAAAAGTCAGATTTTTGCTGGAATTGTGACCCCGGGGCTTAGGGATTTTTTCAAAAAAATATTTTCTGCCGGTTAAGTTTTTGAGGGCTGATTTCTTGTCCTGTGATACAAAGCCTTCTGTTTCGAGTGCCAAACCTTTCAGGGGAGCATTTTCAAGCTTTTGGCACCATTTTTGAGTGAATTGCTAAAAGTCAGATTTTTGCTAAAATTGTGACCCCGAGGTTTAGGGATTTTTTCAAAAAAATATTTTCTGCCGCTTAGGTTTTTGAGGGCTGATTTATTTTCCTTTGATAAAAAGACTTCTGTTTCCATCGCCAAAGCTTTCAAGGGAGCATTTTCAAGCTTTTGGCACCATTTTTGAGTGAATTGCTAAAAGTCAGATTTTTGCTGAAATTGTGACCCCGGGGCTTGGGGATTTTTTCAAAAAAATGTTTTCTGCCGGTTAGGTTTTTGAGCGCTGATTTAATTTCCTTTTATAAAAAGACTTCTGTTTCCATCGCCAAAGCTTTCAGGGGAGCGTTTTCAAGCTTTTGGCACCATTTCTGAGTGAATTGCCAAAAGTCAGATTTTTGCTGAAATTGTGACCCCGGGGCTTAGGGATTTTTTCAAAAAAATATTTTCTGCCGGTTAAGTTTTTGAGGGCTGATTTCTTGTCCTGTGATAAAAAGACTTCTGTTTCCATCGCCAAAGCTTTCAGGGGAGCATTTTCAAGCTTTTGGCACCATTTTTGAGTGAATTGCCAAAAGACATATTTTTGCTGAAATTGTGACCCCGGGGCTTAGGGATTGTTTCAAAAAAATATTTTCTGCCGGTTAGGTTTTTGAGGGCTGATTTCTTGTCCTGTGATAAAAAGCCTTCTGTTTCGAGTGCCAAACCCCGGGGCTTAGGGATTTTTTCAAAAAAATATTTTCTGCCGGTTGAGTTTTTGAGGGCTGATTTCTTGTCCTGTGATAAAAAGCCTTCTGTTTCGAGTGCCAAACCATTGAGGAGAGCATTTTCAGGCTTTTGGCACCATTTTTTAGTGAATTGCCAAAAGTCAGATTTTTGCTGAAATTGTGACCCCGGGGCTTAGGGATTTTTTCAAAAAAATATTTTCTGCCGGTTAAGTTTTTGAGAGCTGATTTCTTGTCCTGTGATAAAAAGCCTTCTGTTTCAAGTGCCAAACCTTTCAGGAGAGCATTTTCAGGCTTTTGGCACCATCTTTGAGTGAATTGCCAAAAGTCAGATTTTTGCTGAAATTGTGACCCCGGGGCTTAGGGATTTTTTCAAAAAAGTATTTTCTGCCGGTTAAGTTTTTGAGGGCTGATTTCTTGTCCTGTGATAAAAAGCCTTCTGTTTCAAGTGCCAAACCTTTCAGGAGAGCATTTTCAGGCTTTTGGCACCATCTTTGAGTGAATTGCCAAAAGTCAGATTTTTGCTGGAATTGTGACCCCGGGGCTTAGGGATTTTTTCAAAAAAATATTTTCTGCCGGTTAAGTTTTTGAGGGCTGATTTCTTGTCCTGTGATACAAAGCCTTCTGTTTCGAGTCCCAAACCTTTGAGGAGAGCATTTGCAACTGGTTGGCACCATTTTTGAGTGAATTGCCAAAAGTCAGATTTTTGTTGAAATTGTTACCCCGGGGCTTAGGGATTTTTTCAAAAAAATATTTTCTGCCGGTTAAGTTTTTGAGGGCTGATTTCTTGTCCTGTGATAAAAAGACTTCTGTTTCCATCGCCAAACCTTTCAGGAGAGCATTTTAAGCTTTTGGCACCATTTTTGAGTGAATTGCCAAAAGACATATTTTTGCTGAAATTGTGACCCCGGGGCTTAGGGATTTTTTCAAAAAAATATTTTCTGCCGGTTAAGTTTTTGAGGGCTGATTTCTTCTCCTCTGATAAAAAGCCTTCTGTTTCAAGTGCCAAACCTTTCAGGAGAGCATTTTCAGGCTTTTGGCACCATCTTTGAGTGAATTGCCAAAAGTCAGATTTTTGCTGAAATTGTGACCCCGGGGCTTAGGGATTGTTTCAAAAAAATATTTTCTGCCGGTTAGGTATTTGAGGGCTGATTTCTTGTCCTGTGATAAAAAGCCTTCTGTTTCGAGTGCCAAAACCCGGGGCTTAGGGATTTTTTCAAAAAAATATTTTCTGCCGGTTGAGTTTTTGAGGGCTGATTTCTTGTCCTGTGATAAAAAGCCTTCTGTTTCGAGTGCCAAACCATTTAGGAGAGCATTTTCAGGCTTTTGGCACCATTTTTGAGTGAATTGCCAAAAGTCAGATTTTTGCTGAAATTGTGACCCCGGGGCTTAGGGATTTTTTCAAAAAAATATTTTCTGCCGGTTAAGTTTTGGAGGGCTGATTTCTTGTCCTGTGATACAAAGCCTTCTGTTTCGAGTGCCAAACCCCGGGGCTTAGGGATTTTTTCAAAAAAATGTTTTCTGCCGGTTAGGTTTTTGAGCGCTGATTTATTTTTCTTTTATAAAAAGACTTCTGTTTCCATCGCCAAAGCTTTCAGGGGAGCATCTTCAAGCTTTTGGCACCATTTTTGAGTGAATTGCCAAAAGTCAGATTTTTGCTGGAATTGTGACCCCGGGGCTTAGGGATTTTTTCAAAAAAATATTTTCTGCCGGTTAAGTTTTTGAGGGCTGATTTCTTGTCCTGTGATAAAAAGACTTCTGTTTCCATCGCCAAACCTTTCAGGAGAGCATTTTAAGCTTTTGGCACCATTTTTGAGTGAATTGCCAAAAGACATATTTTTGCTGAAATTGTGACCCCGGGGCTTAGGGATTTTTTCAAAAAAATATTTTCTGCCGGTTAAGTTTTTGAGGGCTTATTTCTTGTCCTGTGATAAAAAGCCTTCTGTTTCGAGTGCCAAACCTTTCAGGAGAGCATTTTCAAGCTTTTGGCACCACTTTTGAGTGAATTGCCAAAAGTCAGATTTTTGCTGGAATTGTGACCCCGGGGCTTAGGGATTTTTTCAAAAAAATATTTTCTGCCGGTTAAGTTTTTGAGGGCTGATTTCTTGTCCTGTGATACAAAGCCTTCTGTTTCGAGTGCCAAACCTTTGAGGAGAGCATTTGCAACTGGTTGGCACCATTTTTGAGTGAATTGCCAAAAGTCAGATTTTTGCTGGAATTGTTACCCCGGGGCTTAGGGATTTTTTCAAAAAAATATTTTCTGCCGGTTAAGTTTTTGAGGGCTGATTTCTTGTCCTGTGATAAAAAGACTTCTGTTTCCATCGCCAAACCTTTCAGGAGAGCATTTTAAGCTTTTGGCACCATTTTTGAGTGAATTGCCAAAAGACGTATTTTTGCTGAAATTGTGACCCCGGGGCTTAGGGATTTTTTCAAAAAAAAATTTTCTGCCGGTTAAGTTTTTGAGGGCTGATTTCTTGTCCTGTGTTAAAAAGCCTTCTGTTTCAAGTGCCAAACCTTTCAGGAGAGCATTTTCAGGCTTTTGGCACCATCTTTGAGTGAATTGCCAAAAGTCAGATTTTTGCTGAAATTGTGACCCCGGGGCTTAGGGATTTTTTCAAAAAAATATTTTCTGAGGGTTAAGTTTTTGAGGGTTCATTTCTTGTCCTGTGATAAAAAGCCTTCTGTTTCGAGTGCCAAACCTTTCAGGAGAGCATTTTCAGGCTTTTGGCACCATCTTTGAGTGAATTGCCAAAAGTCAGATTTTTGCTGAAATTGTGACCCCGGGGCTTAGGGATTTTTTTTAAAAAAATGTTTTCTGCCGGTTAGGTTTTTGAGCGCTGATTTATTTTCCTTTTATAAAAAGACTTCTGTTTCCATCGCCAAAGCTTTCAGGGGAGCATTTTCAAGCTTTTGGCACCATTTTTGAGTGAATTGCCAAAAGTCAGATTTTTGCTGGAATTGTGACCCCGGGGCTTAGGGATTTTTTCAAAAAAATATTTTCTGCCGGTTAAGTTTTTGAGGGCTAATTTCTTGTCCTGTGATAAAAAGCCTTCTTTTTCGAGTGCCAAACCTTTCAGGAGAGCATTTTCAAGCTTTTGGCACCACTTTTGAGTGAATTGCCAAAAGTCAGATTTTTGCTGGAATTGTGACCCCGGGGCTTAGGGATTTTTTCAAAAAAATATTTTCTGCCGGTTAAGTTTTTGTGGGCTGATTTCTTGTCCTGTGATAAAAAGCCTTCTGTTTCGAGTGCCAAACCTTTCAGGAGAGCATTTTCAGGCTTTTGGCAGCATTTTTGAGTGAATTGCTAAAAGTCAGATTTTTGCTGAAATTGTGACCCCGGGGCTTAGGGATTTTTTCAAAAAAATGTTTTCTTCCGGTTAGGTTTTTGAGCGCTGATTTATTTTCCTTTTATAAAAAGACTTCTGTTTCCATCGCCAAAGCTTTCAGGGGAGCATTTTCAAGCTTTTGGCACCATTTCTGAGTGAATTGCCAAAAGTCAGATTTTTGCTGAAATTGTGACCCCGGGGCTTAGGGATTTTTTCAAAAAAATATTTTCTGCCGGTTAAGTTTTTGAGGGCTGATTTCTTGTCCTGTGATAAAAAGACTTCTGTTTCCATCGCCAAAGCTTTCAGGGGAGCATTTTCAAGCTTTTGGCACCATTTTTGAGTGAATTGCCAAAAGACATATTTTTGCTGAAATTGTGACCCCGGGGCTTAGGGATTGTTTCAAAAAAATATTTTCTGCCGGTTAGGTTTTTGAGGGCTGATTTCTTGTCCTGTGATAAAAAGCCTTCTGTTTCGAGTGCCAAACCCCGGGGCTTAGGGATTTTTTCAAAAAAATATTTTCTGCTGGTTGAGTTTTTGAGGGCTGATTTCTTGTCCTGTGATAAAAAGCCTTCTGTTTCGAGTGCCAAACCATTGAGGAGAGCATTTTCAGGCTTTTGGCACCATTTTTTAGTGAATTGCCAAAAGTCAGATTTTTGCTGAAATTGTGACCCCGGGGCTTAGGGATTTTTTCAAAAAAATATTTTCTGCCGGTTAAGTTTTGGAGGGCTGATTTCTTGTCCTGTGATAAAAAGCCTTCTGTTTCAAGTGCCAAACCTTTCAGGAGAGCATTTTCAGGCTTTTGGCACCATCTTTGAGTGAATTGCCAAAAGTCAGATTTTTGCTGAAATTGTGACCCCGGGGCTTAGGGGTTTTTTCAAAAAAATATTTTCTGCCGGTTAGGTTTTTGAGGGCTGATTTCTTGTCCTGTGATAAAAAGCCTTCTGTTTCGAGTGCCAAACCTTTCAGGAGAGCATTTTCAGGCTTTTGGCACCATTTTTGAGTGAATTGCCAAAAGTCAGATTTTTGCTGGAATTGTGACCCTGGGGCTTAGGGATTTTTTCAAAAAAATATTTTCTGCCGGTTAAGTTTTTGAGGGCTAATTTCTTGTCCTGTGATAAAAAGCCTTCTGTTTCGAGTGCCAAACCTTTCAGGAGAGCATTTTCAAGCTTTTGGCACCACTTTTGAGTGAATTGCCAAAAGTCAGATTTTTGCTGGAATTGTGACCCCGGGGCTTAGGGATTTTTTCAAAAAAGTATTTTCTGCCGGTTAAGTTTTTGAGGGCTGATTTCTTGTCCTGTGATAAAAAGCCTTCTGTTTCAAGTGCCAAACCTTTCAGGAGAGCATTTTCAGGCTTTTGGCACCATCTTTGAGTGAATTGCCAAAAGTCAGATTTTTGCTGGAATTGTGACCCCGGGGCTTAGGGATTTTTTCAAAAAAATATTTTCTGCCGGTTAAGTTTTTGAGGGCTGATTTCTTGTCCTGTGATACAAAGCCTTCTGTTTCGAGTCCCAAACCTTTGAGGAGAGCATTTGCAACTGGTTGGCACCATTTTTGAGTGAATTGCCAAAAGTCAGATTTTTGTTGAAATTGTTACCCCGGGGCTTAGGGATTTTTTCAAAAAAATATTTTCTGCCGGTTAAGTTTTTGAGGGCTGATATCTTGTCCTGTGATAAAAAGACTTCTGTTTCCATCGCCAAACCTTTCAGGAGAGCATTTTAAGCTTTTGGCACCATTTTTGAGTGAATTGCCAAAAGACATATTTTTGCTGAAATTGTGACCCCGGGGCTTAGGGATTTTTTCAAAAAAATATTTTCTGCCGGTTAAGTTTTTGAGGGCTGATTTCTTGTCCTGTGATAAAAAGCCTTCTGTTTCAAGTGCCAAACCTTTCAGGAGAGCATTTTCAAGCTTTTGGCACCACTTCTGAGTGAATTGCCAAAAGTCAGATTTTTGCTGGAATTGTGACCCCGGGGCTTAGGGATTTTTTCAAAAAAATATTTTCTGCCGGTTAAGTTTTTGAGGGCTGATTTCTTGTCCTGAGATACAAAGCCTTCTGTTTCGAGTGCCAAACCTTTCAGGGGAGCATTTTCAAGCTTTTGGCACCATTTTTGAGTGAATTGCTAAAAGTCAGATTTTTGCTGAAATTGTGACCCCGATGTTTAGGGATTTTTTCAAAAAAATATTTTCTGCCGGTTAGGTTTTTGAGGGCTGATTTCTTGTCCTGTGATAAAAAGCCTTCTGTTTCGAGTGCCAAACCATTGAGGAGAGCATTTTCAGGCTTTTGGCACCATTTTTTAGTGAATTGCCAAAAGTCAGATTTTTGCTGAAATTGTGACCCCGGGGCTTAGGGATTTTTTCAAAAAAATATTTTCTGCCGGTTAAGTTTTTGAGGGCTGATTTCTTGTCCTGTGATAAAAAGCCTTCTGTTTCAAGTGCCAAACCTTTCAGGAGAGCATTTTCAGGCTTTTGGCACCATCTTTGAGTGAATTGCCAAAAGTCAGATTTTTGCTGGAATTGTGACCCCGGGGCTTAGGGATTTTTTCAAAAAAATATTTTCTGCCGGTTAAGTTTTGGAGGGCTGATTTCTTGTCCTGTGATACAAAGCCTTCTGTTTCGAGTCCCAAACCTTTGAGGAGAGCATTTGCAACTGGTTGGCACCATTTTTGAGTGAATTGCCAAAAGTCAGATTTTTGTTGAAATTGTTACCCCGGGGCTTAGGGATTTTTTCAAAAAAATATTTTCTGCCGGTTAAGTTTTTGAGGGCTGATTTCTTGTCTTGTGATAAAAAGCCTTCTGTTTCGAGTGCCAAACCTTTCAGGAGAGCATTTTAAGCTTTTGGCACCATTTTTGAGTGAATTGCCAAAAGACATATTTTTGCTGAAATTGTGACCCCTTGGCTTAGGGATTTTTTCAAAAAAATATTTTCTGCCGGTTAAGTTTTTGAGGGCTGATTTCTTGTCCTGTGATAAAAAGCCTTCTGTTTCAAGTGCCAAACCTTTCAGGAGAGCATTTTCAAGCTTTTGGCACCACTTCTGAGTGAATTGCCAAAAGTCAGATTTTTGCTGGAATTGTGACCCCGGGGCTTAGGGATTTTTTCAAAAAAATATTTCCTGCCGGTTAAGTTTTTGAGGGCTGATTTCTTGTCCTGTGATACAAAGCCTTCTGTTTCGAGTGCCAAACCTTTCAGGGGAGCATTTTCAAGCTTTTGGCACCATTTTTGAGTGAATTGCTAAAAGTCAGATTTTTGCTGAAATTGTGACCCCGATGTTTAGGGATTTTTTCAAAAAAATATTTTCTGCCGCTTAGGTTTTTGAGGGCTGATTTATTTTCCTTTGATAAAAAGACTTCTGTTTCCATCGCCAAAGCTTTCAAGGGAGCATTTTCAAGCTTTTGGCACCATTTTTGAGTGAATTGCCAAAAGTCAGATTTTTGCTGAAATTGTGACCCCGGGGCTTAGGGATTGTTTCAAAAAAATATTTTCTGCCGGTTAGGTTTTTGAGGGCTGATTTCTTGTCCTGTGATAAAAAGCCTTCTGTTTCGAGTGCCAAACCCCGGGGCTTAGGGATTTTTTCAAAAAAATATTTTCTGCCGGTTGAGTTTTTGAGGGCTGATTTCTTGTCCTGTGATAAAAAGCCTTCTGTTTCGAGTGCCAAACCATTGAGGAGAGCATTTTCAGGCTTTTGGCACCATTTTTTAGTGAATTGCCAAAAGTCAGATTTTTGCTGAAATTGTGACCCCGGGGCTTAGGGATTTTTTCAAAAAAATATTTTCTGCCGGTTAAGTTTTTGAGAGCTGATTTCTTGTCCTGTGATAAAAAGCCTTCTGTTTCAAGTGCCAAACCTTTCAGGAGAGCATTTTCAGGCTTTTGGCACCATCTTTGAGTGAATTGCCAAAAGTCAGATTTTTGCTGAAATTGTGACCCCGGGGCTTAGGGATTTTTTCAAAAAAGTATTTTCTGCCGGTTAAGTTTTTGAGGGCTGATTTCTTGTCCTGTGATAAAAAGCCTTCTGTTTCCATCGCCAAAGCTTTCAGGGGAGCATTTTCAAGCTTTTGGCACCATTTTTGAGTGAATTGCCAAAAGACATATTTTTGCTGAAATTGTGACCCCGGGGCTTAGGGATTGTTTCAAAAAAATATTTTCTGCCGGTTAGGTTTTTGAGGGCTGATTTCTTGTCCTGTGATAAAAAGCCTTCTGTTTCGAGTGCCAAACCCCGGGGCTTAGGGATTTTTTCAAAAAAATATTTTCTGCCGGTTGAGTTTTTGAGGGCTGATTTCTTGTCCTGTGATAAAAAGCCTTCTGTTTCGAGTGCCAAACCATTGAGGAGAGCATTTTCAGGCTTTTGGCACCATTTTTTAGTGAATTGCCAAAAGTCAGATTTTTGCTGAAATTGTGACCCCGGGGCTTAGGGATTTTTTCAAAAAAATATTTTCTGCCGGTTAAGTTTTTGAGAGCTGATTTCTTGTCCTGTGATAAAAAGCCTTCTGTTTCAAGTGCCAAACCTTTCAGGAGAGCATTTTCAGGCTTTTGGCACCATCTTTGAGTGAATTGCCAAAAGTCAGATTTTTGCTGAAATTGTGACCCCGGGGCTTAGGGATTTTTTCAAAAAAGTATTTTCTGCCGGTTAAGTTTTTGAGGGCTGATTTCTTGTCCTGTGATAAAAAGCCTTCTGTTTCAAGTGCCAAACCTTTCAGGAGAGCATTTTCAGGCTTTTGGCACCATCTTTGAGTGAATTGCCAAAAGTCAGATTTTTGCTGGAATTGTGACCCCGGGGCTTAGGGATTTTTTCAAAAAAATATTTTCTGCCGGTTATGTTTTTGAGGGCTGATTTCTTGTCCTGTGATACAAAGCCTTCTGTTTCGAGTCCCAAACCTTTGAGGAGAGCATTTGCAACTGGTTGGCACCATTTTTGAGTGAATTGCCAAAAGTCAGATTTTTGTTGAAATTGTTACCCCGGGGCTTAGGGATTTTTTCAAAAAAATATTTTCTGCCGGTTAAGTTTTTGAGGGCTGATTTCTTGTCCTGTGATAAAAAGACTTCTGTTTCCATCGCCAAACCTTTCAGGAGAGCATTTTAAGCTTTTGGCACCATTTTTGAGTGAATTGCCAAAAGACATATTTTTGCTGAAATTGTGACCCCGGGGCTTAGGGATTTTTTCAAAAAAATATTTTCTGCCGGTTAAGTTTTTGAGGGCTGATTTCTTCTCCTCTGATAAAAAGCCTTCTGTTTCAAGTGCCAAACCTTTCAGGAGAGCATTTTCAGGCTTTTGGCACCATCTTTGAGTGAATTGCCAAAAGTCAGATTTTTGCTGAAATTGTGACCCCGGGGCTTAGGGATTGTTTCAAAAAAATATTTTCTGCCGGTTAGGTATTTGAGGGCTGATTTCTTGTCCTGTGATAAAAAGCCTTCTGTTTCGAGTGCCAAAACCCGGGGCTTAGGGATTTTTTCAAAAAAATATTTTCTGCCGGTTAAGTTTTTGAGGGCTGATTTCTTGTCCTGTGATAAAAAGACTTCTGTTTCCATCGCCAAAGCTTTCAGGGGAGCATTTTCAAGCTTTTGGCACCATTTTTGAGTGAATTGCCAAAAGACATATTTTTGCTGAAATTGTGACCCCGGGGCTTAGGGATTGTTTCAAAAAAATATTTTCTGCCGGTTAAGTTTTTGAGGGCTGATTTCTTGTCCTGTGATAAAAAGCCTTCTGTTTCGAGTGCCAAACCCCGGGGCTTAGGGATTTTTTCAAAAAAATATTTTCTGCCGGTTGAGTTTTTGAGGGCTGATTTCTTGTCCTGTGATAAAAAGCCTTCTGTTTCGAGTGCCAAACCATTGAGGAGAGCATTTTCAGGCTTTTGGCACCATTTTTTAGTGAATTGCCAAAAGTCAGATTTTTGCTGAAATTGTGACCCCGGGGCTTAGGGATTTTTTCAAAAAAATATTTTCTGCCGGTTAAGTTTTTGAGAGCTGATTTCTTGTCCTGTGATAAAAAGCCTTCTGTTTCAAGTGCCAAACCTTTCAGGAGAGCATTTTCAGGCTTTTGGCACCATCTTTGAGTGAATTGCCAAAAGTCAGATTTTTGCTGAAATTGTGACCCCGGGGCTTAGGGATTTTTTCAAAAAAGTATTTTCTGCCGGTTAAGTTTTTGAGGGCTGATTTCTTGTCCTGTGATAAAAAGCCTTCTGTTTCAAGTGCCAAACCTTTCAGGAGAGCATTTTCAGGCTTTTGGCACCATCTTTGAGTGAATTGCCAAAAGTCAGATTTTTGCTGGAATTGTGACCCCGGGGCTTAGGGATTTTTTCAAAAAAATATTTTCTGCCGGTTATGTTTTTGAGGGCTGATTTCTTGTCCTGTGATACAAAGCCTTCTGTTTCGAGTCCCAAACCTTTGAGGAGAGCATTTGCAACTGGTTGGCACCATTTTTGAGTGAATTGCCAAAAGTCAGATTTTTGTTGAAATTGTTACCCCGGGGCTTAGGGATTTTTTCAAAAAAATATTTTCTGCCGGTTAAGTTTTTGAGGGCTGATTTCTTGTCCTGTGATAAAAAGACTTCTGTTTCCATCGCCAAACCTTTCAGGAGAGCATTTTAAGCTTTTGGCACCATTTTTGAGTGAATTGCCAAAAGACATATTTTTGCTGAAATTGTGACCCCGGGGCTTAGGGATTTTTTCAAAAAAATATTTTCTGCCGGTTAAGTTTTTGAGGGCTGATTTCTTCTCCTCTGATAAAAAGCCTTCTGTTTCAAGTGCCAAACCTTTCAGGAGAGCATTTTCAGGCTTTTGGCACCATCTTTGAGTGAATTGCCAAAAGTCAGATTTTTGCTGAAATTGTGACCCCGGGGCTTAGGGATTGTTTCAAAAAAATATTTTCTGCCGGTTAGGTATTTGAGGGCTGATTTCTTGTCCTGTGATAAAAAGCCTTCTGTTTCGAGTGCCAAAACCCGGGGCTTAGGGATTTTTTCAAAAAAATATTTTCTGCCGGTTGAGTTTTTGAGGGCTGATTTCTTGTCCTGTGATAAAAAGCCTTCTGTTTCAAGTGCCAAACCTTTCAGGAGAGCATTTTCAAGCTTTTGGCACCACTTCTGAGTGAATTGCCAAAAGTCAGATTTTTGCTGGAATTGTGACCCCGGGGCTTAGGGATTTTTTCAAAAAAATATTTTCTGCCGGTTAAGTTTTTGAGGGCTGATTTCTTGTCCTGTGATACAAAGCCTTCTGTTTCGAGTGCCAAACCTTTCAGGGGAGCATTTTCAAGCTTTTGGCACCATTTTTGAGTGAATTGCTAAAAGTCAGATTTTTGCTGAAATTGTGACCCCGATGTTTAGGGATTTTTTCAAAAAAATATTTTCTGCCGGTTAGGTTTTTGAGGGCTGATTTCTTGTCCTGTGATAAAAAGCCTTCCGTTTCGAGTGCCAAACCATTGAGGAGAGCATTTTCAGGCTTTTGGCACCATTTTTTAGTGAATTGCCAAAAGTCAGATTTTTGCTGAAATTGTGACCCCGGGGCTTAGGGATTTTTTCAAAAAAATATTTTCTGCCGGTTAAGTTTTTGAGGGCTGATTTCTTGTCCTGTGATAAAAAGCCTTCTGTTTCAAGTGCCAAACCTTTCAGGAGAGCATTTTCAGGCTTTTGGCACCATCTTTGAGTGAATTGCCAAAAGTCAGATTTTTGCTGGAATTGTGACCCCGGGGCTTAGGGATTTTTTCAAAAAAATATTTTCTGCCGGTTAAGTTTTGGAGGGCTGATTTCTTGTCCTGTGATACAAAGCCTTCTGTTTCGAGTCCCAAACCTTTGAGGAGAGCATTTGCAACTGTTTGGCACCATTTTTGAGTGAATTGCCAAAAGTCAGATTTTTGTTGAAATTGTTACCCCGGGGCTTAGGGATTTTTTCAAAAAAATATTTTCTGCCGGTTAAGTTTTTGAGGGCTGATTTCTTGTCCTGTGATAAAAAGACTTCTGTTTCCATCGCCAAACCTTTCAGGAGAGCATTTTAAGCTTTTGGCACCATTTTTGAGTGAATTGCCAAAAGACATATTTTTGCTGAAATTGTGACCCCTTGGCTTAGGGATTTTTTCAAAAAAATATTTCCTGCCGGTTAAGTTTTTGAGGGCTGATTTCTTGTCCTGTGATACAAAGCCTTCTGTTTCGAGTGCCAAACCTTTCAGGGGAGCATTTTCAAGCTTTTGGCACCATTTTTGAGTGAATTGCTAAAAGTCAGATTTTTGCTGAAATTGTGACCCCGATGTTTAGGGATTTTTTCAAAAAAATATTTTCTGCCGCTTAGGTTTTTGAGGGCTGATTTATTTTCCTTTGATAAAAAGACTTCTGTTTCCATCGCCAAAGCTTTCAAGGGAGCATTTTCAAGCTTTTGGCACCATTTTTGAGTGAATTGCCAAAAGTCAGATTTTTGCTGAAATTGTGACCCCGGGGCTTAGGGATTTTTTCAAAAAAATATTTTCTGCCGGTTAAGTTTTTGAGGGTTGATTTCTGGTCCTGTGATAAAAAGCCTTCTGTTTCGAGTGCCAAACCTTTCAGGAGAGCATTTTCAAGCTTTTGGCACCACTTTTGAGTGAATTGCCAAAAGTCAGATTTTTGCTGGAATTGTGACCCCGGGGCTTAGGGATTTTTTCAAAAAAATATTTTCTGCCGGTTAAGTTTTTGAGGGCTGATTTCTTGTCCTGTGATACAAAGCCTTCTGTTTCGAGTGCCAAACCTTTCAGGGGAGCATTTTCAAGCTTCTGGCACCATTTTTGAGTGAATTGCTAAAAGTCAGATTTTTGCTAAAATTGTGACCCCGAGGTTTAGGGATTTTTTCAAAAAAATATTTTCTGCCGCTTAGGTTTTTGAGGGCTGATTTATTTTCCTTTGATAAAAAGACTTCTGTTTCCATCGCCAAAGCTTTCAAGGGAGCATTTTCAAGCTTTTGGCACCATTTTTGAGTGAATTGCTAAAAGTCAGATTTTTGCTGAAATTGTGACCCCGGGGCTTAGGGATTTTTTCAAAAAAATGTTTTCTGCCGGTTAGGTTTTTGAGCGCTGATTTATTTTCCTTTTATAAAAAGACTTCTGTTTCCATCGCCAAAGCTTTCAGGGGAGCGTTTTCAAGCTTTTGGCACCATTTCTGAGTGAATTGCCAAAAGTCAGATTTTTGCTGAAATTGTGACCCCGGGGCTTAGGGATTTTTTCAAAAAAATATTTTCTGCCGGTTAAGTTTTTGAGGGCTGATTTCTTGTCCTGTGATAAAAAGACTTCTGTTTCCATCGCCAAAGCTTTCAGGGGAGCATTTTCAAGCTTTTGGCACCATTTTTGAGTGAATTGCCAAAAGACATATTTTTGCTGAAATTGTGACCCCGGGGCTTAGGGATTGTTTCAAAAAAATATTTTCTGCCGGTTAGGTTTTTGAGGGCTGATTTCTTGTCCTGTGATAAAAAGCCTTCTGTTTCGAGTGCCAAACCCCGGGGCTTAGGGATTTTTTCAAAAAAATATTTTCTGCCGGTTGAGTTTTTGAGGGCTGATTTCTTGTCCTGTGATAAAAAGCCTTCTGTTTCGAGTGCCAAACCATTGAGGAGAGCATTTTCAGGCTTTTGGCACCATTTTTTAGTGAATTGCCAAAAGTCAGATTTTTGCTGAAATTGTGACCCCGGGGCTTAGGGATTTTTTCAAAAAAATATTTTCGGCCGGTTAAGTTTTTGAGAGCTGATTTCTTGTCCTGTGATAAAAAGCCTTCTGTTTCAAGTGCCAAACCTTTCAGGAGAGCATTTTCAGGCTTTTGGCACCATCTTTGAGTGAATTGCCAAAAGTCAGATTTTTGCTGAAATTGTGACCCCGGGGCTTAGGGATTTTTTCAAAAAAGTATTTTCTGCCGGTTAAGTTTTTGAGGGCTGATTTCTTGTCCTGTGATAAAAAGCCTTCTGTTTCAAGTGCCAAACCTTTCAGGAGAGCATTTTCAGGCTTTTGGCACCATCTTTGAGTGAATTGCCAAAAGTCAGATTTTTGCTGGAATTGTGACCCCGGGGCTTAGGGATTTTTTCAAAAAAATATTTTCTGCCGGTTAAGTTTTTGAGGGCTGATTTCTTGTCCTGTGATACAAAGCCTTCTGTTTCGAGTCCCAAACCTTTGAGGAGAGCATTTGCAACTGGTTGGCACCATTTTTGAGTGAATTGCCAAAAGTCAGATTTTTGTTGAAATTGTTACCCCGGGGCTTAGGGATTTTTTCAAAAAAATATTTTCTGCCGGTTAAGTTTTTGAGGGCTGATTTCTTGTCCTGTGATAAAAAGACTTCTGTTTCCATCGCCAAACCTTTCAGGAGAGCATTTTAAGCTTTTGGCACCATTTTTGAGTGAATTGCCAAAAGACATATTTTTGCTGAAATTGTGACCCCGGGGCTTAGGGATTTTTTCAAAAAAATATTTTCTGCCGGTTAAGTTTTTGAGGGCTGATTTCTTCTCCTCTGATAAAAAGCCTTCTGTTTCAAGTGCCACACCTTTCAGGAGAGCATTTTCAGGCTTTTGGCACCATCTTTGAGTGAATTGCCAAAAGTCAGATTTTTGCTGAAATTGTGACCCCGGGGCTTAGGGATTGTTTCAAAAAAATATTTTCTGCCGGTTAGGTATTTGAGGGCTGATTTCTTGTCCTGTGATATAAAGCCTTCTGTTTCGAGTGCCAAAACCCGGGGCTTAGGGATTTTTTCAAAAAAATATTTTCTGCCGGTTGAGTTTTTGAGGGCTGATTTCTTGTCCTGTGATAAAAAGCCTTCTGTTTCGAGTGCCAAACCATTTAGGAGAGCATTTTCAGGCTTTTGGCACCATTTTTGAGTGAATTGCCAAAAGTCAGATTTTTGCTGAAATTGTGACCCCGGGGCTTAGGGATTTTTTCAAAAAAATATTTTCTGCCGGTTAAGTTTTGGAGGGCTGATTTCTTGTCCTGTGATACAAAGCCTTCTGTTTCGAGTGCCAAACCCCGGGGCTTAGGGATTTTTTCAAAAAAATGTTTTCTGCCGGTTAGGTTTTTGAGCGCTGATTTATTTTTCTTTTATAAAAAGACTTCTGTTTCCATCGCCAAAGCTTTCAGGGGAGCATCTTCAAGCTTTTGGCACCATTTTTGAGTGAATTGCCAAAAGTCAGATTTTTGCTGGAATTGTGACCCCGGGGCTTAGGGATTTTTTCAAAAAAATATTTTCTGCCGGTTAAGTTTTTGAGGGCTGATTTCTTGTCCTGTGATAAAAAGACTTCTGTTTCCATCGCCAAACCTTTCAGGAGAGCATTTTAAGCTTTTGGCACCATTTTTGAGTGAATTGCCAAAAGACATATTTTTGCTGAAATTGTGACCCCGGGGCTTAGGGATTTTTTCAAAAAAATATTTTCTGCCGGTTAAGTTTTTGAGGGCTTATTTCTTGTCCTGTGATAAAAAGCCTTCTGTTTCGAGTGCCAAACCTTTCAGGAGAGCATTTTCAAGCTTTTGGCACCACTTTTGAGTGAATTGCCAAAAGTCAGATTTTTGCTGGAATTGTGACCCCGGGGCTTAGGGATTTTTTCAAAAAAATATTTTCTGCCGGTTAAGTTTTTGAGGGCTGATTTCTTGTCCTGAGATACAAAGCCTTCTGTTTCAAGTGCCAAACCTTTCAGGAGAGCATTTTCAAGCTTTTGGCACCATTTTTGAGTGAATTGCCAAAAATCAGATTTTTGCTGGAATTGTGACCCCGGGGCTTAGGGATTTTTTCAAAAAAATATTTTCTGCCGGTTAAGTTTTTGAGGGCTGATTTCTTGTCCTGTGATACAAAGCCTTCTGTTTCGAGTGCCAAACCTTTGAGGAGAGCATTTGCAACTGGTTGGCACCATTTTTGAGTGAATTGCCAAAAGTCAGATTTTTGTTGAAATTGTTACCCCGGGGCTTAGGGATTTTTTTTAAAAAATATTTTCTGCCGGTTAAGTTTTTGAGGCCTGATTTCTTGTCCTGTGATAAAAAGACTTCTGTTTCCATCGCCAAACCTTTCAGGAGAGCATTTTAAGCTTTTGGCACCATTTTTGAGTGAATTGCCAAAAGACGTATTTTTGCTGAAATTGTGACCCCGGGGCTTAGGGATTTTTTCAAAAAAATATTTTCTGCCGGTTAAGTTTTTGAGGGCTGATTTCTTGTCCTGTGTTAAAAAGCCTTCTGTTTCAAGTGCCAAACCTTTCAGGAGAGCATTTTCAGGCTTTTGGCACCATCTTTGAGTGAATTGCCAAAAGTCAGATTTTTGCTGAAATTGTGACCCCGGGGCTTAGGGATTTTTTCAAAAAAATATTTTCTGAGGGTTAAGTTTTTGAGGGTTCATTTCTTGTCCTGTGATAAAAAGCCTTCTGTTTCGAGTGCCAAACCTTTCAGGAGAGCATTTTCAAACTTTTGGCACCATCTTTGAGTGAATTGCCAAAAGTCAGATTTTTGCTGAAATTGTGACCCCGGGGCTTAGGGATTTTTTCAAAAAAATATTTTCTGCCGGTTATGTTTTTGAGGGCTGATTTCTTGTCCTGTGATAAAAAGCCTTCTGTTTCGAGTGCCATACCTTTCAGGAGAGTATTTTCAGGCTTTTGGCACCATCTTTGAGTGAATTGCCAAAAGTCAGATTTTTGCTAAAATTGTGACCCCGGGGCTTAGGGTTTTTTTCAAAAAAATATTTTCTGCCGGTTATGTTTTTGAGGGCTGATTTCTTGTCCTGTGATAAAAAGCCTTCTGTTTCGAGTGCCAAACCCCGGGGCTTAGGGATTTTTTCAACAAAATATTTTCTGCCGGTTAGGTTTTTGAGGGCTGATTTCTTGTCCTGTGATAAAAAGCCTTCTGTTTCGAGTGCCAAACCTTTCAGGAGAGCATTTTCAGGCTTTTGGCACCATTTTTGAGTGAATTGCCAAAATTCAGATTTTTGCTGAAATTGTGACCCCGGGGCTTAGGGATTTTTTCAAAAAAATATTTTCTGCCGGTTATGTTTTTGAGGGCTGATTTCTTGTCCTGTGATAAAAAGCCTTCTGTTTCGAGTGCCAAACCTTTTAGGAGATCATTTTCAGGCTTTTGGCACCATCTTTGAGTGAATTGCCAAAAGTCAGATTTTTGCTGAAGTTGTGACCCCGGGTCTTAGGGATTTTTTCAAAAAAATATTTTCTGCCGGTTATGTTTTTGAGGGCTGATTTCTTGTCCTGTGATAAAAAGCCTTCTGTTTCGAGTGCCAAACCCCGGGGCTTAGGGATTTTTTCAAAAAAATATTTTCTGCCGGTTAGGTTTTTGAGGGCTGATTTTTTGTCCTGTGATAAAAATCCTTCTGTTTCGAATGCCAAACCATTGAGGAGAGCATTTTCAGGCTTTTGGCACCATTTTTGAGTGAATTGCCAAAATTCAGATTTTTGCTGAAATTGTGACCCCGGGGCTTAGGGATTTTTTCAAAAAAATATTTTCTGCCGGTTAAGTTTTTGAGGGCTGATTTCTTGTCCTGTGATTAAAAGCCTTCTGTTTCAAGTGCCAAACCTTTCAGGAGAGCATTTTCAGGCTTTTGGCACCATCTTTGAGTGAATTGCCAAAAGTCAGATTTTTGCTGAAATTGTGACCCCGGGGCTTAGGGATTTTTTCAAAAAAATATTTTCTGCCGGTTAAGTTTTTGAGGGCTGATTTCTTGTCCTGTGATAAAAATCCTTCTGTTTCGAGTGCCAAACCCCGGGGCTTAGGGATTTTTTCAACAAAATATTTTCTGCCGGTTATGTTTTTGAGGGCTGATTTCTTGTCCTGTGATAAAAAGCCTTCTGTTTCGAGTGCCAAACCTTTTAGGAGAGCATTTTCAGGCTTTTGGCACCATTTTTGAGTGAATTGCCAAAATTCAGATTATTGCTGAA
This sequence comes from Podarcis liolepis, assembly GCF_965112155.1. Lineage (NCBI taxonomy): Eukaryota > Metazoa > Chordata > Lepidosauria > Squamata > Lacertidae > Podarcis > Podarcis liolepis. The sequence continues at coordinate 34,659,153 of NC_139566.1, read as the reverse complement.
GTTGTGACCCCGGGGCTTAGGGATTTTTTCAAAAAAATATTTTCTGTCGGTTAAGTTTTTGAGGGCTGATTTCTTGTCCTGTGATAAAAAGCCTTCTGTTTCGAGTGCCAAACCCCGGGGCTTAGGGATTTTTTCAAAAAAATATTTTCTGCCGGTTAGGTTTTTGAGGGCTGATTTCTTGTCCTGTGATAAAAAGCCTTCTGTTTCGAGTGCCAAACCATTGAGGAGAGCATTTTCAGGCTTTTGGCACCATTTTTGAGTGAATTGCCAAAAGTCAGATTTTTGCTGAAATTGTGACCCCGGGGCTTAGGGATTTTTTCAAAAAAATATTTTCTGCCGGTTAAGTTTTTGAGGGCTGATTTCTTGTCCTGTGATAAAAAGCCTTCTGTTTGAAGTGCCAAACCTTTCAGGAGAGCATTTTCAGGCTTTTGGCACCATCTTTGAGTGAATTGCCAAAAGTCAGATTTTTGCTGAAATTGTGACCCCGGGGCTTAGGGATTTTTTCAAAAAAATATTTTCTGCCGGTTAAGTTTTTGAGGGCTGATTTCTTGTCCTGTGAAGAAAAGCCTTCTATTTCGAGTGCCAAACCCCGGGGCTTAGGGATTTTTTCAAAAAAATATTTTCTGCCGGTTATGTTTTTGAGGGCTGATTTCTTGTCCTGTGATAAAAAGCCTTCTGTTTCGAGTGCCAAAACTTTTAGGAGAGCATTTTCAGGCTTTTGGCACCATCTTTGAGTGAATTTCCAAAAGTCAGATTTTTGCTGAAGTTGTGACCCCGGGGCTTAGGGATTTTTTCATAAAAATATTTTCTGCCGGTTAGGTTTTTGAGGGCTGATTTCTTGTCCTGTGATAAAAAGCCTTCTGTTTCGAGTGCCAAACCATTGAGGAGAGCATTTTCAGGCTTTTGGCACCATCTTTGAGTGAATTGCCAAAAGTCAGATTTTTGCTGAAATTGTGACCCCGGGGCTTAGGGATTTTTTCAAAAAAATATTTTCTGCCGGTTAAGTTTTTGAGGGCTGATTTCTTGTCCTGTGATAAAAAGCCTTCTGTTTCGAGTGCCAAACCTTTCAGGAGAGCATTTTCAGGCTTTTGGCACCATCTTTGAGTGAATTGCCGAAAGTCAGATTTTTGATGAAATTGTGACCCCAGGGCTTAGGGATTTTTTCAAAAAAATATTTTCTGCCGGTTAGGTTTTTGAGGGCTGATTTCTTGTCCTGTGATAAAAAGCCTTCTGTTTCAAGTGCCATACCTTTCAGGAGAGTATTTTCAGGCTTTTGGCACCATCTTTGATTGAATTGCCAAAAGTCAGATTTTTGCTAAAATTGTTACCCCGGGGCTTAGGGATTTTTTCAAAAAAATATTTTCTGCCGGTTAAGTTTTTGAGGGCTGATTTCTTGTCTTGTGATAAAAAGCCTTCTGTTTCGAGTGCCAAACCTTTCAGGAGAGCATTTTCAAGCTTTTGGCACCATTTTTGAGTGAATTGCCAAAAGTCAGATTTTTGCTGAAATTGTGACCCCGGGGCTTAGGGATTTTTTCAAAAAAATATTTTCTGCCGGTTATGTTTTTGAGGGCTGATTTCTTGTCCTGTGATAAAAAGACTTCTGTTTCCATCGCCAAACATTTCAGGAAAGTATTTTCAGGCTTTTGGCACCATCTTTGAGTGAATTGCCAAAAGTCAGATTTTTGCTAAAATTGTAACCCCGGGGCTTAGGGATTTTTTCAAAAAAATATTTTCTGCCGGTTAAGTTTTTGAGGGCTGATTTCTTCTCCTCTGATAAAAAGCCTTCTGTTTCAAGTGCCAAACCTTTCAGGAGAGCATTTTCAGGCTTTTGGCACCATCTTTGAGTGAATTGCCAAAAGTCAGATTTTTGCTGAAATTGTGACCCCGGGGCTTAGGGATTGTTTCAAAAAAATATTTTCTGCCGGTTAGGTTTTTGAGGGCTGATTTCTTGTCCTGTGATAAAAAGCCTTCTGTTTCGAGTGCCAAACCCCGGGGCTTAGGGATTTTTTCAAAAAAATATTTTCTGCCGGTTGAGTTTTTGAGGGCTGATTTCTTGTCCTGTGATAAAAAGCTATCTGTTTCGAGTGCCAAACCATTGAGGAGAGCATTTTCAGGCTTTTGGCACCATTTTTGAGTGAATTGCCAAAAGTCAGATTTTTGCTGAAATTGTGACCCCGGGGCTTAGGGATTTTTTCAAAAAAATATTTTCTGCCGGTTAAGTTTTGGAGGGCTGATTTCTTGTCCTGTGATAAAAAGTCTTCTCTTTCAAGTGCCAAACCTTTCAGGAGAGCATTTTCAGGCTTTTGGCACCATCTTTGAGTGAATTGCCAAAAGTCAGATTTTTGCTGAAATTGTGACCCCGGGGCTTAGGGATTTTTTCAAAAAAATATTTTCTGCCGGTTAAGTTTTTGAGGGCTGATTTCTTGTCCTGTGAAGAAAAGCCTTCTATTTCGAGTGCCAAACCCCGGGGCTTAGGGATTTTTTCAAAAAAATATTTTCTGCCGGTTAGGTTTTTGAGGGCTGATTTCTTGTCCTGTGATAAAAAGCCTTCTGTTTCAAGTGCCATACCTTTCAGGAGAGTATTTTCAGGCTTTTGGCACCATCTTTGATTGAATTGCCAAAAGTCAGATTTTTGCTAAAATTGTTACCCCGGGGCTTAGGGATTTTTTCAAAAAAATATTTTCTGCCGGTTAAGTTTTTGAGGGCTGATTTCTTGTCTTGTGATAAAAAGCCTTCTGTTTCGAGTGCCAAACCTTTCAGGAGAGCATTTTCAAGCTTTTGGCACCATTTTTGAGTGAATTGCCAAAAGTCAGATTTTTGCTGAAATTGTGACCCCGGGGCTTAGGGATTTTTTCAAAAAAATATTTTCTGCCGGTTATGTTTTTGAGGGCTGATTTCTTGTCCTGTGATAAAAAGACTTCTGTTTCCATCGCCAAACATTTCAGGAAAGTATTTTCAGGCTTTTGGCACCATCTTTGAGTGAATTGCCAAAAGTCAGATTTTTGCTAAAATTGTAACCCCGGGGCTTAGGGATTTTTTCAAAAAAATATTTTCTGCCGGTTAAGTTTTTGAGGGCTGATTTCTTCTCCTCTGATAAAAAGCCTTCTGTTTCAAGTGCCAAACCTTTCAGGAGAGCATTTTCAGGCTTTTGGCACCATCTTTGAGTGAATTGCCAAAAGTCAGATTTTTGCTGAAATTGTGACCCCGGGGCTTAGGGATTGTTTCAAAAAAATATTTTCTGCCGGTTAGGTTTTTGAGGGCTGATTTCTTGTCCTGTGATAAAAAGCCTTCTGTTTCGAGTGCCAAACCCCGGGGCTTAGGGATTTTTTCAAAAAAATATTTTCTGCCGGTAGAGTTTTTGAGGGCTGATTTCTTGTCCTGTGATAAAAAGCTATCTGTTTCGAGTGCCAAACCATTGAGGAGAGCATTTTCAGGCTTTTGGCACCATTTTTGAGTGAATTGCCAAAAGTCAGATTTTTGCTGAAATTGTGACCCCGGGGCTTAGGGATTTTTTCAAAAAAATATTTTCTGCCGGTTAAGTTTTGGAGGGCTGATTTCTTGTCCTGTGATAAAAAGCCTTCTCTTTCAAGTGCCAAACCTTTCAGGAGAGCATTTTCAGGCTTTTGGCACCATCTTTGAGTGAATTGCCAAAAGTTAGATTTTTGCTGAAATTGTGACCCCGGGGCTTAGGGATTTTTTCAAAAAAATATTTTCTGCCGGTTAAGTTTTTGAGGGCTGATTTCTTGTCCTGTGATAAAAAGCCTTCTGTTTCAAGTGCCAAACCTTTCAGGAGAGCATTTTCAGGCTTTTGGCACCATCTTTGAGTGAATTGCCAAAAGTCAGATTTTTGCTGAAATTGTGACCCCGGGGCTTAGGGTTTTTTTCAAAAAAATATTTTCTGCCGGTTATGTTTTTGAGGGCTGATTTCTTGTCCTGTGATAAAAAGCCTTCTGTTTCGATTGCCAAACCTTTTAGGAGAGCATTTTCAGGCTTTTGGCACCATCTTTGATTGAATTGCCAAAAGTCAGATTTTTGCTAAAATTGTGACCCCGGGGCTTAGGGATTTTTTCAAAAAAATATTTTCTGCCGGTTAAGTTTTTGAGGGCTGATTTCTTGTCTTGTGATAAAAAGCCTTCTGTTTCGAGTGCCAAACCTTTCAGGAGAGCATTTTCAAGCTTTTGGCACCATTTTTGAGTGAATTGCCAAAAGTCAGATTTTTGCTGAAATTGTGACCCCGGGGCTTAGGGATTTTTTCAAAAAAATATTTTCTGCCGGTTATGTTTTTGAGGGCTGATTTCTTGTCCTGTGATAAAAAGACTTCTGTTTCCATCGCCAAACATTTCAGGAAAGTATTTTCAGGCTTTTGGCACCATCTTTGAGTGATTTGCCAAAAGTCAGATTTTTGCTAAAATTGTAACCCCGGGGCTTAGGGATTTTTTCAAAAAAATATTTTCTGCCGGTTAAGTTTTTGAGGGCTGATTTCTTCTCCTCTGATAAAAAGCCTTCTGTTTCAAGTGCCAAACCTTTCAGGAGAGCATTTTCAGGCTTTTGGCACCATCTTTGAGTGAATTGCCAAAAGTCAGATTTTTGCTGAAATTGTGACCCCGGGGCTTAGGGATTTTTTCAAAAAAATATTTTCTGCCGGTTAAGTTTTGGAGGGCTGATTTCTTGTCCTGTGATAAAAAGCCTTCTCTTTCAAGTACCAAACCTTTCAGGAGAGCATTTTCAGGCTTTTGGCACCATCTTTGAGTGAATTGCCAAAAGTTAGATTTTTGCTGAAATTGTGACCCCGGGGCTTAGGGATTTTTTCAAAAAAATATTTTCTGCCGGTTAAGTTTTTGAGGGCTGATTTCTTGTCCTGTGATAAAAAGCCTTCTGTTTCAAGTGCCAAACCTTTCAGGAGAGCATTTTCAGGCTTTTGGCACCATCTTTGAGTGAATTGCCAAAAGTCAGATTTTTGCTGAAATTGTGACCCCGGGGCTTAGGGTTTTTTTCAAAAAAATATTTTCTGCCGGTTATGTTTTTGAGGGCTGATTTCTTGTCCTGTGATAAAAAGCCTTCTGTTTCGATTGCCAAACCTTTTAGGAGAGCATTTTCAGGCTTTTGGCACCATCTTTGAGTGAATTGCCAAAAGTCAGATTTTTGCTGAAATTGTGACCCCGGGGCTTAGGGATTTTTTCAAAAAAATATTTTCTGCCGGTTAAGTTTTTGAGGGCTGATTTCTTGTCCTGTGATAAAAAGCCTTCTGTTTCGAGTGCCAAACCTTTCAGGAGAGCATTTTCAGGCTTTTGGCACCATCTTTGAGTGAATTGCCGAAAGTCAGATTTTTGATGAAATTGTGACCCCGGGGCTTAGGGATTTTTTCAAAAAAATATTTTCTGCCGGTTAGGTTTTTGAGGGCTGATTTCTTGTCCTGTGATAAAAAGCCTTCTGTTTCAAGTGCCATACCTTTCAGGAGAGTATTTTCAGGCTTTTGGCACCATCTTTGATTGAATTGCCAAAAGTCAGATTTTTGCTAAAATTGTGACCCCGGGGCTTAGGGATTTTTTCAAAAAAATATTTTCTGCCGGTTAAGTTTTTGAGGGCTGATTTCTTCTCCTCTGATAAAAAGCCTTCTGTTTCAAGTGCCAAACCTTTCAGGAGAGCATTTTCAGGCTTTTGGCACCATCTTTGAGTGAATTGCCAAAAGTCAGATTTTTGCTGAAATTGTGACCCCGGGGCTTAGGGATTGTTTCAAAAAAATATTTTCTGCCGGTTAGGTTTTTGAGGGCTGATTTCTTGTCCTGTGATAAAAAGCCTTCTGTTTCGAGTGCCAAACCCCGGGGCTTAGGGATTTTTTCAAAAAAATATTTTCTGCCGGTTGAGTTTTTGAGGGCTGATTTCTTGTCCTGTGATAAAAAGCTATCTGTTTCGAGTGCCAAACCATTGAGGAGAGCATTTTCAGGCTTTTGGCACCATTTTTGAGTGAATTGCCAAAAGTCAGATTTTTGCTGAAATTGTGACCCCGGGGCTTAGGGATTTTTTCAAAAAAATATTTTCTGCCGGTTAAGTTTTGGAGGGCTGATTTCTTGTCCTGTGATAAAAAGCCTTCTCTTTCAAGTGCCAAACCTTTCAGGAGAGCATTTTCAGGCTTTTGGCACCATCTTTGAGTGAATTGCCAAAAGTCAGATTTTTGCTGAAATTGTGACCCCGGGGCTTAGGGATTTTTTCAAAAAAATATTTTCTGCCGGTTAAGTTTTTGAGGGCTGATTTCTTGTCCTGTGAAGAAAAGCCTTCTATTTCGAGTGCCAAACCCCGGGGCTTAGGGATTTTTTCAAAAAAATATTTTCTGCCGGTTATGTTTTTGAGGGCTAATTTCTTGTCCTGTGATAAAAAGCCTTCTGTTTCGAGTGCCAAACCTTTTAGGAGAGCATTTTCAGGCTTTTGGCACCATCTTTGAGTGAATTGCCGAAAGTCAGATTTTTGATGAAATTGTGACCCCGGGGCTTAGGGATTTTTTCAAAAAAATATTTTCTGCCGGTTAGGTTTTTGAGGGCTGATTTCTTGTCCTGTGATAAAAAGCCTTCTGTTTCAAGTGCCATACCTTTCAGGAGAGTATTTTCAGGCTTTTGGCACCATCTTTGATTGAATTGCCAAAAGTCAGATTTTTGCTAAAATTGTTACCCCGGGGCTTAGGGATTTTTTCAAAAAAATATTTTCTGCCGGTTAAGTTTTTGAGGGCTGATTTCTTGTCTTGTGATAAAAAGCCTTCTGTTTCGAGTGCCCAACCTTTCAGGAGAGCATTTTCAAGCTTTTGGCACCATTTTTGAGTGAATTGCCAAAAGTCAGATTTTTGCTGAAATTGTGACCCCGGGGCTTAGGGATTTTTTCAAAAAAATATTTTCTGCCGGTTATGTTTTTGAGGGCTGATTTCTTGTCCTGTGATAAAAAGACTTCTGTTTCCATCGCCAAACATTTCAGGAAAGTATTTTCAGGCTTTTGGCACCATCTTTGAGTGAATTGCCAAAAGTCAGATTTTTGCTAAAATTGTAACACCGGGGCTTAGGGATTTTTTCAAAAAAATATTTTCTGCCGGTTAAGTTTTTGAGGGCTGATTTCTTCTCCTCTGATAAAAAGCCTTCTGTTTCAAGTGCCAAACCTTTCAGGAGAGCATTTTCAGGCTTTTGGCACCATCTTTGAGTGAATTGCCAAAAGTCAGATTTTTGCTGAAATTGAGACCCCGGGGCTTAGGGATTGTTTCAAAAAAATATTTTCTGCCGGTTAGGTTTTTGAGGGCTGATTTCTTGTCCTGTGATAAAAAGCCTTCTGTTTCGAGTGCCAAACCCCGGGGCTTAGGGATTTTTTCAAAAAAATATTTTCTGCCGGTTGAGTTTTTGAGGGCTGATTTCTTGTCCTGTGATAAAAAGCTATCTGTTTCGAGTGCCAAACCATTGAGGAGAGCATTTTCAGGCTTTTGGCACCATTTTTGAGTGAATTGCCAAAAGTCAGATTTTTGCTGAAATTGTGACCCCGGGGCTTAGGGATTTTTTCAAAAAAATATTTTCTGCCGGTTAAGTTTTGGAGGGCTGATTTCTTGTCCTGTGATAAAAAGCCTTCTCTTTCAAGTGCCAAACCTTTCAGGAGAGCATTTTCAGGCTTTTGGCACCATCTTTGAGTGAATTGCCAAAAGTCAGATTTTTGCTGAAATTGTGACCCCGGGGCTTAGGGATTTTTTCAAAAAAATATTTTCTGCCGGTTAAGTTTTTGAGGGCTGATTTCTTGTCCTGTGAAGAAAAGCCTTCTATTTCGAGTGCCAAACCCCGGGGCTTAGGGATTTTTTCAAAAAAATATTTTCTGCCGGTTATGTTTTTGAGGGCTGATTTCTTGTCCTGTGATAAAAAGCCTTCTGTTTCGCGTGCCAAACCTTTTAGGAGAGCATTTTCAGGCTTTTGGCACCATCTTTGAGTGAATTTCCAAAAGTCAGATTTTTGCTGAAGTTGTGACCCCGAGGCTTAGGGATTTTTTCAAAAAAATATTTTCTAGCGGTAAAATTTTTGAGGGCTGATTTCTTGTCCTGTGATAAAAAGCCTTCTGTTTCGCATGCCAAACCTTTCAGGAGAGCATTTTCAAGCTTTTGGCACCATCTTTGAGTGAATTGCCAAAAGTCAGATTTTTGCTAAAATTGTGACCCCGGGGCTTAGGGTTTTTTTCAAAAAAATATTTTCTGCCGGTTATGTTTTTGAGGGCTGATTTCTTGTCCTGTGATAAAAAGCCTTCTGTTTCGAGTGCCAAACCCCGGGGCTTAGGGATTTTTTCAAAAAAATATTTTCTGCCGGTTAGGTTTTTGAGGGCTGATTTCTTGTCCTGTGATAAAAAGCCTTCTGTTTCGAGTGCCAAACCATTGAAGAGAGTATTTTCAGGCTTTTGGCACCATTTTTGAGTGAATTGCCAAAAGTCAGATTTTTGCTGAAATTGTGACCCCGGGGCTTAGGGATTTTTTCAAAAAAATATTTTCTGCCGGTTAAGTTTTGGAGGGCTGATTTCTTGTCCTGTGATAAAAAGCCTTCTGTTTCAAGTGCCAAATCTTTCAGGAGAGCATTTTCAGGCTTTTGGCACCATCTTTGAGTGAATTGCCAAAAGTCAGATTTTTGCTGAAATTGTGACCCCGGGGCTTAGGGATTTTTTCAAAAAAATATTTTCTGCCGGTTATGTTTTTGAGGGCTGATTTCTTGTCCTGTGATAAAAAGCCTTCTGTTTCAAGTGCCATACCTTTCAGGAGAGTATTTTCAGGCTTTTGGCACCATCTTTGATTGAATTGCCAAAAGTCAGATTTTTGCTAAAATTGTTACCCCGGGGCTTAGGGATTTTTTCAAAAAAATATTTTCTGCCGGTTAAGTTTTTGAGGGCTGATTTCTTGTCTTGTGATAAAAAGCCTTCTGTTTCGAGTGCCAAACCTTTCAGGAGAGCATTTTCAAGCTTTTGGCACCATTTTTGAGTGAATTGCCAAAAGTCAGATTTTTGCTGAAATTGTGACCCCGGGGCTTAGGGATTTTTTCAAAAAAATATTTTCTGCCGGTTATGTTTTTGAGGGCTGATTTCTTCTCCTCTGATAAAAAGCCTTCTGTTTCAAGTGCCAAACCTTTCAGGAGAGCATTTTCAGGCTTTGGCACCATCTTTGAGTGAATTGCCAAAAGTCAGATTTTTGCTGATATTGTGACCCCGGGGCTTAGGGATTGTTTCAAAAAAATATTTTCTGCCGGTTAGGTTTTTGAGGGCTGATTTCTTGTCCTGTGATAAAAAGCCTTCTGTTTCGAGTGCCAAACCCCGGGGCTTAGGGATTTTTTCAAAAAAATATTTTCTGCCGGTTGAGTTTTTGAGGGCTGATTTCTTGTCCTGTGATAAAAAGCCTTCTGTTTCGTGTGCCAAACCATTGAGGAGAGCATTTTCAGGCTTTTGGCACCATTTTTGAGTGAATTCCCAAAAGTCAGATTTTTGCTGAAATTGTGACCCCGGGGCTTAGGGATTTTTTCAAAAAAATATTTTCTGCCGGTTAAGTTTTGGAGGGCTGATTTCTTGTCCTGTGATAAAAAGCCTTCTGTTTCAAGTGCCAAACCTTTCAGGAGAGCATTTTCAGGCTTTTGGCACCATCTTTGAGTGAATTGCCAAAAGTCAGATTTTTGCTGAAATTGTGACCCCGGGGCTTAGGGATTTTTTCAAAAAAATATTTTCTGCCGGTTATGTTTTTGAGGGCTGATTTCTTCTCCTCTGATAAAAAGCCTTCTGTTTCAAGTGCCAAACCTTTCAGGAGAGCATTTTCAGGCTTTGGCACCATCTTTGAGTGAATTGCCAAAAGTCAGATTTTTGCTGATATTGTGACCCCGGGGCTTAGGGATTGTTTCAAAAAAATATTTTCTGCCGGTTAGGTTTTTGAGGGCTGATTTCTTGTCCTGTGATAAAAAGCCTTCTGTTTCGAGTGCCAAACCCCGGGGCTTAGGGATTTTTTCAAAAAAATATTTTCTGCCGGTTGAGTTTTTGAGGGCTGATTTCTTGTCCTGTGATAAAAAGCCTTCTGTTTCGTGTGCCAAACCATTGAGGAGAGCATTTTCAGGCTTTTGGCACCATTTTTGAGTGAATTCCCAAAAGTCAGATTTTTGCTGAAATTGTGACCCCGGGGCTTAGGGATTTTTTCAAAAAAATATTTTCTGCCGGTTAAGTTTTGGAGGGCTGATTTCTTGTCCTGTGATAAAAAGCCTTCTGTTTCAAGTGCCAAACCTTTCAGGAGAGCATTTTCAGGCTTTTGGCACCATCTTTGAGTGAATTGCCAAAAGTCAGATTTTTGCTGAAATTGTGACCCCGGGGCTTAGGGATTTTTTCAAAAAAATATTTTCTGCCGGTTAAGTTTTTGAGGGCTGATTTCTTGTCCTGTGATAAAAAGCCTTCTGTTTCGAGTGCCAAACCCCGGGGCTTAGGGATTTTTTCAAATAAATATTTTCTGCCGGTTAGGTTTTTGAGGGCTGATTTCTTGTCCTGTGATAAAAAGCCTTGTGTTTCGAGTGCCAAACCATTGAGGACAGCATTTTCAGGCTTTTGGCACCATTTTTGAGTGAATTGCCAAAATTCAGATTTTTGCTGAAATTGTGACCCCGGGGCTTAGGGATTTTTTCAAAAAAATATTTTCTGCCGGTTAAGTTTTTGAGGGCTGATTTCTTGTCCTGTGATGAAAAGCCTTCTGTTTCGAGTGCCAAACCCCGGGGCTTAGGGATTTTTTCAAAAAAATATTTTCTGCCGGTTATGTTTTTGAGGGCTGATTTCTTGTCCTGTGATAAAAAGCCTTCTGTTTCGCGTGCCAAACCTTTTAGGAGAGCATTTTCAGGCTTTTGGCACCATCTTTGAGTGAATTTCCAAAAGTCAGATTTTTGCTGAAGTTGTGACCCCGAGGCTTAGGGATTTTTTCAAAAAAATATTTTCTACCGGTAAAATTTTTGAGGGCTGATTTCTTGTCCTGTGATAAAAAGCCTTCTGTTTCGCATGCCAAACCTTTCAGGAGAGCATTTTCAAGCTTTTGGCACCATCTTTGAGTGAATTGCCAAAAGTCAGATTTTTGGTAAAATTGTGACCCCGGGGCTTAGGGTTTTTTTCAAAAAAATATTTTCTGCCGGTTATGTTTTTGAGGGCTGATTTCTTGTCCTGTGATAAAAAGCCTTCTGTTTCGAGTGCCAAACCCCGGGGCTTAGGGATTTTTTCAAAAAAATATTTTCTGCCGGTTAGGTTTTTGAGGGCTGATTTCTTGTCCTGTGATAAAAAGCCTTCTGTTTCGAGTGCCAAACCATTGAAGAGAGTATTTTCAGGCTATTGGCACCATTTTTGAGTGAATTGCCAAAAGTCAGATTTTTCCTGAAATTGTGACCCCGGGGCTTAGGGATTTTTTCAAAAAAATATTTTCTGTCGGTTAAGTTTTTGAGGGCTGATTTCTTGTCCTGTGATAAAAAGCCTTCTGTTTGAAGTGCCAAACCTTTCAGGAGAGCATTTTCAGGCTTTTGGCACCATCTTTGAGTGAATTGCCAAAAGTCAGATTTTTGCTGAAATTGTGACCCCGGGGCTTAGGGATTTTTTCAAAAAAATATTTTCTGCCGGTTAAGTTTTTGAGGGCTGATTTCTTGTCCTGTGATGAAAAGCCTTCTGTTTCGAGTGCCAAACCCCGGGGCTTAGGGATTTTTTCAAAAAAATATTTTCTGCCGGTTATGTTTTTGAGGGCTGATTTCTTGTCCTGTGATAAAAAGCCTTCTGTTTCGCGTGCCAAACCTTTTAGGAGAGCATTTTCAGGCTTTTGGCACCATCTTTGAGTGAATTTCCAAAAGTCAGATTTTTGCTGAAGTTGTGACCCCGAGGCTTAGGGATTTTTTCAAAAAAATATTTTCTAGCGGTAAAATTTTTGAGGGCTGATTTCTTGTCCTGTGATAAAAAGCCTTCTGTTTCGCATGCCAAACCTTTCAGGAGAGCATTTTCAAGCTTTTGGCACCATCTTTGAGTGAATTGCCAAAAGTCAGATTTTTGCTAAAATTGTGACCCCGGGGCTTAGGGTTTTTTTCAAAAAAAATATTTTCTGCCGGTTATGTTTTTGAGGGCTGATTTCTTGTCCTGTGATAAAAAGCCTTCAGTTTCGAGTGCCAAACCCCGGGGCTTAGGGATTTTTTCAAAAAAATATTTTCTGCCGGTTAGGTTTTTGAGGGCTGATTTCTTGTCCTGTGATAAAAAGCCTTCTGTTTCGAGTGCCAAACCATTGAAGAGAGTATTTTCAGGCTTTTGGCACCATTTTTGAGTGAATTGCCAAAAGTCAGATTTTTGCTGAAATTGTGACCCCGGGGCTTAGGGATTTTTTCAAAAAAATATTTTCTGCCGGTTAAGTTTTGGAGGGCTGATTTCTTGTCCTGTGATAAAAAGCCTTCTGTTTCAAGTGCCAAATCTTTCAGGAGAGCATTTTCAGGCTTTTGGCACCATCTTTGAGTGAATTGCCAAAAGTCAGATTTTTGCTGAAATTGTGACCCCGGGGCTTAGGGATTTTTTCAAAAAAATATTTTCTGCCGGTTATGTTTTTGAGGGCTGATTTCTTGTCCTGTGATAAAAAGCCTTCTGTTTCAAGTGCCATACCTTTCAGGAGAGTATTTTCAGGCTTTTGGCACCATCTTTGATTGAATTGCCAAAAGTCAGATTTTTGCTAAAATTGTTACCCCGGGGCTTAGGGATTTTTTCAAAAAAATATTTTCTGCCGGTTAAGTTTTTGAGGGCTGATTTCTTGTCTTGTGATAAAAAGCCTTCTGTTTCGAGTGCCAAACCTTTCAGGAGAGCATTTTCAAGCTTTTGGCACCATTTTTGAGTGAATTGCCAAAAGTCAGATTTTTGCTGAAATTGTGACCCCGGGGCTTAGGGATTTTTTCAAAAAAATATTTTCTGCCGGTTATGTTTTTGAGGGCTGATTTCTTCTCCTCTGATAAAAAGCCTTCTGTTTCAAGTGCCAAACCTTTCAGGAGAGCATTTTCAGGCTTTGGCACCATCTTTGAGTGAATTGCCAAAAGTCAGATTTTTGCTGATATTGTGACCCCGGGGCTTAGGGATTGTTTCAAAAAAATATTTTCTGCCGGTTAGGTTTTTGAGGGCTGATTTCTTGTCCTGTGATAAAAAGCCTTCTGTTTCGAGTGCCAAACCCCGGGGCTTAGGGATTTTTTCAAAAAAATATTTTCTGCCGGTTGAGTTTTTGAGGGCTGATTTCTTGTCCTGTGATAAAAAGCCTTCTGTTTCGTGTGCCAAACCATTGAGGAGAGCATTTTCAGGCTTTTGGCACCATTTTTGAGTGAATTCCCAAAAGTCAGATTTTTGCTGAAATTGTGACCCCGGGGCTTAGGGATTTTTTCAAAAAAATATTTTCTGCCGGTTAAGTTTTGGAGGGCTGATTTCTTGTCCTGTGATAAAAAGCCTTCGGTTTCAAGTGCCAAACCTTTCAGGAGAGCATTTTCAGGCTTTTGGCACCATCTTTGAGTGAATTGCCAAAAGTCAGATTTTTGCTGAAATTGTGACCCCGGGGCTTAGGGATTTTTTCAAAAAAATATTTTCTGCCGGTTATGTTTTTGAGGGCTGATTTCTTCTCCTCTGATAAAAAGCCTTCTGTTTCAAGTGCCAAACCTTTCAGGAGAGCATTTTCAGGCTTTGGCACCATCTTTGAGTGAATTGCCAAAAGTCAGATTTTTGCTGATATTGTGACCCCGGGGCTTAGGGATTGTTTCAAAAAAATATTTTCTGCCGGTTAGGTTTTTGAGGGCTGATTTCTTGTCCTGTGATAAAAAGCCTTCTGTTTCGAGTGCCAAACCCCGGGGCTTAGGGATTTTTTCAAAAAAATATTTTCTGCCGGTTGAGTTTTTGAGGGCTGATTTCTTGTCCTGTGATAAAAAGCCTTCTGTTTCGTGTGCCAAACCATTGAGGAGAGCATTTTCAGGCTTTTGGCACCATTTTTGAGTGAATTCCCAAAAGTCAGATTTTTGCTGAAATTGTGACCCCGGGGCTTAGGGATTTTTTCAAAAAAATATTTTCTGCCGGTTAAGTTTTGGAGGGCTGATTTCTTGTCCTGTGATAAAAAGCCTTCTGTTTCAAGTGCCAAACCTTTCAGGAGAGCATTTTCAGGCTTTTGGCACCATCTTTGAGTGAATTGCCAAAAGTCAGATTTTTGCTGAAATTGTGACCCCGGGGCTTAGGGATTTTTTCAAAAAAATATTTTCTGCCGGTTAAGTTTTTGAGGGCTGATTTCTTGTCCTGTGATAAAAAGCCTTCTGTTTCGAGTGCCAAACCCCGGGGCTTAGGGATTTTTTCAAATAAATATTTTCTGCCGGTTAGGTTTTTGAGGGCTGATTTCTTGTCCTGTGATAAAAAGCCTTGTGTTTCGAGTGCCAAACCATTGAGGACAGCATTTTCAGGCTTTTGGCACCATTTTTGAGTGAATTGCCAAAATTCAGATTTTTGCTGAAATTGTGACCCCGGGGCTTAGGGATTTTTTCAAAAAAATATTTTCTGCCGGTTAAGTTTTTGAGGGCTGATTTCTTGTCCTGTGATGAAAAGCCTTCTGTTTCGAGTGCCAAACCCCGGGGCTTAGGGATTTTTTCAAAAAAATATTTTCTGCCGGTTATGTTTTTGAGGGCTGATTTCTTGTCCTGTGATAAAAAGCCTTCTGTTTCGCGTGCCAAACCTTTTAGGAGAGCATTTTCAGGCTTTTGGCACCATCTTTGAGTGAATTTCCAAAAGTCAGATTTTTGCTGAAGTTGTGACCCCGAGGCTTAGGGATTTTTTCAAAAAAATATTTTCTACCGGTAAAATTTTTGAGGGCTGATTTCTTGTCCTGTGATAAAAAGCCTTCTGTTTCGCATGCCAAACCTTTCAGGAGAGCATTTTCAAGCTTTTGGCACCATCTTTGAGTGAATTGCCAAAAGTCAGATTTTTGGTAAAATTGTGACCCCGGGGCTTAGGGTTTTTTTCAAAAAAATATTTTCTGCCGGTTATGTTTTTGAGGGCTGATTTCTTGTCCTGTGATAAAAAGCCTTCTGTTTCGAGTGCCAAACCCCGGGGCTTAGGGATTTTTTCAAAAAAATATTTTCTGCCGGTTAGGTTTTTGAGGGCTGATTTCTTGTCCTGTGATAAAAAGCCTTCTGTTTCGAGTGCCAAACCATTGAAGAGAGTATTTTCAGGCTTTTGGCACCATTTTTGAGTGAATTGCCAAAAGTCAGATTTTTGCTGAAATTGTGACCCCGGGGCTTAGGGATTTTTTCAAAAAAATATTTTCTGCCGGTTAAGTTTTGGAGGGCTGATTTCTTGTCCTGTGATAAAAAGCCTTCTGTTTCAAGTGCCAAATCTTTCAGGAGAGCATTTTCAGGCTTTTGGCACCATCTTTGAGTGAATTGCCAAAAGTCAGATTTTTGCTGAAATTGTGACCCCGGGGCTTAGGGATTTTTTCAAAAAAATATTTTCTGCCGGTTATGTTTTTGAGGGCTGATTTCTTGTCCTGTGATAAAAAGCCTTCTGTTTCAAGTGCCATACCTTTCAGGAGAGTATTTTCAGGCTTTTGGCACCATCTTTGATTGAATTGCCAAAAGTCAGATTTTTGCTAAAATTGTTACCCCGGGGCTTAGGGATTTTTTCAAAAAAATATTTTCTGCCGGTTAAGTTTTTGAGGGCTGATTTCTTGTCTTGTGATAAAAAGCCTTCTGTTTCGAGTGCCAAACCTTTCAGGAGAGCATTTTCAAGCTTTTGGCACCATTTTTGAGTGAATTGCCAAAAGTCAGATTTTTGCTGAAATTGTGACCCCGGGGCTTAGGGATTTTTTCAAAAAAATATTTTCTGCCGGTTATGTTTTTGAGGGCTGATTTCTTCTCCTCTGATAAAAAGCCTTCTGTTTCAAGTGCCAAACCTTTCAGGAGAGCATTTTCAGGCTTTGGCACCATCTTTGAGTGAATTGCCAAAAGTCAGATTTTTGCTGATATTGTGACCCCGGGGCTTAGGGATTGTTTCAAAAAAATATTTTCTGCCGGTTAGGTTTTTGAGGGCTGATTTCTTGTCCTGTGATAAAAAGCCTTCTGTTTCGAGTGCCAAACCCCGGGGCTTAGGGATTTTTTCAAAAAAATATTTTCTGCCGGTTGAGTTTTTGAGGGCTGATTTCTTGTCCTGTGATAAAAAGCCTTCTGTTTCGAGTGCCAAACCATTGAGGAGAGCATTTTCAGCCTTTTGGCACCATTTTTGAGTGAATTCCCAAAAGTCAGATTTTTGCTGAAATTGTGACCCCGGGGCTTAGGGATTTTTTCAAAAAAATATTTTCTGCCGGTTAAGTTTTGGAGGGCTGATTTCTTGTCCTGTGATAAAAAGCCTTCTGTTTCAAGTGCCAAACCTTTCAGGAGAGCATTTTCAGGCTTTTGGCACCATCTTTGAGTGAATTGCCAAAAGTCAGATTTTTGCTGAAATTGTGACCCCGGGGCTTAGGGATTTTTTCAAAAAAGTATTTTCTGCCGGTTAAGTTTTTGAGGGCTGATTTCTTGTCCTGTGATAAAAAGCCTTCTGTTTCAAGTGCCAAACCTTTCAGGAGAGCATTTTCAGGCTTTTGGCACCATCTTTGAGTGAATTGCCAAAAGTCAGATTTTTGCTGAAATTGTGACCCCGGGGCTTAGGGATTTTTTCAAAAAAATATTTTCTGCCGGTTATGTTTTTGAGGGCTGATTTCTTGTCCTGTGATAAAAAGCCTTCTGTTTCAAGTGCCATACCTTTCAGGAGAGTATTTTCAGGCTT
This sequence comes from Podarcis liolepis, assembly GCF_965112155.1. NCBI lineage: Eukaryota > Metazoa > Chordata > Lepidosauria > Squamata > Lacertidae > Podarcis > Podarcis liolepis. Next base: position 34,642,359 of record NC_139566.1, on the reverse strand, counting down.
TTGGCACCATCTTTGAGTGAATTGCCAAAAGTCAGATTTTTGCTAAAATTGTGACCCCGGGGCTTAGGGTTTTTTTCAAAAAAATATTTTCTGCCGGTTATGTTTTTGAGGGCTGATTTCTTGTCCTGTGATAAAAAGCCTTCTGTTTCAAGTGCCAAACCTTTCAGGAGAGCATTTTCAGGCTTTTGGCACCATCTTTGAGTGAATTGCCAAAAGTCAGATTTTTGCTGAAATTGTGACCCCGGGGCTTAGGGATTTTTTCAAAAAAATATTTTCTGCCGGTTATGTTTTTGAGGGCTGATTTCTTGTCCTGTGATAAAAAGCCTTCTGTTTCAAGTGCCATACCTTTCAGGAGAGTATTTTCAGGCTTTTGGCACCATCTTTGAGTGAATTGCCAAAAGTCAGATTTTTGCTGAAATTGTGACCCCGGGGCTTAGGGATTTTTTCAAAAAAGTATTTTCTGCCGGTTAAGTTTTTGAGGGCTGATTTCTTGTCCTGTGATAAAAAGCCTTCTGTTTCAAGTGCCAAACCTTTCAGGAGAGCATTTTCAGGCTTTTGGCACCATCTTTGAGTGAATTGCCAAAAGTCAGATTTTTGCTGAAATTGTGACCCCGGGGCTTAGGGATTTTTTCAAAAAAATATTTTCTGCCGGTTATGTTTTTGAGGGCTGATTTCTTGTCCTGTGATAAAAAGCCTTCTGTTTCAAGTGCCATACCTTTCAGGAGAGCATTTTCAGGCTTTTGGCACCATCTTTGAGTGAATTGCCAAAAGTCAGATTTTTGCTGAAATTGTGACCCCGGGGCTTAGGGATTTTTTCAAAAAAATATTTTCTGCCGGTTATGTTTTTGAGGGCTGATTTCTTGTCCTGTGATAAAAAGCCTTCTGTTTCAAGTGCCATACCTTTCAGGAGAGTATTTTCAGGCTTTTGGCACCATCTTTGAGTGAATTGCCAAAAGTCAGATTTTTGCTAAAATTGTGACCCCGGGGCTTAGGGTTTTTTTCAAAAAAATATTTTCTGCCGGTTATGTTTTTGAGGGCTGATTTCTTGTCCTGTGATAAAAAGCCTTCTGTTTCGAGTGCCAAACCCCGGGGCTTAGGGATTTTTTCAAATAAATATTTTCTGCCGGTTAGGTTTTTGAGGGCTGATTTCTTGTCCTGTGATAAAAAGCCTTGTGTTTCGAGTGCCAAACCATTGAGGACAGCATTTTCAGGCTTTTGGCACCATTTTTGAGTGAATTGCCAAAATTCAGATTTTTGCTGAAATTGTGACCCCGGGGCTTAGGGATTTTTTCAAAAAAATATTTTCTGCCGGTTATGTTTTTGAGGGCTGATTTCTTGTCCTATGATAAAAAGCCTTCTGTTTCGAGTGCCAAACCTTTTAGGAGAGCATTTTCAGGCTTTTGGCACCATCTTTGAGTGAATTTCCAAAAGTCAGATATTTGCTGAAGTTGTGACCCCGGGGCTTAGGGATTTTTTCGAAAAAATATTTTCTACCGGTAAAATTTTGGAGGGCTGATTTCTTCTCCTGTGATAAAAAGCCTTCTGTTTCAAGTGCCAAACCATTGAGGAGAGCATTTTCAGGCTTTTGGCACCATTTTTGAGTGAATTGCCAAAAGTCAGATTTTTGCTGAAATTGTGACCCCGGGGCTTAGGGATTTTTTCAAAAAAATATTTTCTGCCGGTTAAGTTTTTGAGGGCTGATTTCTTGTCCTGTGATAAAAAGCCTTCTGTTTCGAGTGCCAAACCATTCAGGAGAGCATTTTCAGGCTTTTGGCACCATCTTTGAGTGAATTGCCAAAAGTCAGATTTTTGCTGAAATTGTGACCCCGGGGCTTAGGGATTTTTTCAAAAAAGTATTTTCTGCCGGTTAAGTTTTTGAGGGCTGATTTCTTGTCCTGTGTTAAAAAGCCTTCTGTTTCAAGTGCCAAACCTTTCAGGAGAGCATTTTCAGGCTTTTGGCACCATCTTTGAGTGAATTGCCAAAAGTCAGATTTTTGCTGAAATTGTGACCCCGGGGCTTAGGGTTTTTTTCCAAAAAATATTTTCTGCCGGTTAAGTTTTTGAGGGCTGATTTCTTGTCCTGTGATAAAAAGCCTTCTGTTTCGAGTGCCAAACCCCGGGGCTTAGGGATTTTTTCAACAAAATATTTTCTGCCGGTTATGTTTTTGACGGCTGATTTCTTGTCCTGTGATAAAAAGCCTTCTGTTTCGAGTGCCAAACCTTTTAGGAGAGCATTTTCAGGCTTTTGGCACCATTTTTGAGTGAATTGCCAAAATTCAGATTATTGCTGAAGTTGTGACCCCGGGGCTTAGGGATTTTTTCAAAAAAATATTTTCTGCCGGTTAAGTTTTTGAGGGCTGATTTCTTGTCCTGTGATAAAAAGCCTTCTGTTTCGAGTGCCAAACCCCGGGGCTTAGGGATTTTTTCAAAAAAATATTTTCTGCCGGTTAGGTTTTTGAGGGCTGATTTCTTGTTCTGTGATAAAAAGCCTTCTGTTTCGAGTGCCAAACCATTGAGGAGAGCATTTTCAGGCTTTTGGCACCATTTTTGAGTGAATTGCCAAAAGTCAGATTTTTGCTGAAATTGTGACCCCGGGGCTTAGGGATTTTTTCAAAAAAATATTTTCTGCCGGTTAAGTTTTTGAGGGCTGATTTCTTGTCCTGTGATAAAAAGCCTTCTGTTTCAAGTGCCAAACCTTTCAGGAGAGCATTTTCAGGCTTTTGGCACCATCTTTGAGTGAATTGCCAAAAGTCAGATTTTTGCTGAAATTGTGACCCCGGGGCTTAGGGATTTTTTCAAAAAAGTATTTTCTGCCGGTTAAGTTTTTGAGGGCTGATTTCTTGTCCTGTGATAAAAAGCCTTCTGTTTCAAGTGCCAAACCTTTCAGGAGAGCATTTTCAGGCTTTTGGCACCATCTTTGAGTGAATTGCCAAAAGTCAGATTTTTGCTGAAATTGTGACCCCGGGGCTTAGGGATTTTTTCAAAAAAATATTTTCTGCCGGTTATGTTTTTGAGGGCTGATTTCTTGTCCTGTGATAAAAAGCCTTCTGTTTCAAGTGCCATACCTTTCAGGAGAGTATTTTCAGGCTTTTGGCACCATCTTTGAGTGAATTGCCAAAAGTCAGATTTTTGCTAAAATTGTGACCCCGGGGCTTAGGGTTTTTTTCAAAAAAATATTTTCTGCCGGTTATGTTTTTGAGGGCTGATTTCTTGTCCTGTGATAAAAAGCCTTCTGTTTCAAGTGCCAAACCTTTCAGGAGAGCATTTTCAGGCTTTTGGCACCATCTTTGAGTGAATTGCCAAAAGTCAGATTTTTGCTGAAATTGTGACCCCGGGGCTTAGGGATTTTTTCAAAAAAATATTTTCTGCCGGTTATGTTTTTGAGGGCTGATTTCTTGTCCTGTGATAAAAAGCCTTCTGTTTCAAGTGCCATACCTTTCAGGAGAGTATTTTCAGGCTTTTGGCACCATCTTTGAGTGAATTGCCAAAAGTCAGATTTTTGCTGAAATTGTGACCCCGGGGCTTAGGGATTTTTTCAAAAAAGTATTTTCTGCCGGTTAAGTTTTTGAGGGCTGATTTCTTGTCCTGTGATAAAAAGCCTTCTGTTTCAAGTGCCAAACCTTTCAGGAGAGCATTTTCAGGCTTTTGGCACCATCTTTGAGTGAATTGCCAAAAGTCAGATTTTTGCTGAAATTGTGACCCCGGGGCTTAGGGATTTTTTCAAAAAAATATTTTCTGCCGGTTATGTTTTTGAGGGCTGATTTCTTGTCCTGTGATAAAAAGCCTTCTGTTTCAAGTGCCATACCTTTCAGGAGAGCATTTTCAGGCTTTTGGCACCATCTTTGAGTGAATTGCCAAAAGTCAGATTTTTGCTGAAATTGTGACCCCGGGGCTTAGGGATTTTTTCAAAAAAATATTTTCTGCCGGTTATGTTTTTGAGGGCTGATTTCTTGTCCTGTGATAAAAAGCCTTCTGTTTCAAGTGCCATACCTTTCAGGAGAGTATTTTCAGGCTTTTGGCACCATCTTTGAGTGAATTGCCAAAAGTCAGATTTTTGCTAAAATTGTGACCCCGGGGCTTAGGGTTTTTTTCAAAAAAATATTTTCTGCCGGTTATGTTTTTGAGGGCTGATTTCTTGTCCTGTGATAAAAAGCCTTCTGTTTCGAGTGCCAAACCCCGGGGCTTAGGGATTTTTTCAAATAAATATTTTCTGCCGGTTAGGTTTTTGAGGGCTGATTTCTTGTCCTGTGATAAAAAGCCTTGTGTTTCGAGTGCCAAACCATTGAGGACAGCATTTTCAGGCTTTTGGCACCATTTTTGAGTGAATTGCCAAAATTCAGATTTTTGCTGAAATTGTGACCCCGGGGCTTAGGGATTTTTTCAAAAAAATATTTTCTGCCGGTTATGTTTTTGAGGGCTGATTTCTTGTCCTATGATAAAAAGCCTTCTGTTTCGAGTGCCAAACCTTTTAGGAGAGCATTTTCAGGCTTTTGGCACCATCTTTGAGTGAATTTCCAAAAGTCAGATATTTGCTGAAGTTGTGACCCCGGGGCTTAGGGATTTTTTCGAAAAAATATTTTCTACCGGTAAAATTTTGGAGGGCTGATTTCTTCTCCTGTGATAAAAAGCCTTCTGTTTCAAGTGCCAAACCATTGAGGAGAGCATTTTCAGGCTTTTGGCACCATTTTTGAGTGAATTGCCAAAAGTCAGATTTTTGCTGAAATTGTGACCCCGGGGCTTAGGGATTTTTTCAAAAAAATATTTTCTGCCGGTTAAGTTTTTGAGGGCTGATTTCTTGTCCTGTGATAAAAAGCCTTCTGTTTCGAGTGCCAAACCATTCAGGAGAGCATTTTCAGGCTTTTGGCACCATCTTTGAGTGAATTGCCAAAATTCAGATTTTTGCTGAAATTGTGACCCCGGGGCTTAGGGATTTTTTCAAAAAAGTATTTTCTGCCGGTTAAGTTTTTGAGGGCTGATTTCTTGTCCTGTGTTAAAAAGCCTTCTGTTTCAAGTGCCAAACCTTTCAGGAGAGCATTTTCAGGCTTTTGGCACCATCTTTGAGTGAATTGCCAAAAGTCAGATTTTTGCTGAAATTGTGACCCCGGGGCTTAGGGTTTTTTTCCAAAAAATATTTTCTGCCGGTTAAGTTTTTGAGGGCTGATTTCTTGTCCTGTGATAAAAAGCCTTCTGTTTCGAGTGCCAAACCCCGGGGCTTAGGGATTTTTTCAACAAAATATTTTCTGCCGGTTATGTTTTTGACGGCTGATTTCTTGTCCTGTGATAAAAAGCCTTCTGTTTCGAGTGCCAAACCTTTTAGGAGAGCATTTTCAGGCTTTTGGCACCATTTTTGAGTGAATTGCCAAAATTCAGATTATTGCTGAAGTTGTGACCCCGGGGCTTAGGGATTTTTTCAAAAAAATATTTTCTGCCGGTTAAGTTTTTGAGGGCTGATTTCTTGTCCTGTGATAAAAAGCCTTCTGTTTCGAGTGCCAAACCCCGGGGCTTAGGGATTTTTTCAAAAAAATATTTTCTGCCGGTTAGGTTTTTGAGGGCTGATTTCTTGTTCTGTGATAAAAAGCCTTCTGTTTCGAGTGCCAAACCATTGAGGAGAGCATTTTCAGGCTTTTGGCACCATTTTTGAGTGAATTGCCAAAAGTCAGATTTTTGCTGAAATTGTGACCCCGGGGCTTAGGGATTTTTTCAAAAAAATATTTTCTGCCGGTTAAGTTTTTGAGGGCTGATTTCTTGTCCTGTGATAAAAAGCCTTCTGTTTCAAGTGCCAAACCTTTCAGGAGAGCATTTTCAGGCTTTTGGCACCATCTTTGAGTGAATTGCCAAAAGTCAGATTTTTGCTGAAATTGTGACCCCGGGGCTTAGGGATTTTTTCAAAAAAATATTTTCTGCCGGTTAAGTTTTTGAGGGCTGATTTCTTGTCCTGTGATGAAAAGCCTTCTGTTTCGAGTGCCAAACCCCGGGGCTTAGGGATTTTTTCAAAAAAATATTTTCTACCGGTAAAATTTTTGAGGGCTGATTTCTTGTCCTTTGATAAAAAGCCTTCTGTTTCGCATGCCAAACCTTTCAGGAGAGCATTTTCAAGCTTTTGCCACCATTTTTGAGTGAATTGCCAAAAGTCAGATTTTTGCTGAAATTGTGACCCCGGGGCTTAGGGATTTTTTCAAAAAAATATTTTCTGCCGGTTAAGTTTTGGAGGGCTGATTTCCTGTCCTGTGATAAAAAGCCTTCTGTTTCAAGTGCCAAACCTTTCAGGAGAGCATTTTCAGGCTTTTGGCACCATCTTTGAGTGAATTGCCAAAAGTCAGATTTTTGCTGAAATTGTGACCCCGTGGCTTAGGGATTTTTTCATAAAAATATTTTCTGCCGGTTAGGTTTTTGAGGGCTGATTTCTTGTCCTGTGATAAAAAGCCTTCTGTTTCGAGTGCCAAACCATTGAGGAGAGCATTTTCAGGCTTTTGGCACCATCTTTGAGTGAATTGCCAAAAGTCAGATTTTTGCTAAAATTGTTACCCCGGGGCTTAGGGATTTTTTCAAAAAAATATTTTCTGCCGGTTATGTTTTTGAGGGTTGCTTTCTTGTCCTGTGATAAAAAGCCTTCTGTTTCGAGTGCCAAACCTTTTAGGAGAGCATTTTCAGGCTTTTGGCACCATCTTTGAGTGAATTTCCAAAAGTCAGATTTTTGCTGAAGTTGTGACCCCGGGGCTTAGGGATTTTTTCAAAAAAATATTTTCTACCGGTAAAATTTTTGAGGGCTGATTTCTTGTCCTTTGATAAAAAGCCTTCTGTTTCGCATGCCAAACCTTTCAGGAGAGCATTTTCAGGCTTTTGGCACCATCTTTGAGTGAATTGCCAAAAGTCAGATTTTTGCTGAAATTGTGACCCCGGGGCTTAGGGATTTTTTCATAAAAATATTTTCTGCCGGTTAGGTTTTTGAGGGCTGATTTCTTGTCCTGTGATAAAAAGCCTTCTGTTTCGAGTGCCAAACCATTGAGGAGAGCATTTTCAGGCTTTTGGCACCATTTTTGAGTGAATTGCCAAAAGTCAGATTTTTGCTGAAATTGTGACCCCGGGGCTTAGGGATTTTTTCAACAAAATATTTTCTGCCGGTTATGTTTTTGAGGGCTGATTTCTTGTCCTGTGATAAAAAGCCTTCTGTTTCGAGTGCCAAACCCCGGGGCTTAGGGATTTTTTCAAAAAAATATTTTCTGCGGGTTAGGTTTTTGAGGGCTGATTTCTTGTCCTGTGATAAAAAGCCTTCTGTTTCGAGTGCCAAACCATTGAGGAGAGCATTTTCAGGCTATTGGCACCATTTTTGAGTGAATTGCCAAAAGTCAGATTTTTGCTGAAATTGTGACCCCGGGGCTTAGGGATTTTTTCAAAAAAATATTTTCTGCCGGTTAAATTTTTGAGGGCTGATTTCTTGTCCTGTGATAAAAAGCCTTCTGTTTGAAGTGCCAAACCATTGAGGAGAGCATTTTCAGGCTTTTGGCACCATCTTTGAGTGAATTGCCAAAAGTCAGATTTTTGCTGAAATTGTGGCCCCGGGGCTTAGGGATTTTTTCAAAAAAATATTTTCTGCCGGTTAAGTTTTTGAGGGCTGATTTCTTGTCCTGTGATGAAAAGCCTTCTGTTTCGAGTGCCAAACCCCGGGGCTTAGGGATTTTTTCAAAAAAATATTTTCTGCCGGTTATGTTTTTGAGGGCTGATTTCTTGTCCTGTGATAAAAAGCCTTCTGTTTCGAGTGCCAAACCTTTTAGGAGAGCATTTTCAGGCTTTTGGCACCATCTTTGAGTGAATTTCCAAAAGTCAGATTTTTGCTGAAGTTGTGACCCCGGGGCTTAGGGATTTTTTCAAAAAAATATTTTCTACCGGTAAAATTTTTGAGGGCTGATTTCTTGTCCTGTGATAAAAAGCCTTCTGTTTCAAGTGCCATACCTTTCAGGAGAGCATTTTCAGGCTTTTGCCACCATTTTTGAGTGAATTGCCAAAAGTCAGATTTTTGCTGAAATTGTGACCCCGGGGCTTAGGGATTTTTTCAAAAAAATATTTTCTGCCGGTTAAGTTTTTGAGGGCTGATTTCTTGTCCTTTGATAAAAAGCCTTCTGTTTCAAGTGCCAAACCATTCAGGAGAGCAATTTCAGGCTTTTGGCACCATCTTTGAGTGAATTGCCAAAAGTCAGATTTTTGCTGAAATTGTGACCCCGGGGCTTAGGGATTTTTTCAAAAAAATATTTTCTGCCGGTTAAGTTTTTGAGGGCTGATTTCTTGTCCTGTGATAAAAAGCCTTCTGTTTCAAGTGCCAAACCTTTCAGGAGAGCATTTTCAGGCTTTTGGCACCATCTTTGAGTGAATTGCCGAAAGTCAGATTTTTGATGAAATTGTGACCCCGGGGCTTAGGGATTTTTTCAAAAAAATATTTTCTGCCGGTTAGGTTTTTGAGGGCTGATTTCTTGTCCTGTGATAAAAAGCCTTCTGTTTCAAGTGCCATACCTTTCAGGAGAGCATTTTCAGGCTTTTGGCACCATCTTTGAGTGAATTGCCAAAAGTCAGATTTTTGCTAAAATTGTGACCCCGGGGCTTAGGGTTTTTTTCAAAAAAATATTTTCTGCCGGTTATGTTTTTGAGGGCTGATTTCTTGTCCTGTGATAAAAAGCCTTCTGTTTCGAGTGCCATACCTTTCAGGAGAGTATTTTCAGGCTTTTGGCACCATCTTTGAGTGAATTGCCAAAAGTCAGATTTTTGCTGAAATTGTGACCCCGGGGCTTAGGGATTTTTTTAAAAAAATATTTTCTGCCGGTTAAGTTTTTGAGGGCTGATTTCTTGTCGTGTGATAAAAAGCCTTCTGTTTCGAGTGCCAAACCCCGGGGCTTAGGGATTTTTTCAACAAAATATTTTCTGCCGGTTATGTTTTTGAGGGCTGATTTCTTGTCCTGTGATAAAAAGCCTTCTGTTTCGAGTGCCAAACCTTTCAGGAGAGCATTTTCAGGCTTTTGGCACCATTTTTGAGTGAATTGCCAAAAGTCAGATTTTTGCTGAAATTGTGACCCCGGGGCTTAGGGATTTTTTCAAAAAAATATTTTCTGCCGGTTAGGTTTTTGAGGGCTGATTTCTTGTCCTGTGATAAAAAGCCTTCTGTTTCGAGTGCCAAACCATTGAGGAGAGCATTTTCAGGCTTTTGGCACCATTTTTGAGTGAATTGCCAAAAGTCAGATTTTTGCTGAAATTGTGACCCCGGGGCTTAGGGATTTTTTCAAAAAAATATTTTCTGCCGGTTAAGTTTTTGAGGGCTGATTTCTTGTCCTGTGATAAAAAGCCTTCTGTTTCAAGTGCCAAACCATTCAGGAGAGCAATTTCAGGCTTTTGGCACCATCTTTGAGTGAATTGCCAAAAGTCAGATTTTTGCTGAAATTGTGACCCCGGGGCTTAGGGATTTTTTCAAAAAAATATTTTCTGCCGGTTAAGTTTTGGAGGGCTGATTTCTTGTCCTGTGATAAAAAGCCTTCTGTTTCAAGTGCCAAACCTTTCAGGAGAGCATTTTCAGGCTTTTGGCACCATCTTTGAGTGAATTGCCAAAAGTCAGATTTTTGCTGAAATTGTGACCCCGGGGCTTAGGGATTTTTTCAAAAAAATATTTTCTGCCGGTTAAGTTTTTGAGGGCTGATTTCTTGTCCTGTGATAAAAAGCCTTCTGTTTCAAGTGCCATACCTTTCAGGAGAGTATTTTCAGGCTTTTGGCACCATCTTTGAGTGAATTGCCAAAAGTCAGATTTTTGCTAAAATTGTGACCCCGGGGCTTAGGGTTTTTTTCAAAAAAATATTTTCTGCCGGTTATGTTTTTGAGGGCTGATTTCTTGTCCTGTGATAAAAAGCCTTCTGTTTCGAGTGCCATACCTTTCAGGAGAGTATTTTCAGGCTTTTGGCACCATCTTTGAGTGAATTGCCAAAAGTCAGATTTTTGCTAAAATTGTGACCCCGGGGCTTAGGGATTTTTTCAAAAAAATATTTTCTGCCGGTTAGGTTTTTGAGGGCTGATTTCTTCTCCTCTGATAAAAAGCCTTCTGTTTCAAGTGCCAAACCTTTCACGAGAGCATTTTCAGGCTTTTGGCACCATCTTTGAGTGAATTGCCAAAAGTCAGATTTTTGCTGAAATTGTGACCCCGGGGCTTAGGGATTGTTTCAAAAAAATATTTTCTGCCGGTTAGGTTTTTGAGGGCTGATTTCTTGTCCTGTGATAAAAAGCCTTCTGTTTCGAGTGCCAAACCCCGGGGCTTAGGGATTTTTTCAAAAAAATATTTTCTGCCGGTTAAGTTTTGGAGGGCTGATTTCTTGTCCTGTGATAAAAAGCCTTCTGTTTCAAGTGCCAAACCTTTCAGGAGAGCATTTTCAGGCTTTTGGCACCATCTTTGAGTGAATTGCCAAAAGTCAGATTTTTGCTGAAATTGTGACCCCGGGGCTTAGGGATTTTTTCAAAAAAGTATTTTCTGCCGGTTAAGTTTTTGAGGGCTGATTTCTTGTCCTGTGATAAAAAGCCTTCTGTTTCAAGTGCCAAACCTTTCAGGAGAGCATTTTCAGGCTTTTGGCACCATCTTTGAGTGAATTGCCAAAAGTCAGATTTTTGCTGAAATTGTGACCCCGGGGCTTAGGGATTTTTTCAAAAAAATATTTTCTGCCGGTTAGGTTTTTGAGGGCTGATTTCTTGTCCTGTGATAAAAAGCCTTCTGTTTCGAGTGCCATACCTTTCAGGAGAGTATTTTCAGGCTTTTGGCACCATCTTTGAGTGAATTGCCAAAAGTCAGATTTTTGCTGAAATTGTGACCCCGGGGCTTAGGGATTTTTTCAAAAAAATATTTTCTGCCGGTTAAGTTTTTGAGGGCTGATTTCTTGTCCTGTGATAAAAAGCCTTCTGTTTCAAGTGCCAAACCATTCAGGAGAGCATTTTCAGGCTTTTGGCACCATCTTTGAGTGAATTGCCAAAAGTCAGATTTTTGCTGAAATTGTGACCCCGGGGCTTAGGGATTTTTTCAAAAAAATATTTTCTGCCGGTTAAGTTTTTGAGGGCTGATTTCTTGTCCTGTGATAAAAAGCCTTCTGTTTCAAGTGCCAAACCTTTCAGGAGAGCATTTTCAGGCTTTTGGCATCATCTTTGAGTGAATTGCCAAAAGTCAGATTTTTGCTGAAATTGTGACCCCGGGGCTTAGGGATTTTTTCAAAAAAATATTTTCTGCCGGTTATGTTTTTGAGGGCTGATTTCTTGTCCTGTGATAAAAAGCCTTCTGTTTCAAGTGCCATACCTTTCAGGAGAGTATTTTCAGGCTTTTGGCACCATCTTTGAGTGAATTGCCAAAAGTCAGATTTTTGCTGGAATTGTGACCCCGGGGCTTAGGGTTTTTTTCAAAAAAATATTTTCTGCCGGTTATGTTTTTGAGGGCTGATTTCTTGTCCTGTGATAAAAAGCCTTCTGTTTCAAGTGCCATACCTTTCAGGAGAGTATTTTCAGGCTTTTGGCACCATCTCTGAGTGAATTGCCAAAAGTCAGATTTTTGCTAAAATTGTGACCCCGGGGCTTAGGGTTTTTTTCAAAAAAATATTTTCTGCCGGTTATGTTTTTGAGGGCTGATTTCTTGTCCTGTGATAAAAAGCCTTCTGTTTCGAGTGCCAAACCCCGGGGCTTAGGGATTTTTTCAAAAAAATCTTTTCTGCCGGTTAGGTTTTTGAGGGCTGATTTCTTGTCCTGTGATAAAAAGCCTTCTGTTTCGAGTGCCAAACCATTGAGGAGAGCATTTTCAGGCTTTTGGCACCATTTTTGAGTGAATTGCCAAAATTCAGATTTTTGCTGAAATTGTGACCCCGGGGCTTAGGGATTTTTTCAAAAAAATATTTTCTGCCGGTTATGTTTTTGAGGGCTGATTTCTTGTCCTGTGATAAAAAGCCTTCTGTTTCGAGTGCCAAACCTTTTAGGAGATCATTTTCAGGCTTTTGGCACCACTTTTGAGTGAATTGCCAAAAGTCAGATTTTTGCTGAAGTTGTGACCCCGGGTCTTAGGGATTTTTTCAAAAAAATATTTTCTGCCGGTTATGTTTTTGAGGGCTGATTTCTTGTCCTGTGATAAAAAGCCTTCTGTTTCGAGTGCCAAACCCCGGGGCTTAGGGATTTTTTCAAAAAAAAATTTTCTGCCGGTTAGGTTTTTGAGGGCTGATTTTTTGTCCTGTGATAAAAATCCTTCTGTTTCGAATGCCAAACCATTGAGGAGAGCATTTTCAGGCTTTTGGCACCATTTTTGAGTGAATTGCCAAAATTCAGATTTTTGCTGAAATTGTGACCCCGGGGCTTAGGGATTTTTTCAAAAAAATATTTTCTGCCGGTTAAGTTTTTGAGGGCTGATTTCTTGTCCTGTGATAAAAAGCCTTCTGTTTCAAGTGCCAAACCTTTCAGGAGAGCATTTTCAGGCTTTTGGCACCATCTTTGAGTGAATTGCCAAAAGTCAGATTTTTGCTGAAATTGTGACCCCGGGGCTTAGGGATTTTTTCAAAAAAATATTTTCTGCCGGTTATGTTTTTGAGGGCTGATTTCTTGTCCTGTGATAAAAAGCCTTCTGTTTCGAGTGCCAAACCCCGGGGCTTAGGGATTTTTTCAAAAAAAAATTTTCTGCCGGTTAGGTTTTTGAGGGCTGATTTTTTGTCCTGTGATAAAAATCCTTCTGTTTCGAATGCCAAACCATTGAGGAGAGCATTTTCAGGCTTTTGGCACCATCTTTGAGTGAATTGCCAAAAGTCAGATTTTTGCTAAAATTGTGACCCCGGGGCTTAGGGTTTTTTTCAAAAAAATATTTTCTGCCGGTTAAGTTTTTGAGGGCTGATTTCTTGTCCTGTGATAAAAAGCCTTCTGTTTCAAGTGCCAAACCTTTCAGGAGAGCATTTTCAGGCTTTTGGCACCATTTTTGAGTGAATTGCCAAAAGTCAGATTTTTGCTGAAATTGTGACCCCGGGGCTTAGGGATTTTTTCAAAAAAATATTTTCTGCCGGTTAAGTTTTTGAGGGCTGATTTCTTGTCCTGTGATAAAAAGCCTTCTGTTTCAAGTGCCAAACCTTTCAGGAGAGCATTTTCAGGCTTTTGGCACCATCTTTGAGTGAATTGCCAAAAGTCAGATTTTTGCTGAAATTGTGACCCCGGGGCTTAGGGATTGTTTCAAAAAAATATTTTCTGCCGGTTAGGTTTTTGAGGGCTGATTTCTTGTCCTGTGATAAAAAGCCTTCTGTTTCGAGTGCCAAACCATTGAGGAGAGCATTTTCAGGCTTTTGGCACCATTTTTGAGTGAATTGCCAAAAGTCAGATTTTTGCTGAAATTGTGACCCCGGGGTTTAGGGATTTTTTCAAAAAAATATTTTCTGCCGGTTAAGTTTTTGAGGGCTGATTTCTTGTCCTGTGATAAAAAGCCTTCTGTTTCAAGTGCCAAACCTTTCAGGAGAGCATTTTCAGGCTTTTGGCACCATCTTTGAGTGAATTGCCAAAAGTCAGATTTTTGCTGAAATTGTGACACCGGGGCTTAGGGATTTTTTCAAAAAAATATATTCTGCCGGTTATGTTTTTGAGGGCTGATTTCTTGTCCTGTCATAAAAAGCCTTCTGTTTCGAGTGCCATACCTTTCAGGAGAGTATTTTCAGGCTTTTGGCACCATCTTTGAGTGAATTGCCAAAAGTCAGATTTTTGCTAAAATTGTGACCCCAGGGCTTAGGGTTTTTTTCAAAAAAATATTTTCTGCCGGTTATGTTTTTGAGGGCTGATTTCTTGTCCTGTGATAAAAAGCCTTCTGTTTCGAGTGCCAAACCCCGGGGCTTAGGGATTTTTTCAAAAAAATATTTTCTGCCGGTTAGGTTTTTGAGGGCTGATTTCTTCTCCTCTGATAAAAAGCCTTCTGTTTCAAGTGCCAAACCTTTCACGAGAGCATTTTCAGGCTTTTGGCACCATCTTTGAGTGAATTGCCAAAAGTCAGATTTTTGCTGAAATTGTGACCCCGGGGCTTAGGGATTTTTTCAAAAAAATATTTTCTGCCGGTTATGTTTTTGAGGGCTGATTTCTTGTCCTGTGATAAAAAGCCTTCTGTTTCAAGTGCCATACCTTTCAGGAGAGTATTTTCAGGCTTTTGGCACCATCTTTGAGTGAATTGCCAAAAGTCAGATTTTTGCTGGAATTGTGACCCCGGGGCTTAGGGTTTTTTTCAAAAAAATATTTTCTGCCGGTTATGTTTTTGAGGGCTGATTTCTTGTCCTGTGATAAAAAGCCTTCTGTTTCAAGTGCCATACCTTTCAGGAGAGTATTTTCAGGCTTTTGGCACCATCTTTGAGTGAATTGCCAAAAGTCAGATTTTTGCTAAAATTGTGACCCCGGGGCTTAGGGTTTTTTTCAAAAAAATATTTTCTGCCGGTTATGTTTTTGAGGGCTGATTTCTTGTCCTGTGATAAAAAGCCTTCTGTTTCGAGTGCCAAACCCCGGGGCTTAGGGATTTTTTCAAAAAAATATTTTCTGCCGGTTAGGTTTTTGAGGGCTGATTTCTTGTCCTGTGATAAAAAGCCTTCTGTTTCGAGTGCCAAACCATTGAGGAGAGCATTTTCAGGCTTTTGGCACCATTTTTGAGTGAATTGCCAAAATTCAGATTTTTGCTGAAATTGTGACCCCGGGGCTTAGGGATTTTTTCAAAAAAATATTTTCTGCCGGTTATGTTTTTGAGGGCTGATTTCTTGTCCTGTGATAAAAAGCCTTCTGTTTCGAGTGCCAAACCTTTTAGGAGATCATTTTCAGGCTTTTGGCACCACTTTTGAGTGAATTGCCAAAAGTCAGATTTTTGCTGAAGTTGTGACCCCGGGTCTTAGGGATTTTTTCAAAAAAATATTTTCTGCCGGTTATGTTTTTGAGGGCTGATTTCTTGTCCTGTGATAAAAAGCCTTCTGTTTCGAGTGCCAAACCCCGGGGCTTAGGGATTTTTTCAAAAAAAAATTTTCTGCCGGTTAGGTTTTTGAGGGCTGATTTTTTGTCCTGTGATAAAAATCCTTCTGTTTCGAATGCCAAACCATTGAGGAGAGCATTTTCAGGCTTTTGGCACCATTTTTGAGTGAATTGCCAAAATTCAGATTTTTGCTGAAATTGTGACCCTGGGGCTTAGGGATTTTTTCAAAAAAATATTTTCTGCCGGTTAAGTTTTTGAGGGCTGATTTCTTGTCCTGTGATAAAAAGCCTTCTGTTTCAAGTGCCAAACCTTTCAGGAGAGCATTTTCAGGCTTTTGGCACCATCTTTGAGTGAATTGCCAAAAGTCAGATTTTTGCTGAAATTGTGACCCCGGGGCTTAGGGATTTTTTCAAAAAAATATTTTCTGCCGGTTATGTTTTTGAGGGCTGATTTCTTGTCCTGTGATAAAAAGCCTTCTGTTTCGAGTGCCAAACCCCGGGGCTTAGGGATTTTTTCAAAAAAAAATTTTCTGCCGGTTAGGTTTTTGAGGGCTGATTTTTTGTCCTGTGATAAAAATCCTTCTGTTTCGAATGCCAAACCATTGAGGAGAGCATTTTCAGGCTTTTGGCACCATCTTTGAGTGAATTGCCAAAAGTCAGATTTTTGCTAAAATTGTGACCCCGGGGCTTAGGGTTTTTTTCAAAAAAATATTTTCTGCCGGTTAAGTTTTTGAGGGCTGATTTCTTGTCCTGTGATAAAAAGCCTTCTGTTTCAAGTGCCAAACCTTTCAGGAGAGCATTTTCAGGCTTTTGGCACCATTTTTGAGTGAATTGCCAAAAGTCAGATTTTTGCTGAAATTGTGACCCCGGGGCTTAGGGATTTTTTCAAAAAAATATTTTCTGCCGGTTAAGTTTTTGAGGGCTGATTTCTTGTCCTGTGATAAAAAGCCTTCTGTTTCAAGTGCCAAACCTTTCAGGAGAGCATTTTCAGGCTTTTGGCACCATCTTTGAGTGAATTGCCAAAAGTCAGATTTTTGCTGAAATTGTGACCCCGGGGCTTAGGGATTGTTTCAAAAAAATATTTTCTGCCGGTTAGGTTTTTGAGGGCTGATTTCTTGTCCTGTGATAAAAAGCCTTCTGTTTCGAGTGCCAAACCATTGAGGAGAGCATTTTCAGGCTTTTGGCACCATTTTTGAGTGAATTGCCAAAAGTCAGATTTTTGCTGAAATTGTGACCCCGGGGTTTAGGGATTTTTTCAAAAAAATATTTTCTGCCGGTTAAGTTTTTGAGGGCTGATTTCTTGTCCTGTGATAAAAAGCCTTCTGTTTCAAGTGCCAAACCATTCAGGAGAGCAATTTCAGGCTTTTGGCACCATCTTTGAGTGAATTGCCAAAAGTCAGATTTTTGCTGAAATTGTGACCCCGGGGCTTAGGGATTTTTTCAAAAAAATATTTTCTGCCGGTTAAGTTTTTGAGGGCTGATTTCTTGTCCTGTGATAAAAAGCCTTCTGTTTCAAGTGCCAAACCTTTCAGGAGAGCATTTTCAGGCTTTTGGCACCATCTTTGAGTGAATTGCCAAAAGTCAGATTTTTGCTGAAATTGTGACACCGGGGCTTAGGGATTTTTTCAAAAAAATATTTTCTGCCGGTTATGTTTTTGAGGGCTGATTTCTTGTCCTGTGATAAAAAGCCTTCTGTTTCGAGTGCCATACCTTTCAGGAGAGTATTTTCAGGCTTTTGGCACCATCTTTGAGTGAATTGCCAAAAGTCAGATTTTTGCTAAAATTGTGACCCCAGGGCTTAGGGTTTTTTTCAAAAAAATATTTTCTGCCGGTTATGTTTTTGAGGGCTGATTTCTTGTCCTGTGATAAAAAGCCTTCTGTTTCGAGTGCCAAACCCCGGGGCTTAGGGATTTTTTCAAAAAAATATTTTCTGCCGGTTAGGTTTTTGAGGGCTGATTTCTTCTCCTCTGATAAAAAGCCTTCTGTTTCAAGTGCCAAACCTTTCACGAGAGCATTTTCAGGCTTTTGGCACCATCTTTGAGTGAATTGCCAAAAGTCAGATTTTTGCTGAAATTGTGACCCCGGGGCTTAGGGATTGTTTCAAAAAAATATTTTCTGCCGGTTAGGTTTTTGAGGGCTGATTTCTTGTCCTGTGATAAAAAGCCTTCTGTTTCGAGTGCCAAACCCCGGGGCTTAGGGATTTTTTCAAAAAAATATTTTCTGCCGGTTAAGTTTTGGAGGGCTGATTTCTTGTCCTGTGATAAAAAGCCTTCTGTTTCAAGTGCCAAACCTTTCAGGAGAGCATTTTCAGGCTTTTGGCACCATCTTTGAGTGAATTGCCAAAAGTCAGATTTTTGCTGAAATTGTGACCCCGGGGCTTAGGGATTTTTTCAAAAAAGTATTTTCTGCCGGTTAAGTTTTTGAGGGCTGATTTCTTGTCCTGTGATAAAAAGCCTTCTGTTTCAAGTGCCAAACCTTTCAGGAGAGCATTTTCAGGCTTTTGGCACCATCTTTGAGTGAATTGCCAAAAGTCAGATTTTTGCTGAAATTGTGACCCCGGGGCTTAGGGATTTTTTCAAAAAAATATTTTCTGCCGGTTATGTTTTTGAGGGCTGATTTCTTGTCCTGTGATAAAAAGCCTTCTGTTTCGAGTGCCATACCTTTCAGGAGAGTATTTTCAGGCTTTTGGCACCATCTTTGAGTGAATTGCCAAAAGTCAGATTTTTGCTAAAATTGTGACCCCGGGGCTTAGGGTTTTTTTCAAAAAAATATTTTCTGCCGGTTATGTTTTTGAGGGCTGATTTCTTGTCCTGTGATAAAAAGCCTTCTGTTTCGAGTGCCAAACCATTGAGGAGAGCATTTTCAGGCTTTTGGCACCATTTTTGAGTGAATTGCCAAAAGTCAGATTTTTGCTGAAATTGTGACCCCGGGGCTTAGGGATTTTTTCAAAAAAATATTTTCTGCCGGTTAAGTTTTTGAGGGCTGATTTCTTGTCCTGTGATAAAAAGCCTTCTGTTTCGAGTGCCAAACCCCGGGGCTTAGGGATTGTTTCAAAAAAATATTTTCTGCCGGTTAAGTTTTGGAGGGCTGATTTCCTGTCCTGTGATAAAAAGCCTTCTGTTTCAAGTGCCAAACCTTTCAGGAGAGCATTTTCAGGCTTTTGGCACCATCTTTGAGTGAATTGCCAAAAGTCAGATTTTTGCTGAAATTGTGACCCCGTGGCTTAGGGATTTTTTCATAAAAATATTTTCTGCCGGTTAGGTTTTTGAGGGGTGATTTCTTGTCCTGTGATAAAAAGCCTTCTGTTTCGAGTGCCAAACCATTGAGGAGAGCATTTTCAGGCTTTTGGCACCATCTTTGAGTGAATTGCCAAAAGTCAGATTTTTGCTGAAATTGTGACCCCGGGGCTTAGGGATTTTTTCATAAAAATATTTTCTGCCGGTTAGGTTTTTGAGGGCTGATTTCTTGTCCTGTGATAAAAAGCCTTCTGTTTCGAGTGCCAAACCATTGAGGAGAGCATTTTCAGGCTTTTGGCACCATTTTTGAGTGAATTGCCAAAAGTCAGATTTTTGCTGAAATTGTGACCCCGGGGCTTAGGGATTTTTTCAAAAAAATATTTTCTGCCGGTTAAGTTTTTGAGGGCTGATTTCTTGTCCTGTGATAAAAAGCCTTCGGTTTCAAGTGCCAAACCATTCAGGAGAGCATTTTCAGGCTTTTGGCACCATCTTTGAGTGAATTGCCAAAAGTCAGATTTTTGCTGAAATTGTGACCCCGGGGCTTAGGGATTTTTTCAAAAAAATATTTTCTGCCGGTTAAGTTTTGGAGGGCTGATTTCTTGTCCTGTGATAAAAAGCCTTCTGTTTCAAGTGCCAAACCTTTCAGGAGAGCATTTTTAGGCTTTTGGCACCATCTTTGAGTGAATTGCCAAAAGTCAGATTTTTGCTGAAATTGTGACCCCGGGGCTTAGGGATTTTTTCAAAAAAATATTTTCTGCCGGTTATGTTTTTGAGGGCTGATTTCTTGTCCTGTGATAAAAAGCCTTCTGTTTCAAGTGCCATACCTTTCAGGAGAGTATTTTCAGGCTTTTGGCACCATCTTTGAGTGAATTGCCAAAAGTCAGATTTTTGCTAAAATTGTGACCCCGGGGCTTAGGGTTTTTTTCAAAAAAATATTTTCTGCCGGTTATGTTTTTGAGGGCTGATTTCTTGTCCTGTGATAAAAAGCCTTCTGTTTCGAGTGCCAAACCTTTTAGGAGATCATTTTCAGGCTTTTGGCACCATCTTTGAGTGAATTGCCAAAAGTCAGATTTTTGCTGAAGTTGTGACCCCGGGTCTTAGGGATTTTTTCAAAAAAATATTTTCTGCCGGTTATGTTTTTGAGGGCTGATTTCTTGTCCTGTGATAAAAAGCCTTCTGTTTCGAGTGCCAAACCCCGGGGCTTAGGGATTTTTTCAAAAAAATATTTTCTGCCGGTTAGGTTTTTGAGGGCTGATTTTTTGTCCTGTGATAAAAATCCTTCTGTTTCGAATGCCAAACCATTGAGGAGAGCATTTTCAGGCTTTTGGCACCATTTTTGAGTGAATTGCCAAAATTCAGATTTTTGCTGAAATTGTGACCCCGGGGCTTAGGGATTTTTTCAAAAAAATATTTTCTGCCGGTTAAGTTTTTGAGGGCTGATTTCTTGTCCTGTGATAAAAAGCCTTCTGTTTCAAGTGCCAAACCTTTCAGGAGAGCATTTTCAGGCTTTTGGCACCATCTTTGAGTGAATTGCCAAAAGTCAGATTTTTGCTGAAATTGTGACCCCGGGGCTTAGGGATTTTTTCAAAAAAATATTTTCTGCCGGTTAAGTTTTTGAGGGCTGATTTCTTGTCCTGTGATAAAAAGCCTTCTGTTTCGAGTGCGAAACCCCGGGGCTTAGGGATTTTTTCAACAAAATATTTTCTGCCGGTTATGTTTTTGAGGGCTGATTTCTTGTCCTGTGATAAAAAGCCTTCTGTTTCGAGTGCCAAACCTTTTAGGAGAGCATTTTCAGGCTTTTGGCACCATTTTTGAGTGAATTGCCAAAATTCAGATTATTGCTGAAGTTGTGACCCCGGGGCTTAGGGATTTTTTCAAAAAAATATTTTCTGTCGGTTAAGTTTTTGAGGGCTGATTTCTTGTCCTGTGATAAAAAGCCTTCTGTTTCGAGTGCCAAACCCCGGGGCTTAGGGATTTTTTCAAAAAAATATTTTCTGCCGGTTAGGTTTTTGAGGGCTGATTTCTTGTCCTGTGATAAAAAGCCTTCTGTTTCGAGTGCCAAACAATTGAGGAGAGCATTTTCAGGCTTTTGGCACCATTTTTGAGTGAATTGCCAAAAGTCAGATTTTTGCTGAAATTGTGACCCCGGGGCTTAGGGATTTTTTCAAAAAAATATTTTCTGCCGGTTAAGTTTTTGAGGGCTGATTTCTTGTCCTGTGATAAAAAGCCTTCTGTTTGAAGTGCCAAACCTTTCAGGAGAGCATTTTCAGGCTTTTGGCACCATCTTTGAGTGAATTGCCAAAAGTCAGATTTTTGCTGAAATTGTGACCCCGGGGCTTAGGGATTTTTTCAAAAAAATATTTTCTGCCGGTTAAGTTTTTGAGGGCTGATTTCTTGTCCTGTGATAAAAAGCCTTCTGTTTCGAGTGCCAAACCATTGAGGAGAGCATTTTCAGGCTTTTGGCACCATCTTTGAGTGAATTGCCGAAAGTCAGATTTTTGCTGAAATTGTGACCCCGGGGCTTAGGGATTTTTTCAAAAAAATATTTTCTGCCGGTTAAGTTTTTGAGGGCTGATTTCTTGTCCTGTGATAAAAAGCCTTCTGTTTCGAGTGCCAAACCCCGGGGCTTAGGGATTGTTTCAAAAAAATATTTTCTGCCGGTTAAGTTTTGGAGGGCTGATTTCCTGTCCTGTGATAAAAAGCCTTCTGTTTCAAGTGCCAAACCTTTCAGGAGAGCATTTTCAGGCTTTTGGCACCATCTTTGAGTGAATTGCCAAAAGTCAGATTTTTGCTGAAATTGTGACCCCGTGGCTTAGGGATTTTTTCATAAAAATATTTTCTGCCGGTTAGGTTTTTGAGGGCTGATTTCTTGTCCTGTGATAAAAAGCCTTCTGTTTCGAGTGCCAAACCATTGAGGAGAGCATTTTCAGGCTTTTGGCACCATCTTTGAGTGAATTGCCAAAAGTCAGATTTTTGCTGAAATTGTGACCCCGGGGCTTAGGGATTTTTTCATAAAAATATTTTCTGCCGGTTAGGTTTTTGAGGGCTGATTTCTTGTCCTGTGATAAAAAGCCTTCTGTTTCGAGTGCCAAACCATTGAGGAGAGCATTTTCAGGCTTTTGGCACCATTTTTGAGTGAATTGCCAAAAGTCAGATTTTTGCTGAAATTGTGACCCCGGGGCTTAGGGATTTTTTCAAAAAAATATTTTCTGCCGGTTAAGTTTTTGAGGGCTGATTTCTTGTCCTGTGATAAAAAGCCTTCGGTTTCAAGTGCCAAACCATTCAGGAGAGCATTTTCAGGCTTTTGGCACCATCTTTGAGTGAATTGCCAAAAGTCAGATTTTTGCTGAAATTGTGACCCCGGGGCTTAGGGATTTTTTCAAAAAAATATTTTCTACCGGTTAAGTTTTTGAGGGCTGATTTCTTGTCCTGTGATAAAAAGCCTTCTGTTTCAAGTGCCAAACCTTTCAGGAGAGCATTTTTAGGCTTTTGGCACCATCTTTGAGTGAATTGCCAAAAGTCAGATTTTTGCTGAAATTGTGACCCCGGGGCTTAGGGATTTTTTCAAAAAAATATTTTCTGCCGGTTATGTTTTTGAGGGCTGATTTCTTGTCCTGTGATAAAAAGCCTTCTGTTTCAAGTGCCATACCTTTCAGGAGAGTATTTTCAGGCTTTTGGCACCATCTTTGAGTGAATTGCCAAAAGTCAGATTTTTGCTAAAATTGTGACCCCGGGGCTTAGGGTTTTTTTCAAAAAAATATTTTCTGCCGGTTATGTTTTTGAGGGCTGATTTCTTGTCCTGTGATAAAAAGCCTTCTGTTTCGAGTGCCAAACCTTTTAGGAGATCATTTTCAGGCTTTTGGCACCATCTTTGAGTGAATTGCCAAAAGTCAGATTTTTGCTGAAGTTGTGACCCCGGGTCTTAGGGATTTTTTCAAAAAAATATTTTCTGCCGGTTATGTTTTTGAGGGCTGATTTCTTGTCCTGTGATAAAAAGCCTTCTGTTTCGAGTGCCAAACCCCGGGGCTTAGGGATTTTTTCAAAAAAATATTTTCTGCCGGTTAGGTTTTTGAGGGCTGATTTTTTGTCCTGTGATAAAAATCCTTCTGTTTCGAATGCCAAACCATTGAGGAGAGCATTTTCAGGCTTTTGGCACCATTTTTGAGTGAATTGCCAAAATTCAGATTTTTGCTGAAATTGTGACCCCGGGGCTTAGGGATTTTTTCAAAAAAATATTTTCTGCCGGTTAAGTTTTTGAGGGCTGATTTCTTGTCCTGTGATAAAAAGCCTTCTGTTTCAAGTGCCAAACCTTTCAGGAGAGCATTTTCAGGCTTTTGGCACCATCTTTGAGTGAATTGCCAAAAGTCAGATTTTTGCTGAAATTGTGACCCCGGGGCTTAGGGATTTTTTCAAAAAAATATTTTCTGCCGGTTAAGTTTTTGAGGGCTGATTTCTTGTCCTGTGATAAAAAGCCTTCTGTTTCGAGTGCGAAACCCCGGGGCTTAGGGATTTTTTCAACAAAATATTTTCTGCCGGTTATGTTTTTGAGGGCTGATTTCTTGTCCTGTGATAAAAAGCCTTCTGTTTCGAGTGCCAAACCTTTTAGGAGAGCATTTTCAGGCTTTTGGCACCATTTTTGAGTGAATTGCCAAAATTCAGATTATTGCTGAAGTTGTGACCCCGGGGCTTAGGGATTTTTTCAAAAAAATATTTTCTGTCGGTTAAGTTTTTGAGGGCTGATTTCTTGTCCTGTGATAAAAAGCCTTCTGTTTCGAGTGCCAAACCCCGGGGCTTAGGGATTTTTTCAAAAAAATATTTTCTGCCGGTTAGGTTTTTGAGGGCTGATTTCTTGTCCTGTGATAAAAAGCCTTCTGTTTCGAGTGCCAAACAATTGAGGAGAGCATTTTCAGGCTTTTGGCACCATTTTTGAGTGAATTGCCAAAAGTCAGATTTTTGCTGAAATTGTGACCCCGGGGCTTAGGGATTTTTTCAAAAAAATATTTTCTGCCGGTTAAGTTTTTGAGGGCTGATTTCTTGTCCTGTGATAAAAAGCCTTCTGTTTGAAGTGCCAAACCTTTCAGGAGAGCATTTTCAGGCTTTTGGCACCATCTTTGAGTGAATTGCCAAAAGTCAGATTTTTGCTGAAATTGTGACCCCGGGGCTTAGGGATTTTTTCAAAAAAATATTTTCTGCCGGTTAAGTTTTTGAGGGCTGATTTCTTGTCCTGTGATAAAAAGCCTTCTGTTTCGAGTGCCAAACCTTTCAGGAGAGCATTTTCAGGCTTTTGGCACCATCTTTGAGTGAATTGCCGAAAGTCAGATTTTTGATGAAATTGTGACCCCGGGGCTTAGGGATTTTTTCAAAAAAATATTTTCTGCCGGTTAGGTTTTTGAGGGCTGATTTCTTGTCCTGTGATAAAAAGCCTTCTGTTTCAAGTGCCATACCTTTCAGGAGAGTATTTTCAGGCTTTTGGCACCATCTTTGATTGAATTGCCAAAAGTCAGATTTTTGCTAAAATTGTTACCCCGGGGCTTAGGGATTTTTTCAAAAAAATATTTTCTGCCGGTTAAGTTTTTGAGGGCTGATTTCTTGTCTTGTGATAAAAAGCCTTCTGTTTCGAGTGCCAAACCTTTCAGGAGAGCATTTTCAAGCTTTTGGCACCATTTTTGAGTGAATTGCCAAAAGTCAGATTTTTGCTGAAATTGTGACCCCGGGGCTTAGGGATTTTTTCAAAAAAATATTTTCTGCCGGTTATGTTTTTGAGGGCTGATTTCTTGTCCTGTGATAAAAAGACTTCTGTTTCCATCGCCAAACATTTCAGGAAAGTATTTTCAGGCTTTTGGCACCATCTTTGAGTGAATTGCCAAAAGTCAGATTTTTGCTAAAATTGTAACCCCGGGGCTTAGGGATTTTTTCAAAAAAATATTTTCTGCCGGTTAAGTTTTTGAGGGCTGATTTCTTCTCCTCTGATAAAAAGCCTTCTGTTTCAAGTGCCAAACCTTTCAGGAGAGCATTTTCAGGCTTTTGGCACCATCTTTGAGTGAATTGCCAAAAGTCAGATTTTTGCTGAAATTGTGACCCCGGGGCTTAGGGATTGTTTCAAAAAAATATTTTTTGCCGGTTAGGTTTTTGAGGGCTAATTTCTTGTCCTGTGATAAAAAGCCTTCTGTTTCGAGTGCCAAACCCCGGGGCTTAGGGATTTTTTCAAAAAAATATTTTCTGCCGGTTGAGTTTTTGAGGGCTGATTTCTTGTCCTGTGATAAAAAGCTATCTGTTTCGAGTGCCAAACCATTGAGGAGAGCATTTTCAGGCTTTTGGCACCATTTTTGAGTGAATTGCCAAAAGTCAGATTTTTGCTGAAATTGTGACCCCGGGGCTTAGGGATTTTTTCAAAAAAATATTTTCTGCCGGTTAAGTTTTGGAGGGCTGATTTCTTGTCCTGTGATAAAAAGCCTTCTCTTTCAAGTGCCAAACCTTTCAGGAGAGCATTTTCAGGCTTTTGGCACCATCTTTGAGTGAATTGCCAAAAGTCAGATTTTTGCTGAAATTGTGACCCCGGGGCTTAGGGATTTTTTCAAAAAAATATTTTCTGCCGGTTAAGTTTTTGAGGGCTGATTTCTTGTCCTGTGAAGAAAAGCCTTCTATTTCGAGTGCCAAACCCCGGGGCTTAGGGATTTTTTCAAAAAAATATTTTCTGCCGGTTATGTTTTTGAGGGCTGATTTCTTGTCCTGTGATAAAAAGCCTTCTGTTTCGAGTGCCAAACCTTTTAGGAGAGCATTTTCAGGCTTTTGGCACCATTTTTGAGTGAATTGCCAAAATTCAGATTATTGCTGAAGTTGTGACCCCGGGGCTTAGGGATTTTTTCAAAAAAATATTTTCTGTCGGTTAAGTTTTTGAGGGCTGATTTCTTGTCCTGTGATAAAAAGCCTTCTGTTTCGAGTGCCAAACCCCGGGGCTTAGGGATTTTTTCAAAAAAATATTTTCTGCCGGTTAGGTTTTTGAGGGCTGATTTCTTGTCCTGTGATAAAAAGCCTTCTGTTTCGAGTGCCAAACAATTGAGGAGAGCATTTTCAGGCTTTTGGCACCATTTTTGAGTGAATTGCCAAAAGTCAGATTTTTGCTGAAATTGTGACCCCGGGGCTTAGGGATTTTTTCAAAAAAATATTTTCTGCCGGTTAAGTTTTTGAGGGCTGATTTCTTGTCCTGTGATAAAAAGCCTTCTGTTTGAAGTGCCAAACCTTTCAGGAGAGCATTTTCAGGCTTTTGGCACCATCTTTGAGTGAATTGCCAAAAGTCAGATTTTTGCTGAAATTGTGACCCCGGGGCTTAGGGATTTTTTCAAAAAAATATTTTCTGCCGGTTAAGTTTTTGAGGGCTGATTTCTTGTCCTGTGATAAAAAGCCTTCTGTTTCGAGTGCCAAACCTTTCAGGAGAGCATTTTCAGGCTTTTGGCACCATCTTTGAGTGAATTGCCGAAAGTCAGATTTTTGATGAAATTGTGACCCCGGGGCTTAGGGATTTTTTCAAAAAAATATTTTCTGCCGGTTAGGTTTTTGAGGGCTGATTTCTTGTCCTGTGATAAAAAGCCTTCTGTTTCAAGTGCCATACCTTTCAGGAGAGTATTTTCAGGCTTTTGGCACCATCTTTGATTGAATTGCCAAAAGTCAGATTTTTGCTAAAATTGTTACCCCGGGGCTTAGGGATTTTTTCAAAAAAATATTTTCTGCCGGTTAAGTTTTTGAGGGCTGATTTCTTGTCTTGTGATAAAAAGCCTTCTGTTTCGAGTGCCAAACCTTTCAGGAGAGCATTTTCAAGCTTTTGGCACCATTTTTGAGTGAATTGCCAAAAGTCAGATTTTTGCTGAAATTGTGACCCCGGGGCTTAGGGATTTTTTCAAAAAAATATTTTCTGCCGGTTATGTTTTTGAGGGCTGATTTCTTGTCCTGTGATAAAAAGACTTCTGTTTCCATCGCCAAACATTTCAGGAAAGTATTTTCAGGCTTTTGGCACCATCTTTGAGTGAATTGCCAAAAGTCAGATTTTTGCTAAAATTGTAACCCCGGGGCTTAGGGATTTTTTCAAAAAAATATTTTCTGCCGGTTAAGTTTTTGAGGGCTGATTTCTTCTCCTCTGATAAAAAGCCTTCTGTTTCAAGTGCCAAACCTTTCAGGAGAGCATTTTCAGGCTTTTGGCACCATCTTTGAGTGAATTGCCAAAAGTCAGATTTTTGCTGAAATTGTGACCCCGGGGCTTAGGGATTGTTTCAAAAAAATATTTTTTGCCGGTTAGGTTTTTGAGGGCTAATTTCTTGTCCTGTGATAAAAAGCCTTCTGTTTCGAGTGCCAAACCCCGGGGCTTAGGGATTTTTTCAAAAAAATATTTTCTGCCGGTTGAGTTTTTGAGGGCTGATTTCTTGTCCTGTGATAAAAAGCTATCTGTTTCGAGTGCCAAACCATTGAGGAGAGCATTTTCAGGCTTTTGGCACCATTTTTGAGTGAATTGCCAAAAGTCAGATTTTTGCTGAAATTGTGACCCCGGGGCTTAGGGATTTTTTCAAAAAAATATTTTCTGCCGGTTAAGTTTTGGAGGGCTGATTTCTTGTCCTGTGATAAAAAGCCTTCTCTTTCAAGTGCCAAACCTTTCAGGAGAGCATTTTCAGGCTTTTGGCACCATCTTTGAGTGAATTGCCAAAAGTCAGATTTTTGCTGAAATTGTGACCCCGGGGCTTAGGGATTTTTTCAAAAAAATATTTTCTGCCGGTTAAGTTTTTGAGGGCTGATTTCTTGTCCTGTGAAGAAAAGCCTTCTATTTCGAGTGCCAAACCCCGGGGCTTAGGGATTTTTTCAAAAAAATATTTTCTGCCGGTTATGTTTTTGAGGGCTGATTTCTTGTCCTGTGATAAAAAGCCTTCTGTTTCGAGTGCCAAACCTTTTAGGAGAGCATTTTCAGGCTTTTGGCACCATCTTTGAGTGAATTTCCAAAAGTCAGATTTTTGCTGAAGTTGTGACCCCGGGGCTTAGGGATTTTTTCATAAAAATATTTTCTGCCGGTTAGGTTTTTGAGGGCTGATTTCTTGTCCTGTGATAAAAAGCTATCTGTTTCGAGTGCCAAACCATTGAGGAGAGCATTTTCAGGCTTTTGGCACCATTTTTGAGTGAATTGCCAAAAGTCAGATTTTTGCTGAAATTGTGACCCCGGGGCTTAGGGATTTTTTCAAAAAAATATTTTCTGCCGGTTAAGTTTTTGAGGGCTGATTTCTTGTCCTGTGATAAAAAGCCTTCTGTTTCGAGTGCCAAACCTTTCAGGAGAGCATTTTCAGGCTTTTGGCAGCATTTTTGAGTGAATTGCCAAAAGTCAGATTTTTGCTGAAATTGTGACCCCGGGGCTTAGGGATTTTTTCAAAAAAATATTTTCTGCCGGTTATGTTTTTGAGGGCTGATTTCTTGTCCTGTGATAAAAAGACTTCTGTTTCCATCGCCAAACATTTCAGGAAAGTATTTTCAGGCTTTTGGCACCATCTTTGAGTGAATTGCCAAAAGTCAGATTTTTGCTAAAATTGTAACCCCGGGGCTTAGGGATTTTTTCAAAAAAATATTTTCTGCCGGTTAAGTTTTTGAGGGCTGATTTCTTCTCCTCTGATAAAAAGCCTTCTGTTTCAAGTGCCAAACCTTTCAGGAGAGCATTTTCAGGCTTTTGGCACCATCTTTGAGTGAATTGCCAAAAGTCAGATTTTTGCTGAAATTGTGACCCCGGGGCTTAGGGATTGTTTCAAAAAAATATTTTCTGCCGGTTAGGTTTTTGAGGGCTGATTTCTTGTCCTGTGATAAAAAGCCTTCTGTTTCGAGTGCCAAACCCCGGGGCTTAGGGATTTTTTCAAAAAAATATTTTCTGCCGGTTAAGTTTTTGAGGGCTGATTTCTTGTCCTGTGATAAAAAGCCTTCTGTTTCAAGTGCCAAACCATTGAGGAGAGCATTTTCAGGCTTTTGGCACCATTTTTGAGTGAATTCCCAAAAGTCAGATTTTTGCTGAAATTGTGACCCCGGGGCTTAGGGTTTTTTTCAAAAAAATATTTTCTGCCGGTTATGTTTTTGAGGGCTGATTTCTTGTCCTGTGATAAAAAGCCTTCTGTTTCGAGTGCCAAACCTTTTAGGAGAGCATTTTCAGGCTTTTGGCACCATCTTTGAGTGAATTTCCAAAAGTCAGATTTTTGCTGAAGTTGTGACCCCGGGGCTTAGGGATTTTTTCATAAAAATATTTTCTGCCGGTTAGGTTTTTGAGGGCTGATTTCTTGTCCTGTGATAAAAAGCCTTCTGTTTCGAGTGCCAAACCATTGAGGAGAGCATTTTCAGGCTTTTGGCACCATCTTTGAGTGAATTGCCAAAAGTCAGATTTTTGCTAAAATTGTAACCCCGGGGCTTAGGGATTTTTTCAAAAAAATATTTTCTGCCGGTTAAGTTTTTGAGGGCTGATTTCTTCTCCTCTGATAAAAAGCCTTCTGTTTCAAGTGCCAAACCTTTCAGGAGAGCATTTTCAGGCTTTTGGCACCATCTTTGAGTGAATTGCCAAAAGTCAGATTTTTGCTGAAATTGTGACCCCGGGGCTTAGGGATTGTTTCAAAAAAATATTTTCTGCCGGTTAGGTGTTTGAGGGCTGATTTCTTGTCCTGTGATAAAAAGCCTTCTGTTTCGAGTGCCAAACCCCGGGGCTTAGGGATTTTTTCAAAAAAATATTTTCTGCCGGTTGAGTTTTTGAGGGCTGATTTCTTGTCCTGTGATAAAAAGCTATCTGTTTCGAGTGCCAAACCATTGAGGAGAGCATTTTCAGGCTTTTGGCACCATTTTTGAGTGAATTGCCAAAAGTCAGATTTTTGCTGAAATTGTGACCCCGGGGCTTAGGGATTTTTTCAAAAAAATATTTTCTGCCGGTTAAGTTTTGGAGGGCTGATTTCTTGTCCTGTGATAAAAAGCCTTCTCTTTCAAGTGCCAAACCTTTCAGGAGAGCATTTTTAGGCTTTCGGCACCATCTTTGAGTGAATTGCCAAAAGTCAGATTTTTGCTGAAATTGTGACCCCGGGGCTTAGGGATTTTTTCAAAAAAATATTTTCTGCCGGTTAAGTTTTTGAGGGCTGATTTCTTGTCCTGTGAAGAAAAGCCTTCTATTTCGAGTGCCAAACCCCGGGGCTTAGGGATTTTTTCAAAAAAATATTTTCTGCCGGTTATGTTTTTGAGGGCTGATTTCTTGTCCTGTGATAAAAAGCCTTCTGTTTCGAGTGCCAAACCTTTTAGGAGAGCATTTTCAGGCTTTTGGCAGCATTTTTGAGTGAATTGCCAAAAGTCAGATTTTTGCTGAAATTGTGACCCCGGGGCTTAGGGATTTTTTCAAAAAAATATTTTCTGCCGGTTATGTTTTTGAGGGCTGATTTCTTGTCCTGTGATAAAAAGACTTCTGTTTCCATCGCCAAACATTTCAGGAAAGTATTTTCAGGTTTTTGGCACCATCTTTGAGTGAATTGCCAAAAGTCAGATTTTTGCTGAAATTGTAACCCCGGGGCTTAGGGATTTTTTCAAAAAAATATTTTCTGCCGGTTAAGTTTTTGAGGGCTGATTTCTTCTCCTCTGATAAAAAGCCTTCTGTTTCAAGTGCCAAACCTTTCAGGAGAGCATTTTCAGGCTTTTGGCACCATCTTTGAGTGAATTGCCAAAAGTCAGATTTTTGCTGAAATTGTGACCCCGGGGCTTAGGGATTGTTTCAAAAAAATATTTTCTGCCGGTTAGGTTTTTGAGGGCTGATTTCTTGTCCTGTGATAAAAAGCCTTCTGTTTCGAGTGCCAAACCCCGGGGCTTAGGGATTTTTTCAAAAAAATATTTTCTGCCGGTTGAGTTTTTGAGGGCTGATTTCTTGTCCTGTGATAAAAAGCTATCTGTTTCGAGTGCCAAACCATTGAGGAGAGCATTTTCAGGCTTTTGGCACCATTTTTGAGTGAATTGCCAAAAGTCAGATTTTTGCTGAAATTGTGACCCCGGGGCTTAGGGATTTTTTCAAAAAAATATTTTCTGCCGGTTAAGTTTTTGAGGGCTGATTTCTTGTCCTGTGATAAAAAGCCTTCTCTTTCAAGTGCCAAACCTTTCAGGAGAGCATTTTCAGGCTTTTGGCACCATCTTTGAGTGAATTGCCAAAAGTCAGATTTTTGCTGAAATTGTGACCCCGGGGCTTAGGGATTTTTTCAAAAAAATATTTTCTGCCGGTTAAGTTTTTGAGGGCTGATTTCTTGTCCTGTGAAGAAAAGCCTTCTATTTCGAGTGCCAAACCCCGGGGCTTAGGGATTTTTTCAAAAAAATATTTTCTGCCGGTTAGGTTTTTGAGGGCTGATTTCTTGTCCTGTGATAAAAAGCCTTCTGTTTCGAGTGCCAAACCCCGGGGCTTAGGGATTTTTTCAAAAAAATATTTTCTGCCGGTTGAGTTTTTGAGGGCTGATTTCTTGTCCTGTGATAAAAAGCTATCTGTTTCGAGTGCCAAACCATTGAGGAGAGCATTTTCAGGCTTTTGGCACCATTTTTGAGTGAATTGCCAAAAGTCAGATTTTTGCTGAAATTGTGACCCCGGGGCTTAGGGATTTTTTCAAAAAAATATTTTCTGCCGGTTAAGTTTTTGAGGGCTGATTTCTTGTCCTGTGATAAAAAGCCTTCTCTTTCAAGTGCCAAACCTTTCAGGAGAGCATTTTCAGGCTTTTGGCACCATCTTTGAGTGAATTGCCAAAAGTCAGATTTTTGCTGAAATTGTGACCCCGGGGCTTAGGGATTTTTTCAAAAAAATATTTTCTGCCGGTTAAGTTTTTGAGGGCTGATTTCTTGTCCTGTGAAGAAAAGCCTTCTATTTCGAGTGCCAAACCCCGGGGCTTAGGGATTTTTTCAAAAAAATATTTTCTGCCGGTTATGTTTTTGAGGGCTGATTTCTTGTCCTGTGATAAAAAGCCTTCTGTTTCGAGTGCCAAACCTTTTAGGAGAGCATTTTCAGGCTTTTGGCACCATCTTTGAGTGAATTTCCAAAAGTCAGATTTTTGCTGAAGTTGTGACCCCGGGGCTTAGGGATTTTTTCATAAAAATATTTTCTGCCGGTTAGGTTTTTGAGGGCTGATTTCTTGTCCTGTGATAAAAAGCTATCTGTTTCGAGTGCCAAACCATTGAGGAGAGCATTTTCAGGCTTTTGGCACCATTTTTGAGTGAATTGCCAAAAGTCAGATTTTTGCTGAAATTGTGACCCCGGGGCTTAGGGATTTTTTCAAAAAAATATTTTCTGCCGGTTAAGTTTTTGAGGGCTGATTTCTTGTCCTGTGATAAAAAGCCTTCTGTTTCGAGTGCCAAACCTTTCAGGAGAGCATTTTCAGGCTTTTGGCAGCATTTTTGAGTGAATTGCCAAAAGTCAGATTTTTGCTGAAATTGTGACCCCGGGGCTTAGGGATTTTTTCAAAAAAATATTTTCTGCCGGTTATGTTTTTGAGGGCTGATTTCTTGTCCTGTGATAAAAAGACTTCTGTTTCCATCGCCAAACATTTCAGGAAAGTATTTTCAGGCTTTTGGCACCATCT
Source organism: Podarcis liolepis (assembly GCF_965112155.1). Taxonomy (NCBI): domain Eukaryota; kingdom Metazoa; phylum Chordata; class Lepidosauria; order Squamata; family Lacertidae; genus Podarcis; species Podarcis liolepis. The sequence continues at coordinate 34,610,582 of NC_139566.1, read as the reverse complement.
TTGAGTGAATTGCCAAAAGTCAGATTTTTGCTAAAATTGTAACCCCGGGGCTTAGGGATTTTTTCAAAAAAATATTTTCTGCCGGTTAAGTTTTTGAGGGCTGATTTCTTCTCCTCTGATAAAAAGCCTTCTGTTTCAAGTGCCAAACCTTTCAGGAGAGCATTTTCAGGCTTTTGGCACCATCTTTGAGTGAATTGCCAAAAGTCAGATTTTTGCTGAAATTGTGACCCCGGGGCTTAGGGATTGTTTCAAAAAAATATTTTCTGCCGGTTAGGTTTTTGAGGGCTGATTTCTTGTCCTGTGATAAAAAGCCTTCTGTTTCGAGTGCCAAACCCCGGGGCTTAGGGATTTTTTCAAAAAAATATTTTCTGCCGGTTGAGTTTTTGAGGGCTGATTTCTTGTCCTGTGATAAAAAGCTATCTGTTTCGAGTGCCAAACCATTGAGGAGAGCATTTTCAGGCTTTTGGCACCATTTTTGAGTGAATTCCCAAAAGTCAGATTTTTGCTGAAATTGTGACCCCGGGGCTTAGGGATTTTTTCAAAAAAATATTTTCTGCCGGTTAAGTTTTGGAGGGCTGATTTCTTGTCCTGTGATAAAAAGCCTTCTCTTTCAAGTGCCAAAGCTTTCAGGAGAGCATTTTCAGGCTTTTGGCACCATCTTTGAGTGAATTGCCAAAAGTCAGATTTTTGCTGAAATTGTGACCCCGGGGCTTAGGGATTTTTTCAAAGAAGTATTTTCTGCCGGTTAAGTTTTTGAGGGCTGATTTCTTGTCCTGTGATAAAAAGCCTTCTGTTTCAAGTGCCAAACCTTTCAGGAGAGCATTTTCAGGCTTTTGGCACCATCTTTGAGTGAATTGCCAAAAGTCAGATTTTTGATGAAATTGTGACCCCGGGGCTTAGGGTTTTTTTCAAAAAAATATTTTCTGCCGGTTATGTTTTTGAGGGCTGATTTCTTGTCCTGTGATAAAAAGCCTTCTGTTTCGAGTGCCAAACCTTTTAGGAGAGCATTTTCAGGCTTTTGGCACCATCTTTGAGTGAATTTCCAAAAGTCAGATTTTTGCTGAAGTTGTGACCCCGGGGCTTAGGGATTTTTTCATAAAAATATTTTCTGCCGGTTAGGTTTTTGAGGGCTGATTTCTTGTCCTGTGATAAAAAGCCTTCTGTTTCGAGTGCCAAACCATTGAGGAGAGCATTTTCAGGCTTTTGGCACCATCTTTGAGTGAATTGCCAAAAGTCAGATTTTTGCTGAAATTGTGACCCCGGGGGCTTAGGGATTTTTTCAAAAAAATATTTTCTGCCGGTTAAGTTTTTGAGGGCTGATTTCTTGTCCTGTGATAAAAAGCCTTCTGTTTCGAGTGCCAAACCTTTCAGGAGAGCATTTTCAGGCTTTTGGCACCATCTTTGAGTGAATTGCCGAAAGTCAGATTTTTGCTAAAATTGTTATCCCGGGGCTTTGGGATTTTTTCAAAAAAATATTTTCTGCCGGTTAAGTTTTTGAGGGCTGATTTCTTGTCTTGTGATAAAAAGCCTTCTGTTTCGAGTGCCAAACCTTTCAGGAGAGCATTTTCAAGCTTTTGGCACCATTTTTGAGTGAATTGCCAAAAGTCAGATTTTTGCTGAAATTGTGACCCCGGGGCTTAGGGATTTTTTCAAAAAAATATTTTCTGCCGGTTATGTTTTTGAGGGCTGATTTCTTGTCCTGTGATAAAAAGACTTCTGTTTCCATCGCCAAACATTTCAGGAAAGTATTTTCAGGCTTTTGGCACCATCTTTGAGTGAATTGCCAAAAGTCAGATTTTTGCTAAAATTGTAACCCCGGGGCTTAGGGATTTTTTCAAAAAAATATTTTCTGCCGGTTAAGTTTTTGAGGGCTGATTTCTTCTCCTCTGATAAAAAGCCTTCTGTTTCAAGTGCCAAACCTTTCAGGAGAGCATTTTCAGGCTTTTGGCACCATCTTTGAGTGAATTGCCAAAAGTCAGATTTTTGCTGAAATTGTGACCCCGGGGCTTAGGGATTGTTTCAAAAAAATATTTTCTGCCGGTTAGGTTTTTGAGGGCTGATTTCTTGTCCTGTGATAAAAAGCCTTCTGTTTCGAGTGCCAAACCCCGGGGCTTAGGGATTTTTTCAAAAAAATATTTTCTGCCGGTTGAGTTTTTGAGGGCTGATTTCTTGTCCTGTGATAAAAAGCTATCTGTTTCGAGTGCCAAACCATTGAGGAGAGCATTTTCAGGCTTTTGGCACCATTTTTGAGTGAATTGCCAAAAGTCAGATTTTTGCTGAAATTGTGACCCCGGGGCTTAGGGATTTTTTCAAAAAAATATTTTCTGCCGGTTAAGTTTTGGAGGGCTGATTTCTTGTCCTGTGATAAAAAGCCTTCTCTTTCAAGTGCCAAACCTTTCAGGAGAGCATTTTTAGGCTTTCGGCACCATCTTTGAGTGAATTGCCAAAAGTCAGATTTTTGCTGAAATTGTGACCCCGGGGCTTAGGGATTTTTTCAAAAAAATATTTTCTGCCGGTTAAGTTTTTGAGGGCTGATTTCTTGTCCTGTGAAGAAAAGCCTTCTATTTCGAGTGCCAAACCCCGGGGCTTAGGGATTTTTTCAAAAAAATATTTTCTGCCGGTTATGTTTTTGAGGGCTGATTTCTTGTCCTGTGATAAAAAGCCTTCTGTTTCGAGTGCCAAACCTTTTAGGAGAGCATTTTCAGGCTTTTGGCACCATGTTTGAGTGAATTGCCAAAAGTCAGATTTTTGCTGAAATTGTGACCCCGGGGCTTAGGGATTTTTTCAAAAAAATATTTTCTGCCGGTTATGTTTTTGAGGGCTGATTTCTTGTCCTGTGATAAAAAGACTTCTGTTTCCATCGCCAAACATTTCAGGAAAGTATTTTCAGGTTTTTGGCACCATCTTTGAGTGAATTGCCAAAAGTCAGATTTTTGCTGAAATTGTAACCCCGGGGCTTAGGGATTTTTTCAAAAAAATATTTTCTGCCGGTTAAGTTTTTGAGGGCTGATTTCTTCTCCTCTGATAAAAAGCCTTCTGTTTCAAGTGCCAAACCTTTCAGGAGAGCATTTTCAGGCTTTTGGCACCATCTTTGAGTGAATTGCCAAAAGTCAGATTTTTGCTGAAATTGTGACCCCGGGGCTTAGGGATTGTTTCAAAAAAATATTTTCTGCCGGTTAGGTTTTTGAGGGCTGATTTCTTGTCCTGTGATAAAAAGCCTTCTGTTTCGAGTGCCAAACCCCGGGGCTTAGGGATTTTTTCAAAAAAATATTTTCTGCCGGTTGAGTTTTTGAGGGCTGATTTCTTGTCCTGTGATAAAAAGCTATCTGTTTCGAGTGCCAAACCATTGAGGAGAGCATTTTCAGGCTTTTGGCACCATTTTTGAGTGAATTGCCAAAAGTCAGATTTTTGCTGAAATTGTGACCCCGGGGCTTAGGGATTTTTTCAAAAAAATATTTTCTGCCGGTTAAGTTTTGGAGGGCTGATTTCTTGTCCTGTGATAAAAAGCCTTCTCTTTCAAGTGCCAAACCTTTCAGGAGAGCATTTTCAGGCTTTTGGCACCATCTTTGAGTGAATTGCCAAAAGTCAGATTTTTGCTGAAATTGTGACCCCGGGGCTTAGGGATTTTTTCAAAGAAGTATTTTCTGCCGGTTAAGTTTTTGAGGGCTGATTTCTTGTCCTGTGATAAAAAGCCTTCTGTTTCAAGTGCCAAACCTTTCAGGAGAGCATTTTCAGGCTTTTGGCACCATCTTTGAGTGAATTGCCAAAAGTCAGATTTTTGCTGAAATTGTGACCCCGGGGCTTAGGGTTTTTTTCAAAAAAATATTTTCTGCCGGTTATGTTTTTGAGGGCTGATTTCTTGTCCTGTGATAAAAAGCCTTCTGTTTCGAGTGCCAAACCTTTTAGGAGAGCATTTTCAGGCTTTTGGCACCATCTTTGAGTGAATTTCCAAAAGTCAGATATTTGCTGAAGTTGTGACCCCGGGGCTTAGGGATTTTTTCAAAAAAATATTTTCTGCCGGTTAGGTTTTTGAGGGCTGATTTCTTGTCCTGTGATAAAAAGCCTTCTGTTTCGAGTGCCAAACCATTGAGGAGAGCATTTTCAGGCTTTTGGCACCATCTTTGAGTGAATTGCCAAAAGTCAGATTTTTGCTGAAATTGTGACCCCGGGGCTTAGGGATTTTTTCAAAAAAATATTTTCTGCCGGTTAGGTTTTTGAGGGCTGATTTCTTGTCCTGTGATAAAAAGCCTTCTGTTTCGAGTGCCAAACCATTGAGGAGAGCATTTTCAGGCTTTTGGCACCATTTTTGAGTGAATTGCCAAAAGTCAGATTTTTGCTGAAATTGTGACCCCGGGGCTTAGGGATTTTTTCAAAAAAATATTTTCTGCCGGTTAAGTTTTTGAGGGCTGATTTCTTGTCCTGTGATAAAAAGCCTTCTGTTTCAAGTGCCAAACCTTTCAGGAGAGCATTTTCAGGCTTTTGGCACCATCTTTGAGTGAATTGCCAAAAGTCAGATTTTTGCTGAAATTGTGACCCCGGGGCTTAGGGATTTTTTCAAAAAAATATTTTCTGCCGGTTAAGTTTTTGAGGGCTGATTTCTTGTCCTGTGATGAAAAGCCTTCTGTTTCGAGTGCCAAACCCCGGGGCTTAGGGGTTTTTTCAAAAAAATATTTTCTGCCGGTTATGTTTTTGAGGGCTGATTTCTTGTCCTGTGATAAAAAGACTTCTGTTTCCATCGCCAAACATTTCAGGAAAGTATTTTCAGGCTTTTGGCACCATCTTTGAGTGAATTGCCAAAAGTCAGATTTTTGCTGAAATTGTAACCCCGGGGCTTAGGGATTTTTTCAAAAAAATATTTTCTGCCGGTTAAGTTTTTGAGGGCTGATTTCTTCTCCTCTGATAAAAAGCCTTCTGTTTCAAGTGCCAAACCTTTCAGGAGAGCATTTTCAGGCTTTTGGCACCATCTTTGAGTGAATTGCCAAAAGTCAGATTTTTGCTGAAATTGTGACCCCGGGGCTTAGGGATTGTTTCAAAAAAATATTTTCTGCCGGTTAGGTTTTTGAGGGCTGATTTCTTGTCCTGTGATAAAAAGCCTTCTGTTTCGAGTGCCAAACCCCGGGGCTTAGGGATTTTTTCAAAAAAATATTTTCTGCCGGTTAAGTTTTTGAGGGCTGATTTCTTGTCCTGTGATAAAAAGCCTTCTGTTTCAAGTGCCAAACCTTTCAGGAGAGCATTTTCAGGCTTTTGGCACCATCTTTGAGTGAATTGCCAAAAGTCAGATTTTTGCTGAAATTGTGACCCCGGGGCTTAGGGTTTTTTTCAAAAAAATATTTTCTGCCGGTTATGTTTTTGAGGGCTGATTTCTTGTCCTGTGATAAAAAGCCTTCTGTTTCGAGTGCCAAACCTTTTAGGAGAGCATTTTCAGGCTTTTGGCACCATCTTTGAGTGAATTTCCAAAAGTCAGATATTTGCTGAAGTTGTGACCCCGGGGCTTAGGGATTTTTTCAAAAAAATATTTTCTACCGGTAAAATTTTGGAGGGCTGATTTCTTGTCCTGTGATAAAAAGCCTTCTGTTTCAAGTGCCAAACCTTTCAGGAGAGCATTTTCAGGCTTTTGGCACCATCTTTGAGTGAATTGCCAAAAGTCAGATTTTTGCTGAAATTGTGACCCCCGGGGCTTAGGGATTTTTTCAAAAAAATATTTTCTGCCGGTTAGGTTTTTGAGGGCTGATTTCTTGTCCTGTGATAAAAAGCCTTCTGTTTCGAGTGCCAAACCATTGAGGAGAGCATTTTCAGGCTTTTGGCACCATTTTTGAGTGAATTGCCAAAAGTCAGATTTTTGCTGAAATTGTGACCCCGGGGCTTAGGGATTTTTTCAAAAAAATATTTTCTGCCGGTTAAGTTTTTGAGGGCTGATTTCTTGTCCTGTGATAAAAAGCCTTCTGTTTCAAGTGCCAAACCTTTCAGGAGAGCATTTTCAGGCTTTTGGCACCATCTTTGAGTGAATTGCCTAAAGTCAGATTTTTGCTGAAATTGTGACCCCGGGGCTTAGGGATTTTTTCAAAAAAATATTTTCTGCCGGTTAAGTTTTTGAGGGCTGATTTCTTGTCCTGTGATGAAAAGCCTTCTGTTTCGAGTGCCAAACCCCGGGGCTTAGGGGTTTTTTCAAAAAAATATTTTCTGCCGGTAAAATTTTTGAGGGCTGATTTCTTGTCCTGTGATAAAAAGCCTTCTGTTTCGCATGCCAAACCTTTCAGGAGAGCATTTTCAGGCTTTTGGCACCATTTTTGAGTGAATTGCCAAAAGTCAGATTTTTGCTGAAATTGTGACCCCGGGGCTTAGGGATTTTTTCAAAAAAATATTTTCTGCCGGTTATGTTTTTGAGGGCTGATTTCTTGTCCTGTGATAAAAAGCCTTCTGTTTCGAGTGCCAAACCTTTTAGGAGAGCATTTTCAGGCTTTTGGCACCATCTTTGAGTGAATTTCCAAAAGTCAGATTTTTGCTGAAGGTGTGACCCCGGGGCTTAGGGATTTTTTCAAAAAAATATTTTCTACCGGTAAAATTTTTGAGGGCTGATTTCTTGTCCTTTGATAAAAAGCCTTCTGTTTCGCATGCCAAACCTTTCAGGAGAGCATTTTCAGGCTTTTGGCACCATCTTTGAGTGAATTGCCAAAAGTCAGATTTTTGCTGAAATTGTGACCCCGTGGCTTAGGGATTTTTTCATAAAAATATTTTCTGCCGGTTAGGTTTTTGAGGGCTGATTTCTTGTCCTGTGATAAAAAGCCTTCTGTTTCGAGTGCCAAACCATTGAGGAGAGCATTTTCAGGCTTTTGGCACCATTTTTGAGTGAATTGCCAAAAGTCAGATTTTTGCTGAAATTGTGACCCCGGGGCTTAGGGATTTTTTCAAAAAAATATTTTCTGCCGGTTAAGTTTTGGAGGGCTGATTTCTTGTCCTGTGATAAAAAGCCTTCTCTTTCAAGTGCCAAACCTTTTAGGAGAGCATTTTCAGGCTTTTGGCACCATTTTTGAGTGAATTGCCAAAATTCAGATTATTGCTGAAGTTGTGACCCCGGGGCTTAGGGATTTTTTCAAAAAAATATTTTCTGCCGGTTAAGTTTTTGAGGGCTGATTTCTTGTCCTGTGATAAAAAGCCTTCTGTTTCGAGTGCCAAACCCCGGGGCTTAGGGATTTTTTCAAAAAAATATTTTCTGCCGGTTAGGTTTTTGAGGGCTGATTTCTTGTCCTGTGATAAAAAGCCTTCTGTTTCGAGTGCCAAACCATTGAGGAGAGCATTTTCAGGCTATTGGCACCATTTTTGAGTGAATTGCCAAAAGTCAGATTTTTGCTGAAATTGTGACCCCGGGGCTTAGGGATTTTTTCAAAAAAATATTTTCTGCCGGTTAAGTTTTTGAGGGCTGATTTCTTGTCCTGTGATAAAAAGCCTTCTGTTTGAAGTGCCAAACCTTTCAGGAGAGCATTTTCAGGCTTTTGGCACCATCTTTGAGTGAATTGCCAAAAGTCAGATTTTTGCTGAAATTGTGACCCCGGGGCTTAGGGATTTTTTCAAAAAAATATTTTCTGCCGGTTAAGTTTTTGAGGGCTGATTTCTTGTCCTGTGATGAAAAGCCTTCTGTTTCGAGTGCCAAACCCCGGGGCTTAGGGATTTTTTCAAAAAAATATTTTCTGCCGGTTATGTTTTTGAGGGCTGATTTCTTGTCCTGTGATAAAAAGCCTTCTGTTTCGCGTGCCAAACCTTTTAGGAGAGCATTTTCAGGCTTTTGGCACCATCTTTGAGTGAATTTCCAAAAGTCAGATTTTTGCTGAAGTTGTGACAGCGAGGCTTAGGGATTTTTTCAAAAAAATATTTTCTACCGGTAAAATTTTTGAGGGCTGATTTCTTGTCCTGTGATAAAAAGCCTTCTGTTTCGCATGCCAAACCTTTCAGGAGAGCATTTTCAAGCTTTTGGCACCATCTTTGAGTGAATTGTCAAAAGTCAGATTTTTGCTAAAATAGTGACCCCGGGGCTTAGGGTTTTTTTCAAAAAAATATTTTCTGCCGGTTATGTTTTTGAGGGCTGATTTCTTGTCCTGTGATAAAAAGCCTTCTGTTTCGAGTGCCAAACCCCGGGGCTTAGGGATTTTTTCAAAAAAATATTTTCTGCCGGTTAGGTTTTTGAGGGCTGATTTCTTGTCCTGTGATAAAAAGCCTTCTGTTTCGAGTGCCAAACCATTGAAGAGAGTATTTTCAGGCTTTTGGCACCATTTTTGAGTGAATTGCCAAAAGTCAGATTTTTGCTGAAATTGTGACCCCGGGGCTTAGGGATTTTTTCAAAAAAATATTTTCTGCCGGTTAAGTTTTTGAGGGCTGATTTCTTGTCCTGTGATAAAAAGCCTTCTGTTTCAAGTGCCAAACCTTTCAGGAGAGCATTTTCAGGCTTTTGGCACCATCTTTGAGTGAATTGCCAAAAGTCAGATTTTTGCTGAAATTGTGACCCCGGGGCTTAGGGATTTTTTCAAAAAAGTATTTTCTGCCGGTTAAGTTTTTGAGGGCTGATTTCTTGTCCTGTGATAAAAAGCCTTCTGTTTCAAGTGCCAAACCTTTCAGGAGAGCATTTTCAGGCTTTTGGCACCATCTTTGAGTGAATTGCCAAAAGTCAGATTTTTGCTGAAATTGTGACCCCGGGGCTTAGGGATTTTTTCAAAAAAATATTTTCTGCCGGTTATGTTTTTGAGGGCTGATTTCTTGTCCTGTGATAAAAAGCCTTCTGTTTCAAGTGCCATACCTTTCAGGAGAGTATTTTCAGGCTTTTGGCACCATCTTTGAGTGAATTGCCAAAAGTCAGATTTTTGCTAAAATTGTTACCCCGGGGCTTAGGGATTTTTTCAAAAAAATATTTTCTGCCGGTTATGTTTTTGAGGGCTGATTTCTTGTCCTGTGATAAAAAGCCTTCTGTTTCGAGTGCCAAACCCCGGGGCTTAGGGATTTTTTCAAATAAATATTTTCTGCCGGTTAGGTTTTTGAGGGCTGATTTCTTGTCCTGTGATAAAAAGCCTTGTGTTTCGAGTGCCAAACCATTGAGGACAGCATTTTCAGGCTTTTGGCACCATTTTTGAGTGAATTGCCAAAATTCAGATTTTTGCTGAAATTGTGACCCCGGGGCTTAGGGATTTTTTCAAAAAAATATTTTCTGCCGGTTATGTTTTTGAGGGCTGATTTCTTGTCCTATTATAAAAAGCCTTCTGTTTCGAGTGCCAAACCTTTTAGGAGAGCATTTTCAGGCTTTTGGCACCATCTTTGAGTGAATTTCCAAAAGTCAGATATTTGCTGAAGTTGTGACCCCGGGGCTTAGGGATTTTTTCAAAAAAATATTTTCTACCGGTAAAATTTTGGAGGGCTGATTTCTTCTCCTGTGATAAAAAGCCTTCTGTTTCAAGTGCCAAACCATTGAGGAGAGCATTTTCAGGCTTTTGGCACCATTTTTGAGTGAATTGCCAAAAGTCAGATTTTTGCTGAAATTGTGACCCCGGGGCTTAGGGATTTTTTCAAAAAAATATTTTCTGCCGGTTAAGTTTTTGAGGGCTGATTTCTTGTCCTGTGATAAAAAGCCTTCTGTTTCGAGTGCCAAACCATTCAGGAGAGCATTTTCAGGCTTTTGGCACCATCTTTGAGTGAATTGCCAAAAGTCAGATTTTTGCTGAAATTGTGACCCCGGGGCTTAGGGATTTTTTCAAAAAAGTATTTTCTGCCGGTTAAGTTTTTGAGGGCTGATTTCTTGTCCTGTGATAAAAAGCCTTCTGTTTCGAGTGCCAAACCCCGGGGCTTAGGGATTTTTTCAACAAAATATTTTCTGCCGGTTATGTTTTTGACGGCTGATTTCTTGTCCTGTGATAAAAAGCCTTCTGTTTCGAGTGCCAAACCTTTTAGGAGAGCATTTTCAGGCTTTTGGCACCATTTTTGAGTGAATTGCCAAAATTCAGATTATTGCTGAAGTTGTGACCCCGGGGCTTAGGGATTTTTTCAAAAAAATATTTTCTGCCGGTTAAGTTTTTGAGGGCTGATTTCTTGTCCTGTGATAAAAAGCCTTCTGTTTGAAGTGCCAAACCTTTCAGGAGAGCATTTTCAGGCTTTTGGCACCATCTTTGAGTGAATTGCCAAAAGTCAGATTTTTGCTGAAATTGTGACCCCGGGGCTTAGGGATTTTTTCAAAAAAATATTTTCTGCCGGTTAAGTTTTTGAGGGCTGATTTCTTGTCCTGTGATGAAAAGCCTTCTGTTTCGAGTGCCAAACCCCGGGGCTTAGGGATTTTTTCAAAAAAATATTTTCTGCCGGTTATGTTTTTGAGGGCTGATTTCTTGTCCTGTGATAAAAAGCCTTCTGTTTCGCGTGCCAAACCTTTTAGGAGAGCATTTTCAGGCTTTTGGCACCATCTTTGAGTGAATTTCCAAAAGTCAGATTTTTGCTGAAGTTGTGACAGCGAGGCTTAGGGATTTTTTCAAAAAAATATTTTCTACCGGTAAAATTTTTGAGGGCTGATTTCTTGTCCTGTGATAAAAAGCCTTCTGTTTCGCATGCCAAACCTTTCAGGAGAGCATTTTCAAGCTTTTGGCACCATCTTTGAGTGAATTGTCAAAAGTCAGATTTTTGCTAAAATAGTGACCCCGGGGCTTAGGGTTTTTTTCAAAAAAATATTTTCTGCCGGTTATGTTTTTGAGGGCTGATTTCTTGTCCTGTGATAAAAAGCCTTCTGTTTCGAGTGCCAAACCCCGGGGCTTAGGGATTTTTTCAAAAAAATATTTTCTGCCGGTTAGGTTTTTGAGGGCTGATTTCTTGTCCTGTGATAAAAAGCCTTCTGTTTCGAGTGCCAAACCATTGAAGAGAGTATTTTCAGGCTTTTGGCACCATTTTTGAGTGAATTGCCAAAAGTCAGATTTTTGCTGAAATTGTGACCCCGGGGCTTAGGGATTTTTTCAAAAAAATATTTTCTGCCGGTTAAGTTTTGGAGGGCTGATTTCTTGTCCTGTGATAAAAAGCCTTCTGTTTCAAGTGCCAAATCTTTCAGGAGAGCATTTTCAGGCTTTTGGCACCATCTTTGAGTGAATTGCCAAAAGTCAGATTTTTGCTGAAATTGTGACCCCGGGGCTTAGGGATTTTTTCAAAAAAATATTTTCTGCCGGTTATGTTTTTGAGGGCTGATTTCTTGTCCTGTGATAAAAAGCCTTCTGTTTCAAGTGCCATACCTTTCAGGAGAGTATTTTCAGGCTTTTGGCACCATCTTTGATTGAATTGCCAAAAGTCAGATTTTTGCTAAAATTGTTACCCCGGGGCTTAGGGATTTTTTCAAAAAAATATTTTCTGCCGGTTAAGTTTTTGAGGGCTGATTTCTTGTCTTGTGATAAAAAGCCTTCTGTTTCGAGTGCCAAACCTTTCAGGAGAGCATTTTCAAGCTTTTGGCACCATTTTTGAGTGAATTGCCAAAAGTCAGATTTTTGCTGAAATTGTGACCCCGGGCCTTAGGGATTGTTTCAAAAAAATATTTTCTGCCGGTTATGTTTTTGAGGGCTGATTTCTTCTCCTCTGATAAAAAGCCTTCTGTTTCAAGTGCCAAACCTTTCAGGAGAGCATTTTCAGGCTTTTGGCACCATCTTTGAGTGAATTGCCAAAAGTCAGATTTTTGCTGATATTGTGACCCCGGGCCTTAGGGATTGTTTCAAAAAAATATTTTCTGCCGGTTAGGTTTTTGAGGGCTGATTTCTTGTCCTGTGATAAAAAGCCTTCTGTTTCGAGTGCCAAACCCCGGGGCTTAGGGATTTTTTCAAAAAAATATTTTCTGCCGGTTGAGTTTTTGAGGGCTGATTTCTTGTCCTGTGATAAAAAGCCTTCTGTTTCGAGTGCCAAACCATTGAGGAGAGCATTTTCAGGCTTTTGGCACCATTTTTGAGTGAATTCCCAAAAGTCAGATTTTTGCTGAAATTGTGACCCCGGGGCTTAGGGATTTTTTCAAAAAAATATTTTCTGCCGGTTACGTTTTGGAGGGCTGATTTCTTGTCCTGTGATAAAAAGCCTTCTATTTCAAGTGCCAAACCTTTCAGGAGAGCATTTTCAGGCTTTTGGCACCATCTTTGAGTGAATTGCCAAAAGTCAGATTTTTGCTGAAATTGTGACCCCGGGGCTTAGGGATTTTTTCAAAAAAGTATTTTCTGCCGGTTAAGTTTTTGAGGGCTGATTTCTTGTCCTGTGATAAAAAGCCTTCTGTTTCAAGTGCCAAACCTTTCAGGAGAGCATTTTCAGGCTTTTGGCACCATCTTTGAGTGAATTGCCAAAAGTCAGATTTTTGCTGAAATTGTGACCCCGGGGCTTAGGGATTTTTTCAAAAAAATATTTTCTGCCGGTTATGTTTTTGAGGGCTGATTTCTTGTCCTGTGATAAAAAGCCTTCTGTTTCAAGTGCCATACCTTTCAGGAGAGTATTTTCAGGCTTTTGGCACCATCTTTGAGTGAATTGCCAAAAGTCAGATTTTTGCTAAAATTGTGACCCCGGGGCTTAGGGTTTTTTTCAAAAAAATATTTTCTGCCGGTTATGTTTTTGAGGGCTGATTTCTTGTCCTGTGATAAAAAGCCTTCTGTTTCGAGTGCCAAACCCCGGGGCTTAGGGATTTTTTCAAATAAATATTTTCTGCCGGTTAGGTTTTTGAGGGCTGATTTCTTGTCCTGTGATAAAAAGCCTTGTGTTTCGAGTGCCAAACCATTGAGGACAGCATTTTCAGGCTTTTGGCACCATTTTTGAGTGAATTGCCAAAATTCAGATTTTTGCTGAAATTGTGACCCCGGGGCTTAGGGATTTTTTCAAAAAAATATTTTCTGCCGGTTATGTTTTTGAGGGCTGATTTCTTGTCCTATTATAAAAAGCCTTCTGTTTCGAGTGCCAAACCTTTTAGGAGAGCATTTTCAGGCTTTTGGCACCATCTTTGAGTGAATTTCCAAAAGTCAGATATTTGCTGAAGTTGTGACCCCGGGGCTTAGGGATTTTTTCAAAAAAATATTTTCTACCGGTAAAATTTTGGAGGGCTGATTTCTTCTCCTGTGATAAAAAGCCTTCTGTTTCAAGTGCCAAACCATTGAGGAGAGCATTTTTAGGCTTTTGGCACCATTTTTGAGTGAATTGCCAAAAGTCAGATTTTTGCTGAAATTGTGACCCCGGGGCTTAGGGATTTTTTCAAAAAAATATTTTCTGCCGGTTAAGTTTTTGAGGGCTGATTTCTTGTCCTGTGATAAAAAGCCTTCTGTTTCGAGTGCCAAACCATTCAGGAGAGCATTTTCAGGCTTTTGGCACCATCTTTGAGTGAATTGCCAAAAGTCAGATTTTTGCTGAAATTGTGACCCCGGGGCTTAGGGATTTTTTCAAAAAAGTATTTTCTGCCGGTTAAGTTTTTGAGGGCTGATTTCTTGTCCTGTGATAAAAAGCCTTCTGTTTCGAGTGCCAAACCCCGGGGCTTAGGGATTTTTTCAACAAAATATTTTCTGCCGGTTATGTTTTTGACGGCTGATTTCTTGTCCTGTGATAAAAAGCCTTCTGTTTCGAGTGCCAAACCTTTTAGGAGAGCATTTTCAGGCTTTTGGCACCATTTTTGAGTGAATTGCCAAAATTCAGATTATTGCTGAAGTTGTGACCCCGGGGCTTAGGGATTTTTTCAAAAAAATATTTTCTGCCGGTTAAGTTTTTGAGGGCTGATTTCTTGTCCTGTGATAAAAAGCCTTCTGTTTGAAGTGCCAAACCTTTCAGGAGAGCATTTTCAGGCTTTTGGCACCATCTTTGAGTGAATTGCCAAAAGTCAGATTTTTGCTGAAATTGTGACCCCGGGGCTTAGGGATTTTTTCAAAAAAATATTTTCTGCCGGTTAAGTTTTTGAGGGCTGATTTCTTGTCCTGTGATGAAAAGCCTTCTGTTTCGAGTGCCAAACCCCGGGGCTTAGGGATTTTTTCAAAAAAATATTTTCTGCCGGTTATGTTTTTGAGGGCTGATTTCTTGTCCTGTGATAAAAAGCCTTCTGTTTCGCGTGCCAAACCTTTTAGGAGAGCATTTTCAGGCTTTTGGCACCATCTTTGAGTGAATTTCCAAAAGTCAGATTTTTGCTGAAGTTGTGACAGCGAGGCTTAGGGATTTTTTCAAAAAAATATTTTCTACCGGTAAAATTTTTGAGGGCTGATTTCTTGTCCTGTGATAAAAAGCCTTCTGTTTCGCATGCCAAACCTTTCAGGAGAGCATTTTCAAGCTTTTGGCACCATCTTTGAGTGAATTGTCAAAAGTCAGATTTTTGCTAAAATAGTGACCCCGGGGCTTAGGGTTTTTTTCAAAAAAATATTTTCTGCCGGTTATGTTTTTGAGGGCTGATTTCTTGTCCTGTGATAAAAAGCCTTCTGTTTCGAGTGCCAAACCCCGGGGCTTAGGGATTTTTTCAAAAAAATATTTTCTGCCGGTTAGGTTTTTGAGGGCTGATTTCTTGTCCTGTGATAAAAAGCCTTCTGTTTCGAGTGCCAAACCATTGAAGAGAGTATTTTCAGGCTTTTGGCACCATTTTTGAGTGAATTGCCAAAAGTCAGATTTTTGCTGAAATTGTGACCCCGGGGCTTAGGGATTTTTTCAAAAAAATATTTTCTGCCGGTTAAGTTTTGGAGGGCTGATTTCTTGTCCTGTGATAAAAAGCCTTCTGTTTCAAGTGCCAAATCTTTCAGGAGAGCATTTTCAGGCTTTTGGCACCATCTTTGAGTGAATTGCCAAAAGTCAGATTTTTGCTGAAATTGTGACCCCGGGGCTTAGGGATTTTTTCAAAAAAATATTTTCTGCCGGTTATGTTTTTGAGGGCTGATTTCTTGTCCTGTGATAAAAAGCCTTCTGTTTCAAGTGCCATACCTTTCAGGAGAGTATTTTCAGGCTTTTGGCACCATCTTTGATTGAATTGCCAAAAGTCAGATTTTTGCTAAAATTGTTACCCCGGGGCTTAGGGATTTTTTCAAAAAAATATTTTCTGCCGGTTAAGTTTTTGAGGGCTGATTTCTTGTCTTGTGATAAAAAGCCTTCTGTTTCGAGTGCCAAACCTTTCAGGAGAGCATTTTCAAGCTTTTGGCACCATTTTTGAGTGAATTGCCAAAAGTCAGATTTTTGCTGAAATTGTGACCCCGGGCCTTAGGGATTGTTTCAAAAAAATATTTTCTGCCGGTTATGTTTTTGAGGGCTGATTTCTTCTCCTCTGATAAAAAGCCTTCTGTTTCAAGTGCCAAACCTTTCAGGAGAGCATTTTCAGGCTTTTGGCACCATCTTTGAGTGAATTGCCAAAAGTCAGATTTTTGCTGATATTGTGACCCCGGGCCTTAGGGATTGTTTCAAAAAAATATTTTCTGCCGGTTAGGTTTTTGAGGGCTGATTTCTTGTCCTGTGATAAAAAGCCTTCTGTTTCGAGTGCCAAACCCCGGGGCTTAGGGATTTTTTCAAAAAAATATTTTCTGCCGGTTGAGTTTTTGAGGGCTGATTTCTTGTCCTGTGATAAAAAGCCTTCTGTTTCGAGTGCCAAACCATTGAGGAGAGCATTTTCAGGCTTTTGGCACCATTTTTGAGTGAATTCCCAAAAGTCAGATTTTTGCTGAAATTGTGACCCCGGGGCTTAGGGATTTTTTCAAAAAAATATTTTCTGCCGGTTACGTTTTGGAGGGCTGATTTCTTGTCCTGTGATAAAAAGCCTTCTGTTTCAAGTGCCAAACCTTTCAGGAGAGCATTTTCAGGCTTTTGGCACCATCTTTGAGTGAATTGCCAAAAGTCAGATTTTTGCTGAAATTGTGACCCCGGGGCTTAGGGATTTTTTCAAAAAAGTATTTTCTGCCGGTTAAGTTTTTGAGGGCTGATTTCTTGTCCTGTGATAAAAAGCCTTCTGTTTCAAGTGCCAAACCTTTGAGGAGAGCATTTTCAGGCTTTTGGCACCATCTTTGAGTGAATTGCCAAAAGTCAGATTTTTGCTGAAATTGTGACCCCGGGGCTTAGGGATTTTTTCAAAAAAATAGTTTCTGCCGGTTAAGTTTTTGAGGGCTGATTTCTTGTCCTGTGATAAAAAGCCTTCTGTTTCGAGTGCCAAACCTTTGAGGAGAGCATTTTCAAGCTTTTGGCACCATCTTTGAGTGAATTGCCAAAAGTCAGATTTTTGCTAAAATTGTGACCCCGGGGCTTAGGGTTTTTTTTTAAAAAAATATTTTCTGCCGGTTATGTTTTTGAGGGCTGATTTCTTGTCCTGTGATAAAAAGCCTTCTGTTTCGAGTGCCAAACCCCGGGGCTTAGGGATTTTTTCAAATAAATATTTTCTGCCGGTTAGGTTTTTGAGGGCTGATTTCTTGTCCTGTGATAAAAAGCCTTGTGTTTCGAGTGCCAAACCATTGAGGACAGCATTTTCAGGCTTTTGGCACCATTTTTGAGTGAATTGCCAAAATTCAGATTTTTGCTGAAATTGTGACCCCGGGGCTTAGGGATTTTTTCAAAAAAATATTTTCTGCCGGTTATGTTTTTGAGGGCTGATTTCTTGTCCTATTATAAAAAGCCTTCTGTTTCGAGTGCCAAACCTTTTAGGAGAGCATTTTCAGGCTTTTGGCACCATCTTTGAGTGAATTTCCAAAAGTCAGATATTTGCTGAAGTTGTGACCCCGGGGCTTAGGGATTTTTTCAAAAAAATATTTTCTACCGGTAAAATTTTGGAGGGCTGATTTCTTCTCCTGTGATAAAAAGCCTTCTGTTTCAAGTGCCAAACCATTGAGGAGAGCATTTTCAGGCTTTTGGCACCATTTTTGAGTGAATTGCCAAAAGTCAGATTTTTGCTGAAATTGTGACCCCGGGGCTTAGGGATTTTTTCAAAAAAATATTTTCTGCCGGTTAAGTTTTTGAGGGCTGATTTCTTGTCCTGTGATAAAAAGCCTTCTGTTTCGAGTGCCAAACCATTCAGGAGAGCATTTTCAGGCTTTTGGCACCATCTTTGAGTGAATTGCCAAAAGTCAGATTTTTGCTGAAATTGTGACCCCGGGGCTTAGGGATTTTTTCAAAAAAGTATTTTCTGCCGGTTAAGTTTTTGAGGGCTGATTTCTTGTCCTGTGATAAAAAGCCTTCTGTTTCGAGTGCCAAACCCCGGGGCTTAGGGATTTTTTCAACAAAATATTTTCTGCCGGTTATGTTTTTGACGGCTGATTTCTTGTCCTGTGATAAAAAGCCTTCTGTTTCGAGTGCCAAACCTTTTAGGAGAGCATTTTCAGGCTTTTGGCACCATTTTTGAGTGAATTGCCAAAATTCAGATTATTGCTGAAGTTGTGACCCCGGGGCTTAGGGATTTTTTCAAAAAAATATTTTCTGCCGGTTAAGTTTTTGAGGGCTGATTTCTTGTCCTGTGATAAAAAGCCTTCTGTTTCGAGTGCCAAACCCCGGGGCTTAGGGATTTTTTCAAAAAAATATTTTCTGCCGGTTAGGTTTTTGAGGGCTGATTTCTTGTTCTGTGATAAAAAGCCTTCTGTTTCGAGTGCCAAACCATTGAGGAGAGCATTTTCAGGCTTTTGGCACCATTTTTGAGTGAATTGCCAAAAGTCAGATTTTTGCTGAAATTGTGACCCCGGGGCTTAGGGATTTTTTCAAAAAAATATTTTCTGCCGGTTAAGTTTTTGAGGGCTGATTTCTTGTCCTGTGATAAAAAGCCTTCTGTTTCAAGTGCCAAACCTTTCAGGAGAGCATTTTCAGGCTTTTGGCACCATCTTTGAGTGAATTGCCAAAAGTCAGATTTTTGCTGAAATTGTGACCCCGGGGCTTAGGGATTTTTTCAAAAAAATATTTTCTGCCGGTTAAGTTTTTGAGGGCTGATTTCTTGTCCTGTGATGAAAAGCCTTCTGTTTCGAGTGCCAAACCCCGGGGCTTAGGGATTTTTTCAAAAAAATATTTTCTACCGGTAAAATTTTTGAGGGCTGATTTCTTGTCCTTTGATAAAAAGCCTTCTGTTTCGCATGCCAAACCTTTCAGGAGAGCATTTTCAGGCTTTTGGCACCATCTTTGAGTGAATTGCCAAAAGTCAGATTTTTGCTGAAATTGTGACCCCGGGGCTTAGGGATTTTTTCATAAAAATATTTTCTGCCGGTTAGGTTTTTGAGGGCTGATTTCTTGTCCTGTGATAAAAAGCCTTCTGTTTCGAGTGCCAAACCATTGAGGAGAGCATTTTCAGGCTTTTGGCACCATTTTTGAGTGAATTGCCAAAAGTCAGATTTTTGCTGAAATTGTGACCCCGGGGCTTAGGGATTTTTTCAACAAAATATTTTCTGCCGGTTATGTTTTTGAGGGCTGATTTCTTGTCCTGTGATAAAAAGCCTTCTGTTTCGAGTGCCAAACCTTTTAGGAGAGCATTTTCAGGCTTTTGGCACCATTTTTGAGTGAATTGCCAAAATTCAGATTATTGCTGAAGTTGTGACCCCGGGGCTTAGGGATTTTTTCAAAAAAATATTTTCTGCCGGTTAAGTTTTTGAGGGCTGATTTCTTGTCCTGTGATAAAAAGCCTTCTGTTTCGAGTGCGAAACCCCGGGGCTTAGGGATTTTTTCAACAAAATATTTTCTGCCGGTTATGTTTTTGAGGGCTGATTTCTTGTCCTGTGATAAAAAGCCTTCTGTTTCGAGTGCCAAACCATTGAGGAGAGCATTTTCAGGCTATTGGCACCATTTTTGAGTGAATTGCCAAAAGTCAGATTTTTGCTGAAATTGTGACCCCGGGGCTTAGGGATTTTTTCAAAAAAATATTTTCTGCCGGTTAAATTTTTGAGGGCTGATTTCTTGTCCTGTGATAAAAAGCCTTCTGTTTGAAGTGCCAAACCATTGAGGAGAGCATTTTCAGGCTTTTGGCACCATCTTTGAGTGAATTGCCAAAAGTCAGATTTTTGCTGAAATTGTGGCCCCGGGGCTTAGGGATTTTTTCAAAAAAATATTTTCTGCCGGTTAAGTTTTTGAGGGCTGATTTCTTGTCCTGTGATGAAAAGCCTTCTGTTTCGAGTGCCAAACCCCGGGGCTTAGGGATTTTTTCAAAAAAATATTTTCTGCCGGTTATGTTTTTGAGGGCTGATTTCTTGTCCTGTGATAAAAAGCCTTCTGCTTCGAGTGCCGAACCTTTTAGGAGAGCATTTTCAGGCTTTTGGCACCATCTTTGAGTGAATTTCCAAAAGTCAGATTTTTGCTGAAGTTGTGACCCCGGGGCTTAGGGATTTTTTCAAAAAAATATTTTCTACCGGTAAAATTTTTGAGGGCTGATTTCTTGTCCTTTGATAAAAAGCCTTCTGTTTCGCATGCCAAACCTTTCAGGAGAGCATTTTCAAGCTTTTGCCACCATTTTTGAGTGAATTGCCAAAAGTCAGATTTTTGCTGAAATTGTGACCCCGGGGCTTAGGGATTTTTTCAAAAAAATATTTTCTGCCGGTTAAGTTTTGGAGGGCTGATTTCTTGTCCTGTGATAAAAAGCCTTCTGTTTCAAGTGCCAAACCTTTCAGGAGAGCATTTTCAGGCTTTTGGCACCATCTTTGAGTGAATTGCCAAAAGTCAGATTTTTGCTGAAATTGTGACCCCGTGGCTTAGGGATTTTTTCATAAAAATATTTTCTGCCGGTTAGGTTTTTGAGGGCTGATTTCTTGTCCTGTGATAAAAAGCCTTCTGTTTCGAGTGCCAAACCTTTTAGGAGAGCATTTTCAGGCTTTTGGCACCATCTTTGAGTGAATTTCCAAAAGTCAGATTTTTGCTGAAGTTGTGACCCCGGGGCTTAGGGATTTTTTCAAAAAAATATTTTCTGCCGATTAGGTTTTTGAGGGTTGATTTCTTGTCCTGTGATAAAAAGCCTTCTGTTTCGAGTGCCAAACCTTTTAGGAGAGCATTTTCAGGCTTTTGGCACCATCTTTGAGTGAATTTCCAAAAGTCAGATTTTTGCTGAAGTTGTGACCGCGGGGCTTAGGGATTTTTTCAAAAAAATATTTTCTACCGGTAAAATTTTTGAGGGCTGATTTCTTGTCCTTTGATAAAAAGCCTTCTGTTTCGCATGCCAAACCTTTCAGGAGAGCATTTTCAGGCTTTTGGCACCATCTTTGAGTGAATTGCCAAAAGTCAGATTTTTGCTGAAATTGTGACCCCGGGGCTTAGGGATTTTTTCATAAAAATATTTTCTGCCGGTTAGGTTTTTGAGGGCTGATTTCTTGTCCTGTGATAAAAAGCCTTCTGTTTCGAGTGCCAAACCATTGAGGAGAGCATTTTCAGGCTTTTGGCACCATTTTTGAGTGAATTGCCAAAAGTCAGATTTTTGCTGAAATTGTGACCCCGGGGCTTAGGGATGTTTTCAACAAAATATTTTCTGCCGGTTATGTTTTTGAGGGCTGATTTCTTGTCCTGTGATAAAAAGCCTTCTGTTTCGAGTGCCAAACCTTTTAGGAGAGCATTTTCAGGCTTTTGGCACCATTTTTGAGTGAATTGCCAAAATTCAGATTATTGCTGAAGTTGTGTCCCCGGGGCTTAGGGATTTTTTCAAAAAAATATTTTCTGCCGGTTAAGTTTTTGAGGGCTGATTTCTTGTCCTGTGATAAAAAGCCTTCTGTTTCGAGTGCCAAACCCCGGGGCTTAGGGATTTTTTCAAAAAAATATTTTCTGCCGGTTAGGTTTTTGAGGGCTGATTTCTTGTCCTGTGATAAAAAGCCTTCTGTTTCGAGTGCCAAACCATTGAGGAGAGCATTTTCAGGCTATTGGCACCATTTTTGAGTGAATTGCCAAAAGTCAGATTTTTGCTGAAATTGTGACCCCGGGGCTTAGGGATTTTTTCAAAAAAATATTTTCTGCCGGTTAAATTTTTGAGGGCTGATTTCTTGTCCTGTGATAAAAAGCCTTCTGTTTGAAGTGCCAAACCATTGAGGAGAGCATTTTCAGGCTTTTGGCACCATCTTTGAGTGAATTGCCAAAAGTCAGATTTTTGCTGAAATTGTGGCCCCGGGGCTTAGGGATTTTTTCAAAAAAATATTTTCTGCCGGTTAAGTTTTTGAGGGCTGATTTCTTGTCCTGTGATGAAAAGCCTTCTGTTTCGAGTGCCAAACCCCGGGGCTTAGGGATTTTTTCAAAAAAATATTTTCTGCCGGTTATGTTTTTGAGGGCTGATTTCTTGTCCTGTGATAAAAAGCCTTCTGTTTCGAGTGCCAAACCTTTTAGGAGAGCATTTTCAGGCTTTTGGCACCATCTTTGAGTGAATTTCCAAAAGTCAGATTTTTGCTGAAGTTGTGACCCCGGGGCTTAGGGATTTTTTCAAAAAAATATTTTCTACCGGTAAAATTTTTGAGGGCTGATTTCTTGTCCTTTGATAAAAAGCCTTCTGTTTCGCATGCCAAACCTTTCAGGAGAGCATTTTCAAGCTGTTGCCACCATTTTTGAGTGAATTGCCAAAAGTCAGATTTTTGCTGAAATTGTGACCCCGGGGCTTAGGGATTTTTTCAAAAAAATATTTTCTGCCGGTTAAGTTTTGGAGGGCTGATTTCTTGTCCTGTGATAAAAAGCCTTCTGTTTCAAGTGCCAAACCTTTCAGGAGAGCATTTTCAGGCTTTTGGCACCATCTTTGAGTGAATTGCCAAAAGTCAGATTTTTGCTGAAATTGTGACCCCGTGGCTTAGGGATTTTTTCATAAAAATATTTTCTGCCGGTTAGGTTTTTGAGGGCTGATTTCTTGTCCTGTGATAAAAAGCCTTCTGTTTCGAGTGCCAAACCATTGAGGAGAGCATTTTCAGGCTTTTGGCACCATTTTTGAGTGAATTGCCAAAAGTCAGATTTTTGCTGAAATTGTGACCCCGGGGCTTAGGGATTTTTTCAAAAAAATATTTTCTGCCGGTTAAGTTTTTGAGGGCTGATTTCTTGTCCTGTGATAAAAAGCCTTCTGTTTCAAGTGCCAAACCTTTCAGGAGAGCATTTTCAGGCTTTTGGCACCATCTTTGAGTGAATTGCCGAAAGTCAGATTTTTGCTGAAATTGTGACCCCGGGGCTTAGGGATTTTTTCAAAAAAATATTTTCTGCCGGTTATGTTTTTGAGGGCTGATTTCTTGTCCTGTGATAAAAAGCCTTCTGTTTCAAGTGCCATACCTTTCAGGAGAGTATTTTCAGGCTTTTGGCACCATCTTTGATTGAATTGCCAAAAGTCAGATTTTTGCTGAAATTGTGACCCCGGGGCTTAGGGATTTTTTCAAAAAAATATTTTCTGCCGGTTATGTTTTTGAGGGCTGATTTCTTGTCCTGTGATAAAAAGACTTCTGTTTCCATCGCCAAACCTTTCAGGATAGTATTTTCAGGCTTTTGGCACCATCTTTGAGTGAATTGCCAAAAGTCAGATTTTTGCTAAAATTGTAACCCCGGGGCTTAGGGATTTTTTCAATAAAATATTTTCTGCCGGTTAAGTTTTTGAGGGCTGATTTCTTGTCCTGTGATAAAAAGCCTTCTGTTTCGAGTGCCAAACCTTTCAGGAGAGCATCTTCAAGCTTTTGGCACCATTTTTGAGTGAATTGCCAAAAGTCAGATTTTTGCTGAAATTGTGACCCCGGGGCTTAGGGATTTTTTCAAAAAAATATTTTCTGCCGGTTAAGTTTTTGAGGGCTGATTTCTTGTCCTGTGATAAAAAGCCTTCTGTTTCGAGTGCCAAACCTTTCAGGAGAGCATTTTCAGGCTTTTGGCACGATTTTTGAGTGAATTGCCAAAATTCAGATTTTTGCTGAAGTTGTGACCCCGGGGCTTAGGGATTTTTTCAAAAAAATATTTTCTGCCGGTTAAGTTTTTGAGGGCTGATTTCTTGTCCTGTGATAAAAAGCCTTCTGTTTCGAGTGCCAAACCTTTCAGGAGAGCATTTTCAGGCTTTTGGCACCATCTTTGAGTGAATTGCCAAAAGTCAGATTTTTGCTAAAATTGTGACCCCGGGGCTTAGGGTTTTTTTCAAAAAAATATTTTCTGCCGGTTATGTTTTTGAGGGCTGATTTCTTGTCCTGTGATAAAAAGCGTTCTCTTTCGAGTGCCAAACCATTGAGGAGAGCATTTTCAGGCTTTTGGCACCATTTTTGAGTGAATTGCCAAAAGTCAGATTTTTGCTGAAATTGTGACCCCGGGGCTTAGGGGTTTTTTCAAAAAAATATTTTCTGCCGGTTAAGTTTTTGAGGGCTGATTTCTTGTCCTGTGATAAAAAGCCTTCTGTTTCGAGTGCCAAACCCCGGGGCTTAGGGATTTTTTCAACAAAATATTTTCTGCCGGTTAAGTTTTTGAGGGCTGATTTCTTGTCCTGTGATAAAAAGCCTTCTGTTTCAAGTGCCAAACCTTTAAGGAGAGAATTTTCAGGCTTTTGGCACCATCTTTGAGTGAATTGCCAAAAGTCAGATTTTTGCTGAAATTGTGACCCCGGGGCTTAGGGAATTTTTCAAAAAAATATTTTCTGCCGGTTAGGTTTTTGAGGGCTGATTTCATGTCCTGTGATAAAAAGCCTTCTGTTTTGAGTGCCAAACCATTGAGGAGAGCATTTTCAGGCTTTTGGCACCATTTTTGAGTGAATTGCCAAAAGTCAGATTTTTGCTGAAATTGTGACCCCGGTGCTTAGGGATTTTTTCAAAAAAATATTTTCTGCCGTTTAAGTTTTTGAGGGCTGATTTCTTGTCCTGTGATAAAAAGCCTTCTGTTTCAAGTGCCAAACCTTTCAGGAGAGCATTTTCAGGCTTTTGGCACCATCTTTGAGTGAATTGCCAAAAGTCAGATTTTTGCTGAAATAGTGACCCCGGGGCTTAGGGATTTTTTCAAAAAAGTATTTTCTGCCGGTTAAGTTTTTGAGGGCTGATTTCTTGTCCTGTGATAAAAAGCCTTCTGTTTCAAGTGCCAAACCTTTCAGGAGAGCATTTTCAGGCTTTTGGCACCATCTTTGAGTGAATTGCCAAAAGTCAGATTTTTGCTAAAATTGTGACCCCGGGGCTTAGGGATTTTTTCAAAAAAATATTTTCTGCCGGTTAAGTTTTTGAGGGCTGATTTCTTGTCCTGTGATAAAAAGCCTTCTGTTTCGAGTTCCAAACCCCGGGGCTTAGGGATTTTTTCAACAAAATATTTTCTGCCGGTTAAGTTTTTGAGGGCTGATTTCTTGTCCTGTGATAAAAAGCCTTCTGTTTCGAGTGCCAAACCTTTCAGGAGAGCATTTTCAAGCTTTTGGCACCATCTTTGAGTGAATTGCCAAAAGTCAGATTTTTGCTAAAATTGTGACCCCGGGGCTTAGGGTTTTTTTCAAAAAAATATTTTCTGCCGGTTATGTTTTTGAGGGCTGATTTCTTGTCCTGTGATAAAAAGCCTTCTGTTTCGAGTGCCAAACCATTGAGGAGAGCATTTTCAGGCTTTTGGCACCATTTTTGAGTGAATTGCCAAAAGTCAGATTTTTGCTGAAATTGTGACCCCGGGGCTTAGGGGTTTTTTCAAAAAAATATTTTCTGCCGGTTAAGTTTTTGAGGGCTGATTTCTTGTCCTGTGATAAAAAGCCTTCTGTTTCGAGTGCCAAACCCCGGGGCTTAGGGATTTTTTCAACAAAATATTTTCTGCCGGTTAAGTTTTTGAGGGCTGATTTCTTGTCCTGTGATAAAAAGCCTTCTGTTTCGAGTGCCAAACCTTTCAGGAGAGCATTTTCAGGCTTTTGGCACCATTTTTGAGTGAATTGCCAAAATTCAGATTTTTGCTGAAGTTGTGACCCCGGGGCTTAGGGATTTTTTCAAAAAAATATTTTCTGCCGGTTAAGTTTTTGAGGGCTGATTTTTTGTCCTGTGATAAAAAGCCTTCTGTTTCGAGTGCCAAACCTTTCAGGAAAGCATTTTCAGGCTTTTGGCACCATTTTTGTGTGAATTGCCAAAAGTCAGATTTTTTCTGAAATTGTTACCCAGGGGCTTAGGGATTTTTTCAAAAAAATATTTTCTGCCGGTTAAGTTTTTGAGGGCTGATTTATTGTCCTGTGATAAAAAGCCTTCTGTTTCGCGTGCCAAACCTTTCAGGAGAGCATTTTCAAGCTTTTGCCACCATTTTTGAGTGAATTGCCAAAAGTCAGATTTTTGCTGAAATTGTGACCCCGGGGCTTAGGGATTTTTTCAAAGAAATATTTTCTGCCGGTTAAGTTTTTGAGAGCTGATTTCTTCTCCTCTGATAAAAAGCCTTCTGTTTCAAGTGCCAAACCTTTCAGGAGAGCATTTTCAGACTTTTGGCACCATCTTTGAGTGAATTGCCAAAAGTCAGATTTTTGCTGAAATTGTGACCCCGGGGCTTAGGGATTGTTTCAAAAAAATATTTTCTGCCGGTTAGGTTTTTGAGGGCTGATTTCTTGTCCTGTGATAAAAAGCCTTCTGTTTCGAGTGCCAAACCCCGGGGCTTAGGGATTTTTTCAAAAAAATATTTTCTGCCGGTTTAGTTTTGGAGGGCTGATTTCTTGTCCTGTGATAAAAAGCCTTCTGTTTCAAGTGCCAAACCTTTAAGGAGAGAATTTTCAGGCTTTTGGCACCATCTTTGAGTGAATTGCCAAAAGTCAGATTTTTGCTGAAATTGTGACCCCGGGGCTTAGGGAATTTTTCAAAAAAATATTTTCTGCCGGTTAGGTTTTTGAGGGCTGATTTCATGTCCTGTGATAAAAAGCCTTCTGTTTTGAGTGCCAAACCATTGAGGAGAGCATTTTCAAGCTTTTGCCACCATTTTTGAGTGAATTGCCAAAAGTCAGATTTTTGCTGAAATTGTGACCCCGGGGCTTAGGGATTTTTTCAAAGAAATATTTTCTGCCGGTTAAGTTTTTGAGAGCTGATTTCTTCTCCTCTGATAAAAAGCCTTCTGTTTCAAGTGCCAAACCTTTCAGGAGAGCATTTTCAGACTTTTGGCACCATCTTTGAGTGAATTGCCAAAAGTCAGATTTTTGCTGAAATTGTGACCCCGGGGCTTAGGGATTGTTTCAAAAAAATATTTTCTGCCGGTTAGGTTTTTGAGGGCTGATTTCTTGTCCTGTGATAAAAAGCCTTCTGTTTCGAGTGCCAAACCCCGGGGCTTAGGGATTTTTTCAAAAAAATATTTTCTGCCGGTTTAGTTTTGGAGGGCTGATTTCTTGTCCTGTGATAAAAAGCCTTCTGTTTCAAGTGCCAAACCTTTAAGGAGAGAATTTTCAGGCTTTTGGCACCATCTTTGAGTGAATTGCCAAAAGTCAGATTTTTGCTGAAATTGTGACCCCGGGGCTTAGGGAATTTTTCAAAAAAATATTTTCTGCCGGTTAGGTTTTTGAGGGCTGATTTCATGTCCTGTGATAAAAAGCCTTCTGTTTTGAGTGCCAAACCATTGAGGAGAGCATTTTCAGGCTTTTGGCACCATTTTTGAGTGAATTGCCAAAAGTCAGATTTTTGCTGAAATTGTGACCCCGGTGCTTAGGGATTTTTTCAAAAAAATATTTTCTGCCGTTTAAGTTTTTGAGGGCTGATTTCTTGTCCTGTGATAAAAAGCCTTCTGTTTCAAGTGCCAAACCTTTCAGGAGAGCATTTTCAGGCTTTTGGCACCATCTTTGAGTGAATTGCCAAAAGTCAGATTTTTGCTGAAATAGTGACCCCGGGGCTTAGGGATTTTTTCAAAAAAGTATTTTCTGCCGGTTAAGTTTTTGAGGGCTGATTTCTTGTCCTGTGATAAAAAGCCTTCTGTTTCAAGTGCCAAACCTTTCAGGAGAGCATTTTCAGGCTTTTGGCACCATCTTTGAGTGAATTGCCAAAAGTCAGATTTTTGCTAAAATTGTGACCCCGGGGCTTAGGGATTTTTTCAAAAAAATATTTTCTGCCGGTTAAGTTTTTGAGGGCTGATTTCTTGTCCTGTGATAAAAAGCCTTCTGTTTCGAGTTCCAAACCCCGGGGCTTAGGGATTTTTTCAACAAAATATTTTCTGCCGGTTAAGTTTTTGAGGGCTGATTTCTTGTCCTGTGATAAAAAGCCTTCTGTTTCGAGTGCCAAACCTTTCAGGAGAGCATTTTCAAGCTTTTGGCACCATCTTTGAGTGAATTGCCAAAAGTCAGATTTTTGCTAAAATTGTGACCCCGGGGCTTAGGGTTTTTTTCAAAAAAATATTTTCTGCCGGTTATGTTTTTGAGGGCTGATTTCTTGTCCTGTGATAAAAAGCCTTCTGTTTCGAGTGCCAAACCATTGAGGTGAGCATTTTCAGGCTTTTAGCACCATTTTTGAGTGAATTGCCAAAAGTCAGATTTTTGCTGAAATTGTGACCCCGGGGCTTAGGGATTTTTTCAAAAAAATATTTTCTGCCGGTTAGGTTTTTGAGGGCTGATTTCTTGTCCTGTGATAAAAAGCCTTCTGTTTCAAGTGCCAAACCTTTCAGGAGAGCATTTTCAGGCTTTTGGCACCATCTTTGAGTGAATTGCCAAAAGTCAGATTTTGCTGAAATTGTGACCCCGGGGGCTTAGGGATTTTTTCAAAAAAATATTTTCTGCCGGTTAAGTTTTTGAGGGCTGATTTCTTGTCCTGTGATAAAAAGCCTTCTGTTTCGAGTGCCAAACCCCGGGGCTTAGGGATATTTTCAACAAAATATTTTCTGCCGGTTAAGTTTTTGAGGGCTGATTGCTTGTCCTGTGATAAAAAGCCTTCTGTTTCGAGTGCCAAACCTTTCAGGAGAGCATTTTCAGGCTTTTGGCACCATTTTTGAGTGAATTGCCAAAATTCAGATTTTTGCTGAAGTTGTGACCCCGGGGCTTAGGGATTTTTTCAAAAAAATATTTTCTGCCGGTTAAGTTTTTGAGGGCTGATTTTTTGTCCTGTGATAAAAAGCCTTCTGTTTCGAGTGCCAAACCTTTCAGGAAAGCATTTTCAGGCTTTTGGCACCATTTTTGTGTGAATTGCCAAAAGACAGATTTTTGCTGAAATTGTGACCCAGGGGCTTAGGGATTTTTTCAAAAAAATATTTTCTGCCGGTTAGGTTTTTGAGGGCTGATTTCTTGTCCTCTGATAAAAAGCCTTCTGTTTCGAGTGCCAAACCTTTCAGGAGCGCATTTTCAAGCTTTTGGCACCATTTTTGAGTGAATTGCAAAAAGTCAGATTTTTGCTGAAATTGTGACCCCGGGGCTTAGGGATTTTTTCAAAAAAATATTTTCTGCCGGTTATGTTTTTGAGGGCTGATTTCTTGTCCTGTGATAAAAAGACTTCTGTTTCCATCGCCAAACCTTTCAGGAGAGCATTTTCAGGCTTTTGGCACCTTCTTTGAGTGAATTGCCAAAAGTCAGATTTTTGCTAAAATTGTGACCCCGGGGCTTAGGGATTTTTTCAAAAAAATATTTTCTGCCGGTTAAGTTTTTGAGGGCTGATTTCTTGTCCTGTGATAAAAAGCCTTCTGTTTCGAGTGCCAAACCTTTCAGGAAAGCATTTTCAGGCTTTTGGCACCATTTTTGTGTGAATTGCCAAAAGTCAGATTTTTGCTGAAATTGTGACCCCGGGGCTTAGGGATTTTTTCAAAAAAATATTTTCTGCCGGTTATGTTTTTGAGGGCTGATTTCTTGTCCTGTGATAAAAAGCCTTCTGTTTCGAGTGCCAAACCTTTCAGGAGAGCATTTTCAGGCTTTTGGCACCATTTTTGAGTGAATTGCCAAAAGTCAGATTTTTGCTGAAATTGTGACCCCGGGGCTTAGGGATTTTTTAAAAAAAAATATTTTCTGCCGGTTAAGTTTTTGAGGGCTGATTTCTTGTCCTGTGATAAAAAGCCTTCTGTTTCGCGTGCCAAACCTTTCAGGAGAGCATTTTCAAGCTTTTGCCACCATTTTTGAGTGAATTGCCAAAAGTCAGATTTTTGCTGAAATTGTGACCCCGGGGCTTAGGGATTTTTTCAAAGAAATATTTTCTGCCGGTTAAGTTTTTGAGAGCTGATTTCTTCTCCTCTGATAAAAAGCCTTCTGTTTCAAGTGCCAAACCTTTCAGGAGAGCATTTTCAGACTTTTGGCACCATCTTTGAGTGAATTGCCAAAAGTCAGATTTTTGCTGAAATTGTGACCCCGGGGCTTAGGGATTGTTTCAAAAAAATATTTTCTGCCGGTTAGGTTTTTGAGGGCTGATTTCTTGTCCTGTGATAAAAAGCCTTCTGTTTCGAGTGCCAAACCCCGGGGCTTAGGGATTTTTTCAACAAAATATTTTCTGCCGGTTTAGTTTTGGAGGGCTGATTTCTTGTCCTGTGATAAAAAGCCTTCTGTTTCGAGTGCCAAACCTTTAAGGAGAGCATTTTCAGGCTTTTGGCACCATTTTTGAGTGAATTGCCAAAAGTCAGATTTTTGCTGAAATTGTGACCCCGGGGCTTAGGGAATTTTTCAAAAAAATATTTTCTGCCGGTTAGGTTTTTGAGGGCTGATTTCTTGTCCTGTGATAAAAAGCCTTCTGTTTTGAGTGCCAAACCATTGAGGAGAGCATTTTCAGGCTTTTGGCACCATTTTTGAGTGAATTGCCAAAAGTCAGATTTTTGCTGAAATTGTGACCCCGGTGCTTAGGGATTTTTTCAAAAAAGTATTTTCTGCCGGTTAAGTTTTTGAGGGCTGATTTCTTGTCCTGTGATAAAAAGCCTTCTGTTTCAAGTGCCAAACCTTTCAGGAGAGCATTTTCAGGCTTTTGGCACCATCTTTGAGTGAATTGCCAAAAGTCAGATTTTTGCTAAAATTGTGACCCCGGGGCTTAGGGTTTTTTTCAAAAAAATATTTTCTGCTGGTTATGTTTTTGAGGGCTGATTTCTTGTCCTGTGATAAAAAGCCTTCTGTTTCGAGTGCCAAACCATTGAGGAGAGCATTTTCAGGCTTTTAGCACCATTTTTGAGTGAATTGCCAAAAGTCAGATTTTTGCTGAAATTGTGACCCCGGGGCTTAGGGATTTTTTCAAAAAAATATTTTCTGCCGGTTAGGTTTTTGAGGGCTGATTTCTTGTCCTGTGATAAAAAGCCTTCTGTTTCGAGTGCCAAACCCCGGGGCTTAGGGATATTTTCAACAAAATATTTTCTGCCGGTTAAGTTTTTGAGGGCTGATTTCTTGTCCTGTGATAAAAAGCCTTCTGTTTCGAGTGCCAAACCTTTCAGGAGAGCATTTTCAGGCTTTTGGCACCATTTTTGAGTGAATTGCCAAAATTCAGATTTTTGCTGAAGTTGTGACCCCGGGGCTTAGGGATTTTTTCAAAAAAATATTTTCTGCCGGTTAAGTTTTTGAGGGCTGATTTTTTGTCCTGTGATAAAAAGCCTTCTGTTTCGAGTGCCAAACCTTTCAGGAAAGCATTTTCAGGCTTTTGGCACCATTTTTGTGTGAATTGCCAAAAGTCAGATTTTTGCTGAAATTGTGACCCAGGGGCTTAGGGATTTTTTCAAAAAAATATTTTCTGCCGGTTAGGTTTTTGAGGGCTGATTTCTTGTCCTGTGATAAAAAGCCTTCTGTTTCAAGTGCCAAACCTTTCAGGAGAGCATTTTCAGGCTTTTGGCACCATCTTTGAGTGAATTGCCAAAAGTCAGATTTTGCTGAAATTGTGACCCCGGGGGCTTAGGGATTTTTTCAAAAAAATATTTTCTGCCGGTTAAGTTTTTGAGGGCTGATTTCTTGTCCTGTGATAAAAAGCCTTCTGTTTCGAGTGCCAAACCCCGGGGCTTAGGGATTTTTTCAACAAAATATTTTCTGCCGGTTAAGTTTTTGAGGGCTGATTTCTTGTCCTGTGATAAAAAGCCTTCTGTTTCGAGTGCCAAACCTTTCAGGAGAGCATTTTCAAGCTTTTGGCACCATCTTTGAGTGAATTGCCAAAAGTCAGATTTTTGCTAAAATTGTGACCCCGGGGCTTAGGGTTTTTTTCAAAAAAATATTTTCTGCCGGTTAGGTTTTTGAGGGCTGATTTCTTGTCCTGTGATAAAAAGCCTTCTGTTTCAAGTGCCACACCTTTCAGGAGAGCATTTTCAGGCTTTTGGCACCATCTTTGAGTGAATTGCCAAAAGTCAGATTTTGCTGAAATTGTGACCCCGGGGGCTTAGGGATTTTTTCAAAAAAATATTTTCTGCCGGTTAAGTTTTTGAGGGCTGATTTCTTGTCCTGTGATAAAAAGCCTTCTGTTTCGAGTGCCAAACCCCGGGGCTTAGGGATATTTTCAACAAAATATTTTCTGCCGGTTAAGTTTTTGAGGGCTGATTTCTTGTCCTGTGATAAAAAGCCTTCTGTTTCGAGTGCCAAACCTTTCAGGAGAGCATTTTCAGGCTTTTGGCACCATTTTTGAGTGAATTGCCAAAATTCAGATTTTTGCTGAAGTTGTGACCCCGGGGCTTAGGGATTTTTTCAAAAAAATATTTTCTGCCGGTTAAGTTTTTGAGGGCTGATTTTTTGTCCTGTGATAAAAAGCCTTCTGTTTCGAGTGCCAAACCTTTCAGGAAAGCATTTTCAGGCTTTTGGCACCATTTTTGTGTGAATTGCCAAAAGTCAGATTTTTGCTGAAATTGTGACCCAGGGGCTTAGGGATTTTTTCAAAAAAATATTTTCTGCCGGTTAAGTTTTTGAGGGCTGATTTCTTGTCCTGTGATAAAAAGCCTTCTGTTTCGAGTGCCAAACCTTTCAGGGGAGCATTTTCAAGCTTTTGGCACCGTTTTTGAGTGAATTGCAAAAAGTCAGATTTTTGCTGAAATTGTGACCCCGGGGCTTAGGGATTGTTTCAAAAAAATATTTTCTGCCGGTTATGTTTTTGAGGGCTGATTTCTTGTCCTGTGATAAAAAGACTTCTGTTTCCATCGCCAAACCTTTCAGGAGAGTATTTTCAGGCTTTTGGCACCTTCTTTGAGTGAATTGCCAAAAGTCAGATTTTTGCTAAAATTGTGACCCCGGGGCTTAGGGATTTTTTCAAAAAAATATTTTCTGCCGGTTAAGTTTTTGAGGGCTGATTTCTTGTCCTGTGATAAAAAGCCTTCTGTTTCGAGTGCCAAACCTTTCAGGAAAGCATTTTCAGGCTTTTGGCACCATTTTTGAGTTAATTGCCAAAAGTCAGATTTTTGCTGAAATTGTGACCCCGGGGCTTAGGGATTTTTTTAAAAAAATATTTTCTGCCGGTTAAGTTTTTGAGGGCTGATTTCTTGTCCTGTGATAAAAAGCCTTCTGTTTCGAGTGCCAAACCCCAGGGCTTAGGGATTTTTTCAACAAAATATTTTCTGCCGGTTATGTTTTTGAGGGCTGATTTCTTGTCCTGTGATAAAAAGCCTTCTGTTTCGAGTGCCAAACCTTTCAGGAGAGCATTTTCAGGCTTTTGGCACCATTTTTGAGTGAATTGCCAAAATTCAGATTTTTCCTGAAGTTGTGACCCCGGGGCTTAGGGATTTTTTCAAAAAAATATTTTCTGCCGGTTAAGTTTTTGAGGGCTGATTTCTTGTCCTGTGATAAAAAGCCTTCTGTTTCGAGTGCCAAACCTTTCAGGAAAGCATTTTCAGGCTTTTGGCACCATTTTTGTGTGAATTGCCAAAAGTCAGATTTTTGCTGAAATTGTGACCCCGGGGCTTAGGGATTTTTTCAAAAAAATATTTTCTGCCGGTTAAGTTTTTGAGGGCTGATTTCTTCTCCTCTGATAAAAAGCCTTCTGTTTCAAGTGCCAAACCTTTCAGGAGAGCATTTTCAGGCTTTTGGCACCATCTTTGAGTGAATTGCCAAAAGTCAGATTTTTGCTGAAATTGTGACCCCGGGGCTTAGGGATTGTTTCAAAAAAATATTTTCTGCCGGTTATGTTTTTGAGGGCTGATTTCTTGTCCTGTGATAAAAAGCCTTCTGTTTCGAGTGCCAAACCTTTCAGGAAAGCATTTTCAGGCTTTTGGCACCATTTTTGTGTGAATTGCCAAAAGTCAGATTTTTGCTGAAATTGTGACCCCGGGGCTTAGGGATTTTTTCAAAAAAATATTTTCTGCCGGTTATGTTTTTGAGGGCTGATTTCTTGTCCTGTGATAAAAAGCCTTCTGTTTCGAGTGCCAAACCTTTCAGGAGAGCATTTTCAGGCTTTTGGCACCATTTTTGAGTGAATTGCCAAAAGTCAGATTTTTGCTGAAATTGTGACCCCGGGGCTTAGGGATTTTTTAAAAAAAATATTTTCTGCCGGTTAAGTTTTTGAGGGCTGATTTCTTGTCCTGTGATAAAAAGCCTTCTATTTCGAGTGCCAAACCCCAGGGCTTAGGGATTTTTTCAACAAAATATTTTCTGCCGGTTATGTTTTTGAGGGCTGATTTCTTGTCCTGTGATAAAAAGCCTTCTGTTTCGAGTGCCAAACCTTTCAGGAGAGCATTTTCAGGCTTTTGGCACCATTTTTGAGTGAATTGCCAAAATTCAGATTTTTCCTGAAGTTGTGACCCCGGGGCTTAGGGATTTTTTCAAAAAAATATTTTCTGCCCGTTAAGTTTTTGAGGGCTGATTTCTTGTCCTGTGATAAAAAGCCTTCTGTTTCGAGTGCCAAACCTTTCAGGAAAGCATTTTCAGGCTTTTGGCACCATTTTTGAGTGAATTGCCAAAAGTCAGATTTTTGCTGAAATTGTGACCGCGGGGCTTAGGGATTTTTTCAAAAAAATATTTTCTGCCGGTTAAGTTTTGGAGGGCTGATTTCTTGTCCTGTGATAAAAAGCCTTCTGTTTCAAGTGCCAAACCTTTCAGGAGAGCATTTTCAGGCTTTTGGCACCATCTTTGAGTGAATTGCCAAAAGTCAGATTTTTGCTGAAATTGTGACCCCGGGGCTTAGGGATTTTTTCAAAAAAATATTTTCTGCCGGTTAAGATTTTGAGGACTGATTTCTTGTCCTGTGATAAAAAGCCTTCTGTTTCAAGTGCCAAACCTTTCAGGAGAGCATTTTCAGGCTTTTGGCACCATCTTTGAGTGAATTGCCAAAAGTCAGATTTTTGCTGAAATTGTGACCCCGGGGCTTAGGGATTTTTTTAAAAAAATATTTTCTGCTGGTTAAGTTTTTGAGGGCTGATTTCTTGTCCTGTGATAAAAAGCCTTCTGTTTCGAGTGCGAAACCCCGGGGCTTAGGGATTTTTTCAACAAAATATTTTCTGCCGGTTATGTTTTTGAGGGCTGATTTCTTGTCCTGTGATAAAAAGCCTTCTGTTTCGAGTGCCAAACCTTTCAGGAGAGCATTTTCAGGCTTTTGGCACCATTTTTGAGTGAATTGCCAAAAGTCAGATTTTTGCTGAAGTTGTGACCCCGGGGCTTAGGGATTTTTTCAAAAAAATATTTTCTACCGGTTAAGTTTTTGAGGGCTGATTTCTTGTCCTTTGATAAAAAGCCTTCTGTTTCGCGTGCCAAACCTTTCAGGAGAGCATTTTCAAGCTTTTGCCACCATTTTTGAGTGAATTGCCAAAAGTCAGATTTTTGCTGAAATTGTGACCCCGGGGAGTAGGGATTTTTTCAAAGAAATATTTTCTGCCGGTTAAGTTTTTGAGAGCTGATTTCTTCTCCTCTGATAAAAAGCCTTCTGTTTCAAGTGCCAAACCTTTCAGGAGAGCATTTTCAGGCTTTTGGCACCATCTTTGAGTGAATTGCCAAAAGTCAGATTTTTGCTGAAATTGTGACCCCGGGGCTTAGGGATTGTTTCAAAAAAATATTTTCTGCCGGTTAGGTTTTTGAGGGCTGATTTCTTGTCCTATGATAAAAAGCCTTCTGTTTCGAGTGCCAAACCCCGGGGCTTAGGCATTTTTTCAAAAAAATATTTTCTGCCGGTTAAGTTTTGGAGGGCTGATTTCTTGTCCTGTGATAAAAAGCCTTCTGTTTCAAGTGCCAAACCTTTCAGGAGAGCATTTTCAGGCTTTTGGCACCATCTTTGAGTGAATTGCCAAAAGTCAGATTTTTGCTGAAATTGTGACCCCGGGGCTTAGGGATTTTTTCAAAAAAATATTTTCTGCCGGTTAAGTTTTTGAGGGCTGATTTCTTGTCCTGTGATAAAAAGCCTTCTGTTTCAAGTGCCAAACCTTTCAGGAGAGCATTTTCAGGCTTTTGGCACCATCTTTGAGTGAATTGCCAAAAGTCAGATTTTTGCTGAAATTGTGACCCCGGGGCTTAGGGATTTTTTAAAAAAAATATTTTCTGCTGGTTAAGTTTTTGAGGGCTGATTTCTTGTCCTGTGATAAAAAGCCTTCTGTTTCGAGTGCCAAACCCCGGGGCTTAGGGATTTTTTCAACAAAATATTTTCTGCCGGTTATGTTTTTGAGGGCTGATTTCTTGTCCTGTGATAAAAAGCCTTCTGTTTCGAGTGCCAAACCTTTCAGGAGAGCATTTTCAGGCTTTTGGCACCATTTTTGAGTGAATTGCCAAAAGTCAGATTTTTGCTGAAGTTGTGACCCCGGGGCTAAGGGATTTTTTCAAAAAAATATTTTCTACCGGTTAAGTTTTTGACGGCTGATTTCTTGTCCTGTGATAAAAAGCCTTCTGTTTCAAGTGCCAAACCTTTCAGGAGAGCATTTTCAGGCTTTTGGCACCATCTTTGAGTGAATTGCCAAAAGTCAGATTTTTGCTGAAATTGTGACCCCGGGGCTTAGGGATTTTTTCAAAAAAATATTTTCTGCCGGTTAAGTTTTTGAGGGCTGATTTCTTGTCCTGTGATAAAAAGCCTTCTGTTTCAAGTGCCAAACCTTTCAGGAGAGCATTTTCAGGCTTTTGGCACCATCTTTGAGTGAATTGCCAAAAGTCAGATTTTTGCTGAAATTGTGACCCCGGGGCTTAGGGATTTTTTTTAAAAAATATTTTCTGCTGGTTAAGTTTTTGAGGGCTGATTTCTTGTCCTGTGATAAAAAGCCTTCTGTTTCGAGTGCCAAACCCCGGGGCTTAGGGATTTTTTCAACAAAATATTTTCTGCCGGTTATGTTTTTGAGGGCTGATTTCTTGTCCTGTGATAAAAAGCCTTCTGTTTCGAGTGCCAAACCTTTCAGGAGAGCATTTTCAGGCTTTTGGCACCATTTTTGAGTGAATTGCCAAAAGTCAGATTTTTGCTGAAGTTGTGACCCCGGGGCTTAGGGATTTTTTCAAAAAAATATTTTCTACCGGTTAAGTTTTTGAGGGCTGATTTCTTGTCCTTTGATAAAAAGCCTTCTGTTTCGCGTGCCAAACCTTTCAGGAGAGCATTTTCAAGCTTTTGCCACCATTTTTGAGTGAATTGCCAAAAGTCAGATTTTTGCTGAAATTGTGACCCCGGGGCTTAGGGATTTTTTCAAAGAAATATTTTCTGCCGGTTAAGTTTTTGAGAGCTGATTTCTTCTCCTCTGATAAAAAGCCTTCTGTTTCAAGTGCCAAACCTTTCAGGAGAGTATTTTCAGGCTTTTGGCACCATCTTTGAGTGAATTGCCAAAAGTCAGATTTTTGCTAAAATTGTGACCCCGGGGCTTAGGGTTTTTTTCAAAAAAATATTTTCTGCCGGTTATGTTTTTGAGGGCTGATTTCTTGTCCTGTGATAAAAAGCCTTCTGTTTCGAGTGCCAAACCCCGGGGCTTGGGATTTTTTCAAAAAAATATTTTCTGCCGGTTAGGTTTTTGAGGGCTGATTTCTTGTCCTGTGATAAAAAGCCTTCTGTTTCGAGTGCCAAACCATTGAGGAGAGCATTTTCAGGCTTTTGGCACCATTTTTGAGTGAATTGCCAAAAGTCAGATTTTTGCTGAAATTGTGACCCCGGGGCTTAGGGATTTTTTCAAAAAAATATTTTCTGCCGGTTAAGTTTTTGAGGGCTGATTTCTTGTCCTGTGATAAAAAGCCTTCTGTTTCAAGTGCCAAACCTTTCAGGAGAGCATTTTCAGGCTTTTGGCACCATCTTTGAGTGAATTGCCAAAAGTCAGATTTTTGCTGAAATTGTGACCCCGGGGCTTAGGTATTTTTTCAAAAAAATATTTTCTGCCGGTTAAGTTTTTGAGGGCTGATTTCTTGTCCTGTGATAAAAAGCCTTCTGTTTCGAGTGCCAAACCCCGGGGCTTAGGGATTTTTTCAACAAAATATTTTCTGCCGGTTATGTTTTTGAGGGCTGATTTCTTGTCCTGTGATAAAAAGCCTTCTGTTTCGAGTGCCAAACCTTTTAGGAGAGCATTTTCAGGCTTTTGGCACCATTTTTGAGTGAATTGCCAAAATTCAGATTTTTGCTGAAGTTGTGACCCCGGGGCTTAGGGATTTTTTCAAAAAAATATTTTCTGCCGGTTAGGTTTTTGAGGGCTGATTTCTTGTCCTGTGATAAAAAGCCTTCTGTTTCGAGTGCCAAACCATTGAGGAGAGCATTTTCAGGCTTTTGGCACCATTTTTGAGTGAATTGCCAAAAGTCAGATTTTTGCTGAAATTGTGACCCCGGGGCTTAGGGATTTTTTCAAAAAAATATTTTCTGCCGGTTAAGTTTTTGAGGGCTGATTTCTTTTCCTGTGATAAAAAGCCTTCTGTTTCGAGTGCCAAACCTTTCAGGAGAGCATTTTCAGGCTTTTGGCACCATTTTTGAGTGAATTGCCAAAAGTCAGATTTTTGCTGAAGTTGTGACCCCGGGGCTTAGGGATTTTTTCAAAAAAATATTTTCTACCGGTTAAGTTTTTGAGGGCTGATTTCTTGTCCTTTGATAAAAGCCTTCTGTTTCGCGTGCCAAACCTTTCAGGAGAGCATTTTCAAGCTTTTGCCACCATTTTTGAGTGAATTGCCAAAAGTCAGATTTTTGCTGAAATTGTGACCCCGGGGCTTAGGGATTGTTTCAAAAAAATATTTTCTGCCGGTTAGGTTTTTGAGGCCTGATTTCTTGTCCTATGATAAAAAGCCTTCTGTTTCGAGTGCCAAACCCCGGGGCTTAGGGATTTTTTCAACAAAATATTTTCTGCCGGTTATGTTTTTGAGGGCTGATTTCTTGTCCTGTGATAAAAAGCCTTTTGTTTCGAGTGCCAAACCTTTTAGGAGAGCATTTTCAGGCTTTTGGCACCATTATTGAGTGAATTGCCAAAATTCAGATTTTTGCTGAAGTTGTGACCCCGGGGCTTAGGGATTTTTTCAAAAAAATATTTTCTGCCGGTTAGGTTTTTGAGGGCTGATTTCTTGTCCTGTGATAAAAAGCCTTCTGTTTCGAGTGCCAAACCATTGAGGAGAGCATTTTCAGGCTTTTGGCACCATTTTTGAGTGAATTGCCAAAAGTCAGATTTTTGCTGAAATTGTGACCCCGGGGCTTAGGGATTTTTTCAAAAAAATATTTTCTGCCGGTTAAGTTTTTGAGGGCTGATTTCTTGTCCTGTGATAAAAAGCCTTCTGTTTCAAGTGCCAAACCTTTCAGGAGAGCATTTTCAGGCTTTTGGCACCATCTTTGAGTGAATTGCCAAAAGTCAGATTTTTGCTGAAATTGTGACCCCGGGGCTTAGGGATTTTTCAAAAAAATATTTTCTGCCGGTTAGGTTTTTGAGGGCTGATTTCTTGTCCTGTGATAAAAAGCCTTCTGTTTCGAGTGCCAAACCCCGGGGCTTAGGGATTTTTTCAAAAAAATATTTTCTGCCGGTTAAGTTTTTGAGGGCTGATTTCTTGTCCTGTGATAAAAAGCCTTCTGTTTCGAGTGCCAAACCTTTTAGGAGAGCATTTTCAGGCTTTTGGCACCATTTTTGAGTGAATTGCCAAAATTCAGATTTTTGCTGAAGTTGTGACCCCGGGGCTTAGGGATTTTTTCAAAAAAATATTTTCTGCCGGTTAGGTTTTTGAGGGCTGATTTCTTGTCCTGTGATAAAAAGCCTTCTGTTTCGAGTGCCAAACCATTGAGGAGAGCATTTTCAGGCTTTTGGCACCATTTTTGAGTGAATTGCCAAAAGTCAGATTTTTGCTGAAATTGTGACCCCGGGGCTTAGGGATTTTTTCAAAAAAATATTTTCTGCCGGTTAAGTTTTTGAGGGCTGATTTCTTGTCCTGTGATAAAAAGCCTTCTGTTTCGAGTGCCAAACCTTTCAGGAGAGCATTTTCAGGCTTTTGGCACCATTTTTGAGTGAATTGCCAAAAGTCAGATTTTTGCTGAAGTTGTGACCCCGGGGCTTAGGGATTTTTTCAAAAAAATATTTTCTACCGGTTAAGTTTTTGAGGGCTGATTTCTTGTCCTTTGATAAAAAGCCTTCTGTTTCGCGTGCCAAACCTTTCAGGAGAGCATTTTCAAGCTTTTGCCACCATTTTTGAGTGAATTGCCAAAAGTCAGATTTTTGCTGAAATTGTGACCCCGGGGCTTAGGGATTTTTTCAAAAAAATATTTTCTGCCGGTTAGGTTTTTGAGAGCTGATTTCTTGTCCTGTGATAAAAAGCCTTCTGTTTCAAGTGCCAAACCTTTCAGGAGAGCATTTTCAGGCTTTTGGCACCATCTTTGAGTGAATTGCCTAAAGTCAGATTTTTGCTGAAATTGTGACCCCGGGGCTTAGGGATTGTTTCAAAAAAATATTTTCTGCCGGTTAGGTTTTTGAGGGCTGATTTCTTGTCCTATGATAAAAAGCCTTCTGTTTTGAGTGCCAAACCCCGGGGCTTAGGGATTTTTTCAACAAAATATTTTCTGCCGGTTATGTTTTTGAGGGCTGATTTCTTGTCCTGTGATAAAAAGCCTTAAGTTTCGAGTGCCAAACCTTTTAGGAGAGCATTTTCAGGCTTTTGCACCATTATTGAGTGAATTGCCAAAATTCAGATTTTTGCTGAAGTTGTGACCCCGGGGCTTAGGGATTTTTTCAAAAAAATATTTTCTGCCGGTTAGGTTTTTGAGGGCTGATTTCTTGTCCTGTGATAAAAAGCCTTCTGTTTCGAGTGCCAAACCATTGAGGAGAGCATTTTCAGGCTTTTGGCACCATTTTTGAGTGAATTGCCAAAAGTCAGATTTTTACTGAAATTGTGACCCCGGGGCTTAGGGATTTTTTCAAAAAAATATTTTCTGCCGGTTAAGTTTTTGAGGGCTGATTTCTTGTCCTGTGATAAAAAGCCTTCTGTTTCAAGTGCCAAACCTTTCAGGAGAGCATTTTCAGGCTTTTGGCACCATCTTTGAGTGAATTGCCAAAAGTCAGATTTTTGCTGAAATTGTGACCCCGGGGCTTAGGGATTTTTCAAAAAAATATTTTCTGCCGGTTAGGTTTTTGAGGGCTGATTTCTTGTCCTGTGATAAAAAGCCTTCTGTTTCAAGTGCCATACCTTTCAGGAGAGTATTTTCAGGGTTTTGGCACCATCTTTGAGTGAATTGCCAAAAGTCAGATTTTTGCTAAAATTGTGACCCCGGGGCTTAGGGTTTTTTTCAAAAAAATATTTTCTGCCGGTTATGTTTTTGAGGGCTGATTTCTTGTCCTGTGATAAAAAGCCTTCGGTTTCGAGTGCCAAACCCCGGGGCTTAGGGATTTTTTCAAAAAAATATTTTCTGCCGGTTAGGTTTTTGAGGGCTGATTTCTTGTCCTGTGATAAAAAGCCTTCTGTTTTGAGTGCCAAACCATTGAGGAGAGCATTTTCAGGCTTTTGGCACCATTTTTGAGTGAATTGCCAAAAGTCAGATTTTTGCTGAAATTGTGACCCCGGGGCTTAGGGATTTTTTCAAAAAAATATTTTCTGCCGGTTAAGTTTTTGAGGGCTGATTTCTTGTCCTGTGATAAAAAGCCTTCTGTTTCAAGTGCCAAACCTTTCAGGAGAGCATTTTCAGGCTTTTGGCACCATCTTTGAGTGAATTGCCAAAAGTCAGATTTTTGCTGAAATTGTGACCCCGGGGCTTAGGGATTTTTTCAAAAAAATATTTTCTGCCGGTTAAGTTTTTGAGGGCTGATTTCTTGTCCTGTGATAAAAAGCCTTCTGTTTCGAGTGCCAAACCCCGGGGCTTAGGGATTTTTTCAACAAAATATTTTCTGCCGGTTATGTTTTTGAGGGCTGATTTCTTGTCCTGTGATAAAAAGCCTTCTGTTTCGAGTGCCAAACCTTTTAGGAGAGCATTTTCAGGCTTTTGGCACCATTTTTGAGTGAATTGCCAAAATTCAGATTTTTGCTGAAGTTGTGACCCCGGGGCTTAGGGATTTTTTCAAAAAAATATTTTCTGCCGGTTAGGTTTTTGAGGGCTGATTTCTTGTCCTGTGATAAAAAGCCTTCTGTTTCGAGTGCCAAACCATTGAGGAGAGCATTTTCAGGCTTTTGGCACCATTTTTGAGTGAATTGCCAAAAGTCAGATTTTTGCTGAAATTGTGACCCCGGGGCTTAGGGATTTTTTCAAAAAAATATTTTCTGCCGGTTAAGTTTTTGAGGGCTGATTTCTTGTCCTGTGATAAAAAGCCTTCTGTTTCAAGTGCCATACCTTTCAGGAGAGTATTTTCAGGCTTTTGGCACCATCTTTGAGTGAATTGCCAAAAGTCAGATTTTTGCTAAAATTGTGACCCCGGGGCTTAGGTTTTTTTCAAAAAAATATTTTCTGCCGGTTATGTTTTTGAGGGCTGATTTCTTGTCCTGTGATAAAAAGCCTTCTGTTTCGAGTGCCAAACCCCGGGGCTTAGGGATTTTTTCAAAAAAATATTTTCTGCCGGTTAGGTTTTTGAGGGCTGATTTCTTGTCCTGTGATAAAAAGCCTTCTGTTTTGAGTGCCAAACCATTGAGGAGAGCATTTTCAGGCTTTTGGCACCATTTTTGAGTGAATTGCCAAAAGTCAGATTTTTGCTGAAATTGTGACCCCGGGGCTTAGGGATTTTTTCAAAAAAATATTTTCTGCCGGTTAAGTTTTTGAGGGCTGATTTCTTGTCCTGTGATAAAAAGCCTTCTGTTTCAAGTGCCAAACCTTTCAGGAGAGCATTTTCAGGCTTTTGGCACCATCTTTGAGTGAATTGCCAAAAGTCAGATTTTTGCTGAAATTGTGACCCCGGGGCTTAGGGATTTTTTCAAAAAAATATTTTCTGCCGGTTAAGTTTTTGAGGGCTGATTTCTTGTCCTGTGATAAAAAGCCTTCTGTTTCGAGTGCCAAACCCCGGGGCTTAGGGATTTTTTCAACAAAATATTTTCTGCCGGTTATGTTTTTGAGGGCTGATTTCTTGTCCTGTGATAAAAAGCCTTCTGTTTCGAGTGCCAAACCTTTTAGGAGAGCATTTTCAGGCTTTTGGCACCATTTTTGAGTGAATTGCCAAAATTCAGATTTTTGCTGAAGTTGTGACCCCGGGGCTTAGGGATTTTTTCAAAAAAATATTTTCTGCCGGTTAGATTTTTGAGGGCTGATTTCTTGTCCTGTGATAAAAAGCCTTCTGTTTCGAGTGCCAAACCATTGAGGAGAGCATTTTCAGGCTTTTGGCACCATTTTTGAGTGAATTGCCAAAAGTCAGATTTTTGCTGAAATTGTGACCCCGGGGCTTAGGGATTTTTTCAAAAAAATATTTTCTGCCGGTTAAGTTTTTGAGGGCTGATTTCTTGTCCTGTGATAAAAAGCCTTCTGTTTCAAGTGCCATACCTTTCAGGAGAGTATTTTCAGGCTTTTGGCACCATCTTTGAGTGAATTGCCAAAAGTCAGATTTTTGCTAAAATTGTGACCCCGGGGCTTAGGTTTTTTTCAAAAAAATATTTTCTGCCGGTTATGTTTTTGAGGGCTGATTTCTTGTCCTGTGATAAAAAGCCTTCTGTTTCGAGTGCCAAACCCCGGGGCTTAGGGATTTTTTCAAAAAAATATTTTCTGCCGCTTAGGTTTTTGAGGGCTGATTTCTTGTCCTGTGATAAAAAGCCTTCTGTTTCGAGTGCCAAACCATTGAGGAGAGCATTTTCAGGCTTTTGGCACCATTTTTGAGTGAATTGCCAAAAGTCAGATTTTTGCTGAAATTGTGACCCCGGGGCTTAGGGATTTTTTCAAAAAAATATTTTCTGCCGGTTAAGTTTTTGAGGGCTGATTTCTTGTCCTGTGATAAAAAGCCTTCTGTTTCAAGTGCCAAACCTTTCAGGAGAGCATTTTCAGGCTTTTGGCACCATCTTTGAGTGAATTGCCAAAAGTCAGATTTTTGCTGAAATTCTGACCCCGGGGCTTAGGGATTTTTTCAAAAAAATATTTTCTGCCGGTTAAGTTTTTGAGGGCTGATTTCTTGTCCTGTGATAAAAAGCCTTCTGTTTCGAGTGCCAAACCCCGGGGCTTAGGGATTTTTTCAACAAAATATTTTCTGCCGGTTATGTTTTTGAGGGCTGATTTCTTGTCCTGTGATAAAAAGCCTTCTGTTTCGAGTGCCAAACCTTTTAGGAGAGCATTTTCAGGCTTTTGGCACCATTTTTGAGTGAATTGCCAAAATTCAGATTTTTGCTGAAGTTGTGACCCCGGGGCTTAGGGATTTTTTCAAAAAAATATTTTCTGCCGGTTAGATTTTTGAGGGCTGATTTCTTGTCCTGTGATAAAAAGCCTTCTGTTTCGAGTGCCAAACCATTGAGGAGAGCATTTTCAGGCTTTTGGCACCATTTTTGAGTGAATTGCCAAAAGTCAGATTTTTGCTGAAATTGTGACCCCGGGGCTTAGGGATTTTTTCAAAAAAATATTTTCTGCCGGTTAAGTTTTTGAGGGCTGATTTCTTGTCCTGTGATAAAAAGCCTTCTGTTTCAAGTGCCATACCTTTCAGGAGAGTATTTTCAGGCTTTTGGCACCATCTTTGAGTGAATTGCCAAAAGTCAGATTTTTGCTAAAATTGTGACCCCGGGGCTTAGGTTTTTTTCAAAAAAATATTTTCTGCCGGTTATGTTTTTGAGGGCTGATTTCTTGTCCTGTGATAAAAAGCCTTCTGTTTCGAGTGCCAAACCCCGGGGCTTAGGGATTTTTTCAAAAAAATATTTTCTGCCGCTTAGGTTTTTGAGGGCTGATTTCTTGTCCTGTGATAAAAAGCCTTCTGTTTCGAGTGCCAAACCATTGAGGAGAGCATTTTCAGGCTTTTGGCACCATTTTTGAGTGAATTGCCAAAAGTCAGATTTTTGCTGAAATTGTGACCCCGGGGCTTAGGGATTTTTTCAAAAAAATATTTTCTGCCGGTTAAGTTTTTGAGGGCTGATTTCTTGTCCTGTGATAAAAAGCCTTCTGTTTCAAGTGCCAAACCTTTCAGGAGAGCATTTTCAGGCTTTTGGCACCATCTTTGAGTGAATTGCCAAAAGTCAGATTTTTGCTGAAATTCTGACCCCGGGGCTTAGGGATTTTTTCAAAAAAATATTTTCTGCCGGTTAAGTTTTTGAGGGCTGATTTCTTGTCCTGTGATAAAAAGCCTTCTGTTTCGAGTGCCAAACCCCGGGGCTTAGGGATTTTTTCAACAAAATATTTTCTGCCGGTTATGTTTTTGAGGGCTGATTTCTTGTCCTGTGATAAAAAGCCTTCTGTTTCGAGTGCCA
This sequence comes from Podarcis liolepis, assembly GCF_965112155.1. Taxonomy (NCBI): domain Eukaryota; kingdom Metazoa; phylum Chordata; class Lepidosauria; order Squamata; family Lacertidae; genus Podarcis; species Podarcis liolepis. Next base: position 34,566,241 of record NC_139566.1, on the reverse strand, counting down.
AACCTTTTAGGAGAGCATTTTCAGGCTTTTGGCACCATTTTTGAGTGAATTGCCAAAATTCAGATTTTTGCTGAAGTTGTGACCCCGGGGCTTAGGGATTTTTTCAAAAAAATATTTTCTGCCGGTTAGGTTTTTGAGGGCTGATTTCTTGTCCTGTGATAAAAAGCCTTCTGTTTCGAGTGCCAAACCATTGAGGAGAGCATTTTCAGGCTTTTGGCACCATTTTTGAGTGAATTGCCAAAAGTCAGATTTTTGCTGAAATTGTGACCCCGGGGCTTAGGGATTTTTTCAGAAAAATATTTTCTGCCGGTTAAGTTTTTGAGGGCTGATTTCTTGTCCTGTGATAAAAAGCCTTCTGTTTCAAGTGCCATACCTTTCAGGAGAGTATTTTCAGGGTTTTGGCACCATCTTTGAGTGAATTGCCAAAAGTCAGATTTTTGCTAAAATTGTGACCCCGGGGCTTAGGGTTTTTTTCAAAAAAATATTTTCTGCCGGTTATGTTTTTGAGGGCTGATTTCTTGTCCTGTGATAAAAAGCCTTCTGTTTCGAGTGCCAAACCCCGGGGCTTAGGGATTTTTTCAAAAAAATATTTTCTGCCGGTTAGGTTTTTGAGGGCTGATTTCTTGTCCTGTGATAAAAAGCCTTCTGTTTTGAGTGCCAAACCATTGAGGAGAGCATTTTCAGGCTTTTGGCACCATTTTTGAGTGAATTGCCAAAAGTCAGATTTTTGCTGAAATTGTGACCCCGGGGCTTAGGGATTTTTTCAAAAAAATATTTTCTGCCGGTTAAGTTTTTGAGGGCTGATTTCTTGTCCTGTGATAAAAAGCCTTCTGTTTCAAGTGCCAAACCTTTCAGGAGAGCATTTTCAGGCTTTTGGCACCATCTTTGAGTGAATTGCCAAAAGTCAGATTTTTGCTGAAATTGTGACCCCGGGGCTTAGGGATTTTTTCAAAAAAATATTTTCTGCCGGTTAAGTTTTTGAGGGCTGATTTCTTGTCCTGTGATAAAAAGCCTTCTGTTTCGAGTGCCAAACCCCGGGGCTTAGGGATTTTTTCAACAAAATATTTTCTGCCGGTTATGTTTTTGAGGGCTGATTTCTTGTCCTGTGATAAAAAGCCTTCTGTTTCGAGTGCCAAACCTTTTAGGAGAGCATTTTCAGGCTTTTGGCACCATTTTTGAGTGAATTGCCAAAATTCAGATTTTTGCTGAAGTTGTGACCCCGGGGCTTAGGGATTTTTTCAAAAAAATATTTTCTGCCGGTTAGGTTTTTGAGGGCTGATTTCTTGTCCTGTGATAAAAAGCCTTCTGTTTCAAGTGCCAAACCTTTCAGGAGAGCATTTTCAGGCTTTTGGCACCATCTTTGAGTGAATTGCCAAAAGTCAGATTTTTGCTGAAATTGTGACCCCGGGGCTTAGGGATTTTTTCAAAAAAATATTTTCTGCCGGTTAAGTTTTTGAGGGCTGATTTCTTGTCCTGTGATAAAAAGCCTTCTGTTTCGAGTGCCAAACCCCGGGGCTTAGGGATTTTTTCAACAAAATATTTTCTGCCGGTTATGTTTTTGAGGGCTGATTTCTTGTCCTGTGATAAAAAGCCTTCTGTTTCGAGTGCCAAACCTTTTAGGAGAGCATTTTCAGGCTTTTGGCACCATTTTTGAGTGAATTGCCAAAATTCAGATTTTTGCTGAAGTTGTGACCCCGGGGCTTAGGGATTTTTTCAAAAAAATATTTTCTGCCGGTTAGGTTTTTGAGGGCTGATTTCTTGTCCTGTGATAAAAAGCCTTCTGTTTCGAGTGCCAAACCATTGAGGAGAGCATTTTCAGGCTTTTGGCACCATTTTTGAGTGAATTGCCAAAAGTCAGATTTTTGCTGAAATTGTGACCCCGGGGCTTAGGGATTTTTTCAAAAAAATATTTTCTGCCGGTTAAGTTTTTGAGGGCTGATTTCTTGTCCTGTGATAAAAAGCCTTCTGTTTCAAGTGCCATACCTTTCAGGAGAGTATTTTCAGGCTTTTGGCACCATCTTTGAGTGAATTGCCAAAAGTCAGATTTTTGCTAAAATTGTGACCCCGGGGCTTAGGGTTTTTTTCAAAAAAATATTTTCTGCCGGTTATGTTTTTGAGGGCTGATTTCTTGTCCTGTGATAAAAAGCCTTCTGTTTCGAGTGCCAAACCCCGGGGCTTAGGGATTTTTTCAAAAAAATATTTTCTGCCGCTTAGGTTTTTGAGGGCTGATTTCTTGTCCTGTGATAAAAAGCCTTCTGTTTCGAGTGCCAAACCATTGAGGAGAGCATTTTCAGGCTTTTGGCACCATTTTTGAGTGAATTGCCAAAAGTCAGATTTTTGCTGAAATTGTGACCCCGGGGCTTAGGGATTTTTTCAAAAAAATATTTTCTGCCGGTTAAGTTTTTGAGGGCTGATTTCTTGTCCTGTGATAAAAAGCCTTCTGTTTCAAGTGCCAAACCTTTCAGGAGAGCATTTTCAGGCTTTTGGCACCATCTTTGAGTGAATTGCCAAAAGTCAGATTTTTGCTGAAATTCTGACCCCGGGGCTTAGGGATTTTTTCAAAAAAATATTTTCTGCCGGTTAAGTTTTTGAGGGCTGATTTCTTGTCCTGTGATAAAAAGCCTTCTGTTTCGAGTGCCAAACCCCGGGGCTTAGGGATTTTTTCAACAAAATATTTTCTGCCGGTTATGTTTTTGAGGGCTGATTTCTTGTCCTGTGATAAAAAGCCTTCTGTTTCGAGTGCCAAACCTTTTAGGAGAGCATTTTCAGGCTTTTGGCACCATTTTTGAGTGAATTGCCAAAATTCAGATTTTTGCTGAAGTTGTGACCCCGGGGCTTAGGGATTTTTTCAAAAAAATATTTTCTGCCGGTTAGGTTTTTGAGGGCTGATTTCTTGTCCTGTGATAAAAAGCCTTCTGTTTCGAGTGCCAAACCATTGAGGAGAGCATTTTCAGGCTTTTGGCACCATTTTTGAGTGAATTGCCAAAAGTCAGATTTTTGCTGAAATTGTGACCCCGGGGCTTAGGGATTTTTTCAGAAAAATATTTTCTGCCGGTTAAGTTTTTGAGGGCTGATTTCTTGTCCTGTGATAAAAAGCCTTCTGTTTCAAGTGCCAAACCTTTCAGGAGAGCATTTTCAGGCTTTCGGCACCATCTTTGATTGAATTGCCAAAAGTCAGATTTTTGCTGAAATTGTGACCCCGGGGCTTAGGGATTTTTTCAAAAAAAATTTTTCTGCCGGTTAGGTTTTTGAGGGCTGATTTCTTGTCCTGTGATAAAAAGCCTTCTGTTTCAAGTGCCAAATCTTTCAGGAGAGCATTTTCAGGCTTTTGGCACCATCTTTGAGTGAATTGCCAAAAGTCAGATTTTTGCTGAAATTGTGACCCCGGGGCTTAGGGATTTTTTCAAAAAAATATTTTCTGCCGGTTAAGTTTTTGAGGGCTGATTTCTTGTCCTGTGATAAAAAGCCTTCTGTTTCGAGTGCCAAACCCCGGGGCTTAGGGATTTTTTCAAAAAAATATTTTCTGCCGGTTAGGTTTTTGAGGGCTGATTTCTTGTCCTGTGATAAAAAGCCTTCTGTTTCGAGTGCCAAACCATTGAGGAGAGCATTTTCAGGCTTTTGGCACAATTTTTGAGTGAATTGCCAAAAGTCAGATTTTTGCTGAAATTGTGACCCCGGGGCTTAGGGATTTTTTCAAAAAAATATTTTCTGCCGGTTAAGTTTTTGAGGGCTGATTTCTTGTCCTGTGATAAAAAGCCTTCTGTTTCAAGTGCCAAACCTTTCAGGAGAGCATTTTCAGGCTTTTGGCACCATCTTTGAGTGAATTGCCAAAAGTCAGATTTTTGCTGAAATTGTGACCCCGGGGCTTAGGGATTTTTTCAAAAAAATATTTTCTGCCGGTTAAGTTTTTGAGGGCTGATTTCTTGTCCTGTGATAAAAAGCCTTCTGTTTCGAGTGCCAAACCCCGGGGCTTAGGGATTTTTTCAACAAAATATTTTCTGCCGGTTAGGTTTTTGAGGGCTGATTTCTTGTCCTGTGATAAAAAGCCTTCTGTTTCGAGTGCCAAACCATTGAGGAGAGCATTTTCAGGCTTTCGGCACCATTTTTGAGTGAATTGCCAAAAGTCAGATTTTTGCTGAAATTGTGACCCCGGGGCTTAGGGATTTTTTCAGAAAAATATTTTCTGCCGGTTAAGTTTTTGAGGGCTGATTTCTTGTCCTGTGATAAAAAGCCTTCTGTTTCAAGTGCCAAACCTTTCAGGAGAGCATTTTCAGGCTTTCGGCACCATCTTTGAGTGAATTGCCAAAAGTCAGATTTTTGCTAAAATTGTGACCCCGGGGCTTAGGGGTTTTTTCAAAAAAATATTTTCTGCCGGTTATGTTTTTGAGGGCTGATTTCTTGTCCTGTGATAAAAAGCCTTCTGTTTCGAGTGCCAAACCCCGGGGCTTAGGGATTTTTTCAAAAAAATATTTTCTGCCGGTTAGGTTTTTGAGGGCTGATTTCTTGTCCTGTGATAAAAAGCCTTCTGTTTCGAGTGCCAAACCATTGAGGAGAGCATTTTCAGGCTTTTGGCACCATTTTTGAGTGAATTGCCAAAAGTCAGATTTTTGCTGAAATTGTGACCCCGGGGCTTAGGGATTTTTTCAAAAAAATATTTTCTGCCGGTTAAGTTTTTGAGGGCTGATTTCTTGTCCTGTGATAAAAAGCCTTCTGTTTCAAGTGCCAAACCTTTCAGGAGAGCATTTTCAGGCTTTTGGCACCATCTTTGAGTGAATTGCCAAAACTCAGATTTTTGCTGAAATTGTGACCCCGGGGCTTAGGGATTTTTTCAAAAAAATATTTTCTGCCGGTTAAGTTTTTGAGGGCTGATTTCTTGTCCTGTGATAAAAAGCCTTCTGTTTCAAGTGCCAAACCCCGGGGCTTAGGGATTTTTTCAACAAAATATTTTCTGCCGGTTAGGTTTTTGAGGGCTGATTTCTTGTCCTGTGATAAAAAGCCTTCTGTTTCGAGTGCCAAACCTTTTAGGAGAGCATTTTCAGGCTTTTGGAACCATTTTTGAGTGAATTGCCAAAATTCAGATTTTTGCTGAAGTTGTGACCCCGGGGCTTAGGGATTTTTTCAAAAAAATATTTTCTGTCGGTTAGGTTTTTGAGGGCTGATTTCTTGTCCTGTGATAAAAAGCCTTCTGTTTCGAGTGCCAAACCCCGGGGCTTAGGGATTTTTTCAACAAAATATTTTCTGCCGGTTATGTTTTTGAGGGCTGATTTCTTGTCCTGTGATAAAAAGCCTTCTGTTTCGAGTGCCAAACCTTTTAGGAGAGCATTTTCAGGCTTTTGGCACCATTATTGAGTGAATTGCCAAAATTCAGATTTTTGCTGAAGTTGTGACCCCGGGGCTTAGGGATTTTTTCAAAAAAATATTTTCTGCCGGTTAGGTTTTTGAGGGCTGATTTCTTGTCCTGTGATAAAAAGCCTTCTGTTTCGAGTGCCAAACCATTGAGGAGAGCATTTTCAGGCTTTTGGCACCATTTTTGAGTGAATTGCCAAAAGTCAGATTTTTGCTGAAATTGTGACCCCGGGGCTTAGGGATTTTTTCAAAAAAATATTTTCTGCCGGTTAAGTTTTTGAGGGCTGATTTCTTGTCCTGTGATAAAAAGCCTTCTGTTTCAAGTGCCATACCTTTCAGGAGAGTATTTTCAGGCTTTTGGCACCATCTTTGAGTGAATTGCCAAAAGTCAGATTTTTGCTAAAATTGTGACCCCGGGGCTTAGGGTTTTTTCAAAAAAATATTTTCTGCCGGTTATGTTTTTGAGGGCTGATTTCTTGTCCTGTGATAAACAGCCTTCTGTTTCGAGTGCCAAACCCCGGGGCTTAGGGATTTTTTCAAAAAAATTTTTTCTGCCGGTTAGGTTTTTGAGGGCTGATTTCTTGTCCTGTGATAAAAAGCCTTCTGTTTCGAGTGCCAAACCATTGAGGAGAGCATTTTCAGGCTTTTGGCACCATTTTTGAGTGAATTGCCAAAAGTCAGTTTTTTGCTGAAATTGTGACCCCGGGGCTTAGGGATTTTTTCAAAAAAATATTTTCTGCCGGTTAAGTTTTTGAGGGCTGATTTCTTGTCCTGTGATAAAAAGCCTTCTGTTTCAAGTGCCAAACCTTTCAGGAGAGCATTTTCAGGCTTTCGGCACCATCTTTGAGTGAATTGCCAAAAGTCAGATTTTTGCTGAAATTGTGACCCCGGGGCTTAGGGATTTTTCAAAAAAATATTTTCTGCCGGTTAGGTTTTTGAGGGCTGATTTCTTGTCCTGTGATAAAAAGCCTTCTGTTTCAAGTGCCAAACCTTTCAGGAGAGCATTTTCAGGCTTTTGGCACCATCTTTGAGTGAATTGCCAAAAGTCAGATTTTTGCTAAAATTGTGACCCCGGGGCTTAGGGATTTCTTCAAAAAAATATTTTCTGCCGGTTATGTTTTTGAGGGCTGATTTCTTGTCCTGTGATAAAAAGCCTTCTGTTTCGAGTGCCAAACCCCGGGGCTTAGGGATTTTTTCAAAAAAAAATTTCTGCCGGTTAGGTTTTTGAGGGCTGATTTCTTGTCCTGTGATAAAAAGCCTTCTGTTTCGAGTGCAAAACCATTGAGGAGAGCATTTTCAGGCTTTTGGCACCATTTTTGAGTGAATTGCCAAAAGTCAGATTTTTGCTGAAATTGTGACCCCGGGGCTTAGGGATTTTTTCAAAAAAATATTTTCTGCCGGTTAAGTTTTTGAGGGCTGATTTCTTGTCCTGTGATAAAAAGCCTTCTGTTTCAAGTGCCAAACCTTTCAGGAGAGCATTTTCAGGCTTTTGGCACCATCTTTGAGTGAATTGCCAAAAGTCAGATTTTTGCTGAAATTGTGACCCCGGGGCTTAGGTATTTTTTCAAAAAAATATTTTCTGCCGGTTAAGTTTTTGAGGGCTGATTTCTTGTCCTGTGATAAAAAGCCTTCTGTTTCGAGTGCCAAACCCCGGGGCTTAGGGATTTTTTCAACAAAATATTTTCTGCCGGTTATGTTTTTGAGGGCTGATTTCTTGTCCTGTGATAAAAAGCCTTCTGTTTCGAGTGCCAAACCTTTTAGGAGAGCATTTTCAGGCTTTTGGCACCATTTTTGAGTGAATTGCCAAAATTCAGATTTTTGCTGAAGTTGTGATTCCGGGGCTTAGGGATTTTTTCAACAAAATATTTTCTGCCGGTTAGGTTTTTGAGGGCTGATTTCTTGTCCTGTGATAAAAAGCCTTCTGTTTCGAGTGCCAAACCTTTCAGGAGAGCATTTTCAAGCTTTTGGCACCATCTTTGAGTGAATTGCCAAAAGTCAGATTTTTGCTAAAATTGTGACCCCGGGGCTTAGGGTTTTTTTCAAAAAAATATTTTCTGCCGGTTATGTTTTTGAGGGCTGATTTCTTGTCCTGTGATAAAAAGCCTTCTGTTTCGAGTGCCAAACCATTGAGGAGAGCATTTTCAGGCTTTTAGCACCATTTTTGAGTGAATTGCCAAAAGTCAGATTTTTGCTGAAATTGTGACCCCGGGGCTTAGGGATTTTTTCAAAAAAATATTTTCTGCCGGTTAGGTTTTTGAGGGCTGATTTCTTGTCCTGTGATAAAAAGCCTTCTGTTTCAAGTGCCAAACCTTTCAGGAGAGCATTTTCAGGCTTTTGGCACCATCTTTGAGTGAATTGCCAAAAGTCAGATTTTGCTGAAATTGTGACCCCGGGGGCTTAGGGATTTTTTCAAAAAAATATTTTCTGCCGGTTAAGTTTTTGAGGGCTGATTTCTTGTCCTGTGATAAAAAGCCTTCTGTTTCGAGTGCCAAACCCCGGGGCTTAGGGATATTTTCAACAAAATATTTTCTGCCGGTTAAGTTTTTGAGGGCTGATTTCTTGTCCTGTGATAAAAAGCCTTCTGTTTCGAGTGCCAAACCTTTCAGGAGAGCATTTTCAGGCTTTTGGCACCATTTTTGAGTGAATTGCCAAAATTCAGATTTTTGCTGAAGTTGTGACCCCGGGGCTTAGGGATTTTTTCAAAAAAATATTTTCTGCCGGTTAAGTTTTTGAGGGCTGATTTTTTGTCCTGTGATAAAAAGCCTTCTGTTTCGAGTGCCAAACCTTTCAGGAAAGCATTTTCAGGCTTTTGGCACCATTTTTGTGTGAATTGCCAAAAGTCAGATTTTTGCTGAAATTGTGACCCAGGGGCTTAGGGATTTTTTCAAAAAAATATTTTCTGCCGGTTATGTTTTTGAGGGCTGATTTCTTGTCCTGTGATAAAAAGACTTCTGTTTCCATCGCCAAACCTTTCAGGAGAGTATTTTCAGGCTTTTGGCACCTTCTTTGAGTGAATTGCCAAAAGTCAGATTTTTGCTAAAATTGTGACCCCGGGGCTTAGGGATTTTTTCAAAAAAATATTTTCTGCCGGTTAAGTTTTTGAGGGCTGATTTCTTGTCCTGTGATAAAAAGCCTTCTGTTTCGAGTGCCAAACCTTTCAGGAAAGCATTTTCAGGCTTTTGGCACCATTTTTGAGTGAATTGCCAAAAGTCAGATTTTTGCTGAAATTGTGACCCCGGGGCTTAGGGATTTTTTTAAAAAAATATTTTCTGCCGGTTAAGTTTTTGAGGGCTGATTTCTTGTCCTGTGATAAAAAGCCTTCTGTTTCGAGTGCCAAACCCCAGGGCTTAGGGATTTTTTCAACAAAATATTTTCTGCCGGTTATGTTTTTGAGGGCTGATTTCTTGTCCTGTGATAAAAAGCCTTCTGTTTCGAGTGCCAAACCTTTCAGGAGAGCATTTTCAGGCTTTTGGCACCATTTTTGAGTGAATTGCCAAAAGTCAGATTTTTCCTGAAGTTGTGACCCCGGGGCTTAGGGATTTTTTCAAAAAAATATTTTCTGCCGGTTAAGTTTTTGAGGGCTGATTTCTTGTCCTGTGATAAAAAGCCTTCTGTTTCGAGTGCCAAACCTTTCAGGAAAGCATTTTCAGGCTTTTGGCACCATTTTTGTGTGAATTGCCAAAAGTCAGATTTTTGCTGAAATTGTGACCCCGGGGCTTAGGGATTTTTTCAAAAAAATATTTTCTGCCGGTTAAGTTTTTGAGGGCTGATTTCTTCTCCTCTGATAAAAAGCCTTCTGTTTCAAGTGCCAAACCTTTCAGGAGAGCATTTTCAGGCTTTTGGCACCATCTTTGAGTGAATTGCCAAAAGTCAGATTTTTGCTGAAATTGTGACCCCGGGGCTTAGGGATTGTTTCAAAAAAATATTTTCTGCCGGTTATGTTTTTGAGGGCTGATTTCTTGTCCTGTGATAAAAAGCCTTCTGTTTCGAGTGCCAAACCTTTCAGGAAAGCATTTTCAGGCTTTTGGCACCATTTTTGTGTGAATTGCCAAAAGTCAGATTTTTGCTGAAATTGTGACCCCGGGGCTTAGGGATTTTTTCAAAAAAATATTTTCTGCCGGTTATGTTTTTGAGGGCTGATTTCTTGTCCTGTGATAAAAAGCCTTCTGTTTCGAGTGCCAAACCTTTCAGGAGAGCATTTTCAGGCTTTTGGCACCATTTTTGAGTGAATTGCCAAAAGTCAGATTTTTGCTGAAATTGTGACCCCGGGGCTTAGGGATTTTTTAAAAAAAATATTTTCTGCCGGTTAAGTTTTTGAGGGCTGATTTCTTGTCCTGTGATAAAAAGCCTTCTGTTTCGAGTGCCAAACCCCAGGGCTTAGGGATTTTTTCAACAAAATATTTTCTGCCGGTTATGTTTTTGAGGGCTGATTTCTTGTCCTGTGATAAAAAGCCTTCTGTTTCGAGTGCCAAACCTTTCAGGAGAGCATTTTCAGGCTTTTGGCACCATTTTTGAGTGAATTGCCAAAATTCAGATTTTTCCTGAAGTTGTGACCCCGGGGCTTAGGGATTTTTTCAAAAAAATATTTTCTGCCCGTTAAGTTTTTGAGGGCTGATTTCTTGTCCTGTGATAAAAAGCCTTCTGTTTCGAGTGCCAAACCTTTCAGGAAAGCATTTTCAGGCTTTTGGCACCATTTTTGTGTGAATTGCCAAAAGTCAGATTTTTGCTGAAATTGTGACCCCGGGGCTTAGGGATTTTTTCAAAAAAATATTTTCTGCCGGTTAAGTTTTTGAGGGCTGATTTCTTCTCCTCTGATAAAAAGCCTTCTGTTTCGAGTGCCAAACCTTTTAGGAGAGCATTTTCAGGCTTTTGGCACCATCTTTGAGTGAATTGCCAAAAGTCAGATTTTTGCTGAAATTGTGACCCCGGGGCTTAGGGATTGTTTCAAAAAAGTATTTTCTGCCGGTTAAGTTTTTGAGGGCTGATTTCTTGTCCTGTGATAAAAAGCCTTCTGTTTCGAGTGCCAAACCATTGAGGAGAGCATTTTCAGGCTTTTGGCACCATTTTTGAGTGAATTGCCAAAAGTCAGATTTTTGCTGAAATTGTGACCCCGGGGCTTAGGGATTTTTTCAAAAAAATATTTTCTGCCGGTTAAGTTTTGGAGGGCTGATTTCTTGTCCTGTGATAAAAAGCCTTCTGTTTCAAGTGCCAAACCTTTCAGGAGAGCATTTTCAGGCTTTTGGCACCATCTTTGAGTGAATTGCCAAAAGTCAGATTTTTGCTGAAATTGTGACCCCGGGGCTTAGGGATTTTTTCAAAAAAATATTTTCTGCCGGTTAAGATTTTGAGGGCTGATTTCTTGTCCTGTGATAAAAAGCCTTCTGTTTCAAGTGCCAAACCTTTCAGGAGAGCATTTTCAGGCTTTTGGCACCATCTTTGAGTGAATTGCCAAAAGTCAGATTTTTGCTGAAATTGTGACCCCGGGGCTTAGGGATTTTTTTAAAAAAATATTTTCTGCTGGTTAAGTTTTTGAGGGCTGATTTCTTGTCCTGTGATAAAAAGCCTTCTGTTTCGAGTGCCAAACCCCGGGGCTTAGGGATTTTTTCAACAAAATATTTTCTGCCGGTTATGTTTTTGAGGGCTGATTTCTTGTCCTGTGATAAAAAGCCTTCTGTTTCGAGTGCCAAACCTTTCAGGAGAGCATTTTCAGGCTTTTGGCACCATTTTTGAGTGAATTGCCAAAAGTCAGATTTTTGCTGAAGTTGTGACCCCGGGGCTTAGGGATTTTTTCAAAAAAATATTTTCTACCGGTTAAGTTTTTGAGGGCTGATTTCTTGTCCTTTGATAAAAAGCCTTCTGTTTCGCGTGCCAAACCTTTCAGGAGAGCATTTTCAAGCTTTTGCCACCATTTTTGAGTGAATTGCCAAAAGTCAGATTTTTGCTGAAATTGTGACCCCGGGGCTTAGGGATTTTTTCAAAGAAATATTTTCTGCCGGTTAAGTTTTTGAGAGCTGATTTCTTCTCCTCTGATAAAAAGCCTTCTGTTTCAAGTGCCAAACCTTTCAGGAGAGCATTTTCAGGCTTTTGGCACCATCTTTGAGTGAATTGCCAAAAGTCAGATTTTTGCTGAAATTGTGACCCCGGGGCTTAGGGATTGTTTCAAAAAAATATTTTCTGCCGGTTAGGTTTTTGAGGGCTGATTTCTTGTCCTATGATAAAAAGCCTTCTGTTTCGAGTGCCAAACCCCGGGGCTTAGGCATTTTTTCAAAAAAATATTTTCTGCCGGTTAAGTTTTGGAGGGCTGATTTCTTGTCCTGTGATAAAAAGCCTTCTGTTTCAAGTGCCAAACCTTTCAGGAGAGCATTTTCAGGCTTTTGGCACCATCTTTGAGTGAATTGCCAAAAGTCAGATTTTTGCTGAAATTGTGACCCCGGGGCTTAGGGATTTTTTCAAAAAAATATTTTCTGCCGGTTAAGTTTTTGAGGGCTGATTTCTTGTCCTGTGATAAAAAGCCTTCTGTTTCAAGTGCCAAACCTTTCAGGAGAGCATTTTCAGGCTTTTGGCACCATCTTTGAGTGAATTGCCAAAAGTCAGATTTTTGCTGAAATTGTGACCCCGGGGCTTAGGGATTTTTTAAAAAAAATATTTTCTGCTGGTTAAGTTTTTGAGGGCTGATTTCTTGTCCTGTGATAAAAAGCCTTCTGTTTCGAGTGCCAAACCCCGGGGCTTAGGGATTTTTTCAACAAAATATTTTCTGCCGGTTATGTTTTTGAGGGCTGATTTCTTGTCCTGTGATAAAAAGCCTTCTGTTTCGAGTGCCAAACCTTTCAGGAGAGCATTTTCAGGCTTTTGGCACCATTTTTGAGTGAATTGCCAAAAGTCAGATTTTTGCTGAAGTTGTGACCCCGGGGCTAAGGGATTTTTTCAAAAAAATATTTTCTACCGGTTAAGTTTTTGAGGGCTGATTTCTTGTCCTGTGATAAAAAGCCTTCTGTTTCAAGTGCCAAACCTTTCAGGAGAGCATTTTCAGGCTTTTGGCACCATCTTTGAGTGAATTGCCAAAAGTCAGATTTTTGCTGAAATTGTGACCCCGGGGCTTAGGGATTTTTTCAAAAAAATATTTTCTGCCGGTTAAGTTTTTGAGGGCTGATTTCTTGTCCTGTGATAAAAAGCCTTCTGTTTCAAGTGCCAAACCTTTCAGGAGAGCATTTTCAGGCTTTTGGCACCATCTTTGAGTGAATTGCCAAAAGTCAGATTTTTGCTGAAATTGTGACCCCGGGGCTTAGGGATTTTTTTAAAAAAATATTTTCTGCTGGTTAAGTTTTTGAGGGCTGATTTCTTGTCCTTTGATAAAAAGCCTTCTGTTTCGAGTGCCAAACCCCGGGGCTTGGGATTTTTTCAAAAAAATATTTTCTGCCGGTTAGGTTTTTGAGGGCTGATTTCTTGTCCTGTGATAAAAAGCCTTCTGTTTCGAGTGCCAAACCATTGAGGAGAGCATTTTCAGGCTTTTGGCACCATTTTTGAGTGAATTGCCAAAAGTCAGATTTTTGCTGAAATTGTGACCCCGGGGCTTAGGGATTTTTTCAAAAAAATATTTTCTGCCGGTTAAGTTTTTGAGGGCTGATTTCTTGTCCTGTGATAAAAAGCCTTCTGTTTCAAGTGCCAAACCTTTCAGGAGAGCATTTTCAGGCTTTTGGCACCATCTTTGAGTGAATTGCCAAAAGTCAGATTTTTGCTGAAATTGTGACCCCGGGGCTTAGGTATTTTTTCCAAAAAATATTTTCTGCCCGTTAAGTTTTTGAGGGCTGATTTCTTGTCCTGTGATAAAAAGCCTTCTGTTTCGAGTGCCAAACCCCGGGGCTTAGGGATTTTTTCAACAAAATATTTTCTGCCGGTTATGTTTTTGAGGGCTGATTTCTTGTCCTGTGATAAAAAGCCTTCTGTTTCGAGTGCCAAACCTTTTAGGAGAGCATTTTCAGGCTTTTGGCACCATTTTTGAGTGAATTGCCAAAAGTCAGATTTTTGCTGAAGTTGTGACCCCGGGGCTTAGGGATTTTTTCAAAAAAATATTTTCTACCGGTTATGTTTTTGAGGGCTGATTTCTTGTCCTTTGATAAAAGCCTTCTGTTTCGCGTGCCAAACCTTTCAGGAGAGCATTTTCAAGCTTTTGCCACCATTTTTGAGTGAATTGCCAAAAGTCAGATTTTTGCTGAAATTGTGACCCCGGGGCTTAGGGATTTTTTCAAAAAAATATTTTCTGCCGGTTAAGTTTTTGAGGGCTGATTTCTTGTCCTGTGATAAAAAGCCTTCTGTTTCAAGTGCCAAACCTTTCAGGAGAGCATTTTCAGGCTTTTGGCACCATCTTTGAGTGAATTGCCATAAGTCAGATTTTTGCTGAAATTGTGACCCCGGGGCTTAGGTATTTTTTCAAAAAAATATTTTCTGCCGGTTAAGTTTTTGAGGGCTGATTTCTTGTCCTGTGATAAAAAGCCTTCTGTTTCGAGTGCCAAACCCCGGGGCTTAGGGATTTTTTCAACAAAATATTTTCTGCCGGTTATGTTTTTGAGGGCTGATTTCTTGTCCTGTGATAAAAAGCCTTCTGTTTCGAGTGCCAAACCTTTTAGGAGAGCATTTTCAGGCTTTTGGCACCATTTTTGAGTGAATTGCCAAAATTCAGATTTTTGCTGAAGTTGTGACCCCGGGGCTTAGGGATTTTTTCAAAAAAATATTTTCTGCCGGTTAGATTTTTGAGGGCTGATTTCTTGTCCTGTGATAAAAAGCCTTCTGTTTCGAGTGCCAAACCATTGAGGAGAGCATTTTCAGGCTTTTGGCACCATCTTTGAGTGAATTGCCAAAAGTCAGATTTTTGCTGAAATTGTGACCCCGGGGCTTAGGGATTTTTTCAAAAAAATATTTTCTGCCGGTTAAGTTTTTGAGGGCTGATTTCTTTTCCTGTGATAAAAAGCCTTCTGTTTCGAGTGCCAAACCTTTCAGGAGAGCATTTTCAGGCTTTTGGCACCATCTTTGAGTGAATTGCCATAAGTCAGATTTTTGCTGAAATTGTGACCCCGGGGCTTAGGTATTTTTTCAAAAAAATATTTTCTGCCGGTTAAGTTTTTGAGGGCTGATTTCTTGTCCTGTGATAAAAAGCCTTCTGTTTCGAGTGCCAAACCCCGGGGCTTAGGGATTTTTTCAACAAAATATTTTCTGCCGGTTATGTTTTTGAGGGCTGATTTCTTGTCCTGTGATAAAAAGCCTTCTGTTTCGAGTGCCAAACCTTTTAGGAGAGCATTTTCAGGCTTTTGGCACCATTTTTGAGTGAATTGCCAAAATTCAGATTTTTGCTGAAGTTGTGACCCCGGGGCTTAGGGATTTTTTCAAAAAAATATTTTCTGCCGGTTAGATTTTTGAGGGCTGATTTCTTGTCCTGTGATAAAAAGCCTTCTGTTTCGAGTGCCAAACCATTGAGGAGAGCATTTTCAGGCTTTTGGCACCATTTTTGAGTGAATTGCCAAAAGTCAGATTTTTGCTGAAGTTGTGACCCCGGGGCTTAGGGATTTTTTCAAAAAAATATTTTCTACCGGTTAAGTTTTTGAGGGCTGATTTCTTGTCCTTTGATAAAAGCCTTCTGTTTCGCGTGCCAAACCTTTCAGGAGAGCATTTTCAAGCTTTTGCCACCATTTTTGAGTGAATTGCCAAAAGTCAGATTTTTGCTGAAATTGTGACCCCGGGGCTTAGGGATTTTTTCAAAGAAATATTTTCTGCCGGTTAAGTTTTTGAGAGCTGATTTCTTGTCCTGTGATAAAAAGCCTTCTGTTTCAAGTGCCAAACCTTTCAGGAGAGCATTTTCAGGCTTTTGGCACCATCTTTGAGTGAATTGCCAAAAGTCAGATTTTTGCTGAAATTGTGACCCCGGGGCTTAGGGATTGTTTCAAAAAAATATTTTCTGCCGGTTAGGTTTTTGAGGGCTGATTTCTTGTCCTATGATAAAAAGCCTTCTGTTTCGAGTGCCAAACCCCGGGGCTTAGGGATTTTTTCAACAAAATATTTTCTGCCGGTTATGTTTTTGAGGGCTGATTTCTTGTCCTGTGATAAAAAGCCTTTTGTTTCGAGTGCCAAACCTTTTAGGAGAGCATTTTCAGGCTTTTGGCACCATTATTGAGTGAATTGCCAAAATTCAGATTTTTGCTGAAGTTGTGACCCCGGGGCTTAGGGATTTTTTCAAAAAAATATTTTCTGCCGGTTAGGTTTTTGAGGGCTGATTTCTTGTCCTGTGATAAAAAGCCTTCTGTTTCGAGTGCCAAACCATTGAGGAGAGCATTTTCAGGCTTTTGGCACCATTTTTGAGTGAATTGCCAAAAGTCAGATTTTTGCTGAAATTGTGACCCCGGGGCTTAGGGATTTTTTCAAAAAAATATTTTCTGCCGGTTAGATTTTTGAGGGCTGATTTCTTGTCCTGTGATAAAAAGCCTTCTGTTTCGAGTGCCAAACCATTGAGGAGAGCATTTTCAGGCTTTTGGCACCATTTTTGAGTGAATTGCCAAAAGTCAGATTTTTGCTGAAATTGTGACCCCGGGGCTTAGGGATTTTTTCAAAAAAATATTTTCTGCCGGTTAAGTTTTTGAGGGCTGATTTCTTTTCCTGTGATAAAAAGCCTTCTGTTTCGAGTGCCAAACCTTTCAGGAGAGCATTTTCAGGCTTTTGGCACCATTTTTGAGTGAATTGCCAAAAGTCAGATTTTTGCTGAAGTTGTGACCCCGGGGCTTAGGGATTTTTTCAAAAAAATATTTTCTACCGGTTAAGTTTTTGAGGGCTGATTTCTTGTCCTTTGATAAAAGCCTTCTGTTTCGCGTGCCAAACCTTTCAGGAGAGCATTTTCAGGCTTTTGGCACCATCTTTGAGTGAATTGCCAAAAGTCAGATTTTTGCTGAAATTGTGACCCCGGGGCTTAGGGATTTTTCAAAAAAATATTTTCTGCCGGTTAGGTTTTTGAGGGCTGATTTCTTGTCCTGTGATAAAAAGCCTTCTGTTTCGAGTGCCAAACCCCGGGGCTTAGGGATTTTTTCAAAAAAATATTTTCTGCCGGTTAAGTTTTTGAGGGCTGATTTCTTGTCCTGTGATAAAAAGCCTTCTGTTTCGAGTGCCAAACCTTTTAGGAGAGCATTTTCAGGCTTTGGGCACCATTTTTGAGTGAATTGCCAAAATTCAGATTTTTGCTGAAGTTGTGACCCCGGGGCTTAGGGATTTTTTCAAAAAAATATTTTCTACCGGTTAAGTTTTTGAGGGCTGATTTCTTGTCCTTTGATAAAAGCCTTCTGTTTCGCGTGCCAAACCTTTCAGGAGAGCATTTTCAAGCTTTTGCCACCATTTTTGAGTGAATTGCCAAAAGTCAGATTTTTGCTGAAATTGTGACCCCGGGGCTTAGGGATTTTTTCAAAAAAATATTTTCTGCCGGTTAAGTTTTTGAGGGCTGATTTCTTGTCCTGTGATAAAAAGCCTTCTGTTTCAAGTGCCAAACCTTTCAGGAGAGCATTTTCAGGCTTTTGGCACCATCTTTGAGTGAATTGCCAAAAGTCAGATTTTTGCTGAAATTGTGACCCCGGGGCTTAGGTATTTTTTCAAAAAAATATTTTCTGCCGGTTAAGTTTTTGAGGGCTGATTTCTTGTCCTGTGATAAAAAGCCTTCTGTTTCGAGTGCCAAACCCCGGGGCTTAGGGATTTTTTCAACAAAATATTTTCTGCCGGTTATGTTTTTGAGGGCTGATTTCTTGTCCTGTGATAAAAAGCCTTCTGTTTCGAGTGCCAAACCTTTTAGGAGAGCATTTTCAGGCTTTTGGCACCATTTTTGAGTGAATTGCCAAAATTCAGATTTTTGCTGAAGTTGTGACCCCGGGGCTTAGGGATTTTTTCAAAAAAATATTTTCTGCCGGTTAGATTTTTGAGGGCTGATTTCTTGTCCTGTGATAAAAAGCCTTCTGTTTCGAGTGCCAAACCATTGAGGAGAGCATTTTCAGGCTTTTGGCACCATTTTTGAGTGAATTGCCAAAAGTCAGATTTTTGCTGAAATTGTGACCCCGGGGCTTAGGGATTTTTTCAAAAAAATATTTTCTGCCGGTTAAGTTTTTGAGGGCTGATTTCTTTTCCTGTGATAAAAAGCCTTCTGTTTCGAGTGCCAAACCTTTCAGGAGAGCATTTTCAGGCTTTTGGCACCATTTTTGAGTGAATTGCCAAAAGTCAGATTTTTGCTGAAGTTGTGACCCCGGGGCTTAGGGATTTTTTCAAAAAAATATTTTCTGCCGGTTAGGTTTTTGAGGGCTGATTTCTTGTCCTGTGATAAAAAGCCTTCTGTTTCGAGTGCCAAACCATTGAGGAGAGCATTTTCAGGCTTTTGGCACCATTTTTGAGTGAATTGCCAAAAGTCAGATTTTTGCTGAAATTGTGACCCCGGGGCTTAGGGATTTTTTCAAAAAAATATTTTCTGCCGGTTAAGTTTTTGAGGGCTGATTTCTTTTCCTGTGATAAAAAGCCTTCTGTTTCGAGTGCCAAACCTTTCAGGAGAGCATTTTCAGGCTTTTGGCACCATTTTTGAGTGAATTGCCAAAAGTCAGATTTTTGCTGAAGTTGTGACCCCGGGGCTTAGGGATTTTTTCAAAAAAATATTTTCTACCGGTTAAGTTTTTGAGGGCTGATTTCTTGTCCTTTGATAAAAAGCCTTCTGTTTCGCGTGCCAAACCTTTCAGGAGAGCATTTTAAAGCTTTTGCCACCATTTTTGAGTGAATTGCCAAAAGTCAGATTTTTGCTGAAATTGTGACCCCGGGGCTTAGGGATTTTTTCAAAGAAATATTTTCTGCCGGTTAAGTTTTTGAGAGCTGATTTCTTGTCCTGTGATAAAAAGCCTTCTGTTTCAAGTGCCAAACCTTTCAGGAGAGCATTTTCAGGCTTTTGGCACCATCTTTGAGTGAATTGCCTAAAGTCAGATTTTTGCTGAAATTGTGACCCCGGGGCTTAGGGATTGTTTCAAAAAAATATTTTCTGCCGGTTAGGTTTTTGAGGGCTGATTTCTTGTCCTATGATAAAAAGCCTTCTGTTTCGAGTGCTAAACCCCGGGGCTTAGGAATTTTTTCAACAAAATATTTTCTGCCGGTTATGTTTTTGAGGGCTGATTTCTTGTCCTGTGATAAAAAGCCTTCTGTTTCGAGTGCCAAACCTTTTAGGAGAGCATTTTCAGGCTTTTGGCACCATTATTGAGTGAATTGCCAAAATTCAGATTTTTGCTGAAGTTGTGACCCCGGGGCTTAGGGATTTTTTCAAAAAAATATTTTCTGCCGGTTAGGTTTTTGAGGGCTGATTTCTTGTCCTGTGATAAAAAGCCTTCTGTTTCGAGTGCCAAACCATTGAGGAGAGCATTTTCAGGCTTTTGGCACCATTTTTGAGTGAATTGCCAAAAGTCAGATTTTTGCTGAAATTGTGACCCCGGGGCTTAGGGATTTTTTCAAAAAAATATTTTCTGCCGGTTAAGTTTTTGAGGGCTGATTTCTTGTCCAGTGATAAAAAGCCTTCTGTTTCAAGTGCCAAACCTTTCAGGAGAGCATTTTCAGGCTTTTGGCACCATCTTTGAGTGAATTGCCAAAAGTCAGATTTTTGCTGAAATTGTGACCCCGGGGCTTAGGGATTTTTCAAAAAAATATTTTCTGCCGGTTAGGTTTTTGAGGGCTGATTTCTTGTCCTGTGATAAAAAGCCTTCTGTTTCGAGTGCCAAACCATTGAGGAGAGCATTTTCAGGCTTTTGGCACCATTTTTGAGTGAATTGCCAAAAGTCAGATTTTTGCTGAAATTGTGACCCCGGGGCTTAGGGATTTTTTCAAAAAAATATTTTCTGCCGGTTAAGTTTTTGAGGGCTGATTTCTTGTCCTGTGATAAAAAGCCTTCTGTTTCGAGTGCCAAACCTTTTAGGAGAGCATTTTCAGGCTTTTGGCACCATCTTTGAGTGAATTGCCAAAAGTCAGATTTTTGCTGAAGTTGTGACCCCGGGGCTTAGGGATTTTTTCAAAAAAATATTTTCTGCCGGTTAGGTTTTTGAGGGCTGATTTCTTGTCCTGTGATAAAAAGCCTTCTGTTTCGAGTGCCAAACCATTGAGGAGAGCATTTTCAGGCTTTTGGCACCATTTTTGAGTGAATTGCCAAAAGTCAGATTTTTGCTTAAATTGTGACCCCGGGGCTTAGGGATTTTTTCAGAAAAATATTTTCTGCCGGTTAAGTTTTTGAGGGCTGATTTCTTGTCCTGTGATAAAAAGCCTTCTGTTTCAAGTGCCAAACCTTTCAGGAGAGCATTTTCAGCCTTTTGGCACCATCTTTGAGTGAATTGCCAAAAGTCAGATTTTTGCTGAAATTGTGACCCCGGGGCTTAGGGATTTTTTCAAAAAAATATTTTCTGCCGGTTAAGTTTTTGAGGGCTGATTTCTTGTCCTGTGATAAAAAGCCTTCTGTTTCGAGTGCCAAACCCTGGGGCTTAGGGATTTTTTCAACAAAATATTTTCTGCCGGTTATGTTTTTGAGGGCTGATTTCTTGTCCTGTGATAAAAAGCCTTCTGTTTCGAGTGCCAAACCTTTTAGGAGAGCATTTTCAGGCTTTTGGCACCATTTTTGAGTGAATTGCCAAAATTCAGATTTTTGCTGAAGTTGTGACCCCGGGGCTTAGGGATTTTTTCAAAAAAATATTTTCTGCCGGTTAGGTTTTTGAGGGCTGATTTCTTGTCCTGTGATAAAAAGCCTTCTGTTTCGAGTGCCAAACCATTGAGGAGAGCATTTGCAGGCTTTTGGCACCATTTTTGAGTGAATTGCCAAAAGTCAGATTTTTGCTGAAATTGTGACCCCGGGGCGTAGGGATTTTTTCAAAAAAATATTTTCTGCCGGTTAAGTTTTTGAGGGCTGATTTCTTGTCCTGTGATAAAAAGCCTTCTGTTTCAAGTGCCAAACCTTTCAGGAGAGCATTTTCAGGCTTTCGGCACCATCTTTGAGTGAATTGCCAAAAGTCAGATTTTTGCTGAAATTGTGACCCCGGGGCTTAGGGATTTTTCAAAAAAAAATTTTCTGCCGGTTAGGTTTTTGAGGGCTGATTTCTTGTACTGTGATAAAAAGCCTTCTGTTTCAAGTGCCAAATCTTTCAGGAGAGCATTTTCAGGCTTTTGGCACCATCTTTGAGTGAATTGCCAAAAGTCAGATTTTTGCTAAAATTGTGACCCCGGGGCTTAGGGATTTTTTCAAAAAAATATTTTCTGCCGGTTATGTTTTTGAGGGCTGATTTCTTGTCCTGTGATAAAAAGCCTTCTGTTTCGAGTGCCAAACCCCGGGGCTTAGGGATTTTTTCAAAAAAATATTTTCTGCCGGTTAGGTTTTTGAGGGCTGATTTCTTGTCCTGTGATAAAAAGCCTTCTGTTTCGAGTGCCAAACCATTGAGGAGAGCATTTTCAGGCTTTTGGCACCATTTTTGAGTGAATTGCCAAAAGTCAGATTTTTGCTGAAATTGTGACCCCGGGGCTTAGGGATTTTTTCAAAAAAATATTTTCTGCCGGTTAAGTTTTTGAGGGCTGATTTCTTGTCCTGTGATAAAAAGCCTTCTGTTTCAAGTGCCAAACCTTTCAGGAGAGCATTTTCAGGCTTTTGGCACCATCTTTGAGTGAATTGCCAAAAGTCAAATTTTTGCTGAAATTGTGACCCCGGGGCTTAGGGATTTTTTCAAAAAAATATTTTCTGCCGGTTAGGTTTTTGAGGGCTGATTTCTTGTCCTGTGATAAAAAGCCTTCTGTTTCGAGTGCCAAACCATTGAGGAGAGCATTTGCAGGCTTTTGGCACCATTTTTGAGTGAATTGCCAAAAGTCAGATTTTTGCTGAAATTGTGACCCCGGGGCGTAGGGATTTTTTCAAAAAAATATTTTCTGCCGGTTAAGTTTTTGAGGGCTGATTTCTTGTCCTGTGATAAAAAGCCTTCTGTTTCAAGTGCCAAACCTTTCAGGAGAGCATTTTGAGGCTTTCGGCACCATCTTTGAGTGAATTGCCAAAAGTCAGATTTTTGCTGAAATTGTGACCCCGGGGCTTAGGGATTTTTCAAAAAAAATTTTTCTGCCGGTTAGGTTTTTGAGGGCTGATTTCTTGTCCTGTGATAAAAAGCCTTCTGTTTCAAGTGCCAAATCTTTCAGGAGAGCATTTTCAGGCTTTTGGCACCATCTTTGAGTGAATTGCCAAAAGTCAGATTTTTGCTGAAATTGTGACCCCGGGGCTTAGGGATTTTTCAAAAAATATTTTCTGCCGGTTAAGTTTTTGAGGGCTGATTTCTTGTCCTGTGATAAAAAGCCTTCTGTTTCGAGTGCCAAACCCCGGGGCTTAGGGATTTTTTCAACAAAATATTTTCTGCCGGTTAGGTTTTTGAGGGCTGATTTCTTGTCCTGTGATAAAAAGCCTTCTGTTTCGAGTGCCAAACCTTTTAGGAGAGCATTTTCAGGCTTTTGGAACCATTTTTGAGTGAATTGCCAAAATTCAGATTTTTGCTGAAGTTGTGACCCCGGGGCTTAGGGATTTTTTCAAAAAAATATTTTCTGTCGGTTAGGTTTTTGAGGGCTGATTTCTTGTCCTGTGATAAAAAGCCTTCTGTTTCGAGTGCCAAACCCCGGGGCTTAGGGATTTTTTCAACAAAATATTTTCTGCCGGTTATGTTTTTGAGGGCTGATTTCTTGTCCTGTGATAAAAAGCCTTCTGTTTCGAATGCCAAACCTTTTAGGAGAGCATTTTCAGGCTTTTGGCACCATTATTGAGTGAATTGCCAAAATTCAGATTTTTGCTGAAGTTGTGACCCCGGGGCTTAGGGATTTTTTCAAAAAAATATTTTCTGCCGGTTAGGTTTTTGAGGGCTGATTTCTTGTCCTGTGATAAAAAGCCTTCTGTTTCGAGTGCCAAACCATTGAGGAGAGCATTTTCAGGCTTTTGGCACCATTTTTGAGTGAATTGCCAAAAGTCAGATTTTTGCTG
Source organism: Podarcis liolepis (assembly GCF_965112155.1). Lineage (NCBI taxonomy): Eukaryota > Metazoa > Chordata > Lepidosauria > Squamata > Lacertidae > Podarcis > Podarcis liolepis. The sequence continues at coordinate 34,543,872 of NC_139566.1, read as the reverse complement.
AAATTGTGACCCCGGGGCTTAGGGATTTTTTCAAAAAAATATTTTCTGCCGGTTAGGTTTTTGAGGGCTGATTTCTTGTCCTGTGATAAAAAGCCTTCTGTTTCGAGTGCCAAACCATTGAGGAGAGCATTTTCAGGCTTTTGGCACCATTTTTGAGTGAATTGCCAAAAGTCAGATTTTTGCTGAAATTGTGACCCCGGGGCTTAGGGATTTTTTCAAAAAAATATTTTCTGCCGGTTAAGTTTTTGAGGGCTGATTTCTTGTCCTGTGATAAAAAGCCTTCTGTTTCAAGTGCCATACCTTTCAGGAGAGTATTTTCAGGCTTTTGGCACCATCTTTGAGTGAATTGCCAAAAGTCAGATTTTTGCTAAAATTGTGACCCCGGGGCTTAGGGTTTTTTCACAAAAATATTTTCTGCCGGTTATGTTTTTGAGGGCTGATTTCTTGTCCTGTGATAAACAGCCTTCTGTTTCGAGTGCCAAACCCCGGGGCTTAGGGATTTTTTCAAAAAAATATTTTCTGCCGGTTAGGTTTTTGAGGGCTGATTTCTTGTCCTGTGATAAAAAGCCTTCTGTTTCGAGTGCCAAACCATTGAGGAGAGCATTTTCAGGCTTTTGGCACCATTTTTGAGTGAATTGCCAAAAGTCAGATTTTTGCTGAAATTGTGACCCCGGGGCTTAGGGATTTTTTCAAAAAAATATTTTCTGCCGGTTAAGTTTTTGAGGGCTGATTTCTTGTCCTGTGATAAAAAGCCTTCTGTTTCAAGTGCCAAACCTTTCAGGAGAGCATTTTCAGCCTTTTGGCACCATCTTTGAGTGAATTGCCAAAAGTCAGATTTTTGCTGAAATTGTGACCCCGGGGCTTAGGGATTTCTTCAAAAAAATATTTTCTGCCGGTTAAGTTTTTGAGGGCTGATTTCTTGTCCTGTGATAAAAAGCCTTCTGTTTCGAGTGCCAAACCCCGGGGCTTAGGGATTTTTTCAACAAAATATTTTCTGCCGGTTATGTTTTTGAGGGCTGATTTCTTGTCCTGTGATAAAAAGCCTTCTGTTTCGAGTGCCAAACCTTTTAGGAGAGCATTTTCAGGCTTTTGGCACCATTTTTGAGTGAATTGCCAAAATTCAGATTTTTGCTGAAGTTGTGACCCCGGGGCTTAGGGATTTTTTCAAAAAAATATTTTCTGCCGGTTAGGTTTTTGAGGGCTGATTTCTTGTCCTGTGATAAAAAGCCTTCTGTTTCGAGTGCCAAACCATTGAGGAGAGCATTTTCAGGCTTTTGGCACCATCTTTGAGTGAATTGCCAAAAGTCAGATTTTTGCTAAAATTGTGACCCCGGGGCTTAGGGATTTTTTCAAAAAAATATTTTCTGCCGGTTATGTTTTTGAGGGCTGATTTCTTGTCCTGTGATAAAAAGCCTTCTGTTTCGAGTGCCAAACCATTGAGGAGAGCATTTTCAGGCTTTTGGCACCATTTTTGAGTGAATTGCCAAAATTCAGATTTTTGCTGAAGTTGTGACCCCGGGGCTTAGGGATTTTTTCAAAAAAATATTTTCTGCCGGTTAGGTTTTTGAGGGCTGATTTCTTGTCCTGTGATAAAAAGCCTTCTGTTTCGAGTGCCAAACCATTGAGGAGAGCATTTTCAGGCTTTTGGCACCATTTTTGAGTGAATTGCCAAAAGTCAGATTTTTGCTGAAATTGTGACCCCGGGGCTTAGGGATTTTTTCAAAAAAATATTTTCTGCCGGTTAAGTTTTTGAGGGCTGATTTCTTGTCCTGTGATAAAAAGCCTTCTTTTTCAAGTGCCAAACCTTTCAGGAGAGCATTTTCAGGCTTTTGGCACCATCTTTGAGTGATTTGCCAAAAGTCAGATTTTTGCTAAAATTGTGACCCCGGGGCTTAGGGATTTTTTCAAAAAAATATTTTCTGCCGGTTAGGTTTTTGAGGGCTGATTTCTTGTCCTGTGATAAAAAGCCTTCTGTTTCAAGTGCCAAAACTTTCAGGAGAGCATTTTCAGGCTTTTGGCACCATCTTTGAGTGATTTGCCAAAAGTCAGATTTTTGCTAAAATTTTGACCCCGGGGCTTAGGGATTTTTTCAAAAAAATATTTTCTGCCGGTTATGTTTTTGAGGGCTGATTTCTTGTCCTGTGATAAAAAGCCTTCTGTTTCGAGTGCAAACCCCGGGGCTTAGGGATTTTTTCAAAAAAATATTTTCTGCCGGTTAGGTTTTTGAGGGCTGATTTCTTGTCCTGTGATAAAAAGCCTTCTGTTTCGAGTGTCAATCCTTTGAGGAGAGCATTTTCAAGCTTTTGGCACCATCTTTGAGTGAATTGCCAAAAGTCAGATTTTTGCTGAAATTGTGACCCCGGGGCTTAGGGATTTTTTCAAAAAAATATTTTCTGCCGGTTAGGTTTTTGAGGGCTGATTTCTTATCCTGTGATAAAAAGCCTTCTGTTTCGAGTGCCAAATCTTTCAGGAGAGCATTTTCAGGCTTTTGGCACCATCTTTGAGTGAATTGCCAAAAGTCAGATTTTTGCTGAAATTGTGACCCCGGGGCTTAGGGATTTTTTCAAAAAAATATTTTCTGCCGGTTAAGTTTTTGAGGGCTGATTTCTTGTCCTGTGATAAAAAGCCTTCTGTTTCAAGTGCCATACCTTTCAGGAGAGTATTTTCAGGCTTTTGGCACCATCTTTGAGTGAATTGCCAAAAGTCAGATTTTTGCTAAAATTGTGACCCCGGGGATAAGGTTTTTTTCAAAAAAATATTTTCTGCCGGTTATGTTTTTGAGGGCTGATTTCTTGTCCTGTGATAAAAAGCCTTCTGTTTCGAGTGCCAAACCCCGGGGCTTAGGGATTTTTTCAAAAAAATATTTTCTGCCGGTTAGGTTTTTGAGGGCTGATTTCTTGTCCTGTGATAAAAAGCCTTCTGTTTCGAGTGCAAAACCATTGAGGAGAGCATTTTCAGGCTTTTGGCACCATCTTTGAGTGAATTGCCAAAAGTCAGATTTTTGCTGAAATTGTGACCCCGGGGCTTAGGGATTTTTTCAAAAAAATATTTTCTGCCGGTTAAGTTTTTGAGGGCTGATTTCTTGTCCTGTGATAAAAAGCCTTCTGTTTCGAGTGCCAAACCCCGGGGCTTAGGGATTTTTTCAAAAAAATATTTTCTGCCGGTTATGTTTTTGAGGGCTGATTTCTTGTCCTGTGATAAAAAGCCTTCTGTTTCGAGTGCCAAACCTTTTAGGAGAGCATTTTCAGGCTTTTGGCACCATTTTTGAGTGAATTGCCAAAATTCAGATTTTTGCTGAAGTTGTGATTCCGGGGCTTAGGGATTTTTTCAAAAAAATATTTTCTGCCGCTTAGGTTTTTGAGGGCTGATTTCTTGTCCTGTGATAAAAAGCCTTCTGTTTCGAGTGCCAAACCATTGAGGAGAGCATTTTCAGGCTTTTGGCACCATTTTTGAGTGAATTGCCAAAAGTCAGATTTTTGCTGAAATTGTGACCCCGGGGCTTAGGGATTTTTTCAAAAAAATATTTTCTGCCGGTTAAGTTTTTGAGGGCTGATTTCTTGTCCTGTGATAAAAAGCCTTCTGTTTCAAGTGCCATACCTTTCAGGAGAGTATTTTCAGGCTTTTGGCACCATCTTTGAGTGAATTGCCACAAGTCAGATTTTTGCTGAAATTGTGACCCCGGGGCTTAGGGATTTTTCAAAAAAATATTTTCTGCCGGTTAGGTTTTTGAGGGCTGATTTCTTGTCCTGTGATAAAAAGCCTTCTGTTTCAAGTGCCAAACATTTCTGGAGAGCATTTTCAGGCTTTTGGCACCATCTTTGAGTGAATTGCCAAAAGTCAGATTTTTGCTAAAATTGTGACTTCGGGGCTTAGGGATTTTTTCAAAAAAATATTTTCTGCCGGTTATGTTTTTGAGGGCTGATTTCTTGTCCTGTGATAAAAAGCCTTCTGTTTCAAGTGCCAAACCTTTCAGGAGAGCATTTTCAGGCTTTTGGCACCATCTTTGAGTGAATTGCCAAAAGTCAGATTTTTGCTAAAATTGTGACCCCGGGGCTTAGGGATTTTTTCAACAAAATATTTTCTGCCGGTTATGTTTTTGAGGGCTAATTTCTTGTCCTGTGATAAAAAGCCTTGTGTTTCGAGTGCCAAACCTTTTAGGAGAGCATTTTCAGGCTTTTGGCACCATTTTTGAGTGAATTGCCAAAATTCAGATTTTTGCTGAAGTTGTGATTCCGGGGCTTAGGGATTTTTTCAAAAAAATATTTTCTGCCGGTTAGGTTTTTGAGGGCTGATTTCTTGTCCTGTGATAAAAAGCCTTCTGTTTCGAGTGCCAAACCATTGAGGAGAGCATTTTCAGGCTTTTGGCACCATTTTTGAGTGAATTGCCAAAAGTCAGATTTTTGCTGAAATTGTGACCGCGGGGCTTAGGGATTTTTTCAAAAAAATATTTTCTGCCGGTTATGTTTTTGAGGGCTGATTTCTTGTCCTGTGATAAAAAGCCTTCTGTTTCGAGTGCCAAACCTTTCAGGAGAGCATTTTCAGGCTTTTGGCACCATCTTTGAGTGAATTGCCAAAATTCAGATTTTTGCTGAAGTTGTGACCCCGGGGCTTAGGGATTTTTTCAAAAAAATATTTTCTGCCGGTTAGGTTTTTGAGGGCTGATTTCTTGTCCTGTGATAAAAAGCCTTCTA